>NC_000074.6:120460247-121060247 GCF_000001635.26 Mus musculus | reverse complement strand
TCCATTGTAAGTAGATCTTCACCCAGGGATGGGATTTTATGAGCCTCTCCCGTCCATGCTGGATATTGACTGACTCCATCGTGTGTGAATCACCACAGCTGCTGTGAGTTCGTGAATCCGATGCTCACACATCGTGGCCAGAGGACAGCATTTCACTCCCCTCTCCCAGCCTCTAGCTTTGATGTTCTTTCTGCTTCCTCTCCCATAATGTCCCCTGAGCTTCACAGGGGATAGGTGGATATAGGTGTCCCATCAGGGGTGAACACTCACGGTCACTTACTGTTAGCACTTTGATCAAGCCGTGAGTCCCAGCACTAACCACTACACTGGAAGAAACAGCTTCCTGAGCAATGCTAATTTATGGATATAAATAGAAATATTGAGAAGGCAATTTGACAGCGTGTCCATTTAACCGGTAGTTTCTCCCCTAGGGCCTATGACCTCCGGACCCACAGCTTTTGACTAGGTGCATGGCACTAGATTTGTGTTCCCTCCTCTGAAGCAGACCTCAGATCCCGTCAGAAAACGGGTGGCTCCCACAACCACCATGCCTCTATGGCACTGGTAGCAGGGCTTGCTTTGGCTTTGTTCCTTAACTTCCAGCTACCTTGAGATCTTCTAGGCAGCTCCCCTGCAGCCAGAGGACCAGCTATTCAGCTGCGTGTGACAGATGACAATGTTCCTTCCCCTACCCGCCTGCCCACCCAGAGCTCTGACCTGGTGTCAGCCTCTTGTGCTGAATGGAGGCATCTACAGCTGCTGGGTGAGTACTCTGAATTCCCTGATGTCAAAATGACGCTCGGGAATGTGCCAGCCTCATGAGTCTGTTGGTCTGTCTCACTCATTCACTCCATCAGCTGAGGGTGGGATCTGAACAGATCCGGTTATGCATCATGTATATCACTGGGATGTGTACCGAGAGTCACCATGGAAACCTGGGTATGGGACTCAGAGTCACCATGGAAACCAGCCACTGGGTATGCCTGTCAGGAAGCTTCTAGAGTGTGTTCACGGAAGTGGGAAGAGCCACCCTGCGTGTTGGCAGTGCCATCTCTTCGTGATCTGGGGTCCTGGACAGAATGAAAAGGAGCAAGCAAGTGGAGTACCAGCAGTCACCCCTCTCTGCTTCCTGACTGTGGGTGCCATGTGACCAGCTGTTTCATGTTCCTGCCACTGTGCCTCCCCGCCATGACGGACTGTGCACGCTCACACTGTGAGCCAGCGCGAACCCTTCCTTCTTTAAGGTGCTTTTTGTTACAGCGGTGAGACGACGGCTAATATGCTGCAGAAACACGTGCACGGTGTGCAGGGCTCACGTGGACGACACAATCCCTGCTGCATCTCATTTGACTAGCTCTCAGCATCTGCTTCAGCCGCTCTTCTAGGAAACCACTCTTATTCTTCTGGACTCTCTTTTGCTCATAAATTAAAATGCAAATTCTATCACTGACCGTGTATAATTAACTCCCTGTCCCAGGTTGGTACATCTGTGTCCTGTCACAGTTGGACTCTGCCCTCACCCCTGGATCATGGGGCTCCAGCAGCCCAGATGCCCACCTGGGCTTATGTAGCTATCCGAGCACAGCTGGGGAGGAATCAGAGCACAGCTGGGAAGGAGTGAGAGCTGGGTGGTGCCAGCTGCACCAGAGTCCAGGTTCATGCTGCAGACTTGAAAAGATCTGTGATGAAAAGGAACTGTCTCTGAGAGCAGGAGTAGAGCACTGCTCAGGGTGGGCAAGCCTGAGAGCAGAGCCTGGCGCTTTGGGTCTCACTAGTGCAGGGCTCTGTCCTGTGCAGCCCTGGCTGTCCTTTGCAGCGAGTGAAGGGTGAAGAGAGCAGCGAGTTTTTTTGGCAGAGGAAAAGACACGGAACGCCCAACCACAGGATTCCCAAAAACAATGCTAAGCATTAATCTTGCTAACATGTTAGATGGCACGCAGGTCTCCGCAGGCTCATTCCTGGGCTAGACACAGTTCCCAAAAGCCATCCGATTCCGCATCCCCCCTGGCCATGTGTGGGTAATGAGCAGATGCATCTGGGCTGGCCCTGGCCTCCCAGCCACGTGGGGCCAGACCTTCCCCAGCTCTGGCCTAGGCCTGCCATAGGGAATACCTTAAGCATCCTCCTCTGCCTTGTCCTCCTGCCCTTGGTGAAGACTAGGGCAAATATGCTCAGAGGGGTTCTCCAGCCACAGCCTCACAGTGGCTCTGCCTCCCAACCATGCAGTGTCTCATAGGGGACAGGCTAAACGAAGAGGCAGCTAGAGTAACGTCTCTCAGGTCTTGACTCACAGACATCATTTCCATGGTTTTCTTTGAAAGACACATACACACAACCAAACCGATTTTAATTAGAGATTTTGTTTTGTGGTCAGGCGGCCACAAGTGAGGGCAGGGTAGCTTTCATGTGAGGAACATACACAGGACTGAGCCTGTTTCCCATAAAAGGATACTCCCCTCCCCACGCCTCCCCAACCAAATGGGAAAAGAGTTTGTTTTGCACAGTTTGGGAATGCTAGGCAAAGCTGTCTTTTGCAAAGTCTGCAGTTGAGGGTCTCCCCACAGCAGCCTCTGTGGATGTTGGAGTAACTGGGGCATTTGTCAGCCTCCGGTGCCTGCTGGGATCATGCACACAGAGGTTAGACATTCAGTCCTGACTGTAACACAAAAACTAGCCGAGAACCAAGTTAGCACACCCAGGAGCACCCGGACGCTTCCAGGCTTGAGCCAATGAGTACAATGTGATAAGTACTGTAGAATGAGCACCACACCATGAGCATTGTGTGATGAGCACTGTGCAATGAGTACTATGTGATAAGTACTGAACAGTGAACACCACATGAGCACTGTGTGATGAGCACTTTGTGATGAGTACTATGTGATAAGTACTGTAGAATGAGTACCACACTGTGCGCACTCTGTGATGAGCACTGTGCAAGGCGCGCTGTGGAATGAGTACACCACAGGTGCTGTACACCCCGGGTTGGAGCTGGGATCAGGGCTGTACCAGTCTTCACACTCAGAAGGTGGCTTCTCTGTCCTGTGCAGGACGACACGCGTCCTATCAGAGGCTCACACCCTTTGACACAGGACGAGTGTCTCAGGTCGGTTTCATAGAGCAGAGCAGGAACCGCCAGGCCCCTCGTAGCCCAGAGCTTCCCACAGGGTGGCACCCTCTCCGTGTAGCCAGAGTCTCTTGCACTGGGTTGCAGTGGTCTCCAGGTGAGAATGGCAAAAGAGCAAACGGGAGCTTTGAGAAGGAGGACTCCTCTCTGCTTCACCGGTGGCCCCAGGGCAGTGGCTCTCTCCTGTGTGACACCCTCTTACCCTCTGCCCTCACACACCTTTGTTCAAGATGGCTACTTCAAGTTCCACGCATTGCCTACATTTCCAGCCAGCAGGAACGAGGACTGCCTCGAAGGAAGGGTGGGGACTCTGGTCAGCTGATTGCTGCGTTTAGGGGATAAGATGAACAAATTCTTACCTTAATCTTATTAGCCATAGCGCGGTCACATAATCTCAGCTACCAGCAAAGGAGGCTGGGAGGCGTGGCTTGACTTCCAGGTGTATGTATACCTGGGTCCAGGGCCTGCTCCTTTCGTTCCTGTGTGTCCCTAGTGTTCACAGCAGAGTCGGGACTGTGGGAGGGGTGTGTGTGTGTTTGATTTTTTTTCTAGACAGGGTTTCTCTGTATAGCCCTGGCTGTCCTGGAACTCACTTTGTAGACCAGACTAGCCTCGAACTCAGAAATCCGCCTGCCTCTGCCTCCCAAGTGCTGGGATTAAAGGCATGCGCCACCACCGCTCGGCGTGGGAGGGTTTTTGCCATGGGACAAATGTGTGCCTGATGTAGCAGAGGGACTGACACAGTCCTAACTGGGACTCACTGCCCGGTCTCGCGACGTATGATGGATCGGGTAGAGTGCAGTGACTCCAGAGTCCATATTTTACCATGGCAAGGGTGAGAACATGTGGTCTACAGAGAGAGCTTGCTCTCTTCAGAAGCCAAGAGCTCTCTCCTTTTGCCTGGGTCATTTCACAATTTCACCCCTCAAACACCAGGCTAGCCCTTGCAGAGAATGTCCCAGTTACCCTGTGCAGTAAGTACTATGTGATAAATACTGAACAATGAGCACCACACAAGAGCAGTGTGCAGTGAGAACTGGAACTACACCCCAACCTCCTGACTTCACGTCGGATTCCCCGGAAGGCTCGCCCAGAGTGAGCACACAGGTCTCAAGAGTTAAATGTCCTGTTGGCAGGCAGTTGGGCATTTTATTTCCTGGTTCTGTTAGTTCTGTCACCATCTGCAGCAGGGAAGGACCAGATTCAGGGGCCCATCATTTATTTCCTCAAGGGATGGGGCCACTGAGGCGTCTGGGGCTTTTTAGAAAAGAGGCCTCCTGATCCAGGATTCCCACCCTTGGCACACTCCAGCCCTGACTCCAGCCCTGGATGTCTGAGGCTCTGTTTCCACCCATGACAGTGCCCTGGGGCTCTCTCCAGCTTACTTCAGCATAAAGTTACCAAGGAACCTCTGCCAGGAACAGAAACTTCGAGGCTCAAAGAACTGGGTGACCTCAAGAAATTAAGAGACAGCTGGACAGAGGACATTCATGAGCCTGGGTTCCAACTGGGGTAGATATCTGGAAACGGGCTGACTTCTTCCCAGTGTCTGCATCCCAAGAACGTGGCTCTGTAACTCCCAAGTCGGAGACCAGGGATACTGCTCAGTTGGTCGAGCGCCTAACATAGGAGAAGCCGTGGGTTCCACCCAGGGCATAGACCAGCTGTGATGGACATGCCAGTAATCGCAGCACTGGGGAGGTAGAGGCAGTAGAGGCAGGATAAATTTAAGTGTATCCTGGGCTACATAGTGAACTTGGGGCTATCCTGAGCTATACCAAACCCTTTTTAAAAAATGAAATCCCAACTCCAGTGAAAAGCCTGTTCTGAGCCTCTGCATCTTACCCCATTCCTCCTCAAGAATGTGGTGCTAAGCTAGCCACCATTACCCACCTTTCCTTTGGGGGTTGGTAAGCTACCCAGATAGCCTGCCGTGCAGCGGAGGGAAGGGGTTCACAAGCTTGGTCCTTGCTAACTGTCCCTCCTGCCTGCCTGCCTGGCCTGATAACCTGGCTGCATTTGGAAATAAATGACACATTTTCCTTACATCTGCTCCAAATTTTCGTTTCAGAAATTAGAGCGCTCCGTTCCGTGGTATTACGCGGCGGCACTCCACGGGCCTGGGAGTGCAGAGCTGATTGGATGTCCCACCCAAAGGAGAGACGGTTCAAGCTCTTTCCAGGAAATTGAGTGGAACACCCAAACTGACATCCAATATTAAATATTGTATTTGTGGACTTGTTCAGGAGAGTTCCCTGGCATCCGACATCTGGGAGAGAAACTTGTAAGTGGGGAAACTGAATGCCTTGCTGGAATGAGGCTTCATCAGGGCTGGGAAATTAAATCATCACTGTGCACAGGGCAGGGCCAGCTGCATAGAAAGGTAGGGCTATTAAAATATGATTAGCCCAACCGTATTTTGTCTCAAAAATGTCATACATCATTAAAGTTGAGAAGACTTTGATGCCAGTACCCCTGGCAAGGGCTGTGCCCCGTCAGCAGAATGAACCCCAGAACATTCTCTGCAAATATACAGGCTCACCAAGCAAGGCAGGACCCAGAAAAACCACAGCTGCACCCCCAAATCAAAGCCCTACCACTCATGAGCCTCAAGTGTACCACGCATCAGGCCAGGCAGATTCAGGAAGTGAGGCACAGGGCAGGGCCACCTGCAGAATGCACTCTAGGGACAAGGGTGCAGCCTGGTGGCAGAGAACTTTATCAGCGTGGGCTGGTGCCGGAGTTCTGTCTCCAGCAACTTAAAACAAACGAAAGTGTTTCTGAAATCTGGGTGATCATGATGACTGATATTTTAGAGTAGGAGCAAAAATGAAAATGCTAAACCATTATTTGTTGTAACTGGCTAGCTTGTTTGCTGCTGCTGCTGTTGTTATTGTTGTTGTTTTATAAATAAAGTTTTATTAGGCTATGGGCCAGTATCAGGGAGGGGCCAGTTAGGAAGTCAGAATCCTATTTTTGTCCTTTCAAAAATTTTTTTTTGATATTTTATACTTGTTATGGAGTTTTGCAGTTTTAATTTATCTTTTTTTTTTTTTTTTTGAGGCACGGTCTCATGTAGCACAGGCAGGTCATGTGATTACTGTATGGCCAAGGATGGCCATGACCTTAAACGGCTCCTTCTACTTCCTCCTTCCAAGTGCTGGAATTAGAGGCATGTGCAAGCATACCAGCTTCATGGCGCTGGGAATGGAACCTGAGAGTGTCATGTATTCTGGGCAAGCCTCACACTCACTGAGCCATAGACTCCATCCTTTACATTTAGACTTTGATAAAAGTCTTTGCATACTCTGGAGAGATGAGCCTTGTGGCTTTTTCATCTAAATTTCAGTGTGTGAATTAGATGCCTGCCCCCCCCCCCTCCCAGCTCACTCCAGTCCCTGCCCTGGCCCAGGAAAAGGTTTTAGGTCATTTTCTCTTCCCAGCAAGGGTCTCCCAGGTCTCCAGCTCTGTCACTGTTAATATGGCAACCCTGGCCTGGTACTTGGAGGTCACCCAGAGGTTCCTGTAATCCTAAAACCCCAGTCCATCTGCAGCCCCCCACCTCTCTCTCTCTCTCTCTCTCTCTCTCTCTCTCTCTCTCTCTCTCTCTCTCTCTCTCTCTCTGGTAGTAGAAGGTGTCATTCCATGGGTGGGATGTGGGGTTGGCACCTCTTGGCCAGGTATCTCTAGGCATCAGGCAAGAAGTCCCATTATGCACCGAAGTGACCCATGTTTCAGGAGAGAGGCCAGGTGCCTTCCCTGAGACCACCTGCATCAGGCACCTGTGCTTAAGCACCTGGGCATGAGCATCCTAGGTGTGGCAGCTGGGAGGATCTCAGAGCAAAAACCACCAAAGGCAGCTCTTGGCTCCCCCCAGGCATAGACAAGGAAACCTGTGGGCTGTGTCACTCAGCAGCTGGCTTTAGGGGACCCTAAACATCTCCACCCCAGAGCTCTGACACAGGAGCCTGTGTGACTTGAGTGGGTCCTAGAAAGCCTGGAGTGGCTCTAGGAGTGACCTAGGCTGACCCTGAAAGGTGAGGAAGGTGTCACTGACATGGTGAGCAGCAACCACCACCCAATCCAGGCTGGAGTTGCCTGGTTGGTGTGAATTCCCCATGTTGCTCAGGCTGGCCTTGAACGTTCTAACTTTGTATCCTCCTGCTTCAGTCTCTGGAGCTGCTGGGTTGACAGGCTTGCAGCCCCTGGCTTAGAGAAGCTGTCAGTTAAGAGCTTTGACAGTTGGGAGGAGGGGGTCCAACAAAGCAATGCTAGTATGGACATGCCATAGGGAGCTCACTGTTCTCTTTACAATAGCGGTTATCGAATTCAGAGCGTCATACGCACTAAATGAAATCTCTGGCCCCAACCTCCATTCCCTGGAACCCGTTACTTTGCATGCTAATTAAAAATAACTATAAACAATGATATCAATTCCTGGCCACATCCCATATTTACTGAACAGGAAGTGCTGACAGTGGGGAGTTCATTTTTGATCCCTCTCATGTCCTGTGGCTCTGACAACCATGAACAGAGCCTCAGAACTGGCTCTCTGACTAGGCTACCTCACTGATACCTGGGAGGAGCTGGTTTGTAAGTAGAAGCTCCTGCGTCCCTCCCTTGTGGTTTAAACTCCTGGGGCATGCTTGGGCAGTACTGATTCCCAGATGCTCCCAGTGTGAGAACAGAATGCAGAAAGACCCACCATCTTCCTCAGAAGCCATGCGTACCTCTCATTAGGAGCAGAGGAAGAGGAGTACTGGGGGGCTGTGGAGCACCCCCACTGGGACATTAGAAAGTGCCCAGGTTGGAGTGTCATCGAGGAAAGCTGTAGCCAGGACATGGGATGAGCGACTATGTAAGGCTGGTTTTGCCTCCAACCACTGAGGGCTGGAAAAGGCCCAGTCATAACAGATTTGACCTGCTGCCTGCTGCTGATATAGACCCGAAAACGGCCCAAGAGACCCATAAACTGAACTCGCAGCCCTCGCCTGCCCCTGGTTTGGCTTGGTGGAGGCTGGCATTACTACCATGGTGGGGAGGAGTTGTGGTGACTCATGACCCCTCCTCCCAGAGCTTCCCCTTGATGCTTTTGAATGAAGCCTCTGACATCTGAGTTGCTGCTGAGCCTCCTGGAGCAGGCTTGGGGGGGGGCACTCCCATGGCTGCCCCCCACCGAGAATCTTGGCTCCAAGTTTGTGGGAAATTAGAGGTCAGTGGGTCATTAAAGGGGGCTGCTGAACCAGCATGGGATTTGGTTCAGAGTATGTGCTTGGACTCAGTAGGGGAGCTGAGGGAGGAGGGGAAACTGAGTCACTTCAGACAGTGGGAGGATCCAAGCCATTAAATGACTTCTCAGATTCAGCCTCCTGCCCTGTGATGACCTTGGAGAAGCATACTGTAAATGTCCAATGCTCTTGAGGAGCCTCAGTTTCCCCATCTGTGACATGGGAAGAATACCCCAGTGTCCTTTGAGGTTTTAAAATATGAACTGAATTCAGGCCGGTAGAGTATGCCATCCCACCGAGGCACAGGAACAGCAAGTATCGCAGCGATTGGGCTGGAATTTGCTGTCCCCTCCCCCTGTCCGTCTCCCAGGCCATGTTTATTCTGTTTCTTTGATTTTACCCACTGACCTGGTGTATGTAGCACCCATGCTACTGTGTGCCCTTTATGTAGTCTCTACAACGTTACTATACAACTTGTACTTACTCTTTGAGAATGTTACACATGTATGCCATGTACTTTGATCCTATCTTCTCCCACTACCTCCTCCAGGTGTCCCCAGGATCCCCTCATGTCCCTTTCCTGGACTACATGTGCTTCTCCCCTTTATTTACTTTAAACCTACAGGGTTCAGGTAGTGCTGCCCAGGTGTGCATGGGTGTGGGGTCACCAGAGCATGGGCACCCTACCAGTGTTTACACCCCAAGGAAGAGTCACTCTCCCTCCCTCAGCCCCCATCAGCTGTCAAAACTCCTTGTCTAGGGGTGGAGCATCACGAGCCCCGCCCCTCCCCATCTGTGCTCCAGTGCTGTCTGGCTTGATGTCGTGCTCTGTACCCCCAGCTGCTGGGAGTTCACGAGTGCAAGAGCCATGTCCTGTCCAGGGGACAGCATTTCACAGCCCTGCTCCATCTTCTGCCTCTTACATTCGTCCCATGTCCCTTTCCGTGATGTTCCCTGGACCTAGGGCAGAGAGATGGTTGATACAGATGTCCTGTCTATGGCTGAGCATCCACCGTCACATTTTTTTTAGTTCTTTGACCAGTTATGAGTCTGCATTAACTTCTGCCTCTTGCAAAAAGATGTTTCCCCAACCAAGGTCAGGAGCAGCACTAATCTCTGGGTAGAAACAGAAATATTTACAAGATATTTTTGCAACACATCTATTAAGCAAAATAGCAGTAGTAGTTTCTATCCTACTGCCTATGATCTCCCGAGTCATGAGCATTTAACCAGATTTATAGTATCAGGCATACATTCCTTCACAGTAAACAGGCCTCAGCTCCAAGTATCAAGTGCTTGGTTACTCTCGTAGCCATCAAGCCACTATCACCAGTAGATACATCTTGATTGATAAATCGATACTGTTGCCCATGGGCTCCGCCCCTGGGTTGGACAATGGACGTCTCTTCTCTCCCAGCAGACTCTCAAAGCAGTTTTTGTTGTCATCTATTTGGTGGCTATGGATCTTGAGCATAAAAAAAAAGTCCACTGGGTGTTTGCACTTCTCCTGCTGAGAACTCGCTGTTCAGGCCCATGCTCTGTTTCTGACTGGCTCACAAATTTGTTGATTCAAAGAGGCTTCCAGCTTCACTTTGGAAGCCTAATCCATTTAATGCCTCGGCTTCGGGTTTCCATAATGTGTTTGCAGCACCACACCCCAGCCCTAAGCTGTGTTATATGGTGAGGACCCAGAGTCTGTCTAGTAATTTTCGGCTGGATAAAGAAAGAGAGGCCTGCATAGGAGCATGTGGTGGGATTAGACTGATTCCTCCACCCATCCATCTCTTCTCCATCAGTCCAACTACCGTCTCTAATCTGTGCATTTTCCATCTGCTTATCTGCTGTCAACCATCATACACCCACCCATCAGCCCATTCATCCACTCACTCATCAGCCCACCCCCACCCATCCTCTCACCTATGTCTGTCCACTTGTTCTCTCTACTATTCATCCACCTACCTTCTATTCACCCTCCACCAATGCTTCACCCACCCACTCTGTCTACTCTCTACCCATCCACTCACACATTCATTCATCACTTAGCATCCATCCATGTGTCCGTGCACACACCTGTCTGTCCGTGCGCACACCCATCTGTCTGCACACACATCCATCTATCCATGCACACATCTGCCTGTCTGTGCACACATCCATGTGTCTGTGCACACATTCATCTGTCCGTGCACATATCCATCTGTGCATACATCCGTCTGTGCACAGATCCATCTGTCCATGCACACATCCACCTGTCTGCAAGCACATCTGTCTGTCCATGCGCACAGCCATCTGTCCGTGCACACATCCATGTGCCATTATGAGCACACACCAGACACTTCTCATTTCATCTCTACAGCTCTCTTAGGCAACTACTGCCGTTACAACTTGTACTGGCTGGTTCTCTGTGTCAACTTGACACAAGCTGGAGTAATCACAGAGAAAGGAGCCTCCTTTGAGGAAATGCCTCCATGAGACCCAGCTGTAAGGCATTTTCTCAATTAGTGATTAAGGTGGGAGGGCCCAGCCCATGGTGGGTGGTGCTGTCTCTGGGCTGGTGGTCCCAGGTTCTATAAGAAAGCAGGCTGAGCAAGCCAGGGGAACCAAGCCAGTAAACAGTACTCCTTCATGGCCTCTACATCAACTCCTGCCTTCAAGTTCCTACCCTGTATGAGTTCCTGTTCTGACTTCCTTTGGTGGTGAATAGCAGTGTGGAAGTGTAAGCTGAATAAACCCTTTCCTCCCCAACTTGCTTCTTGGTCATGATGTTTTGTGCAGGAATAGAAACCCCGACTAAGACACTATTTCTTTGGACATGTTGGGAAACTGAGGCACAGTGACCTATTCAGAGTCACAAATCTCTAATTGTAAGTGCTAATAGCTGACCTCAGGCTTGCAGACTTCCAAATTCTGGTGCCCAGGGCTAGCCCCTTGGAGAAACCCATACTGAGTGGTGGGGTGAGTGATGTCAACATTTGTTTTCAGGTGTTTTACAAACTTTCCTAGCCATGCTGGGATTTTCTTCTCAAAGAGCTGGAGTTTGGACTTGAAGCAGCCCACAGAGTCCATCTCATACGGAGTCTGGGAAGGTCAGCTTTGAGACTGGGCTCAGGGAGTTTTTAAAAGGAGTATGCGCTCTACAGTTACATCTGGAAACAAACCCACATTTTCTGCCTTGCTCAAACATTGTATACGATGATGGGAAAAGACCCAGGATCCACAGGGCAAGAGACCAGCTGCCCAGGAAATAAATCAGGATGATTCTGAGAGGTGCCCTGTGAAGTGGGTGTGGGAACCAGGTAGGAGACATCCTTGGATCCATTGTGTCTGAGATGAGGGAAGGTAGAGAAAGCACCACAATGCTCTTCCTCCTCCTTCCACTCCTCCTCCTCTTTTTTCTTCTTCTCATTTTGTTAAGATTCAGACTAGGGCCAGAGTTTACCATTACTGTCATCGTGTCATTATTACCACCCACCATTGATATCATGTGACCTCAATCATCACCACCACCACCACCATCATCACCACCATCACCACCATCATCACCACCACCATCACCACCATCATCACCACCACCATCATCACCACCATCATCATCACCACCACCACCATCATCATCACCATCATCATCATCACCATCATCACCACCACCATCACCACCATCATCACCACCATCATCATCACCATCATCACCACCACCATCATCACCACCATCATCATCACCATCATCATCACCATCACCACCATCATCACCCCTACCCTACATCTTGATCTGCAGGCAGCAGAAGTAAATGTCGCCCCTAGGCCTGGCTTGAACATCTGAAACCTCAAATCCCACTCCCACAGTGGCACACTTTGTTCAACAAGGCCACACCTCCTAACAGTGCCACTCCCTATGGGCCAAGCATATTCAAACACATGAGTCTACGGGGGCCAAACCTATTCAAGCCACCACATTGCACTCCGTGGTCCCCCATAGGCTTGCAGGCATAAAACAATGCAGAAATGCATTCAGTCCAACTCCTGAACTCACCACCGTCTATTACAGTCTCAGCCCTATTTAAAAGTTCAGAGTTCCCTCACCTCCTCGCCCCACACCGGCTGCAGCACTCCTGAGAGTGGGGACCCCGGGCAGCACAGTAGGGCTGGCTCTGGTGGCATGGGTGTAGGTGATCCTCCCCCAAGGCCGTGAGGGAGGAGAGCTGGCCGTGCCCCTTGTTGGCTACTGTTGGGTGTGCTAGCCCAGGGAGTGCTGGAGAGCTCCCCCTGGAGGTCATGGTGCAGGAGAGGTGATAGTGCAGGAGAGGTGATAGGCTGACCCACTCAGCGGCCACCCAGGTCCAGATCCAGGGCTCTGAGCTGGCCCATCCCGACAGCTACTTCATCTGTGGTCTGCTGGGGCACACGAAAGGGCTGGCCAGTCCTGTAGATCCCAAACTGCAGGACGTCCATGACACAGGGCAACAGCAGGATGTCTGAGAGGGGTCCCAGTGAGGGTCCAGTATTGATGGGGCAGCAGAAACCAGAGGCAGCGAACTAGACAATGACTCATTGCAAATGAACACTTGCAAGTAAAGAAGTGGGGGCAAAAGGGTGAACTGTGGGACACACTGTTACACACCAAATCCTCCATGATGAGGGTTTTTAAAAAAATATGTTTTATTTATTTCTTATTTTATTTGTTTCTTCGTTTGTTTGTTTTTGTTTTGGGGGAGGTTGCAAGGTGGAGGGTGGGTGAAGGAACAGAGAGATGAATGGGATTGGGGTACATGATGCAGAACTCACAAAGAGTTAATAATTAAAAAAAATTCAAAGTCTCTTCTGAGATTCACAGCAATCTTTTAACTGTAATCCCCTATAAAACCAAAATAAAAAGGCAGATCACATACTTCCAACCTACAATGACATGGGATATACATACATGACCATTCCAAGTGGGAGGAGAGGGAACACAGAGAGGAATACTGGGGACCAGTAAACAGGTGGGCAAACTCCAAACCCTGCATCTCCATGTCCGATGTCAAAGCGCTCTTCATTGCTCCAACTCCTTGCAGCTTTGTTGACTGCAACAAACTTCTTCCTCTGACAGGTTCCAGTCGCTGTTAGCAGCTTTCCTCGCAGGTGTCCCAAGGCTCTCGCATCTCCAATATCTTGGGGTCCCCAAGGCAATCTAGATTCTACCTTCACAGCCTCACACAATGGCCTCTCTAGGCCTCCATGCAGGGACACCCCTGGCATGTTAGGTCGGCCTGAGCAGCTTTCTGGTTATAGAGGGAGAGCCCATAACCCCTTTCTTCTGTCTTTGACTCTAAAGCCAGAACCACGCGGCCGAAGCTGCCAAGTTCTGCTTCTTGCTGGGGCTGGAACATGGCTCCCTCGTTCAATCCCATCTTCTCCAGCTTTCGGTTTTCCATGATCTCCTTTGCTGCCTAAGCTTGGCTGCCTTCTCTGTAGACCAGGCTGGCCTCAGAATTAGAGAGATCCAACTTCCTCTGTCTCCAGAGGGCTGGGACTAAAGGTGTGCACCACCACTTCTGCACATAAGCTGTCCTGTGATTCCTTTTCACATATTGGAAGCTCGGCTGAGAGGATATTTATTGCCCTGAGTTCATGGCCCCCTTTCATTGCATTAAACATCAGGCTTTTCTTTTGCCTGTTCATCTCCTTGAACACAGGGCTTAGCTCCATTCACTTAGCAGTGCCCCTTTCTCCCCAAACTGTACATTTTGTAATTTTATGCCCAATCTGCTCCTTTGCATTATAGATCTGCATAAGAGTGAACACTTATAAAAGCCACAGGACAGAGTCAATACTAGGCTGTTTCGAAATTTCCTTTGCCAAAGTGATGAATCCAAAAACTCTTCAATTTAGCCTCAGGCACACTTCTCAGACAAGATTCAAAAGCAACCACAGTCTTGGTCAAAATATCACAAGAATGATCTCTAGGCCACGTACTAACATCCTTCTCATCTGAAACTTCTTGAGCCAGACCCCCCTACCCCCGTAGTTCATAGTTCAAATCATCCTCAGCACCACTGTCTTCCAGGCTCCTATTAGAACAACCCACTAAGCTCCACTTAAAGCATTCAACTGCTTTTCTAATCCAAAGTTACAAAGTCCACGTTTCTCCAAACAAAAGCCTGTCAGGCTTATCACAGCCATACCCCACTTCTGGTACCAACTTCTGTCTTAGGATTTCTGCTCCTGTGAACAGACACCATAACTGTGGCAACTCTTTTTTTTTTTTTTTTTTTTTTTTTTGGTTTTTCGAGACAGGGTTTCTCTGTATAGCCCTGGCTGTCGTGGAACTCACTTTGTAGACCAGGCTGGCCTCGAACTCAGAGATCCGCCTGCCTCTGCCTTCCGAGTGCTGGGATTAAAGGCTAAAGGCGTGTGCCACCACGCCCGGCCAATTGTGGCAACTCTTATAAACAACAACAACAACAACAACAACAACAACAACAAAAACCCGTTTAATTGGGGCTGACTTATAGGTTCAGAGGTTCAGTCCATTATCATCATGGCAGGAAGCATGGCAGTGTGCAGGCAGACATAGGGCTGAAAAGAAGCTGAGAGTTTTACATCTTGATCTGCTGGCAGCAGACATGTAAATGTTGGCTTAGGCCTGGGTCAAGCATCTGAGACTTCAAAGCCCACCCTCACAGTGACACAGTTCCTCCCACAAGGCCACATCCACTCCAACAAGGCCACACCTAGTCCAACAAGGCCACACCCACTTCAAAAGGCCACACCTCCTAATGGTGCCACCCCCTGTGGTCCATGAATTTAAGCACATGAATCTACATATATCATTCCTATCCAAACCTCCACACCATCAAAAATGAAGAACTAAGAATAGATATGACCATAGAAACTCTGACTGGGTTTATGGGATCCATCACACTATTTGTTGGGGACTTGTAGGCTCAAGATGCTTCACTCACCCTAAGCGGCCTCTGCCCTGACTGTACTCCCCAAATTCTCATGATCTTGACCCCCAAACTATTCTCCATGGTTGAGCCCTCTCTCAGCGCCTCATTCCCACTTAACCCTGCTGTCCACATATGGGCTCTGGGCCAGCACTATTCTCTCTGAGCACTCACAGGGCACCCTTAGCCCCATCCACACGCGCACACACACACAAGCAAATAAGAGAACATAGAAGTGTCCTGACATTCATGTCCCTGACATTTCAGGAGATCTGGGTGACACCCAAGTTAATTCCACCGATTTCTCAGATGAGTCTGCTACTGCCTATTTGGGATCCCATCAACAGGGCATTCCCGTGTGTTAGCAGAAAGAATGCCTAACTGCGGGCTCCTGGTTATTATGACAGCTTACATTTCCAAATGGGACACTTCTTGAGACCCTTACTAAGTCTCAGCGTTTACCTGGGGGGTATCAGCTGCCACCATCTACCTTGTACCATCTTGGATGGGGATCCAGCTGCAGCCACGCAGAGCCTAGAGAACAGAGGCTATCTCAAGTCTGTGTGAGCTACCTGTGAACGCTCCATGCACTGTATGAAGGTCTTATGGGGCTCCGTTAGCTGGTGTGCAGCCGAGTCCTTGTTCCTCCAAACAAAACTCTCCGGCCCCTCCTTCCGAGTTCCCAGCTCCATTTCTGTCCTGGTGAAAGATGGCCTTTCTGTGAGCAAACTTCTACTCACTGCAGCCTCTCCAGTAACTTCCTGTGCCCCTCCCCCTGGCCTCTTTTGGCGACCCAGTGGGAATGGTTGCCAGGACAGGGTCCTCAGTGAGGTGCGACTGAAGAGACCCGTGACCCCCATCGCCAGGTCCTGGATAGCCAGGTGGAGAGGGTCAGTACCAGGATGTCTGCAGCTGGGGTGGGGTGGAGGGGCAAAGGGGCAGGAGAAGCTCATGAATAATCGGCCGACCTTTCCTCGGTGTGTTTGGGTGAGCCTAAGCCTGTTTACAGTGAACCGCGGGGTGATTTTTCATCCTTCCAAATGGAACCAGGGTTATGTAAGCATTGAGACCTCGCCCGGGGAACACCTGCTCCAAGGGGCCCAACGGAGGGGGCCCAGGAGAGACGGTGCCCCATGCTTGACTCATGATCAAGTTCATGATGAGGAGGCTGCTCTTCAGCCAGGAAGTGGTCCGGAAGGGCAATGACTCTTCCTGGGGGGGTGGGGGTGGGGGTTGGATGGGGCTGCTGTGAAGGGGCCAGGATCCCTGTACCCTCTCCTGAGCCAGACACAGGTCAAAATCAGAACTCAGAACTAGGTGCTAGAGGCAGATGCTTACCAGTAGTGCGTGGGTGCATGCGTGGGTGCGTACGTGGTGCGTACGTGGGCACGTGGGTGGGCGCGCGGGTGCACGGATGGGTACGTGCATACTGCGTGGGTGGGCACGTGCTGTGTGGGTGGGCACGTGCTATGTGGGTGGGCACGTGCTGCGTAAGTGGGCACGTGCGTGGGTGCATATGTTTCTGCATGGAGGCCACACAGGTCTACATCCACTTCCTCTTCTGTCACCCTCCTTACTTTTTTGAGATAGGCTCTCTCACTAAACCCAGAGGTCACCCGTTCAGCTAGATTGACCGGCTAGTGAGCCCTGGGGATCTTTCAGTCTCCGCTTCCTCCGTTACACTGGGCTCTGAATGTGGGCACTGGACATAAATTTCATATCCTTATGCTTGTACAGACTGGGCCATCTCCCAGCCTCCTAAAGCTTGTATTTCAAATTTATCCCAGATGATTTTTTTACAAGCGTATGTTTGCCTTGCCCCTTGCTCAGAGCAAAAGGGACATGGCTCTGCACTCAGTGACCAGGAAAGAAAGGGAATCAGTCAGAACACAACGTGGAGATGGCCAGCCCTTGCAAGCTTCTGTCATGCGTTACCCAAAGTGACGGACACTTTCGGACTTCAGGGGTATACCCTTAGAGACTAGTCTTAGGTCTCGCGGTTTGCTGTGACTGCCTCATGAGATAAGCCATTGGGGATACCTCAAGGTGAGCACCCCATGTGTGAGAGTCGTCTGCTATGACGGCTGACCACCACATGACACCACAAGCAAACAGCAAAGTTTTTTGTTTTGTTTTGTTTTTTTGTTTTGTTTTGTTTTGTTTTGTTTTGTTTTGTTTTTCGAGACAGGGTTTCTCTGTATAGCCCTGGCTGTCCTGGAACTCACTTTGTAGACCAGGCTGGCCTCGAACTCAGAAGTGCTGGGATTAAAGGTGTGCACCACTACGCCTGGCTAACAGCAAAGGTTTTTATTCCTTTCTCTTGTGGTTCTGGATTCTGGAAAGTTGCTAGCTGGTTCCAGGTCTAGTGAGGAGTGGGGGGTGGGGGTGGTCTTTGCTTCCAAAATGGCATCTCAAATGCCATGTCCTTGTATGGTAGAAGGGATGACAGGAATAGACTGGACTCCCCTTCAAGCCCTAACCCCAGCCACAAGGATATTTCTCTTGAGACCCAGTCTCCCCCTTGGGGTCTCACCTCTTCCTATTGGCACATGGCCGGATGGTTCCCACACATGACTTTGGGGACACATTAAACCACAGCACTTGTGTGTCCAGATGATCTGTTGGGTTGGCGAGCTGAAGCCACAGATGCACTGGTGTAGCTCAGCATCATCACTTGGTAGAGGGTGGGCATGTGATTCCCTCTCCACCATTCACCAACAGGAACATAGCATGGGGTCTGGCAATGACCTTGAACTGTGGCTTAGACAACAGAAAGTCAGAAAGAAGGCGGGGGGCCCTTCTTCAGGCCTCCTCCCCACCCTCATCCCCATTTAGATTCCCTCTGGGTCATTGATACTATATTTCCATATGTATTTAAATGGTTGGTGATGTGCCCACTGTGCTGGGGGAGGCTTGTTATACTCCTCATGGCCACTTCAAATGGAAGGCCACTCACTGTCACTCAGGGAGCCTGCCCTACCCATCATGGTAACAAGAGCTTGGCCTTCATGGTTTCCTCAACCCCTCACACCACCCTGGGGCAGGCTCTGCTGTCTTCTGTTTTCAGAGCCAAGGCTGCGAAACCCTACGCCATTTTGCCTAAAGACCTGCAGATCAGGGAGTAGAGGAACTGGATCTGCAACCAGCCACAGAACCGGTGACCTCAAGCTTATGGTGACAGTCAACATAGCTTGTCAACATGACTGGATCTGGAATCACCCAGGAGACAGGCCTCCAGCAGGCAGGTCTGTGAGGAGTTACTTAGTTTAGGTTAGCCTCTGGTCAGGCCTGGGAGGGATTGTCTTGATGAAGTTGGTTGAGATGAGATGACACATTCTAAAGGGAGCTGAGCACCTCTGTTTCCCAACCGTGGACGCCATGGACCTGCCCAGTGCCTCACATTTCTGACAGACACTGTGCTTTCCCACCCTACTGGTCTTGTAGCCTCAAACTGAGCCAAAATAAACCCCTCCTCTTAGTTACTTTGTATTCAGTCAGGAATGGAGCTACCCTATTGGGATGTATCTTCCTTCATCATTATGTCTCCTTGGAAACATCCTTGAAGACACGATGTATCTCCTCGATGATTGTAACCCCCACGACCACCACCCCCCACCCCCCTAGCCCCGCCAAGTCTACAGTGAAGATGAACCATCACCCTGAGATAACCCAGGGACAGCCTAGCCTGTCACCCATCTCCAGTTCTACTGCATCCTCAGGCTTCCTTGGGACTGTCACAAACCCTACTAGGTCCCACAAGGCCCATTTTGCAGGCCACGGGCAAACAGGTTTTCTATGCACCTCCTGGTGCTTGCTCAGGGTGGGCGTCTCCACACAGAGTCACAGGGTGGTAGAGGACTCCAGGTGGTGACCTGTGTGTGAGAACCACTCTGATTTTAATTGCCCGAGGGCCACCAGGTACCACCTGGTCTGTGCCTCTCTGGGAACCTGGGCACTGAGAGCTTCTTATTCCTTCTGTTGACAGCAGGACTGAGCTGTGAGTCTGTCTCCCTGTTGGCAATGCCTGCTCTGGCTGATGGGCAGAGTGCGGTAGCCCGCCTGTCTGTCGTCTCTGCCCCTTTTTTTAAAATAGTGGGACCCCTTTCCCACTCCCTAGGTTCTACAATACATGTGAGAAGAAAGTTGACAGACTGCCCAGTTTCAGTTTCCCTGGCAGGGAGGTTAGACTTCAAGAGTGCCCTGCATCCAGGATGGGTGATTGCATCCTAGGGCAGCTGAGGGGTGAGGGACTGATCACTCTATATACTTTTAGGGAAGTGCCCTAAGCTGGAGTCTAGGCAGTATCCATTAGACATGGACACCTTTTCGCTATGATTCAGGGTGACCCTGGGAACAACCCACTCTACAGATGCCTGAGGGATGGAGCGATGGGCGGAGGCCCCAGCTGCTGTTAGATCTGGGTCTCCTCCTCCCCCCTCTGTCCAGATCAGCTCCTCAATCACTATGGCCTCGTGACAGCTCTCTGAAACCTCCGTGCCGTTCTCTGACATAGTCTCTCTTTTGTCCTACATCACCTGTGCATGTGGGGCTGGTGACTAAATCACCATCGTGGCAGGAAAAGCCCGTGAGAGAACACAGAGTGCAAGGCAGGAGGGAGACCGATCCCCTAGATGCATTGTGAAGCAGAGCAATTGGGCCCAAAGGTCCATCTCCAGTTGAGAGGTCCTAGACCACCAAAGCCACTTTTTTTGGGGGGGGGGGGAACTTCCTGTCACTCACACTGCCCCTTATTCATAGTGTGCTAGGTTTCCATTATCACCTTGTGGCTGATCCAGTCTTCATTTTATAGAGGGCTTAGGATTTTTATTCCTTACCCAAGACTGCTCAGCTGGGAGCTAGGCCTGACCTGAGTCTCCTTGTCATGGTGGCTTTGGTATTAATGCTATCCCCACCCCACTCCTTTCCTTGTCTTTCACTCTGTTGGCTCAGCCTACAATACTTCTTTGTCGCTTTGGGAAAATTCCTCATCCCCTGCCC
Source organism: Mus musculus (assembly GCF_000001635.26). NCBI lineage: Eukaryota > Metazoa > Chordata > Mammalia > Rodentia > Muridae > Mus > Mus musculus. The sequence continues at coordinate 121,039,974 of NC_000074.6, read as the reverse complement.
TAGGTACAGTGGTGGCAGAGTGGGTGGTGGTGGTGGTGGTGGTGGTGGTGGTGGAGGAGGAGGAGGAGGAGGACGAGGAAGTGGAGGAGGAGGAGGAAGAGGAGGAGGTAGAGGAGAAAGAGGAGGAGGTGGAGGAAGAGGCAGAGGAGAAGGTGGAGGTGGAGGAGGAGGAGGTAGAAGAAGAGGAAAAGGAGGTGGAGGAGGAGAAAGAAGAGGAGGAGGAAGAGGAGGTAGAAAAGCAGGAGGAAGAGGCGGAGGAAGAGAAACAGTTGGTGGTGGTCCTGCCAGGAGCTAGCACTAGGTAACCTTGGCAGCCTGGGATGGGTAAGAGGCTGGAACACCTGTCTGGAACAAACCAGAGTGAATGTCAGTGTACCTGATGGGCTAAGTGTTTGCAGTCTTCCTCTATTTGCCTGACATTCCGTTTTCATGTCCCTCTGAGTTACCCCACTGCTCCATGGCTCCTTCAGGGATGGGCACAGATGATCCTCTCTGAGACCTTCCCAGCTTGCCCACCCCGCTCCTGCTGTGTGACACCCAGGGAGCCTGGCCCCGCTGCCCACTGAGGCTCACCTAAGAGGGACAGTCTTCTCTCACAGATGTACGTGGGAAACCCAGTCCTGGAGTCAGCTGCCTACCGTGGAGGAGGAGGGCGTACAGGAAGCCAGGGCTGCAGAGTCAGCTCTCCCAGTCAACTGGAAAAAGAGAAACGTCTGCGGAACATTCTAGAATCGAGTCCTGCCGTCTGGAGCACCTCGGCTGTGAGTACACACCGACCCTGCCGACGAAGGACAACTGATGGGTGGGTAGGAAACTTGAACCATTGTGTCTCTTGCCTCTGGGTGCTTCCGTCACTCCCCTGTCCCTTCTGCCAGCTCTGCAAGTTCTATTGTCGTCCCCCCCCACACCCCTGAACTGCAGGCCTTTTCTACCCAGACAAAGCCATAGGAGCATGCGTGACCGTTGCCTGCCTGATCAGAAGGCCACTTGGAAGTACAACCCCATCCTGTAATGTGGACAGGTGTCCCTGCGTGTTCCTGGCCGACAGTCCAAGGTGCTTGCTGTGGCTGCCTCAGCTGCATCTGGAGTCAGAACCCTCCTGATCCCACCCGTGGGCAGGTCATGCTCTCTCTCCTTCTTTGCTGAGAGTGGGGGCATCCGGGCTCCCAGCTTTCTCCAAGGGACTATATCGTAAGTTGTGCTGAGAGGAGGGGCTGCAGCTTGTATCTCTAAGGTAATCTGTCTACATGAGGGAAAAGGCCCTTGGAGGATGGTGGTGCCGAAAGTCTCATACCATAGCCTGGTGCTTTTTGACAGTTGTGGGAAAAGATGGCTGGCAAGCCAACTTGACCGCAGAGAAGCATTTAATCCACGAGAAGTCCCTCGTAGGGGCTTGGCCTGCTCCTAAGAAAATACAAATATGATTTAAAAAATACAAAAAAACACAAGACCGCATCCACCTGCCCCTGTCTTGTCCTTGTTTCAGACACTGGGTACTGACCTCCCCTTGGCGACCACCATTAGGACTCTGCTCTGCCTAGAAATACTGTAAGCATTTATAAGGAAACACACATCTGATGGTTCATCTTTGCTGCCAGCCTGACAGGATTCCATTCACCTGAGAACCAGACCTCGAGGTCTGTGTGAGGGTGTTGCCACCAAGGCTTCACTGGGGACAAAGGACCCGCCCCAAGTGTGAGTGGCACCACCTTCTGGGCCAGTGCCCAGACCTACCTGGAAAAATACGGAGAGGGAGAGCTGAGCAGCAGCCGTCACCTCTCTGATGGCAGCAAGACAAAATGGAGCATTCCTTTCCTCTCAGTGCTTTTGTTAAAGTGACTAGAACACCAGGTGACACCGATGCTTTGATAACCAGAGTATGGGAGTATGGGTACTCTGGCCTTTGAAAGTAGCACGCTGGAGGAGTGTTGCAGAGTCTGGGCTGTGGGGTAAGGGACACAGCAGAGCTCAGTGGGCCATTCTGGTGGGATCTTGGAAGATAAGAATGCTTTGAGGAACGTGCCTGATGCGGTTGCTGAGGGGAACGAGGACTCTCTTGGGAACCGAGCTAGAGGCCTTTCAGGCCACCTTATGGCAAAGAACCTGGCTACATTCTGCCTGTGTCCTCAAAAGTAGATGATCAAGTCTGATTTTAAAGAGTAATGAGCTGCCTTCTTCGACATAGGAAATTTCAAGACAGGAGGGCATCCAGGGTGTGGTGCGGTTACTGTTCGCTGCCCTCGGCCGGTGGTCTGGTGAGAGGCAGAGCAGAAAGACTAAAAGAAAAACCATGAGCAAACAGACACAAGCAAGCGAGCAGCAAAGCCTGTTTGTCTAGGAAGGAAGAGTGTGCAAGCCTCGTGTCTCAGGCCAGGCAGTGTGGAGAAAGTAGCGGTAATTGTTGAAGGTGCTAATGCCAATAAAGAGAAGCCTCCAGCTCTTCAGTGGAACAACAGACAACACGCCCTGAGTGTCGCTGAGGATACTGAAGATGCCAGGATGCCAGGACAGTGAACATCCATCAAGGAAAGCTGGAGTCACCGAGTGGAGCTATCCTATGCTACAGGTAGTAGATACTACAGGTAGGTGGGGCTACTCAGAGCTGTTGGATCGATAAAGAGTCCATCTGGAGCCCCAGGTGCAGGGCTTGGTCTTTGCCGTGCTCTGTTTTGGTGTAGCTCTGATCTGGTCTTTGCCTACTATGCCCCATTCTCCACAGGATGGCCGCTGTTTATTGGAAGAGTCTAACTTGTTTTTCATCTCATTGGGCCGCACTGAGATGACTGTGAGTATGAGATGAGACTTTGGAATATTAAAATGTTGAAACTGTTAAGACCATGCTGACCTTTGCAGCTGGACTGACGGTATCTTGCATTATGAGGCGAGGTAGGCTTGTGAGGGTCAGGTACAGAGTCCTGTGGTCTAAAATGGTTGGATCTAGGCCTCAAGTTGGCGATGGGTGGGCTTGAGGTGTCTAATCTCCACTGTCAGCTGGATTTAGAATCACACAGAAGACACAAAACCTCTGGGTGTGTCTATAAGAATGTTTCCTGAGAGGATTAATCAAAATAGGAACACCCATCCCTAATATGACCAGCACAGACCCTTGAGATGAAGTCCCAGACCAACTGAAAACAGAGGAAAGTTGAGACAAACACCCAGATCTGTCTGCTTTGTGTGTGTGCATGTGTGTGTGACTGCATATGTGTGTGTGTGTCCATGTGTCAGTATGTGTCTGTGTGTGTGAGCAAGTGCACAGGTGTGCACATGTATGTACACACACGTGTATGTGTGCACATGCATGCATATGTATGCACTTGTGCGTGCATGAGCATGTGTGCATGCATATGTGTGTGCACACCAAGGACAACCTTGGCTGTGTCATGCACATGTTTTATTTGTGTGTGTGTGTGTGTGTGTGTGTGTGTGTGTTGTAACATGTGTGTGGAGGTCAGAGGACAACTCTGTCAAGTTGGCTCTCTCCTTCCACCATGGGATCCGGTGGCCAAGCTGCTGAGGATAGGCCACAGTCAGTCACCTTTACCCGCTTAGCCACTTCATTCTCCTGATGTTTTAAAAGGTAGTTTCTCTTATCAGCCTGGAAGTAGGCCAGCAAACCTCAGAGATTCACCTGTTCCCACCTCCCAAGACTTAGAATACAAGCATGGGATGCCACCCCAGCTTTGTGAGGTACTAGGGATAGGACTTGGGTCCATGTGCTTGCAAGGCCTTGATTATTCATATCCCCAGTCCTTCCCTCCTTCCCTCCTTCCCTCCTTCCCTCCTTCCCTCCTTCCCTCCTTCCCTCCTTCCCTCCTTCCCTCCTTCCCTCCTTCCCTCCTTCCCTCCCTCCCTCCCTCCCTCCCTCCCTCCCTCCCTCCCTCCCTCCCTCCCTTCCTCCTTCCCTTCCTCCATCTCTTCCTCCCTCCCTCCCTCTCCTTCCTGTTGTTCTCTCTTCCTCCCTCCTTCTCTCCCTCCCTCCCTCCCCACCATTACTGTGGCACTGGGATTGAACTGAATCAAGGCCTTGTGCTGAGCTCCACTAGAGCTCTCATCCTTTCCCAGACGCTCCTACACTGATACAGGCAGGCAGCTGTGATGGCTCTCTCTGTGGCTGCATATCCGGTTCATTTTCGTTCTCTGAATGGAATCTCCTGCAGTTTAGGGCTGCTGGCATCGCTTACGGGCGGACATCTAGATAAACATCACTGCAGCGAACATCTCATCGGCAAGTGCACACACATCCTTAATTATTTCCTCTCTGTAATCCCTAACCTTGGGCAAGCCAAGTTGCTGTTTATTCAAAGTTGGTAGATATTACTACATAGACTTCCAGAAAAGCCCTTTGAACAAGTCTATACTTTGAAGAGCAGGGTTGAGGGTAGGCAGGGTTTTGAAAAGAGATGCCAGTATTGCAGAGGCTGTTTGGCCACTGAGACTCGGATGATATTCCAAGTTGGAATACTCTGCTTACTTTAGGAAGCTGGGCCAGCACTTCACAGTGCCTTCAGAAGAAGGAAACAGGAGGCTGGAAGGAAAGATGGAGAAGCTGATTTCTGTGCAGACCTCTCAGGAAAGCCTTGACTCCAGCATCAGCTTGTGACCAGTTGGGGCTTCCAAAGTGTGTGTGCATGGGAAGGGAAGAGAGTGGGCAAGTTGCCGCTCCGAGTCAGCTCCATTCCAAGACACCAGAAGAGCTGCCTCAAATCAAGAAGCTAACTGTATACAGGACGGTCAAGTGACAGGCCACGAACTCACAACGCTAATTAGTCAGAAGAAGGCAGGCAAAGGAGTCATCCAGGCAGGAACCTCAGACATCCGAGTCCCTGGTTCACCGTCCGTCACACCTTCTCTGACACTCATTTGTGGCCTCAGACTCTGTGGGCCAATCTTGGGGATGACCAAGGAGAAGCCATGTGGTATGTGGAAGGAACATGGCTCTGCTACAGCACTGAGGTCCAGGGTTCCTGCGCAGACAAGCTTCCTGTGTAGATTCTGAGACCAGTACCACAGGGCCCTGACGTGGGAGGGAAGCAGGCACAAGAAACACAGGTGTTTGTAAATCGTACCTGGCGATGATTTTTTAGGTGATGAGCCAGGGTGTGTTCCCAGCAAGTGGCTCATAACCATCTGTAACCCCAGCTCCAGGGAATCCATCTGGCTCCCGCTAGCCTCCGTTACCTGGAGTTTTCTCTCCAGATGAGGCGTCTTAGTTGGGGTTCCCATTGTTGTGAACAGACACCATGACCAAAGCAACTCTTCTAAGGACAACATTTAATTGAGGCTGGCTTACAGGTTCAGAGGGCTCAGTCCATTATCATCAAGGTGGGAACATGGCAGCATCCAGGCAGGCATGGAGCAGGCAGAGCTGAGAGTTCCACCTCTATTTCTGAAGGCAGCTAGGAGAATACTAGTTTCCAGGCAGCTAGGATGAGTGTCTTATAGCCCACTCCCATAGTGACACACCTACTCAAACAAGACCACACTCACTCCAACAGGGCCACGCCCACTACAACAAGGCCACACGTCCAGAGAGTGCCACTCCCTGGGACAAGCATATTCAAACCACCACATGAGGAAATCCTAACTCTTAGACAAGCTGAGATGAGAACATACAAGCTCAGGTTCTGTTTGCAGAGTCCCCCTAGTAGATCCAGTAGGAATGGAAACCATTGGCTGGCTGGTTGGGGACACAGGGCCTGCAGGTGGAGTGCCAAGGCAGATGGATGGATTTCCCTCTTCTGAAGACCCTCCCCGACTGGGGTGGCCTCAGCCCTGTGGGACAGGAAGACAGCCTTTCCCTGCTACGTCCACCCTGGAGCTTAGGAGCGTTCTCACACAGCTGTGTCACACTGGGCAGAACTATGAAAGGGTTATTAACGTTTGCTATTTCATAGGTTTCTTTTTAGACCATAAAACAGACCACGGAGAGCAGCACGGTCTGTTCTCTGTAATTGGCCAGCGTTCCCCAAGCAGCCGTTTGGCCACCTTGACATTCAATGTTTTCTTGACCCTCGACCCTTTTCTCGCCCGAGGAGTGTCTCCTACAGGTCTCTCCCCAGGATGAAAAAACAATAAAACTAAATATGTAACAGCCAAGGCCTGAGGTTAATGTCTTTAACAAGATAATGTTACTTAAGGGAGCCGTAAAGCAGGTCTGTGAAATCCCGACCTCGCTGCAGAGGCCACGTTAAGAAACCATGTGCGGCCCTGGCCAGCTCCGGGCCGCTCCCTCTGTGCCTGGCTTGTTTTGATCATGTGTTAGACTGACCCTTTAATACTGTCATTCAAAGTGGCCGCTCACGGGGGCGGTGTGTCTGGGGGAGGGGGCAGACTATGATGTGGTATGGACACTTCCCAGGATAGATAGGGTCCGTTTCCTATGAGGCTGGCCTTTCCTAGTGTGACCGTGAGGCATGATAGATCTCTAAGTCTGGAAGAGACTGACAACTGGAATACTCCACTCAGTGAGCAGATGTGACCACCCCATGCCAAACATCTGGTGCCCGATGAGCGGTAGGGGTTGGTGGGGGCACTCAGGATTCAGTTTGGATTTTGGCATCTGATAAACACAGACTCACACCCCATAGGTCATTCCCACTTACCTCTGATGAGCCATCCCTTGAAGTTGTACATTTTCCTCTCCACATTAGCACGAAGGCTCCAATGCTGACCACAAAAGCCCGGGGAAAGACAGCTGTAATATATCCCAGTGGATGGTGGGTTCTCCCTGCCAAAGGCATCCTATCCTGTGTCCAAGATGGGGGAGTTAAACCTCACCTCATGCTAGGAGATGCAAATAGAAATGGTAGCAAGGGCCAGGAAGATGGCTCAGCAGATACACAGGTAAAGGCTTACCATGTGGGTCTGAGAAACCGAGTTTGGATCCAAAGCTCCCATGTAACAGCTGGCTTGGTGTGGCAGTCTGCCTGCAATCCCAGCACTTAAAAGGCAGAGACGGGATTCTCAGCGTGGGCTGAATATCTGAATCTGTGAACCACAGGTCGAGTAGAGGATCCTGCCTCATGGTTATCAACCTTTGGCCTCTACACGCAAGTGCACACAAGCACCCACACCCCACAAAGACACACATCCATGAAGAAATCAAAGGGAAGAGACCACAATAAGAAAAAGTCGCACACCCCTTGGGATTGCTCAAATGATGAATAGTGGTGATGGTGCCCACGTGACAAAGGATGTAGAGGAGACTCAGTCATGGTTCCCATGCTGCTATGGAAACAGCAGAGAGGATGCTGTGTCAGCCTCAGCACTGGGCTCTTCTTGGTGCTGCTGAGGCCAGAAGGATCAGTCGACCTCAAAGGGAGGGAGAGGATGACGTGGCCAGGCTGGGAACTGTCCTCCCTCCATTAGGTCCTGGGTCTTATGGAGACGGGTCCTAGCCATGTCACCATCTGCTCTTAAAATCATCTGCAACACTGCGGACCAGTGATTCATCATTCACTCACTTCCAAGTCCTGCCTTACGTGTCCACTTAGAAAATCACACCCCATTGTTCTCTGCGCAACGTGTGTGAACATAACTCGTGTCATGACCCACAAGTGGACGTCAGAGGGCAAACTGCACAAGTTGGTTCTCTTTCCGCTCTGTAGGCTCTGGGGATTGAACTCCGATTCTAGGCCTGTCTGTAAACAGCTTCACCAACTCCCCTGCTGCTCTGTGCTCACTTCTCTTGCCACATTTTTTAAAAGGTAGTAAAAAAGTAACTAATCGCTTTTAGAATAAGGAAAATATGGATGCTGCGGTGCCTCAAACATCTTCGAAACGCTGGTAAACACAAGGCAAATCCTCCCCAAATCTTCCAAGGTCAGCGTCCCATCCTTCGCCCAGAGTCTTTTTGGAGCATTTTGAGTTTTTTGCTGGCTCTTCCAGCCACTCAGTACCTGAGCCGTGGAAGGGAATTTTAGAGGAAGCCTTTGATTACAGCGGAGCCTTTCTGGTTTTGAAGTCATCAACTCTGTGAAACAACTGAGCTTGAAGGTACATTGCAAATGTCCATCCAGGGGTTGGCTCCGCATCTTTCTCTGTGTACAAAATGAGGAAGAGCCCAAGGAGGCTCACAAAGGAAGCCGATGCCATCCCGGAGTGAAGGCTATCTGGTGGCCTGCATCTGTCCTTGCTTCTCGGCTCTGTTCCCAGGTCTGACCCTGCCAGCAGCCATGCCACCTCAGTGTGATGTCGCCACAACTCAGAGTCTAGAGGACCCCACTTTCTTTTGTCAATGTGACAAGTGTTTTTATGACATAAGGGGAAAAGAAGATTATGATATTGGACACGTGTCTCGACAGGAGGAGGCACTAGGTTCTCAGAAATGTTCGGATGTGACTGGTGTAAGCCTTGGGGACCCCTGGAGAATCTGCCTGGAGACAAGCTCGGGCCCCTCCTTCCAGGGAGGCACCTGCTCCCCGCCTCCCCATGCTCAGCCAGTCACCCGACAGGGCATCTGCTTTGCCCCTGGTCTTCAGGTTGCCAACTCTGCTCTAGGAAGGCTGACACACCCTGCAATGCTGTGCTGTGTTAGATCTGGTTGTGCACCCAGACCCCAGCAGAGGGTGCACAGGAAGGGGCTTTCTCCACACACCAGGCCTCTAAGTCTCTGGGATGTACTGACGCATGTAGGTATCTATTCTAGGTGACAAAGAAGTTCAACTGTGGCATGGAGTAGCTGGGACACAATGTGATTTGAGACTAGCTTTCATAGGCTCAGACGTCCTAAGGAGGGTAGAAACTTAACCTGCTGTGGCAACCACGGGACCCAGAGAGGATGCAAGCGTGCACACAGGAACCCTTCCTCGTAAATAAGATGTTGCGTCCCAACCCCTGTTGGGTGATTTTACTCAGTAGTGTTGTCTTTACAGAGGCTCACATTAAAGGAAGTTGCAGTGCTTTAATTGAGAATGTTCACCCCGTTATCTTCAGTGTTTGGACACTTTGGTCCCCAGATGGTGATGCTGTTTGGGGAAGTTAGGGGGTGCAGTTTGCTGGAGGAAGTGTCTTTGGGGCGGACTTCGAGAGTATATAGCTTCATCCAACTACCGGTTTGCTTTCTCCGCCTCACTCTTACATCTGCAAGTGTGTGCCCTCAGCTCCCTGCTCCAGTTGCCACTCCTGTCTCCCCGTTGTGATGGATTCCTAGCCCCGTGGAACCTAAGCTGAAATAAACCCTTCCTTCTCTATGTTCTTCCAGTCATGGTGTTTTATCACAGCAACAGCAAAGTAGCCAATCAGAGGCCTCGAGGGTGGGCTGGACTCCAGAGTGACAGAAGCAGAAATGGCACGGGAGCACACTAAGCAGAGATGATGGCAGAGGCTGGATCTGCAAGACACAGAGCCCTGAGCCAACTGCAGACAGGATGCCAGGTGAGGCTCAGAACTGGTTCTCCCTCCTACTCCAAGAGTGAACCAGCTCGGTGGACACTTCTTTATCCGATGTTTAGCCTCCAGATCTTTGAGAGAATAAAATTCTATTGCATAAGTCTCCCTGGAGTGGGGGCTGTGGTAGGAGTGGTCTTCTGGCCCAGCGTTCTCAGCAAATGAACACAGGCAATAGCAGATGATTCCTGAGCTATGGCTCTAAGTTTTGGGGTAACTCTTTACACAGCGTTAGTTACCTGGGACACTCCTTGGAGTCTTATCTCTTTGAAGACGGGAGCCCATGTATGGGGTATGTATTCCTTAAATGATTGCTGTTTGAGCACACAAATAGAAGAATGGATGCCCAACTACATACATCCTCCAAAATTTTCTGGACACCGGCCCCCTGTACCGTGGATCAAGGCTCTCCCTAGTGAGTCAAGCTCTGGGCAGCTGCAGATCTTGGAGCTGCACACTCAGAGATGCCTGGGAACCTGAGCAAACTCCCCGAGGTGAGGCATATCCTGAGGGAGCCAGGGCTGGAAAAACAGGAAGGTGAGGGCCTCGTGTTTTATGGACATCCAGAGCTGCTTGGTTCTGGGGGATGGAGGGCTGAGAGCCAAACAATGCTGAGAAGTGTCAGGAGAAAGGCTGCGCCACACAATGGACTCATGCTGACCGCTTCTACAACCAGAACAGCCCACAGGCCAGCTCTGTTCCAGGGTGCCTCACATACTACAGAACAGAGGGGGCGGGGGGTGCAGAGTGGACATTTAGAGACTCTGGGGATCTCTTGAGCCTTGCACCTCCACACACACTCTACTTTAGCAAAGGTAAGCCTCATGTCCTGGCCTTTCCAAGACAGGGTTCAAGTCCCTGCTACTGCATGGGGTTCAGCAAGCTTTTGGGGGCCCTGGGGGGCTCTAGGGTTCCTTCCCACCTAGCCCTCCCAAACCCACTTGGGAACATCTTCACTATTTTAAACCCCTTAAGTGACCTTGAAATCCAGTCATATTTAATATTTTAAATTTTATTTTTATTTCTTCCCTATATTTGAGAGTAATAACTGACCCATGATCTCAACACCTCTATGGATCAACCCGTTTTTGTGTGTGTGTGTGTGTGTCTGTGTGTGTGTGTGTCTGTGTGTGTGCATGTGTGTGTATGTGTCTGAATGTGTGTGTCTGTGTGTGTGTGTGTATATGTGTGTGTCTGAGTGTGTGTGTGTGTCTCTGTGTGTGTGTTGCAGGTCCGAGGACAGCTTGTTGGAGCTGGTTCTCCCCTCCCACTAGGTATGTTCCGACCTCAGCCGGCAGGCTTGGCAGCAAGGCCCTCCATCCGCTGAGTCACTTGGTTGGACTCGCTGACCAACTCTTCCTGTGTAGCTTTTTCTCCATTTCTTCACATTGTCTGTACATGAACTGGGGTTGTAAATGTATTTATTACTCCTTTATTTATTCGCAGAGCTAGAGATGGAACCCAGAATGTCACCAGAACCTCACAGACACTTGTAAGCTCTCTACCTCTGGGCTATATCTTTAGCTTCTTTAGAAAATTTGAGCCAGGGACTTCTTACAAAGTTGCCCAGGTCGGCCTTGAACTTATGATCCTTCTGCCTTAGATTCTGAATGCTGAATGGGATTATAGACTGCACCACCACACCTGTGAATCTTTGTCTATCTATATCTATACCAATACCTATCTATATCATATCATGTTATATCATACCATATTGTATCATATGTATCATGTATGTATGTATGTATGTATGTATGTATGTTATCTACCTATCTACCTATGAATCTATCTATCTATCTATCTATCTATCTATCTATCTATCTATCTATCTATCTATCTACTTGAGATAAAATTTCACTTATCCCAGACTAGCCTCAAACTCACAATGAAGCCAGCCAAGGGTGACCTTGAACTCCCTATCTCCCTGGGGTTTCAATGCCACAACTAGGGTGGGTTCTGGTAAAAAGCCTAGAAGTCAGGGGTCAGTGTTCATGCCTGTCTTCCCTCTCAGCCAGGGCCTGCTGCTACCTTTAAGAGAACATCTTGGCTCTTAGTTGTCAGCTCCAGAGTGCTGGATTAAAGGATGTATACCTCATCTGGTTTATTCGGTGCCAGGCAGGGATTGAATCCAGGGCTTCATGTATGCTAGGCAGACTCTCTACCAACTCAGCCACACCCCATTATACATTAACATATTATATATTATTATAATATATTAATAAGTAAAACATATATTAAAACAATTCCCAGATGATTTGTACCTGTTTGGTGACCAGATGACCCACAGACTCACTCTAGCAATTGTCAGCTCTTGGTCACCTCACATAACAACAGTACAGTGCCCATGTGTGTCAGGGACTATTTGATGTCAGGTTAGGGAAAAACAGTTAATTTCTTCTGCTTGGAGCCAGGACTGTACATGCTAGGCAAGTGCTGTCCCCGGTCCCACCCGCTCCTCCCATGTGATTTATTTTGCAGCTGTAAGTTGGGGCAGGCGGGCTCTCCTGCTCTGAGCCAGGCAAATGTCATCCGACTCCTCCCCGTTCGTTCTCCAGGGAGAAAGGCACCAGGAGTGCATTTCTTCAGCTTCACAGGCTCTGGAAGTCTAAAAAAGCACTTGCCCTCTGCGAAGGATGTGAGTTGGCCCGTGGCCAGGGCGGACTTCACCTCTTGTAAATACCTCCTTTTCCCGTTAGGAACCCTGAGATAAGCTCGCAGGACTCTGCTGGCGAGGGTGGTGAGCCTGAGGTCTGTGGGAGGAGAGGACCCCCCAGGGTCAGCGCTGGCTCCTCTCTGCAGCCTCTACTCCCACCCCACCCCCCAGGGTGGTGAATCCTGGATAGAGTTCTCTCCTTGTTCCTGTTGTCTCAATGCCACAACTAAGGTGACTTCTGGGGAAAAGCCTAGAGGTCAAGGGTCAGTGTTTATGCCTATCTTCCCGCTTAGCCAGGGTCTGCTGCTACCTTTAAGAGACCATCTTGGCTCTTAGTTGTAGTGGCTTCCAGTGGCTGGGACCATCATTGCCTCATCTTTCTGGGTGAGGCATGCAGAGAGCGTCTCCCAGGCTGCCATTGACAGGACAGGAGAGAAATTCTTCCTGGGCCTCATTGAGTCCATGTGTAATGAGTCTTGATGCCTGCTGCCTCTGAGAGGCAACCATGCCAGGCTGGTGTCCTATGAGCCTACGGCATACACCACCTTCGTTCCTCACAGCCTGCCTTCCTGTGGGGCCTACAGTGTTGAGTGGGAGACAAGAGTGAAGCTGGCTTCCAGGAGGTTACGGGGCAGAAACGTCTGATGGCAGAAGAGGGGGTTCTTGTGTCTTGAACCATCTCAGGCTCAGGCCTGAGAGAATCTTGCTGTTGCCATGGGAAATCCCTCTGAAATCTTGCCCAGGCATTGGCAGCCTCTGAAGAGGGATGAAGGGAAATGGCACTTGGAAAAGTCACACGCAAAGATCCATCCAGAACAGCTCTAGCAAGGTGACAGCGGGCACCATGGCTGAACTGCCCTTCCAGAGACATAACAGGCCTCTCTCTGAGCAAATTCTGTCCTGTCCCCGGCCATGGTGCTGCTGTGTAGATATCCGTGGACAGCCGGGTCATTCTTGGATGACAGAGTACATAGATCGTCCCTGTTGGGGCCCTGTCTTCAGTACTGGGACCAGTAATCTCTGAATACCTCCACAGGACTGGGTGGGCTTTCTGGAGACAGCAGGGCTACAGGCCCCAGCCAGCTTGGCATTCAATGCTAAGATCACCTATCATTAGAGTTTCCAAGCTAGTCTTGATGCCAGTCAGCCATCATTTACCCATAATGCTTTGCACCTTCCTTAGTTGTATATGGCTGGGGGCTGTAGACCCCAACAGACTATCCCAAGTTGGAGGTGAGCTCTGCCCAGTGTGGGCACCTACTGAAGACCACTGGAACCAGAATAAAGAACCACAGATGGATCCTTGGCCAAGGTGTTGAGGATACATGGGACCCTAGCCATGCAGGGGTGTGTGTGACATTGGTATCACTTTTACGCAACCCCCAGAAACCAGAAGTGCAGAGGCATGCGGCTGTCCACAGCAGCATCGCTCCCGAAGTTGAGCTCTGTGTCAGCCTTGCACTGTATCTGACCCTGGAGAGATTGAAAGCCGAAGTCTGCGTGATCTTCTGAGGCCGGGGCCTGTCGTCCATCACCCAAATGATCCCTTCAACAAATGTAAACACCTGTCGCCCTTCCCTCCTGCTCCTGGGATGGCTAGCTTTGGGGTTCTGTGGAGTCCTTTGTAAGGTCGTCTGCAGGGACTTTGCCCACGGTGTGTTCCTGGGACCTTGGACTGGACTCCATCAAGGGAGGCTACAATTCTGCGCTGCAAGCTCGAATCCAGAATTCCAGAAGAAGTTTGCCAAGGGTGACAGGGCAGGCTCCGCCCTGGACCACGGTATATCCCTTTCTCTGACACCCCAGCCTTGCTGTGCACCGGCCAAGGAATGCCCCTCTGTCCTGGGAGACCACTGAGATGCTCTGAGAGCTGGATCAGCTCATTTGTGTCCTTTCTCTATGTGTGTGTGTGTGTGTGTGTGTGAGAGAGAGAGAGAGAGAGAGAGAGAGAGAGTGTTCATTTTTATGTGGGTGCTCATGTGGGCTCACGAAGGCCAGTGGTCTACTTCAGGGTGCTCAGAAGTGATCAGCCTTGATTTCCAGACAGGATTTCCTCACTGATCCTGGGAGCTTGCTGATTCGGCTGACTGGCCTGTGAGCCTCAGGGATCTTCCTGCCTCCCTGTCTTCCCAAGGCTGGGATTACAGGCATGTGTCATCAAGACTAGCTACTGACATGGGCCCTGGAGAGTGAACTCAGGTCCCCCTCTACCCCTCCCCCAGCTGTGTCTTCACCCAGCTGTCCTATCCCCCCCTCCACCCACTTCCTGACTCGTGTTGTCACATGACCCTGTCTGGGTTCTAGACTTTGGAGGTGTGCGGAGGTGTCTGGCCCTGAACCTGATCCTAGCGTTTTTTTGCTATCTGCCACTGGGCAGGTGATGTGGTCTAGGAGAAGATCTTAGAAAATAGATCCTGGATCCCAGATCTCCACACGGAGCCCTCCCCACAGTTCTGTCTGGATCACGAGAGGACCATGTGAACAGTCAGGCTCCCGAAAACAGGGCAGCTAGCTGATATAGCTCCTGCGGCTAGCTTATAGGAATGCCTGCTTACACAGTGGGTTTGCACTCTCTGAGTCTCTCTCTGAATCATGTGAGCGCACACACATCCATGTGTTTGTGTGTATTCAGGGACATGTGTAGAGTCCCAAGAACAATCTTGGTCACCATTCCTTAGAGGCTATCCACCTGATTTCGGGGGGGGGGGGCGGGGGCAGGATCTCTCACTGACCTGGAGCTGACCAGGTAGGCTAGGCCATGTGTGCAGTGAGCCTCAGGAATATGCCTGGCTTCTCCAGTCCCGGGAATATAAATGCATGTCACCATGCCGGGATATATGTATATGTAGTATATGTATATGTAGTATATGTATGTGTAGTATATGTATATGTAGTATATATATATGTGTGTGTATATGTAGTATATGTATATGTAGTATATATATATATATATATATATATATATATATATATATATGTATGTATATATATATATATTTTAATGTAGGCACTGTAGCTTGAGCTCAGCGTGTGCAGGTAAGTACACACTTTAACCACGAAGCTGTGGCCCAGCTCCTGTCTCTGCATCTTGCAATGGCTTGGCTCGGCTTCAGGGTCCCAAGGAGCTTAGGTAGGCAGCGAGGGGCAGAGTCAGACAGCGTGGCTCCAGGATGGAGACCCTGGATGGGGAGAGTGGGATCCCCAGAGGGAACCAGCACAAGGCAGGAGAACGAGGCCAGCCTCAATCAAGCAAGAGTCTCCAGTCAAAGATGACCCTAGGTGGAACTCAGACCCCACACCAGAGAAAGACGTTAGTGAAGGCAGAGCTCACGGGGTTCTCTGAATGATTTCTATGACTCTTCATTATGCTAAAACCATTCTGCAGAAGAAAACATATTTTGTTCCGTTTCTCTCCTTTTTATTTTAAAGGGAAGCGCATGCCCTCTCTTCTCTCTTGCTTTGGACATCTTGCTGCTAGGATGTGATAGCTGGAGCTTCAACGGCTGTCTTAGGCCGTAAGGGAACTAAAGGAGCTATAGGACCTTAGACAATTTCATGCAAGCACTGTTCAGCTCTGAACGGGCCTCTCTTTTATGTTAAAGAATAAAATGTCGCAGGGATAAGCCACAAGTTCAGTCTGGCTTTGTTCCTGTGCAGCAGAACACAGTGCTAATGAACTTGTACTTTTCAGGGACTTAAGACTTTAGCAAAAGTGAGCCTGGGAGTCTTTCCGATGCAACAGGAGCTCAAGAGACCAGTGGTACGTCTCTCCTGTCTCTCCCCAGGTCCTCTGGGTGTCTCAGCATTGGCAATTGGTGGCAGGTCCTCTAGACCTGATTCATGGCTGCCTGGACACACGGTGGGAGAGTCATACGCTCCCTCCCTCCATCCGCCAGATCTGCCTGATAGCGTTTCGGGGTTCTCCCACTTTGCAGGAGGGGAGTTACGATTTATGTCTGGTTCATCAAGATAAGGCTGAGAGCTTCGCTCAAGGTCTGTGGCTGCCGGCCTGCCTTGGGAAGCTGGCGTGGTCTCTGCAGCGCCCGGTGGAACCAAATCCGTGCAATCAGCAGACGGTGATTTACTTGGTTCCCCTGGCCTCACATTTAAACAGATGTCAGCGGGTAGCAAAAGCAGTGGGAGGAAGACATTAGAGAAAGTTACTGCGTCGGAAAAGAGGGAGCGTTGTAAACGTGCTAAAAGGGAAGGCCAGTATTTATGACTGAAGTTGTTGGCGATCTCCTTTCCTGCCTGATCATGTGAGGCCAGGAGAGAGAGAGAGAGAGCCCCTTCCAGTTGCTGCTCTGTCAGGCTGGGGTGAGGGAGGCCCCCTGGGATCCGCGTTTGCAAGGACCCCACGGATCCCTTATGGAAGGCACTGACAGTCCTTCATAGGAAGGTGGCAGCTCAGGTCCCAAGTCTGGCAGGCATCGCATAGGGACTGCTGCACCCATTGGACAGATGGAAAGACTGAGAGATGGAAGCAAACTGAGGTGAGCTCCTGGCCAGGAAGCATTGAGGCCTTCCCAGAGCAGTCTTCCCAGGGGTCCCTGATGTCAGATTTAGGGTCTGTCTAGGCTATTCTGCTTACAGCCCCAGGTGCCCTGTACTTGTGTCTGAGGCCGGCCGCAGCCACACCCCCTGCCCTCATCCTTCTGACCCAGCAGCTCCAAATCCTTGTGGTGGACAGAAAGTGAGGAATCCCATTCTATAGTGTCAGCCTGGCCCCATGGGGGAGGGGGGGGAGAGGATGTGCCCCCTATTGTGGTCGCGGATGAGGTAACTGACAGATAGCTGTGTGGTGGGTGTGTGTGTATGTGTGTGTGTGTGTGTGTGTGTGTGTGAGAGAGAGAGAGAGAGAGAGAGAGAGAGAGAGAGGAGAGGGAGAGACAGAGAAAGAGTCAGAGAAATAAGGAGGAAGAGACAAAAACAGAGAGATAGGGAGACAAAGACAAAGACAGGGAGGGAAGGAGGGAGGGAAAGAAGGGAGAGACAGAGAGACAGAGAGATGGAAGGAAGGGAGACAGAGAAACAAAGAGGGTAAGAGAGAGACAGAGAGTCACAGACACAGAGAAACAGAGACACAAGGACACAGAGACACAGAAACACAGAGACAGAGAAACAGAGACATTGAGATAGAGAGACAGAGAGACAAAGAAATAGGAAGGAAGAAAGAAAGAGACGAGCCACAGGTGCCCTAGGCCATGAGGGTTCCAAACCCATGGTCTGGACACACTTCCCACTTCTTACCTCACACACTCCAGCATGGGACTGTCCTGACTTGCTCCACACTGGCATCCAGTATGCCCTTGGGTCTCTGTCTTATCACATGTACCCTCAGACACAGGTTCTGTGCTTTTGCTAGCCCTGAAGGGATGCCATGGACTGACAGGGTCTTAGCTTTACCCCTGTCCTACCTCCAGGCTTGTGGATGGCAGGTGACCAGGAAATGCTTGCATAGAAGAACAAACAAATCAGAAAGCCCATACCCCGGAGAGCCGTGGGGGACACAGGCCTTCTGAGGTTCAGCGCTGAGATAAGGGTCCTAGGTTGACTCTTCCTGTCTACCTTCCCAAAGCTGCAGGGCCACACTTTAGCTCTTTGCTCCTTTCTCTTGTGAGTCTGGGGATGGGCCATATGCTCGCATTCTGTCATGTGTGCTTGCTCGGCCCACAGGCCTCTGGTGATGGTATCAGGGTAGTATGCGCTCAATTCAGTAGAGGGGCCAACAATGCCTCAAGGCCTCAACAATGCCTGTGACCGGAGCTGGGGAGCCTGGTCTAGGTTCACCTGCTAAAATGGCTGAAAAGTCAAAACCTTGAAAATGATGACATACTGTCTGGGTGCTCATTATTGGCCGTTCCCATGGCTGTCATGTTGGACGACAGTGTGGAACCGCTGCTCCTGGGCTGTGCAGCCCAGAGAGCCTTGAACCTTTGCTCTGCCCTATTACAGACCTCTGTGGGCTCTGTCATGTGTTCAATATGAAGCCCCAGAAGCCCCACAAAACTGGGCTTCACCCACCCATTCCTCGTTGTCTGATGGGCTGTGACCACTGCATCCTGGGAAGATGTGGCTTCCCGGGAGGTCCACAGGTGACCCTTTCTGAGTGTGGCCTCTGAGCATACACGTTGTCTGAATGTCCCCCGGCTTTGCAGCAGGGCTCCTGCCTGCCAAGTGCCCCTCTGCCTTTAAAGGTGTGCTGAAAGCCGGGTTCTGCTCACAGACCTCAGTTCTGCAGCCTAAAATAACACAGCAGGATGCTGGTGGGAGCCCGTGCACTTCCTGTGACTGTTCAGCTCGCATGCTCCCAAAAATAACAGTGAGACCGTTCACACCTGTGCCGACTGCGGTTTTTCCTCGCACAGCCGGGAGATTAATGGGCTCCGTTCAGAAAGGGACCTTTCTAATCTCATTTGTGAAGTCAGGGGTGGGGGTGGGGGGGGGACTCAGGAAATTGCACACTAATCCAAATCATGATAATCCCAAGATCCTAGCATTCTCCCCCACCCCCTTCACGGACCCCAAATGCTTTCCTCCGAACAGAGCTTCAGCTTTCAAAGTTTTGATAAGATGCAAAGTTGATTATTCCTGGCAGACGGGTTTCCAGCTCAGCCTGTACATGTGAGCATGTGAGCGGAGAGATCAGAGGAGGTACGGAGAAGGGATTTGGTTAGCTTCAGGGAGCTGTCCATCAGCCCAAAGAAAGGAACGACTGACCGAGGGCCCCCTCCAACACACATTGCAGGCCACAGCCATCCCTTGCAGAGGCAGGAGGATGCGTAACTGCTTCTACACAGGGCTGTCCCATCCCATGTTTCAGCCAATGCACCTTCTGCCTTAGCTACGTTGGTGCAGCAAATCTTCCTAGGTATGAACCAGCAAGAAAACAACCTTCCGAGAAGGGACTTGAACATGAATATCTGGTGTCAGGTCAGAGTTTCACATCACTACAAACCACTGACTGCATCAGGGGAGAGCCTGTCATTTGTTGGAGTTTACGCTGTGATCAAAGCTGGATTGACCTTCCTGCTTCCACCTCCCATGAGCTTGGATTACAGATGTGTGCCACCACACCTGGCTAACCAGGTCTTCCTTATTTAACTGTAGAGCCCTTTCCACCCCAGCACACAGTAGGTGCAATGTGAATGAATGCATGAGAGATGAACGGACGGACGGAACTTTCTGCTGTCTGCCAGCCTGCTGTGGCCTCGCTCCTGCCTCGACGGCACTGATGTTTTGTGTGAGCTACTCTGAGCCTGGCTCGCCTTTGAGAGCTTCTATAATGGAGGTTTAAGAAACTCTCACCTCACGTTTGGGCAGTGAATAACGGTGGCCGGATGTTTGAGGTGGATTTCGGGGCTGGACAGATAACTCAGTGGTTAAGAACACTTGCTGCTCTTACCGAGGATCAGGGTCCGGTTTCCAGCTCTCAGGATCATTTCTAACTTCAGCTCCTGGGCATCTCACACCCACTTATTAAGTCTGTGGATACTGTACTCACGTGCACACACATTATTAAAAGTGAGAAAAAAATTTAAGGGTTCAGAGAGGGGTCATTCTGTCTTTGACCTCTGCCACATAGGTCAGCTCCTCCCTCCCAGGCACCAGGGGGATCTGTGTCTCCTGCATCTGCTCAGGTCCCCTGTGGCCAAGGGGATCAAGCATTTACTATCTGCCAATGACTTATGAGCAGGAGAGACAAGCGCTGTATCCAGGCGGGAGCCTTGCCTTGTCCGTTCCTGACCTCCATGCCTACAGCCAGCTTAGAAAGATGGGCTGCTCATGGACTGGACTTGGAGATGCATGGGGGTGGGGTGGGGTGGGGAGGTGGGGGGGAGTGGCTCTTGTCCCTTGATTACCTTCTGTGGGTGGAGTTTGCTAAGTCACTCAGGCACAAGCTTCAGGTTGTTTGGTGCTGCAGCCTGTCAGTGAGTAACTGCTTTCTAGATACAGTCGAGCACAGGAGGCAGACCATGACCTTTCCATGACATCCTGTGCATCCAGTGCTGTGCCTTCTTTTATTCTGATCCGTAACTGCGCATGTGAGTGTGCACACACACAGAAGCCAGAAAACCATGCACATGCGTCATCTGAGGCCAGAGGTCAATGTCAGATGTCTTCCTTTATGGCTCTCCATCTTAGTTTTGAGGCAGAGGCTCTCACTAAACCTGGAACTCAAGGATTTGGCTAGACTGGCTGGCCAGTGAGTCCCAGGGACCCACT
The DNA here is from genome assembly GCF_000001635.26 of Mus musculus. Lineage (NCBI taxonomy): Eukaryota > Metazoa > Chordata > Mammalia > Rodentia > Muridae > Mus > Mus musculus. The sequence goes on along the minus strand of NC_000074.6, from coordinate 121,019,705 downwards.
CACTTCTACCTCCTTCTAACCCTTGGGATTACCACACTTATGCCCCAGCTCCTGCCCTCCTTGTCTCTCCCCCTCCCTCCCTTTTCCCTCCCTCCTCCTTTCTCTTTCTCCCTCCCTCCCTCTCTTTCTCTTTCTCTTTCTCTTTCTCTTTCTCTTTCTCTTTCTCTTTCTCTCTCTCTCTCTTTCTCTCTTTCTCTCCCTCCCTATCCTCTCCCTCCCTCTCTTCCTCTCTCTCCCTCCCTCAGATTGTGAGTTTTCAGGATCGAACTCAGGCCCTCATACTTGCAAGGAAAGCACATTACTGTCAGGCCGTCTCTCCAGCTCTCTCCCTATTTACTATATATTGCTTGATTTGCTATATCTTGCTTGATCTTCCTATTCCTGGACAGACAGACATTCCTTTCATCCATTTAACCGCCGTGTCGCATTCACTCAAAACATGCCCCAGTTTTCGTTTAAAACATTGCCCACCTCCTGGACATTGAATTTCCATCTCTTGCTGTTACAGACAGGGCGGTGGTGACCAGGCTACTCTACGGATTCACATCTCAGAAGGACGATGTGCTCCAGCGTGCAGGAAATGCTTTATGGATAAATACGCAAAGCATGTGCAAACGTGAAGGTTATCTTTACTGGCTGTCAGCACGTGAGTGGTTATCTAAGAACACCCAAAGCAGAGTCGCCAGGTGGAGTGGTGCCCGAGGAGGCCGCACACTGTCCCGCTCACGTCTTACATGCTCTGGTTAAGTCAGACACTCATGGCAGCCTCCTCTCTCCATTAGCCTACCAGCTCGTTTTCTCCTCTGACTCTCTCTTCTTTTCTTCTTTTTTCTTCTGTTTTGTAGACAGAGTCGCATCATGCAGCCCAAAGGGCCTCAGATATCTTCATCTTCCCTCGGCAGCACCCTTGGTGACACTGTGGTCACCTGACTTCTGAGAGTGACTTCTCTTTCCTGCCCTGAGTTTCCCATGTAGTGATATGTAATTGAAGAAGATTATAATTGGGAGAGCCTCCACCTGGGAGAGCGGTCCCTTCCATGCCGTTGCTTCTGTGCGGTGGTGTGGTCTGCAAGCTACCTGTAGACACAGCCACGGGGCCTGAGGGAAACATTCAGGTCTCACTGCAGGCGAAGACACGGAGGGTCAGGCAGGCTCCAAGAGGCCTGGGAGGCCACACAACAAGAAGATGACTAACTTCTTATGACCTTGGCCTCTTCTCTGTTCCCAGAGCCCTGGAAGGTTGCTGGAGGCAGGTCACTGCCCGCTCCAGCAGCCCAGCCAGCGGCTCTGAGTGACTCAGGGAAGGAGGGGGACACCTGAGGCTGCTCCCCTGTGTTGGCTCTGCTCCATGTTCTGAGTCTGAGTTGGTTTGTAACCTCAGGGGAAGAGGTTTGCCACTGAGGCTCGGGAGCCGCGGCTATTGTTCAGCGACTCGGAGGCCCCAGCTCACCAGGAAATCTATGGAGAGGTGAAGGCCACGCTGGCCGGGTCCTTCAAAGCAGTTCCTCTGCCGTAGACCTCTGCTCAGCCCAGCCCACGGCTTCCCAGGAACTTTCTACAAGACCAAAGAGAGGCAAGACTGGGGCCAAATGTGGCCTGCGGAGGACTTGGCAAAACAGAGGTGAAAGCCAGCGCTTTCGACACAATCCCAGGAACCGCCCGATGGCTTGAAAGCCAAGAGGTGGGCTCAACAAACGGGCTTGTTGCTCAGGGCAGCCTGGCGGACTGGAAACATTGTATTTTAGAGGAAGGACCTGAGACTGAGATCTCCTTCGGAAATGGAAATGAGCAGCACGTTCTCAGTGATTCTGACCCAGGGCCGAGTGCCCCGGGGACACCTGACAGTGCCTGAAGTCACCCCAGTTTGCAGCTTGGGGTGCCACTGGGGTAGAGGTGACAGACGGAGACAAGAAAGTGACTGCTACAGTGAGGCACATACCCCACCCCCACCCCACCCCACCCCTACCCTTACCCCAACCCCCACAGCAAAGGCTCTCCCAGCCTGGATGTCAACCTCTGAGAGTGGGAGCCCCTGTCTACAGTGCGAATCCCAAGACTCCCCTCTAGCTTCAACAGAGAAGCCACAAAAGAGAGGAGGGAAGTGTGTCCACCTAGGTGGATGGCTGCTGTCTTCCTGGGTCTTCCCAGCAGAGACCAGCAGAGACTGGCAGCCGGCATAAAAGTCAGGCTCCTTTGCATGTGATTTCTGTGAAAATAAAAGCCTCCTTTAGACAAGATTAGAAGAAGCTATGAAGAGAAGCTACAGCGGACACCTTGCTCCTGTAGCTCACATTAGCTCATGGCCGAGTTTTATTTACCCATGGTCCTGCCACTTCCTCTACTCTGAGGTCCCTTCTACACAACTGCCATCTACACAACCGTAGGCTCCTCCATCCCTCTCCCAGTTGTGCTCAGCAGACATCAATCATGCTAAGATCTGGGGCTCTCAGATGAAGACTCGGGCCCCAGATCTCCCGCTGTGAAGTGGGAGTGGTCACTGGGAGCACGGGAGAGGCTGCTGCTCTCAGGGTGGCTGGGAGCACAGGGAGCAATGGCTGGGAGCATGGGGAGCGGTGGCTGGGAGCACAGGAGAGGCTGTTGCTCTAGGGGTGGCCAGGAGCAGGGGGAGCAGTGGCCAGAAGTATGGTGGGGTGAGGGGGAGGACGGGTGCAGGATGGTCTTCCTCGGAGGTTTTAACTGCTGGTTTTTCTGTTGGTTTGTTCAGCAGATGAATAGTGCTGTGTGCACGCCAGACTCTGCGATGGTTGTCACCAGCTGGGCACAGAAAAAGCCATCCATCCGTCCTTCAGTCCATCTGTCTGCCCGTCTGTCCATCTATACTAGTTAGGCAATCACTATGTAGGACTCCGCAGCTCCTCTCTCAGCCCGCCACGCCACAGGCTCGCTTGCGCATGCGTCCTTCGGGCATGGGGAGGTGAGCAGGGGTCCCACAGCCCACGCCACGCCCAGGCGCCGTCCATGCAGGAGGCTGTGGCTGATGACTGCAGATCATTCAAGGAAAGGTCACTGACTCATGCCTACTTTCTAACACAGCAGAGAATCAATCACCCATCGCTGTAAATCATCCTTCCTAGCAAATTCTTTGTGACTTGCCACACAGGAGATCACTATGCCCGAGAATATTTGCGGATGGGAAGGAGATTCCCCATAGGAAACCAGGCAGGCTGTCTGGGGTCTAAAACGGGAATAAATAATAACGGGTTTGCTGACTATGGTGGTGGTGATGATGGTGGTGGGGGTGATGCTGGTGATGATGACAATGGGGAGGAGGAGGAAGAAGGGAAGGAGGAGGAGGGTAACATGCAAGTTTTGCTGAGCTCTTGCTTTTGTTCCTCGCGGATTTTAGAAAGGTTTTATGGATTAAATACTGTCAGCAAATATCAACCTCAGAGATGACACTTATTAGTGTATATAACGAGGAAGGAACCCACGGGGGTCACACATGCTGGACAGGTGCTCTATCGCTGACCTGCCCTTCAGCTTTCTTTTCTTACTTTTTTAAAATTTTTATTTATTTATTTATTTTTTTCGAGACAGGGCTTCTTTCTCTGTATAGCCCTGGCTGTCCTGGAACTCACTTTGTAGACCAGGCTGGCCTCAAACTCAGAAATCCACCTGCCTCTGAGACAGTTTCCCTGAGCTGTGCAGTCTGCCCTTGAACTCACCCTGAAGCTCAAGCAGTAGACGGCCTCGAATCCTCCTCCCTCAGCTTCTAAGTCAGTGGGATGGCAGGACTCTGCCAGGAGACCTGCAGGCACTCGCTGTCATTATTATACTTTACAGGAAAGAAAAACCGAGATTTAAAGAGATCAGGAAACCAGGCTGTGGATGGATAAGTCATTGCTGGGGCCCTGGGATGCCCAGACACAAACCCCAGACTGCCACAGGGACACACATGACTCTCTGCAGGGCTTTTTGGGTTTCTGGGTCCAAAGCTGGATCTGATACATTCTTAATGGGCTCTGTACGCCATGAAGCAGGCTTCGGGAATTCTTGGAAACATGTGCGGCTTGCTGTCTTCCATCCAAGCTATAAAAGTCCAGTTAATGGAAAAGGTGTATTCGAAGAAGAAGAAGAAAAAAAAAAATCCTGGGGCCAGGGAGCGGGGGGGAGGGGGAGGGGAAGGGACGACGAGGGGGGGGGGGCTCAAGGAAGCTGAGGAGCGAGCAAAGCTCTCTCGCCTTCCTGGCAGAGGCTCCTGGAGTTTGTAACATGTCACCTGGGTGTCAAACAGAGCGCGTCAAATCCCAGGGGCCTGGAACACATAGAGGAGCCTGGGAACAGAGCCTGGCAAGGAGAGGAAAGGGAGGCGCGAGGGACGGTGGGTGCTGAGTGCGAATCAACCCAGACCGCCTGCCAAGGACTGCAGCAGACTCACAGTCCTCCGAACACCCAAGCCTACTGAGGCTCTGTCAGGCGTCACTCCCCACTTTGTCTTCCACAAGCCAAAGGAAGTGTGAAATGTTCTCCTTCCATCCTGTGGGGAAACTGAGGCCCGGAGGAGCCAAGTACCCACTAAAGGTCAGATAGCCGCTGAATTAGACCGTCAGAAGGGTATGTTCTGCAGGGTAACAAATGTTCCAGTGGCTTAAAGTAACAAAGGCCTCATTATGCTTACCCTGTAGACCTACTGTGGGCTTCTAGGGACACCGAGATCACTCAGGGGACCTGGGAGGACAGAGCAGGATTCATCGTGAATAGGGTGTCTGTTGGGGGGGGGCGGTCTCACATGGGCAACTAACGCCACGTTAGAAGTCACATGCACTGCTTGCTCACTTATTAGTGAATATAACAAGGGAGGAACCCACGGGGGTCACACATGCTGGACAGGTGCTCTATCACAGGGTTTTGTGAGCTGGGAGTACAGTCCACGGAGCCTCAAAGAGAGCATGCGTGTAGTAGGGACACTAGGGAAAACTGCCAGCCATCGCCACTACAGTGGAGGTGTGGGATTGGAATTCATATCTTCCTCTGCTGGAGCCAGGTGACCATGAGCCTTCTGGGAAAAAATCATCAGAGAACGGTCCCAGAAGTCAACCTCAGGTATCCCACGGGAAGAAAGTGTGTCCCCTGCGGCACACTGTGCTCTCCCTGACAGCCATTCCAAATGGAGGTGAGTACAGAGCACACTTGCTCCCCAGATAGAGTCCCTTTCTGTCAGTCAACTCAACCAAGCTGGTGCTAGAGACACACGGTTGGTCTTCTTCTCACAGTGGGTAAATGCACACATGCAAGCACACACGCATGCTCCCACTCATGCTTGCACACACTCACGCTTCCACACTGCTCGCACACCACCCGCTCTCACACTCGAGTTCACGTACACACACACACATGGCCATCAGGCTGGGTGTCCTGCTCCTCATGGTAACTCGAGGCTTAGCTTCCTCCCTCTGGCCTTTTGCACTAAGAGAGATGCTTTTACCTTAGTGATCAAAGCTGATTCTCCAGCATCAGCATGTGTGTGTGTCAGCCAGCCTGGGCAAAGAAGAAGGAGGTTAGGAGGCCATTGTGGGGTGGCTGCACACACGCGCACACACACACATGCACATGTACAGACACATACACACACATGCACACACACATCCACACACATGCATACACATGCGTGCGTGTACACAGACACAAATGCACACACACATGCACACATGCACACACATGCACATACACATGCACACACATGCGCACACACGTGTGCACACACACACACACACACACACACACACACACATACAGTGAGATACTGGTCTTGGAAGGGAAGGCAGTAAAGAGCTGTCTCTGCTTTGTTGGAGGCCTACGTGCATCCTACTAGGGATGTGAGAGGTATCTAGACAAGACAGATGGCCTGCCCGCTCTCTGCTTGCTCACCGCCTTGGGGGATCTAGACCCAGTTTACTGTGCAGCAAGACACTTCCCTGTCCTCTGCTTCCCTCTGAGAGACCTAGGTGTCTCTTGACCAACAAGTGTAAGGCCACACCACCCCAGGGTCACAGAACCCCACTGGTGCCAACTCCCCCACCCTTCTACCATGTGACTCCATCTCTCTTCACAGATAATATGGCTATTTGCATGATTGATTACATGGTCAGCATAGCCAGGAACCCCAGGGACCAAATTCCATGGTGGCTGATGAATAAGCCTCCTTTCTAAGCCAGCCCCGGAGGGGCTGAGGGAGAGCTGAATGCAAATTAATTCTCAGCCAGGGCCCTATCTCCTCACAGCGCCCAGCCACTTCCAAAGTTCCACTGCCAACTTCAACACACATACATCCATTTGGTGAATGCACACCCAGACGGTCGAGGGTGCAAAAACAGGCGCGTCCAACCAGGTCCTGGGCTTCCAGAAGAGCCAATCTCTCCCAAGCAGCCAAGGCTCTGAGGGAGCGAGGAAGCCCCGGGCAGTGTGAAATATTATTCACGGCCTCTGCCTCTGACAAGCCTTGGGAACCTATTCGGAGGTCGGGGGATAAATGGCTGCTCAGAATGGTTCCCACCTCTGCATAAATGTGATTTCACAGTGCCCAAAGTGCCCCCAGGAACTTGAAGCGGGACACAGGCGTTCAGAGGAGTGTCCCTGGTGACTGGCTGCTTGGTGTAGCTACACTTCAGGAACTTAACTGTCAGATGTCGCCAGGAGGTCTGAACTGACCTTGCTGGTCCCCAGTGAAGGGTCTCCACATTGGCCCCATCCTGTTCTTGTGGCTGCCTTGTATTTACCTGTTTGTGACAGACAATTCATTGTCTGTGTGACACTATGGTCTGTGTGTCCTAGCTGTCTTTTGCAGTCCTGGTGATGTTATCCCAGGCAAACATGGTGACTAAGGGATGCCCTCTGAAAGCTTTGTGGAGAGGCCATCTATCACTAGGTACTAGGCAGGCTCAGAGAGCAGAGGGGAAGTGGAAGGAGCCCCCTTCCCCTACTGCCCAGGACTCAAGTTCACCCCCACATCTCCTCACAACTCCATGGAGACCAGAGGTCCCACAGCGTTCAGGATGAGGGGGACCGCAGGCTGGCTACTGGCCAGCAGGCAGTGCCAAGCTCCTTCTAGAACATTCCTTAGCCCAGGAAAGCCCACACTGTCTCTAGAATGTGCAAGACAGTCTTGTGCCTGAGCACTCAGGGTGATTCTGAACAAGGGGTGTCCCTGAGTGTGCGGCGGTGGCTGTCATTTTAAAACTACAACTATCTGAAAGACCAGGGTCAATGAGATCACAGGGAGAAAACAAGGCAGAGGGCAGGTCAGCCCGCAGGCCGCCGGGCAGCTTTGGGTGATCTGCTGGGGCTCTCTGAGCTCCTCTGTCGTAGCTTGGTTCTGCTGGGAACAGACATTGAGAGGATGGTTTGAGCTTGGTGCAGAGGCGATGGTGGGAAGCAGGGTAGAGCGCAGGGGTTTCTTCATGGAAGGGAAGGAGCCAATATAGACAGATATGGGGTCAGTTATCAATTTTGTTGCCCACGATCTTTCCAATTTAACACCCCTCGGTTCCCTCAGAAGCCGTGGAAGTTAAAACAGAACACAGACATGAGAGGCAGCTGAGTCATGAAGGTGCTGGGTTAACTCCATCTCCATTTCTATGCTTGAGGAGTCAGGGGTGCTTGTAGGCACCGCTCAACCCCTTCAAGGGCTAGTTTGGCTGCTGTAACAAGTGAGCCCTCACACCCAGAATCACAACTCCCAGAGCTAGTGACGACTAGTGGCTCTAGAGGGTTGTTGTAGGACCAGCTCTTCCTCCTGTGGAACAAAGATGTTCTCTGCAATCAGAGACTACATCTGGATAGAGGAATCAAAAACATTCTTGCTCATAATAGGGTCCTCGTGTCCCTGACTTCCTCGCTATTCAGTGCTAGGGGCAAGCACATCTGAACAACCCGATCAGAGGGGCTCCTGACTGGACAGTGGTCTGCCAGTCACACCTCAGTGTACCTGAAACACTGTCTTGTGTGGGGGACAGCAAGGTCCTCATTAGGCTGACCATAGTGGATCGTCACGTGCGCACATCACACAGCGCCCCAGGAACAGGACTCTCGGTTGAGCTTGGACTCAGACAATGTCTGTTGAGTAAACACTAAGGCACGGAGGACTGAGGAAAGCCATCAGGCCGACATCTGGGGAACAGAGCCAGGCTGTTCTTGCTTTTCGGAAATCACACCAGGTACCGTTCTCCGTGTGAAAGGAAAGAAGAATTGGCTGGACGAATATGACATTTTTCTCTAAGATGGGGAAGGAAGTGTTCTGACTGCAATCCAGGATGTCCGGAGCCTGGCGGATGGATCCCTTCTCCACTGGCCGCCTCCCCCAGGCAGGGTGTTTACTTGAATGGGGTCTATTCCTGCTGGAGGGCAGGTGTCCTGGGGCCGTGGAAGCCTACATTCTCCTGGCTGCCTGGAAATGGATGGGGCTTCTTGTTTATTTGGTGGGAATAGGAGATTTCCCAGCAAGAGTGAGCCAATCTGGGGAGCGTGTGTTTCCCAGGAAGTCCTGGGTCCCCAACATTATTCACCTAAGATGGATGCTGTTTGAAATCTCTGTGAGACTTGAATACTTGAGCCCCAAAGGCAGAGCAGGCATGCTGGGGACGGAGACGGCTGAGGACTTGAAGTGGGCATCTCTTTAAATCAGTGTTTGGTCCCCTGAGGCAGCACACTGCGTGCAGGTAACCCCAGGATGTAGCATCCATTTAGAAAGGTGGTTGAATTCCATCCCTGAGGACTGGAACTGAGAGCAGTGGCCATACTGGGGCTTACAAGGGTCAGGCTCTCTCGCTGAATGGCACCTCTTCTGTCCAGGCCTTGGGTTAGGAAGCAGGTGATAGGATCGGAGCTGTGAGAGGCAGGAGCTCACAATGAAATGAGAACAATGTGTCCCAGGATGACAGAGCACCTCCAACAGGAGAAGGTGTCCAATGGTAGAACCAGCAAGAGCCCAGGCTCCTTATAACAACACCACCCTCAGCAGGCCTTTCATCTACACCCACCCCATCTCTGTACTGTCATCCACCTCTTCTATGCTCTGGCGGTCCTGGTGGGAGCTCCTGTGGTGGCTTCTAGGCCCTTTCTGCAGGCCTTTCTAGGCCTTTCTGCAGAGAAAGGTAAGATTGTTGCGCCTCTCTTATTGTAGGAAAAAAACAGTGGAAAGATGCGAGAGATTGTGAGAGGATCTGGAGAGCCAAGGGCTATTAGAGGGGACCCATTGGTGCTGGCTGGGACTCAGATGTGGGAGCATTGAGGACAGCCTAGCCAGGGTCCCCTTCCCATCTCCCATGCTCTCTGCACACTGTGTGACCCTGATTAAAACAACCCATGGAGTAAGCACAGTGGGAAAGGAAGGAGCGAGTTTTCTGAGTTGGCAGGCAGTGTCTGGAGGGAGTGTGTGGGGGGGGGTTGACTGCAGGTTGGGAAGCTTGTGACCCGCATCACTAGCCTCAGCACCATGAGGAAGGTGGCCATGGGCAGCCTTAAGAGATGGATGGTGTGGCCAGCTCCCAAATTGCACTTACAAAATCCCACACTAGGGTTACCAGCCAAGGTGCACGGGCCCAGACAGGGCAATTGACAGATGCCTGGTACCTCACCAGCCTCCAAGTAATGGCTCCCGACTTTACAGCTTCCCCCGCCTGAGCTGCTGCCTCTCCCTCTGGGCTCGGGGAAGCTTCCCTCTCTACAGTCTCCTTCCTTCCATGTTCTCATGAGACTGGCTCCTGGATGGTCTCCCTGTCTCTGAGTCTCATCCCTGTCCTTTCCTCCATCTGACTGTCTTGCCAAGCAAGTCTTGAGAAGCCAGGCAGTCTGCTTCTTTGAGTGCATTTCTTTACATTGTCTTATCTCTCCCAACCTTCATGCATGCACACATACACACACACACTCTACATACATGCATACACATAACATATACACACACATGCACAAACACACAACATATACATGCACACACAACATATACATACACACACAACAAACACAATGCACACACACATGCACATGCATAATATACACATGTGTACACAAATACATACAACACACATGCACATGCACAATATAGACACATGCACACACACACAAAACACACACAGCACATACCCACACCCACTTGTTTGAACTAAGCCTGTGAGTGACCAGGGTGTCCTGGCCATAAGATCCAAAGCCTCTGCTCTGCCAGACCCCTACCCCATGCAGCCCTGGCTCCCCTCTCTTCTGCCTCCTCAAACCTCTTCTTCTCCTCCATCTGGACCAGACTCATGTTAGCCTCTAGAGCTGAGATGTTGAAGTCCCTGACATGGCCAAGGAGACAGGATAGCTGCCCTAGTGCTCCTGGAAGATTTGCCAGCTCAGGAGACTCACTACACCCAAGATGGCATCTTGGTTTAGAATGGGCCTAGTGATGGCCTCATGGCCCAAGAGGATTGCTGGGTAGATAGAGCAGTCCTCTACTGTAATGCCGCACCAAGGATTGGCTAAGGCCTGCGCTGTATCAGTTGGTTGATGGTGAGATTGAAAATGGGCTGAAGAAGGAGAAAGAGGAAGGGAGCAAGAGAAGGAGAGAACGAGGAGAGCTGGAAGAGAAGATGGAGTGGAAGAGTAGATCGGGGTGGAAGGAAGGATAAGACAGAGAGTAAAAGGGGGGAACCAAGGAGACAGGTTGAGAGGGGCAAGCGCAAGTGGGCAGAGAAAGTGGGAGAGGGAGAGGCAGAAGAGCCATGGAGAGAGGGACAGGACGTCGGAGAGAAGGGAGGAAGACAGCAAGCAGGGACGGGAGGGGTGTGCAGAGGCAGATGCTGGCCCCAGCAGAGCCCTGTCCACAAAGAAGTCCCATCATCCTTGTGGAGATCCCGTCCTCCAGCCCAGGGACAGAGGGCAAAGTCTAAAGCCCCAACTCCGTGCCCTGCAGCTGTGGCCTCTGCATTCCTGTGCAGTGCACTCCCTCCGCCCGATAGCAGGACATGGTTAATGCTCTCAAGTCCAAGGCCCTCAGCCCTTGGTTTTAATTAGGCATGTCACTGAGAAGGGGTGAGGTTTCTCATTTTCGGTAAATCCAGCTGCCAGCCTTATCATGATCCATAGCAGGGCCCTATATAGCAAATGTTAGTGGAAGCAGATGAGGAGGAGACACGTCAGAATTACCTAACCCTTCCCCACCCTCCAGCCCCAGTTTTTGTAGGATTGAAAAGGGCCTTCAGCCTAAGGGGCTTTTATGGGGGATAGCTTTAAGTGGAGCAAGTTGGTAAGTCTGCACAGGAGATGGGGGTCAACCTGTTAACCTAAAAAGTGGAAGGAAATGGCTCAGAAGCTCTTAAGACCACACAGGGAGGTGCCAGCGATGAAGCCAGGACTGCCACGGTGAACTTAGTGCAGTCATGATCCACCCATTGATACACTGTCAGTCATCCAGCCATCACCTCTTGATTGCCCAATAGCTGTCCATCACTCATCTGTCAGTCTATCCATCAAGTCACTCATCCATCTATCCATCACCCGTTCACCATTCACCCATCCATTAATCATCCATCACTTCTCCATTTATCCATCTGTCATCCATATATCCACCATCCATTCATTATCCATCTATCCATCCATTTTTCCACCCACCCATCCACCCATCCACCCATCCATCCATCCATCCATCCACCCATCCATCCATCCATCCATCCATCCATCCATCCATCCATCCATCCACCCATTCATCCATCCATCCACCCATTCATCCATCCATCCACCCATCCACCCATCCATCCATCCATCCATCCATCCATCCATCCATCCATCCATCCACCCACCCACCCATCCATCCATCCATCCACCCATCCATCCACCCATTCATCCACCCATTCATCCACCCATCCATCCATCCATCCATCCATCCATCCATCCATCCATCCATCCATCCTTCCACCCATCCATCCATCCATCCATCCATCCATCCATCCATCCACCCATCCATCCATCCATCCATCCATCCATCCATCCACCCATTCATCCACCCATCATCCATCCATAATCTATCCATCCATTCATACACACACACACACACACACACACACACACACACACCAACCTACCTATCACATTGTCTCCCCATGATGTTGTACAATATCGAGGTTCTTTTAGGAGAAAAGAGTGTGCATCAGGTGTTTGTGTGTTAATACACAATAGACACTGGAACCTACCAGTTACTCTTTAAAAAAAGATTTATTTATTTATTTTACTTATGAGTACACTATAGCTACCTTCAGACACACCAGAAGAGGGTGTCAGATCTCATTACAGATGGTTATGAGCCACCATGTGGTTGCTGAGAATTGAACTCAGGACCTCTGTAAGAGCAGTCAGTGCTCTTAACCACTGAGCCCTCTCGCCAGCCCCTATCAGCCACTCTTACATTGTTGTGGTCACCATAGTGTGTAAAGGTAGAGGAACATTGCCGCTACCACATCTGTGCTTCCAAACTCAAGACAAACTGCCCAGCCCTGTTCTGGGTGTGAGAAAAACTGGATACTGATTAGACTCGATTTTGTTCTTTGTAGAGTGTGAGTGAGCTTGTGACATCTTGTGGCTCAAGGTTCTTTGTGAGACATGAATTATGCCCAGGGTGGGTTCCAGTATTGGCCAGACTCCCTACTTTGCTGTGTGCGCACACCTTTATCTTGGGCCTCGAAGCTCCGTTCGTTGAGGGTTGCATGTGTTCCCTTGTTCTGTGACTCTGGGACATGGACTCAAACTTGATCCAGCTACTGGGATGTTACAGCAAAAACATAAGCAAAGTTTTCAAATGAGTTTGTGGTGGGTTTCCCTCGGGACTCTGCTGCTGTTGCCACAGGGTCATTCCCTGAGTAGTGATGATCCTGGAGCAGATCTAACTGGATCATAGGAACCACACAGGTGCTCACAGCCCATACAACCTGAAGACATTTCAGTGGGCACATGGATGCATATGCAGGAGGTGAAGTTGTTGGGTATCTTTACCCATGACTCTCCATTGTATTCATTGAGACAGGCTCTTGATAAATCCAGAGCTCAATGAATCTTAGCCTAGCAAGCAGTGTGACCCAGGGATCCCATGATTCTGGCTCCGGAGTCCTAGGTGGTGACCTACCTAGCTTTTATGTGATTTCTGGGGATGCATACATGCCTCATGCTTGCTGGGTAAAAACTTCACCCGCCCAGCTCTTTACGCAGACCTTGCTATTTGCTATTCTGTATTGTCTCCATTTTCTCCTCCTTTTCTATCTCTCTGTTAATTAACCAGCTATTATTTCGGTGTTGTTTCATTCTGTCTCCTTTTGTTGGCTTCTTAGCAGTTATCTTAGGTTCTATTTTTAGTTGTTCCTGAGAACACAACATGGGATGCACACGTTTGGCACACCTCAGGCTGCCTGCCTGTGGTACGTCTCACACAAGACATAGCCACGGCCTATTCCACTTCTACTCTTTTGGCATTTGTGCTTATTTTCAGGCACATAATAAATAAATGTGTTTTCAATCCCCAGATGCATCTTTGCCATTTTAATCTTTTCTTTTAAAGCAGTTTAAGAAAAATGTCTTTTGTCCTTTCTGTCAGGACTTACCTTTTTTATTTTGTCTGATAATCTCAGCCTTTTAAAGTTTTTGTACCATTTACACTTAGTGTGGTTTTGATATGATTATGTTTAAAACTGTGGTCTTGCCATAGTTTGGTGTCCATCCTATTTGTTCTTTTGTGTTCCCACTTTTGGCCTCACAAGTTCCATCATCATCGTCATTATTATTATTTTCAGGTGATGAATTCTTCCTGCTTTGGAGTGAAAAATCCTCTCTTTGCCTTTGCTACTGGAAGCTGTTGTCATAAGTGTAAGGTTCCAGATTGAAGCTGGGGTTTTTTTGTTGTTTTTTTGGGGGGGGGGTTGGTTTTTAACCCTTTTCAGTTCCATGGTCTTCTGGTTTGTGTTGTTTCCATAAGAAATTTGCTACCCACCATAGTCACTGTGATGTTTTGTGCTTTTAAATTTTATTTTATTATTTTGAGATAGGGTCTCACTTTGTATATAGCCCAGCCTGGCTTTGAACTCACAAGAATCCTCCTGCCAAGTGCAGGGATCACAAGCAGGCATAACCACAGCTGGGGAATTTCCTCTTTCTTATTGGGGGATTTTGATTGTTTAAACAACTTGATCATCCTATGCCGTGGTGTAGTTTCACGTATGTTTCTTGTGATGTCATTGGGCTGCAGTTTTGACCATAATTGGAAACATTTCATTGGTTATTTCTTCAAGTATTTGTGTCCATTTCTTCCTTCCAACCCTCCCCCTCCCCCTTCTCTCCTCCTCAATCTCCCCTGTGATCCTCTCCTTCCCCTTATCTTGTCCTCCCTCCCCATCCCTTCCCCTCCCCTCCCCTTCCCCTCCTCCCATCCTCCTTCCTCCCCTTCCCTTTCCCATCCTCTTCTCCTTCCCATCCCTTTTCCTCTTCCACTCTTCCCCTCCTCGTCCCTGTCCCTCCCTTCCTCCACGCTCTCCTCCCCTCTCCCTCATTCCCCCACCCTCCTCTCCTTCCCCTCCCTTCTTCCTCCCCTCCTCTCCCTCCCCTTCCCTTCCTCCATCTCCTCCTCCTCTCAACCCCCTGTCCCTTCCTCCTCCTCCCTCTGCCCTCCCCCTCCTCCCATCCTCCTCCCTCCCCTATCCTCCTCTCCTTCCCCTCCCTTCTTCCTCCCCCACTCCTCCCCTCCCTTCCTCTCCTTCCCTTTCTCCACTCCCTCCTCTCCTCCACCCCCTGCCTCTCTCTCCCCCTCCCCTCCCCCTCCCCTCCCTGTGCTCCTTCAGGGCCCCTATCTACTCCTTCAGGTTTTCTCTCTGTACTTCCCTTTGGGTAGTTCCTTTTGGTCCAGCCTCAAGGCACAAGCCCCTCTCCTTCAGTGCCTTAGGCTCATCTTTCATGACCTTGATTGGAATCTATTACAAAACACACCTAGCACCTCTGCTCATTTCCCCACTTCCGTCTGACCCACAAGCCCTGGTGCACTGATTTTTCTGTCTGCTGGGTTTGTCTCTGGGTCCATTTCTGCCCTTCCTTTGTGATCTCATGTCTTATTTTGCCACGTGACCCTTCTGACCCTGTGCCTTGTCATTTGGATTGATGTCAGGGGTTGTCGTTTTGCTTTCTGGGTGCTGGGTGCTTTTTAATTTCTCGATCTTCTTAGGGTTTGTAAAGAGTCAGTTAAACAGACTGGAAGCTGCCTGGCTTGTTCACTCACTTTTGATCTTTCAGATCACTGCCCTTCACTGCTGGATAGCTCCATGACTTTAAAATGACAGTTTCATGATTAAAATGTACATTAGGGGAGTTACTTGCCATTTATTTTGACCAGGAGCAACATTAAAAATATTTTTTTAAAAAACTTTATCTTTTTAATACTTACATTTTTATCATCAAAAGGTGACTGGTTTCGATAACTATTTAAGTATCTAGTATGGGCTAGAGAGTTGGTTTCTATGAACAAAGCGAGCAACTGGGTCATACTCTGGAGTCTATAGCAACTACGTTATTTTTGGATCAAGAAGTCAACCTACTACAGGTATCTCTGGAGCACCTGTAAGCTCCCTTATTTGAGAAAGATTTTCTTATGTCCAGGCAAGAGATCAAGCCTCAGCCAGCTGCCCACCCCCCACAGCCTCGACCACAGGCTTGATCCTAGGTAACTGTCTGCTGACCACAGCTAGCTCTGGGCATCTGCTGCTCACAGAGCATGTGCAGCCCCCCTCCACACCCCCCAGATGCTGACTTTGAGTGAGATCCTCTAAGGCAGGGGGAGATGACTTCTGACAGTCACTTCTGGACAGCTGTTTAGAGTCTAGAGAGTTTGTGTCTGCATTGAGCAAGGTGGCCGTCCTGGGTGGTCTCAGCAGGAGTGCACACAAGCAGGACCTAATCATGCCTCTTACCAGAGTCGCATGTGGGCCTCACAGGGACCATTTCCTTAGTTCTGAGCTAGCAGTTTCCCTTCCCTGGAGTTCATTTTCAAGATGTTCTGAGCCAGGTGACTACTTAGGGTCTTTGCAAAGAGACAAGCTCCAAGCTAGATAGATCTCCAAGCTGTGCTCACCATTTGAGGTCAGAGGCGGCTGTTTCCCTAGCTGGCTTCTCTCCACCTGCCAGCCGCCTTTCTGCAGGTGATCACAGGGGAGACAGAGACCCAGAGAACCTGGCCCCAGCCGCATGCTATGGCACTGTCATAAAGGCTCCGTTGGCAGAAGATGAGCATCAGATTCAGTTACCCCGAGCGCACAGCACACTCCCCAGTCAAAGGCATTGTCTTGGAGAAGCAGAGCCTCCTCCTCCAAGCTGACTCAATTAGGAGCCGCAAGGAGTGTCCATTTCTTGGAAACTAGACCCAGAGATGCAGGAAATCATCTTAGGCTGTGTCCCGGGCCCCACCTGCTCCTCCTGCAGTCCTGCCAGAGGCCCCCCACTTTGGTTGAAAGAGGTCACCCAAGAGAAGGACTGTCTGTGTCACCCTCTCCCCACGGAGGCCCAGCTTCAATGGCACTCGGGCCCCAAACCACAAGTTTATGAATCTCAGAAGTTTTGCTTGCTCGGGTCTGGCAGGGAGCTTGGCTGACATCATGGAGACATTTTTCTCTGTCAGGCAACAGAACGAGGCACAAAGCAGCCAGCTGCGAGGCCTCAGAGCCCAAGTCTCTAATTAAAACAGTGGGAAATGAGATAACTTCTCGAATTCATCACTGCCGCCGGGGGCTGTCAGAGTGAAGCCTTCGAGGGTTACCCCCCACCTTTTGTTTATACGTTAACAGGGTCGCTCAACTGGCTTTTGTGAGTGTGTGTGTGTGTAGGGGGGGTGGGTTTCTGTTTGTAGGTGTATACATGTGTGTACATGTGTGTATGTATGCATGTGTGTACACGTGTGTGCATGTGTATATGTATGCATGTATATATGCATGTGTGTACATGTGTGTGCATGCATGTGCATGTATGCATATGGATATATGTGCACATATGTATGCATGTGTGCATATGTATATGAATGTGTGCATGTGTGTGTATGCAGGTGTGTGTGTGTTCATGTGTTTTTAGTATACCCCTCTTATTTATCCTTTTTTGCTTTCTTTCTTGCTTTCTTTTTCATACCTGTCAATCAGACCACCATGGTCTCAAGGCAAAGCAGAGAAAGAGTTTAATAAAGCCACCTTGTGTTTGCCTCTGTTAAGAGAGAGAGAGATCACCTGTTCCAGGCAACTTCCCTTGCACGGTGTCGTCGGCTCCCCCTGCCCTCCTTTATCAATTCCATTTTACAAGAGGAAGCTGAGGCCAAGAGAGCCTGGCTAATGAGTTTTCCCAGTCAGGGATGAGCTGGGTTTGACCCGCCCAGCCAGATAGAGAGGCCTTCCCTTCACGTCTTAGTCGTCTGTCATCTCTGACCTCTGCAGAGGCACAAGGACCTCCAGAGCCCAGAGCCTGAGGTCACTGGCAATCCAGGGAGGGGTGGCGAGAACACCGGGCATCATGTGGGTGGGGCTCCACTCTCTCCTTCCACCTTGTGAATTCCATGGACGGAACTCAGGTCCTCAGGCCTGATGGCAACCCCTTTATCTGCTTGATGGCCCTCAGCGCTTCATCTTTAACATAAAAGGAGTGCATTTGGACTAGGAAAGCCACCTAGACAATACATCAATGCTGATAGAAAGAGCTGGTCACCCGGCCACCGCCGGGTTTTAGCTTTTAAATGCTTCTCTCGTTCGACCTCCTCAGACACTCACAAACCCAAACCACAGCGGCCATCCTGTTAGCGCTGAGGGCCTGGGCTCCCGCGTGATTAAGTCTCAGACTCCTGTTGGATGCCAGAAGCTTCAGACTTGCTTCAGTCCTCTTGAGGATACGCAGTGGATAACTGCAGGGCTTCCAGAGCCTCTGCTTGTTTCTGAAAATGCTGCTTGTATTCAGTGGCAGGAAGTAAAGACACACGTAGATGTGAGGCCGTGGTGGTGGTGGTGAGGGGGGAGAAGAAGTTTCAAGACCGATATGACTGAGATGCCCTGGCTTTCCCTTCCTCTCAGTCAAAGATCCTGGCTGCTGATGGGTGTCATGTCAGCATTAAGCATGTTTTGTTTAGAGATGTTCAGAGCTAAGGACAAGCTTTCTAAAGAGGGATGTTGAGAACAATGGCAGCAATCGTGGTGGTGGTGGTGATGATGGTGGTGATGGTGGTGATGGTGATAACTGTAATAACAGTAGTAATTGTGGTGGAGCCAAGTTGGTGATGATGGTGATAGCGATGTTTGCGATGCTGATGATGTCAATCATAGTAGTGATTATGATGGCCATTGTGAGGGTGATGATTACAGTGATGGTTGTGATGATGGTGATGATGATTATGGTAATAGCACCGGTGATGGCGATGATGGTAATGGAGATTTGAGGCCGGTGATTGTGGTGATGTTGATGCAGTAATGATAGTAATCATAGTGATGGTGATGATGATGATGATGCAGGTGATATTGGTGATGCTGATAGCCTTGGTGACACTGGTGGTGCTGATGGTGCTGTTGGTGGTAAAGATGGTGACAGTGATGGCGATTACTTAATGATCCTTTCTTCCTTGTTCTCCTTCCACGTTTTCCCCCATGTCTCTCCTGGCTCTTCCAGGTGTCTTGAAATCTTATATCTATGCCACCTCATTGCTGATGCCTGCCCCCTATATCCCCGTGGGCAGTCTCTGTCCCTAAGCAGCCACAGTGCTGTGTGGGCACTCCCTAGCTCTGGCAATTCCACACATTAACTAACTTGTCTGTCTCTTGTCTTCCCCAACTAAGGGCTGGAGCATCACCTGGCTCAATACCCAAGATACTGTGTGTCTCAGTTAGGGTTTTACTTCTGTGAACGGACACTGTGACCAAGGCAACTCTTATAAAGGACAACATTTAATTGGGGCTGGTTTACAGGTTCAGAGGTTCAGTCCATTATCATCAAGGCGGGACCATGGCAGCATCCAAGCAGGCATGGTACAGGAGGAGCTGAGAGCTACATCTTCATCTGAAGGCGGCTAGTGGAAGACTAGCTTCCGGGCAGCTAAGATGAGGGTCCTAAGGCCACGCCCACAGTGGCACACCCACTCCAACAGGGCCACACCCACTCCAACAAACAAAATCAACTCCTTCCAGTGCCCATAACTAAGAGCTATGATATCTGTATGAATTAAATTCACTACACACTTAAAAAAAAAACCTTTTCATTTCCTGTATGTCTGTGTGAGGGCATCGGATTCTCTGGGACTGGAGTTGCAGATGGTTGTGAGTGGCCATGTGGTTACTGAGAATTGAACCTCCGGCCCTTGCTTTTAACCGCTAAGCCATCTCCCCAGCCTCTGCACTACACATTTTATATGTATAAGAGATCCACACTTTATCTCTGAGTATTTTTCAAGACTTAAAGTGAATATTTTTATTAATTGAGAATTTTAAACATTGTATGTTGATATTATTTCCTCCTGACTCCTCTCCTTAACTCCTCCCAGACCCCCCCCATCTCCCTTTATTTTTAATTTAATAATCCTTTGACTTCAGTTTGTGTTGCTATGGGTTCTTGGGTGTGTGACCATCCACAGGAGTAGGACCAAACTGCCAGGCGCTACATAGTTACAGAAAACTGACTCACCTTTTCTTAGAAGCCAGCTGGTGTGGATGGCTCCACGGTTAGGGGGCGGGGCTATAAGCCCCTCCCACTCCGTGCTAGTATCATAAAGGCTTGAGTTCTAGTAAATCCTCAGCCACCATAAAGGAAGCCCAAGCAGGTTTTCCTAGTCTAAAGAATGGGTTCCTTGTGGGGCAGTGGTGGCGCACGCCTTTAATCCCAGCACTTGGGAGGCAGAGGCAGGCGGATTTCTGAGTTCGAGGTCAGCCTGTTGTACAGAGTGAGTTCCAGGACAGCCAGGGCTACACAGAGAGACTCTGTCTCGAAAAAAAAAAACAAACAAATAAATAAAGGGTTTCTTTTCTTCTATATGTTAGCACATTTAATAATAGAATATTATTAAAGGCTGAGGGAGGGAAGGGAATGGAGATGCAATGTAAACAGGGGCTCTGAAATGGAGAATTCAGCTCATCTCCTGACTTGCTTCCTATAAAACTCCTATTCATCCGTCAAAACCCAGCTTAATTACTCTCCCTGGCTCTAAGTTCTCCTTGCTCCCTGGCTGCTAGTCCTCAGGCGAGAGTATTCCCTTCTTCGTACTTTGCTGGTTTAAAAAAAGATAGGCAAGGGGGCAGTGAAGAGAGGGTGCTGAGGATGGACACGGTCCTTGTGTATAGAACTATCTCAGAGAACACCAGCCATCAGCACTTGGCCTCCAGCATCACCTCATCTGCCTCCCAGCATGCATCGCAAGGGCAGCCACAGGCAGACCTACAGGCTCCAGGTCACCATCAGGAAGACCATGTGCAGCCTGTGATTGTCTCCAGTGCCCTCGAGGAGCACCGGCACAGGGGGAGACGCTGCGCAGGACCCTCCTTGTCTTAGCCCCTCCTTTGAACTCTGACAGCAATCCCACACATCCACGCCTCTGCCAAGCCGGTACATTTGATGTCCTTTCCGGCTTTTGTACTCTGCTTCCTGTCGGAGTTGGGGCGCTGTGGGATTGATGTGGGGGCGTCACCTTCGTCAGGACACTCTCCCCACACACAGCCAGCCAGCCAGCATGGACATACCTTCCAGCCGTGAGTGGCGATAGCCTGAGCTACTGGGTCTGTGACCCTTGCTTCTGTCACCATTGGGATCATCCACTTAGAAAATGTCCCCAAGGGATCGGTCTTATGTTGACAGGGTTTATCATGGTGGGATTGCAAGAACAAGGGTGAGCCTAAACAGAGGTGCAGCTAGGGGACCCCTGGATATTTGGTGGGAGTTGGCAAACGTGGAGACAATAAAGTCAATGTCACACATCAGCACTGGAGTGCAGGGCCCAGCAGACAGTTCTGTCATGGGCTGGATGACAAATGGCTAGGTGTTTGCCACCTGCCTCTGCCTCAGTTTCCCAGCCTTGCCGTGCGGGTGTCACTTAGGATGAGGCCCCGGCTTCAGCCATTTGGGCTAAAGCTTTGCTTGTTTCTTGTCTCTGGGGATGGAATCCAGGGCTTGACACGTGCTAGGCAAAGCTAGATCCTCTGCCAGGGTCTAGCCTTAGTTCTCTCTCTCTCTCTCTCTCTCTCTCTCTCTCTCTCTCTCTGAGACAGGGTTTCTCTGTATAGCCCTGGCTGTCCTGGAACTCACTCTGTAGACCAGGCTGGCCTCGAACTCAGAAATCCACCTGCCTCTGCCTCCCAAGTGCTGGGATTAAAGGTGTGCACCACCACAGCCCGGCTTCTCTAGCTCTTTTATTTTTTTGTTTTGTTCCGTCTTGTTTTGAGTTTGCGACAGTCTTACTAAGTCACCCGGTCTACCTTTGACCTTGTAGTCCTTCTGTCTCAGCTCCCTGATTGTGTGCTAACGGTGCCTGGGTTACTAAGCTCTCATCAAGCAGGCCCTGGAGGCTTAACAGATGCCAATTGGTGACTCCAGCCTGGGGATGTAGCATAGTGTTTCGGGTCTCAGTTTACCCACGTGTAGACTGGAGCTAGGCTGAGGGACTCACGGCTGGTGGGCACTGACCTAGGACTGCGTTGCTTCCTGTCCTCTTTCTCCACCAGGCATGAGCAACAGAGCACAGAGGTAAGGTCAAAGGTGAACACGAAAGGACCTGGCTCCACCCAGCTCCCAAGGTATTAACAATAGCCACTTGGCAGAGTTGAAGGTTGACTAATCTGAACGGGGTTTGTATCTGTCTACAGGCTTTTTCTTAGCAGGACCTCTTGACTTTTCTAGAACTTTCTGTCCCTTCCTGGCAGTGGGACACTGTGTACATCTTTTGAAAAAAAAAAAAAAAGATGCAGGCCCTGTCCCTGCCCAGGCTCCTTAAACTCAGAGATGAGGGCCTTCAATTCCCTGGAGGTAGGCATTCTGCAGCACCCCACTGATGTCCTCTCAGACACTATGCGCTTGGATGAGACATGTGAAGACCGTTCCAGGCCAGGGGTGATATATCCCATAGGTGATCTAGCACTCACAAGTGAGGTCAGAGTTAGGCAGCCTGTGGGCTCAGGTGCAAGTGTAGCTTGGCTGTTTGCACCTCTGGTGCAAAGAAAGACTTCCTCCTGGCTGGCTGGGGTCAGCATCGGAGTCTGTCACAGACTTCAGGCACATCCCAGGCTTCGCCTCTGAGCACCCAGGGTCACTCCACACCCAGGTTTTTCGAGGAAGTAAGACAACCCTGACTCTCTCGCAACTCTGGCAGGTGGACGGAAGGATGCACCTGGAGGCACAGACCAGAAGTCCACAGGGCAGCCTGAGGAGGAGTGAGGCCAGGAGGGGAGCGAAGAAGCCAGGCAGGGTGGAAGGGAGAGATGTATGCTTCTCTCTGCCACCAGAGACAAAGGATGACCATCTGCAGCGGTCTGGTGAACTCAGCCAAGAGCAGACTTGTAAAGCCAGAAATCAAAGGGACAGAACCCAGGCCTCCGGCTCTCCGGTTCCTTTTTGGCATGGTGGGAACTTGGCAGCACACTGGAGACTTGGGAAAGACGGGGAGCAGAACACAGCAGGTTGGTGGGGGCGGGGCAGGCAAAGGCTCTAAAGCTCTCATGCAGCTGCAGCAGCAGGGCTGGGTTTCTGATTCCTCACCTGGAAAGCAGTTGAGCTGTAAAGCCACCTCACAGGGGTTCAGTACCCAGCAGCCCCCGGGGCATGGCATCCTTGGTCTCTGCTGCATCTCAGGGCAGCATCTCTGCCCTGTGGAGGCCTCCTCTGCACCTTCCTGCCTTCCTCCGAGAAGCCAGGGCAGGCAGCAATGGACAGGATGGAACTGTATCCCTGGCTCTGGAGAAGCCCATGGGATACTCTGAGTCAGGAGGGGCCTTTAGTTCTAGCATCCTGGGGGGCAGGTAGTTAGTCCCTGAGGGTCATTGTATCCTGTCCTTCTTACCCCACTGCGTGCCTGGCTCTGCTGGCTGCAGGTACACCCACAGCCTCGGTCCCGCAGGTGTCACAGGAGCTGCCACACCCCACCACCCAGGCCACCAAGGCCACCAAGGCCCTGAGCTCTAAACTGGAATAAGGCACAGGTGGGACTGTAGATTCTCTTCTAGGGAAGGTCCAGATATGTCTCATGACTTCAGAGATATTTAGTGGCCTGAGGGCAGACTGGCAGGCATCTGCCTCTAACTGTTGTAGAGCACTGTTGGTCTGGACTCCATGTTTGGGGTCCTTGTCTTCATTCTATGGCCCTTTATGTGCTAAGAGTTCAGCTAAGACATAGCCAAGCTGGCTGATCTCTGTCTGGGGCTCACATGGAAAGGCCTGGCTGAGGGATGGAATGGCTCCTGGCTTGAAAGGTCCTTGTGGAGATCAAGCTAAAGGATTCAGAGTGTCTGCTGAGCAGTGGTGGTCGCCTGCTTTCGTCATGTAAAGGTCCTGTGGGTGCCCAGGTCACTAGTCCGGTCACTGGAATACTTCCAGTCCAGAGGGAAGATGGATTTTCTTGGGAGCTCAGGGTCTACCCCTTGCCAGTGCTTTCTAAATCTCGGTAGCCACATCGTGGACAAGTTGAGCCTGCTGTACTGGCCCCAGGTCCAAGGCAGAGGAGCCTGCAGTGTCTCTGCTGTGCAAATGCCAGTTCATCTGAAGGCCTTTTAGCTGTGGTCTGGAGACACACACAACAGGCTGATTGCTTAATCCGAAAACAACAGGCAAGAGCAGGCAGCCGGCAACGCCGAGGAACCAGCCACAGAAATCCTGGCTGCTTTCTGGGGCATCGTGGAGGGAAGGGCGGCTTTTCCATGCACTGGGCTGGCTTTGCCCTGAGAACACAGTACCACACTGTTGCTGGCACAGTTCACCCTGTCTGCTCTCAACGATGACTTGGAGCCCCTGTTCCTCAGGGTTGAACCTTCTTGGCGTTACATTTGCCCGAGGCTGATTTCCACCCTTCTGACTTTGTCAGGACACAGTGGGCCGGGAAGGAAGACGTAGAAACCACACCCAGCCATCAACACGAGAGTGCACCTGCCCGACCTTTGTTACCACACTGGTTTCTGCCAGCCTGTGGGCTTCCTCTCAGTTGCATGGAGAAGCTTCATTGCAGAGCATTGTGAGGTGCCCTGGACACCTGAGTGAGCACGCAGGCCTTTCTAAGCCCGAGGCCATGTCACTGCCAGTGGGAGGCTGGGTGTTCCAGGGCAGCTTAACCACTGTGCAGGCTTAACCGGAGCTGGAGATACAGGTCAGTAGGTAAAGAGTTTTGCTGTGCAGTGTAAACATTACAGATAGCCAGACTTCCATCTCCAGAGCCGATGTAAGGTGGGATGAGAGAGCAGACTGTACAGGGCTGTCCCCTGACTCCCTGACAGTCCCTATATGTACACTGTGGCATAAGCAGTCTGCCCCCAACCATGATACACCATCATCATCATCCAGCTCTTAAAATCTAAAGTGTCTTTAAGCTGGAGACGTAGCTCGATTTGTGAGGAGTGTGCCAAGCACGTACAAGGCCCTGGGTTCATCCCCGGCACCCCAGAGATTGAGCACAGTAATGCATGGCTAATACTTCAGAAGTCTGGAGGTGAAGGTGTGTGTGTGTGAAGTTCAAGGTCATCCTTGGCTATAGTAAGTTCAAAAGCAGCTTGGACTATGCGAGACTCTCACATAGGTCTCAAAAATTCAAATAAATAGCAAAATAGATAGACAGACAGACAGACAGACAGATAGATTCGTCTTTACTCTGTCATAGTGGTTCACATCTTGCAAAACAGTGTTTGCAGATGGGAAGATCTTGGATGAGGTGATCCTGGGGCTAGTGGGGCTCTAAACCCATCAAGCAGTGCCCTTAGCAGAAGAGGGGATTTGACCAGCGATGGAGACAGGCTCCATGCTGGTGGAGGCAGAGACTGTAGTGGGGCAGCTCCAGGCCAAGGGATGGCAACAGTCACCAGAGTCTTCAAAGGTGGGAAGGACACTCCTTAGTGCTTCATTTAGGGGTTTGCTGAGGAACCCCTTGGCTTTGGTCTTCTCTCCCCCAGAGCTGTGAGAAGCCTTGGTGGGGCATTGTTTGTCTGCGCAGTCCTGGGAGATTCACACAAGGGTCTAGGGAAGGAATGGGCATCACAGGGAGCTGTTGCTCCTCCATGGAGGGAGGACCTGCAGATATGACTGCCAGAAGGCACCCAGGACCTCTGATGATCCACTCAGCTGTCCCTAGCCTCTCTGAGTTAGCACTGTCACCCCCCACCGTCTGTTGCCACACATTCTGAAACTGACTGTAGACTCGTGACTGGAAGGACTTGACCAGAGTGTTCAACCCTCTAGGTTTGCAGACAGAGGCTCAGAGAGGTTAAGGACCATGTCTAGAGATGGACACCCAGTTAGAGGGGCAAAGCCTGAAACCTGCCTCTGTGGTGCATAGGGTTGGGATTCCTAAAGCCATGTCCTGATTGGCCCCTTACATGTCTTCATGGTGGACCCAGAGCCTGGTTTTACCCCTCTTGAGTCAACATGGACAGCCTAGGATAGACCAGTTGACAGCTCTTTCAGGGGGGCCGTCTGGCCGGGTGGCCAATGGATCTGCACAGCAAGAGAGCTCGGTGCCATTGACAAGCAGAGAGCCTGTGTTGACTGACTAAGGAGCTGGCACCTGAGGTGTTCAAGCGGGGCCCTGACACAGTGTCAGCCGAGGCCGAGGGGCGGCCAGATGAAAGCCAAGTGTGGATGGCTGGGACGTGGACACGGATCAGTCACCGAGCAGGCGGCCTGCGGCAAGCTGGGTGGTCCCCGGCTAGTGCTTGTCAGCCCCCGTGTCTCCGACACCTCAGCCCCTTCTCTGGTCTCACAGATGTCAAGTTCCCCTCCCGTCAATCAGTCAGCAACTCAAGGGTCTATTAAGCCGGATGCTGACCGAGGCTGGTCAGAAAGGCAGAGAAGACAAATGCCGAATGGTCAGAGCTTGGTGGGTCCCTGTGGCTGAGCTGTCCCCGAACTCCCAAGTATGGTTACCACTCACCTCCATCTCTGAAGAGGGCACCAGTGTCATCAGCATGTACAGTTGGAAATGCAGAGACACGTGAATGGAAGGCTCTCTGCCACTGTCATAGAGTGTCATACTCGGTATGTTGACCCCTGAACCTGTCCACCTGGATTATTCTGGCTCAGTGAGGGACACAGTCTCCTCTCTCTAAACTCTCTTGTTATCAAAACAAGAGATATAAAGAAGAAAGCATTTGTCTTCTCCTGCTGTTTGCCGTGATTTCTGCAAATGGTAGCTGGAGGCACAGTGACTATTTTGTGGTATGGAAGATGATAGTTTGGAAAGAAATAAGCCAAACTGTTAGCACACAGAGGGTGGAAACCAACACAGCGTTTTGGTGGAAGCAATTAAAAACACAAATATAAACAAAGAATAGAGCCGGGCAAGGTAGGCACACGCCTTTAATCCAGCACTTGGGAGGCAGAGGTGGGTGGATCTCTGTAAGTGAGGGGTGCAATGTGGGGTGTGGGGTGACTGTGGCACTGCCGGGAATCTGTGCTTACCAGGGGCAACAACAGTGAGTGTCTGGAGGTGATGGAGAGCAGACCTGGATACCACTGAGGTGGAGAGGGCGGGGCTCTCCAAAAAACAATGTTACTCGGTGACTGAGACGGATACAAGGTTGCAGGGTTAGAACCACCCTGCCAGGGTGTGCTGGGAAGAAACCCCAGTCAGTACCACGAAGGAGAAATCACACTGCCCATGGCTAGAAAGGGTCAGGGCCCTGGAAAGAACCACGTGTGTTTAGGTGTGGCCTCTGACTTCGCAGTCCCCCAGTGGTGTCTGAAGCCCATAGCGGGGAGGGCTTGCCACCGCAGCGGAATGCGAATGCTACAAATAGACCTTGGGCCTCTGCTTCTGCCTCTTCCTTCTCCTTCCCCACCCCATCTTGAGACCAGGTCCTGAGCTGGCTTCCGGCTTATTATGTGGTTGGAGGTAACCTTGGATTTCTGATCCTCCTGCCTTTACTTCCCAAGTGCTCCTGGGCATGAGTCACCACACCTTGTTTGATTTGCCCCAGGGGTCGGGGGCAGGGGCAAGGGATTAAACTCAGGACTTTGTGCATGTCGGTCAACTATGGTACAACACAATATCCTGTAGTGTGTGTTTGTGTGCACAGGCATGTGTGTGTGTGTGTGTGTGTGTGTGTGTGTGTGTAAGCCAGGGAGTAATATCTGGTGTCTTCCTCAATGTTTTTGAGAGACAGTGTCTCTGCCAGAGCCCAGAGCTCACTGATTGCCCAGACTGGCCAGCAAGTTCTGGCATCTTTCTGTCTCTGCAATCACAGTGTTTAGGGTCACACCAGGCTGGGCTTTTGCATGGGTGCTCGGGATCTCCGCACCAGGTCCTCACACTTGTGCGGCAAGTTGCTTTACTGACTGAACCTCCTCAGCCCCCACGTTCTTTTTTCTATCAGTCCCCTTGAGCCTTCTGAGTTCTTTCTTTAATGAAAATATTTCCAATCAGACCTTCCCCTCCTTGGGTAAGCCTCTCTCTCTGGAGAAGCAGTGCAGAGAGGAAGCAGCCGTCCCCATCCCAGTCTGCAATAGGTGGGACCACAGATAACACTGGCTTTTTGATCTCTGAAAATGATGAGGTCAGCTAATGGATGCTTAGAGCCCGTAAAACCCACTCGGCTGTCAAATTGGTTCCAGAGATGGCAGGAAAGAACAGCAGAAGGGCTGGGAGCCCTAAGGTCACTGCAGCCCTGGGTGTGGGTAGTGCTATACCATCAGGTGACAGTGGCTTGGGTACAGGAGAAACTGACTAGGTTCAGAGCCAGGGTGAGGGGCTGCGGTTCAGGATGCCTTTGCTGGAGGTGGTGAAAGAGTGAGGGTACCCTATTCCCCATCCCCTACTCCCCATCCCCCATCTGGAGGAGCTGAAGTCATGAGATCTGTTGAGCACTTTGGTGGGGCTGGGGGTAGTGGAGATAAAAGACTGGTTTGGGGATCCCAGGGTCTTTTCCTGTCTGCTCTATGGCTTCCCTTCCCCAAAGAACCTTCCACCAGGCCTTTTAGAGTGACCCTTGCCTCATGGATACTCCTTTAGGGCCAAAACTCATAAATCTTGGTGGTGGAAGCATTGTGGGAAGAGAGCAGTCTGCTGCCTCTTAGGTGTGCCTGGAATTGCACATAGTCTGTGCGTGCACAGCATGCCCCACTGTCTTCTGCTAGGAAGTTTCTTCCAAGGAGGTTTCTTTGCAAGTTTTGCCTTGTGTGTGTCTCCGGAGGTATGACACAGAGTGATAGAAGCCCTTTCTGTGTCCGGTCATTCTGTGCCTCTGCACTGACCCCTACCCCGGGACCCCAAGCACTCTCTTGGAGCCACCCTGCCACCCCATTTGGGCACAGAGGATGCCACACTGCGGGTGTTTTCCTAGGAACCAAGACCCAAACGCCACTTTATCAGCCCATCTTACTGTTGGCGTGGGGGAGAAACCCAGCCACTGCCAAGGGAAACAGGTCTGCTGTCCAGCCAGTCCCCGGAGGACAGAGCCTTCGAGATAGAGTGTTGATTTCATGTCAGGAAATTCAGCACAGAAACGCTAGCACTCAGCGAATGTTTTAAGTAACTTTACATGTCAACTCAAAACACAACAAGAGCCAGAAAAACAGCAACCACGAGATCCCATTTGACCCCGCAGTTGACCCCACAGAGTGAGGAGAGGGAGGAAAGAACACGGTGAGAATCCTAGAAAATGCCACAGGCTGACCAAGGCTCCCTTCCCCCTGGTCTAGGGACTTCTGCTTTTTGTTCCCAGTGGAGGTGTAGGGCTATCATCTGTGAGCCCAGCTACTCAGGAAGCTGAGGCAGGAGGATCATGGGTAGCTTGGGCTATGCAGTGAGTTCAAGGCTAAGGTTGGGCAGTTTCACAAGAAGCTGTCTCGAGATGCAAAGTCAAAAAGAGGCTGAGCTCATGCCTGGGGTGTGGGGTCCTGGGTTCAATCCCCAGCACCGAAAATAAGGCTAGGCAGGAAATGGTCTACATTCCACCTGTCACCATCTTCATTCGTGTGTGTGTGTGTGTGGGGGGGGGTATGCATATGTGAGTGTGTGTGTGATGATACGTGTGGATGTATGTGATGTGTGAGATGATGTGTGTATGTATGTGTGATGTATGTATACACATGTGTGTGTGTATGATGTGTATGTGTGCGCATATATGTGTATGTGATGTATATGTATGTGTGCATGTATGTATACACATGTATGTGTGTGCATATATGTGTGTGATGTATATGTGTGTGTGCATGTATGTATACACATGTATGTGTGTGTGATGTATATGTGTGTGCATGTATGTATACACATGTATGTGTGTGTGATGTGTATGTGTGTGTGTCTACATGCACATGCACCCTCCACCTGTGTACACATGCTGGAGGTCAGAGGTTGACTACGGGTGTTTTCCTCCTCCCTCTAGCTCATTTTTTAAGATAGGGCCTCTCAGCTAGATGAGCTGCCCCATGGGCCCCAGGGAACCTCCTGCTTCAGTCTAATCGAAGGCTGAGGTTGAAGGCACATGATGCCACTCCCAGTGTTTTGCATGGGTGCTAGGGATCAAACTCGGGTCCTCATGCTGGAGTGGCAGGCACGTTAGCCCCTTAGCCACCTTCATTGCCTTTTAAAAATTCAGCTGAGCTGTTCATCTATACGACATCCTCCCCCACAGAGCAGTCCAGCTTACACTAATGACTAGCTTTCTAGTACACTCCGTACTATGGGAAGCCATCCTTATCAGCTGCTGATCTCCTCCAGGACAAGAGCCTCTCGTCCCTGGGGTATTCCTTGTGGATGCCTGGCACATTGCATGTGACAGATCTCCATGAGCTTCTCTCACTGAGGGTCTCAGGCTCCTGGCTGTGGTGGCAATGCTCTGGCATTTACATCACACCATGGTGTGTAGGAATCTAGATGAGCTCTCCGAATCCTGAGATACTGCACACCATGAGAACACTCGGTGGAGGACACAACTCAGCTACGAGGGTCATTTCAAATCTGCGACTCTTAATGGGAGTCAGGGCAATTGCTGGGGTTTGAAAACTGGGCCCTTACTGTTTGACTGACATTTGTACGTAAATAATAGACAGTGGTGGCTGATGGGTGATTAATAGATGATTAATAGATGATAGCTCATATAGTGGTTTGAATAGATATGACCCCATAGAGTCATGTGTTTGACTGCTTGGCCCACTGGGGGGTGGGGGTAGGGCACAGTTAGGAGGTGTGGCCTTGTTGGAAGAAATGTGTCACTATGGGGACAGGCTTTGAGGTTGTCTATGCTCAAGCTCTGCCCACTGTGGAGCACAGTCTCCTTCTGGTTGCCTGTGGATCAAGATGTAGAACTCTTGGCTCCTCCAGCGCCATGTCCGCCTGCAGGCCGCCATGCTTCCTGTCATGGTGAGAAGGGACTGAACCTCTGAACTTGTAAGCCAGCCCCAATGAAATGTTGTCCATTATAAGAGTCGCCTTGGTTATGGTGTCTCTTGACAGCAGTGACACTCTGACTAAGACAGACATACAGAGAGATGGGGACTGATTACTAGGTAGGTATTTATATGTGATGGCGATACCTGATGATAACAACAGATAGATTGTTCTTTGGGAGAGCCTTGTCGACAGGCTCTGGATGCACTGGGAAGTTAAAAGTCTTAACAGAACTGGTGTAGGGGAGTGGCCAGGCCATGAAGAGATGCTCTGTGTCCCTTGTATCCCAAGTCACCCTTTGAGTGAAGAGCAGAGATGTCTGGAAGGTCTAGCCATAGGCCACCTGGGGCAGGACTGGGCATGTATTAAACATCATTTTGTTTATTATTCCTAGAAACCAACCCACTCAGCACAAACACAAGTGTTTTCACCCACTACCTTTAGCTTCTTTGTGAGCTGCAGTCACGTGACATGAGACGAGCTGACTACAGTGGCTGTGTGGTTTGCACGGGGGGCCAGATGCTGTGCTTCCCATACCAAGCCCATGTATGTGCGTATTTACCTATATGTATTTAAATCCTTGTGGGTGTTTAAGGTGCAAGTCCTCCATCTTGTCTCTTGACCTGCTGTGCCAGCTAGTTTTATGTCAACTATGGTTATCTAAAGGAGGAACCTCAATTGAGAAAATATCTCCATAAGATCAGCTATAGGGCATTTTCTTAGTGATTGATGGGGCATAGCCCGGCCCATTGGGGGTGGTGCCATCCTTGGGCTGGTGGCCCTGGGTTCTACAAGAAAGCAAGCTGAGCAAGCTGGTAAGCAGCACCCCGTGCTCTCTCCATCAGCTCTTGCCTCCAGATTCCTGTCCTTATGAGTTTTGGTCCTGACTTCTTCAAAGATGGATCACAATTTGGAGGTGTAAGCCAAAAGCCCCTTCCTTCTCTGTCTTAGTCAGGGTTTCTATTCCTGCACAAACATCATGACCAAGAAGCGAGTTGGGGAGGAAAGGGTTTATTTGGCTTACACTTCCACATTGCTGTTCATCACCAAAGGAAGTCAGGACTGGAACTCAAGCAGGTCAGGAAGCAGGAGCTGATGCAGAGGCCATGGAGGGATGTTCCTTACTGGCTTGCTTATCTCTGGCTTGCTCAGACTGCTCTCTTATAGAACCCAAGACTACCAGCCCAGGGATGGCAACAAGGGACCATCCCACCCTTGATCACTAATTGAGAAAATGCCCCACAGCTGGATCTCAGGGAGGCATTTCCTCAAGGGAGGCTCCTTTCTCTGTGATAACCCCAGCTTGTGTCAAGTTGACACACAAAACCAGTCAGTCCATTCTCCGGCTTGATTTGCTTTTCATCAGAGCAAATCGTAGAAACCCTAACTAGGACGAAAGCTGGCACCAGGATAGCGGGGTGGCGTTGTGGCAATGCTTTTGGGAGGATGGTGGAAGGACTTTGGAACTCTGGGCTAGGAAAGCCATTAAGTGTCGGGAGTTCAGCGAGCTGTTCTGTAGGCGCTTGGGAGATAAGAATGTTGACAAAAATGCAGACCATGGAGCCTGGCTTGTGAAGTCGTACAAAGACTCTACTGGACCATTTGTGTGAAGAATCTGTGGTTCCAGTCAGCCAGGGCTGAAGAGACAGCTGTGATTAAGAAGAAACCAGCATTCACTGGGGTGAAATCTGGGAAGTGTCTCCTCGGGGTCAGCACACAGGAGATGTGGTCCAGAGGCAGCCAAATTTGTACCTTGTGCTGGCAACAGAATTTGATAGTGTAAGGGTCACTCAGGTGGTGCTGGTCTTGAAGGCATGAAGGGGTCATGGAGGGCAGCTGAGGTTTGGCACTGTGTAGTAGGGCTGGAGTCCCGAAGAGAGTCCAGGAGAGGCCACTGGTGAAGGTGTTGCCCAGTTGAAGTCTAATTTTTAATTTGATCGTGACTGTACCCAGGTTCTTCCCTCTTGAAGTAAGAATGCATTTAATTATTATTTTTTTTTACAGGAGCCCACAGTTGAGAGACCTTGGATTTTCCTGTTGTTTGTTTTGTTTAAAGGCGAGCGCCACCACTACCTGGTGACCTTGGATTTTCTAAGACTTTGGACTTTAAAAGAAACTGGCTGGTTTTTGTTTGTTTGTTTGTTTGTTTGTTTTTGTTTTTTTAAGACAGGGTTTCTCTGTGTAGCCCTGGCTGTCCTGGAACTCATTCTATAGACCAGGCTGGCCTTGAACTCAGAAATCCACCTGCCTCTGTCTCCCAAGTGCTGGGATTAAAGGTATGTGCCATCACTGCCCAGCTAAACTGGCTGTTTTAAAGAGAATAAATTTTAAGCTGGGCATGGTGGTGCACACCTTTAATCCCAGCACTTGGGAGGCAGAGGCAGGTGAATTTCTGAGTTCAAGGCCAGCCTAGTCTACAAAGTGAGTTCCAGGACAGCCAGGGCTATACAGAGAAACCCTGGAGAGAGAGAGAGACAGACAGACAGAGAGAGAGAGAGAGAGAGAGAGAGAGAGACAGAGAGACAGAGACAGAGACAGAGACAGAGACAGAGAGACAGAGACAGAGAGACAGAGACAGAGAGACACAGAGAGAGAGAGAGACTGAATTTTAACCTTAACCAGGATACCTAGCATGTTCACAGGAAGGGCATTTAAAAAAATCTCAGGCCAATAACCCTGCCTACTCAGGGCTCTTTGGTGGGAAGATCATGAGTTCAAGGCCAGTCAGGGAAACCTAAAGTAAAGAGGGGTCTGGAGATGTGGCCTGCTGGGTTCGGTCTCCAGCATCATGGAAGCTGGAGAGAGAAAGAAGGGAAAGGGGGAAGGGAGAGAGGAGCCAGAGCTCTTATCTTCAGGGACAGCTCGGCTCCTCCAGGGCCCATGACTGAGCCTCTTAGCACAGCAGCTCTTGGGAGGCTCCTGGCAGGTCCTGGCTCCTCCTCATCGCACGCCCCCTGGCAGCGCCAGCGGCCAACATTCCTCTATCTGCTTGACACTGGGATTTCTGCGGATATGCCTGCATAGAGGGCTCTATGGATTTAAATAGCTTGAGTCAGGCTTTGGGAGATGAACCACCTTTGGTTCTCAGGATGAGGGCCAGCCCTGTGATGAACTTGATGGGGAAGCATAGGGAGTCCAGGTCCTAACATCGAGACCCTGAAGGGACTGAGTCCAAGGTCCCATTCACTGGGTGGTTGCCGGCTCTGCCTTTTATGGCCAACAGCTCCTTTATGCTCTCTGCAGCTGGGTTCAGGGGGTGTGTAAAATACTCTTATGATTCTTACTTGACAGAGAAGGAACTGGGTCATGTAAGTAGGGGACCTGGAGCTTGAATCTAGACCAACTTCACAGTTCCTGCCTCTGGCAATGACCTGTGAGGGCCTGTGGGTACTCTGACCTCCAGAATGGGGTGTCATAGATCCCCTAAGATGCAACTGAAGTCAGGCTAGATGAGCCTGGGGACCCTGGGCCACTCGGGGTGACCTAGAGGCATGCACACCTATGTAGGTGTGATTCATTGGACGGCAGCCCAAGAAGGAGGCATCTCTAACTACGGCTGTGGGAGCTGGAATTGTTTGAAAAGGAGACACTTAGATGAGCCCCTCCTGGGTGACATCGGGGAATCCTAGGATAAGAGGCCCAGAGTAGTCAGAGCCTGGAAGGAATCTCTCTGGGAGTGAAGGCAGCTGCGAACACCTTCATTTCACATTTCATAGTGGGCAGACAAACTCCTTGGTTCTAAGCGACGCTCCCCGCCACCACCACCACCCAGTTTATAGAAAATGGTGATAGCAGCCACTGGGCCCTCATACCCAACAAGACCCTTTTCTTCCCTGTTCCTGGTTTTCTGTGCCTGCTCATTCTGGTTCTTCATGTCCCAGAAGGAAGCAGATAGTACTGGGAAGAGCACTGGCCGGGAGCCCTAGACAATACCCTGGCAGTAGCCTAGGATGGAGGTTGGCTGTAGCGCCCTTTTTTGGCTAAAGGCTGGGGCCTAGGGTGCCATCCATCTAAGCCGCCCAGCCAGGCCTGGGCGGTCTCAAGAGTCTGGCTCCCACTCCCCCTCTCCCTTATCTTGATGGATGGCACTCGGAGGGCAGTGGAAACTGCCAAGCTCTCAGGCCTGCGCAGCTGCAGCTGCGGGCAGCCCTGTGCTGGTTTCTACTCGAAGATCCAGGGTCATAAACTTTTAAAAATAGATACAAAGTTGCCAGGCTCATTAAAGAGAACTTGTTGACTTACTGAGATACTCTGGCATAGGCTGTTCTCAATCTGCAGGTCTGAGCCCCTTGTGGGGTGGGGTCACATATCAGATATTTACATTGTGATTCATAAATGTAATGAAGTTACATTTATGAAGTAGCAACAAAACAATTTTATGAGTTGGGGGTCACCACAACATGAGGAACTGTATTAAAGGGTGGAGGTATTAGGAAGGTTGAGAAACACTGCTATAGATGGTTCTGGAACTTGCCAGAAAGATCTTTTTTAGGACAGGTGTTGTTCCACTACCACCATCACCCCACCCCTTGGTCCCATTTTCCTTTTCTTCTCCCACGTTTTGTTCCTTGCTGAGAAAGGGAGGGAGGGAGGGAGGGAGGGAGGGAGAGAGAGAGAGAGAGAGAGAGAGAGAGAGAGAGAGAGAGAGAGAGAGAGAGAGAGAGAGAGAGCTCAAATGGCCTCCTGGGACGGGAGCACCCCAGAAGTCCCCCCAGGGGCAAACATGTGGCACTCTATAAATGCTGCCCTTCTGCTTGGAACAGAAAAAAATGAAATGTCCTTGGTTGTGGCAAAGAAAGGAGCCAGTGAGACAATGTTGTCTCTGAGCGTCTGAGACAGAAAAGCGATTTGACTAGGACTTATGCCACTGTAGGTCCAGTGCCCTACACCGTGGGACGTAAAAATGTCCAGGGCCCTTAGCTGGTTGGTTCCCTTCACAGCCAACAGGAGACTCAGGGTCCTCACCCACAGTGCAGAGGGCCCATGCCTGGATAACGACTTCTCCTTCCACTAAGCCTAGAAATCGGGGAGCTAAACACAAGAGTGGGGTCTCCTGCACTCCTGACAGGAGAGAAAGTGCCTGTTCAGCACTGGGTGGGATTTTGGGGATTAAACTCAGGGCTTGAGGTGCTCCCACATGCTAGGCCAGTGCTCCATCCTTGAACTTCATCCCCTTTCTGTGGCCCCTTTCTGTTCCACGGTATGCAAATTGTGTGTAAAATAGAATCTGTATTCTGTAGGCCTGCTGTTTGCCTTTCCCCAGACGATACCCTGTCAAGACGCTTGTCGGTACTGAGGATGGAATCCAGGGCCTCGCAGATGCCAGGCAAGTGTTCCTCCACTAACACCCTCAACCAGCGACTCTTTATTTTCAGACCATGTCTGGATGGCTATTCTTGGTTGTCAGCTTGACTCTATCTGTAACTAAAACCCAAGCAGCTGGGTACCCTTGTGAGACATTTCTCTTGCTTGGATTATTTGAGGTAGGGAGATTTACTTTAAATATGGAGCACTCCTTCTGACAGCAACCTATGTAGAAGACACGGAAGAAGGAAGCTTCTGCTCTTTGCTTGCTTGCCCTCACTCTGACGTCCCAAGTTCATCTACCCTGCTGCGGAGGTGTCCTTTCCCTGGTATTAGAGCCTCCTTCTTCAGGATTCCAACATAGACTAAAGCCTGGCTGAGACATCTAACCTCATGGAAGGAACAATTACTCTGCTCTTGGTCTCTTCATTGGAAGACCACCACTGCTGAGCTAGCTGGGTCATAGCTTGTTAGCCACGTTAATAAGTCCTGTGTGTCTGTGTCTGTTGTGTGTACATGTGTATAGTGTATATGTATGTTGTATGTGTGTGTGGTATGTATGTGTGGGGTGTATAGTGTGTTTGTGTAGTGTGTATGTATTGCATATATGTGTGTATGTACGTATAGTGTACATATGTGTATGGTATGTGTATATGTGTGTATGTTTGTGTAGTGTGTATATGTGTATAAATATGTATGTATATGTGTGATGTGTATGCATATATGCACATGTGTATGTGTGTATGGTATATGTGTGGTGCTTGTGTGGTGTGTATGTGTGTGTGTTTGGGTAGTGTATATGTGTGTGTAATATATATATGTGCATATGTATATGTGTATGTGTGTGTATGTGTGCACGGTATATGTGTGGTACTTGTGTGGTGTGTATGTGTGTGTGGTGTATATGTGTGTGTATATGTATGCATGTGTGTTCATTTTATGAATTCTGTCCCTCAAGAGAACCCTGACTAATACATGGCTCTACTGAGTTGTCCAGGCTGGCCTGGAACTCATGATCCTCCTGCCTCAGGCTCCCTAGTAGCAAGGAAGACAGTGCTGGGCCCTCCAGCTCAGAATCTGTGGTGATTTTTAACATGCATTAAGTATTTCACGGTACCATGTGGACAAGCCAGGCTCAGAGGGGAGTCTAATAGAGTCTACAGAGCCCCAAAGAACCTGCCAGAGCGGATTGCTGAGGGAGCATGATAATTATTGTCTAAAATGCCTTGCTTTTCAAGTCTGGGTCTGGAGCCCAGGGCCTCTGCTGCTAAGCCATACCCCAGCCCAAGAAATGGCATTTCTGAGAGTGGATTTTGTGGGTTCAGGATCTTCTTTGGAGAGTTGGCCCCAAGGCTGACCCCTCTCAGTCCCAGGAACTGGACCCAAGAGCTCTGTCAGGGCTGAGAGCTTCGTTATTTTGCCTGTTTCCCTTTCCTCATTGCTGTCTCCTGTCAAGATGACTGCTGCCTCTGTGATTGCTTCTGATCCAGTCAGAAGGAAGGGAGAAGGCAAAAGCCAACAGAGTAGACTCTGAGGGTGAGGGGGCTTGCTGTGCAAACGAAAATACCTGAGTTCGATTCCCATCCGAGGATGTTGGTTTGTGATTTTAATCACAGCCCAGGGAGGAGACTCCCTCTGGCTAGCCTTAGCTAAATGGTGAGCCCCAGACCAGTGAGAGATGCTGTCTTAAGAAACAAAATGGAGGGCTCCCAACATCAGAGAGCGACTTCCGACCTCCATGTGCACCTGCACACACATGCATATATCCCCATACTGTGTACCCTTGTACAGAAAAGAATAGACTCTAAACCACATTGTGTCACATGATCACCCATATCCCTGAGGGAGGCTGGGGAATGGAGGTTGTTTGTTTGTTTGTTTGTTTGTTTGTTTTTGACTCAGGGCTCTAAGCCTGATGGGAAATGCTTTTATTTTCAGTGTGTTTGCTCTCCTGCATACAGCCGGGGTGCAAACCTTGGTGTGAAGGCAATTATGTGCTTTTAAGAAATTTTCTACAAATGAAATTTCTAGACCAAGCTACATGCTGTGTTCCAACTGTGTGAAAATACTTCCTCTAACGGGGGTCTTGAGAAATCATGATTTCTATTCTCCTCTCTGGCGTCCGGTATCATCACCCACGTATATTCTCTGCCCAGCCGACCGACGACAAACTCTGCCCTGAGTCTGTCGTGTGTGATGCTCATTGTCGGGGAGAAGATACTTCCCCTAAAGTGTTGACTTTTAGATATTTCTCTGTTGTTTATCTGAAGCTGTGGCCTCACCCTCTCTCTCCCAGAGCTGTCGCCTCACCCTCTCTCTCCCAGTCTGGCTTTACGAAGAGCCCATCTGATTCTCAGGAAGTTCAGGTATATATATATATAGCCAGCCTTCACGAATGACATTTGTGGACGAGGTCTGAATCCTTGTGTTGCAGAGCACACATGTTCCCTATGATCTGCTGTGTAAACTCACATGCATGCGTGCTCACCCAAGAAAGACCAGCAAAGGGAAGGTTGCTCAGCCTGGCTTCAGGGAGCATCTCTGGGTGGAGCTGGGACAGCACTGGAGACTCCATAAGAGGCAGGGACCTTGCTCTCTTCTCCACGAGGCTGTGAGGCTGTATTTCCTAGAGTGGAGCCATCTGGGCACAGCAGTTGAAAAAAAAAAAGTTTAAGGGTTTACTCGGCAGCTCCTTCCAGAGCACCGCATTTCAGCCCTCCTTGTAAACAGCGTGTAGAGGGGCAATCAGCCGGGCCCCTCCGCGCTGCGCTAATCTGATGTAAGCCAGGCGCTGATTTATATACGCCAGCCCAAACAAGTCTACCTGTAGACCATCAAACTGGAATTTCTTCCGTCCCTTCTTCTGCTTTAGGGAACCGCTTTCATTTCTCCCTTGCCGGAGGGAAGTGATGTATTTATTTCAAGGAACAGCAAGGAGCAGCGGGCAGGATGCTGGGTACAGGGGGGAGGGTACTGGGGGAGGGAGCTGCCACGATGGGGGCCTTTGCAGACAGGGAGTCCAGAAGAGGCCAGGAAAGCACTGCCTGTTCACTTTGTGTGACTGAGATGACCTGCCTGGCACTTGTTACATGCCAGACACATCTGTGAGCTCACACGTATGTGCTTACAGGGCTCCTCCAAGCCACACTTCAGAGCATAACAAAGGGACAGCTGGGGTTGTTTCGATACTGTCTGTGTTAGTGTATGTGCTACATTTATTTTGTGTACACACACACACACACATACAGGCATACATATACATGCATATACACACAGGCATACACACACACACATATATGTGTGTGTCTATGTCTATGTCTACACACATACATACACACACAAACATACACACAGGCATACATGTACACACACATACACACAGACATACAAATATATGCATATACACACACATACACACATAGGCATACACACACACACACACACACACACACACACACACACACACACGTGCCATGGCTCACCTATGGAAACCATAGGACAAGTTACAGGTGTTGGTTCTTTACTTCCACCTCCTGGGTCCCAAGGTCCACACTTGGTGGCAGCTTCACTTCTGAGTTATCCTTCTGATCCCACTGGCTCCTTTTCTTAAGTCCTTTCCCTTTTTTCTTTTGAGAGAGCCTCACGTAACCCAGGCTGGCCTTGAACTCAATAGATAGCCAAGGTGACTTTGAATTCCTTTAATTCTCCTGAGTGTTCAGGTTACTGGCTCATGCAGTGTCAGGGATTGAACCCAGGATGTACTGAGCACCAGACAACCATTATACCCACTGAGAGTTCATGGCCCTAGCCCTTGGCCACAGGTGAACCCACCAGGACCAGCCACTCTCATCTCATCGAGAACTCCAGGGCAGAAGCCATGGGGTTTCCTTCTGGAAGCCATGTGTAAGTGGTACAGTGTGGAAAATCAAGTTTCTGACTTCATCAACCACCTTGGGACTGTCCTCTGTGACATCCTACTGTCCCACCACCTTGTGGGCACACCTGGGAGCTTGTCTGCTTTCATCGATAGAATCCAAGCTCAGGGAAGCCAGGATCCCAGTCTGTTCTCTGTCCCTTGAGAGACCAGTCAGCACCTGGCACACAGTAGGCCAATAATCAGATCTGAAGAATGAGTTGAGACTTGATCAGGCATGTGATGTCACAGGACAGGACGCTTGCATTAAGCAGGTCATGCACCCCAGTGCAGTGTGACCACATCTGAACTTGTCACATTAGCAAGGACAGTGCTTCCGAGAAAGAACACAGTAAGAGGAGTGGGGTGGGGCTTTTTAGAGGGGACGCAGCTCGACCCATGGCAGTCTTAGCTTGAGCTGGTACAGCTTTTCTGGAAAGATCTTTAATTACAAATGTGGAAAGCCAAAACACACACTGGGCGCTTGATCAGCTGTTATCTCGGCCGTGCAGATCTAAAGCAAACAGCTCTGGAAGTGTGCAGGGCTCAGCATTGCTGCAGAAATGCTCCGAAGAGACAGACACCATGGCCCAGATTCAACTCACGGGAGACGCCGAGCATGGAGGGCTGGTTAAAGATGGTGACAGTTTATCATTTAGCCCAGGGCTTGGGAAACTGCTATGAGTAACCAGAGAGTAAATATTTAGGCTGAATAGACTGCAAGGTTTCTTTTGAGACTACTTCTATGGCTGTGTGAAGGAGGTTGAGACCACACACACACACACACACACACACACACACACACACACACACATACACACACACACACACACACACACACATACACGCACATATGCACATGTACCCACACACGTACATGCATGCACACAGAGGCACAAATGCTCATACAACATATATGCATACACATGCACACATATGCATGCATGTACATCATGCTAGAAGGTACATACATATAGTCACATGCAACACACACACAATACAAGGAGCACACACACCTAAAACACACAGGTACACATGCACACTCACACAGACACAAGAACATAGTCTCACACACACATTTGCACACGTGTACACGTGCACATAAAAGCACATGCACACATATACACACATGCTCATATAGGCACTTGTAAGCACGCATATGCACATACATATACACGTGCATGCCCACATACATGCATGTTAGCTAACAGCAGGCCCATGAAGCCCAGATATGGCCCTGTTTTTAGATCAAATATAAGCAAAACCACTAAGTATAAGTGGGGGATAGCGTCACATCACCACAGATATGAAGAGAAACAGTCTGTGTCTCAGAGCTGTCCCCAGAGACATGCCCTGACATAGCATTGATCAGACATCCCTCTGTGAGACAGGGATCAGGGTGGTCTTCGGAGTGGGGCCTTTGAACAGCATCCTTGCCAGAGTGCGCATGTGTCAGATGTATGTGTGTATACATTGACATGTGTGTACTTACCAACCCTGCCTTCCATCCATCCATTCATGCCCCCTCTGCTGTCTGTCTGTCTCTCTCTCTGTCTGCCTGTCTCTGCTCACACACACACCCTGAGACATCAAGGTCTGCATTTGGTGAGACAGCCTCCAATGTGAGTACTGGCTTCTGGGTTCTGTTTTGACTTTTGCTTGGTTCAGACTTTTGAAGCTTTTGGCATTCGCACGTTTTGTCCAGTTCCTCCCTGGGGTGTCTGGGGCTTCTGAGAGACTCCCCTGTGGGGTCTTGATGAGTATAGAGGACATCTCCCATTCCTTGATGAAGACACGAGGCTGGCTGGAGTCTGGGGTCTCTGTGTGGAACCATGTTCAGGCTCAGTCCCCAGCATGCAGCAGCAGCCGGAAGAAGTGGTTCTGGCTTCGTCCCTCTATTCCCAGGACTCCTATCTAACATTGTGCCCCTCCAGGAGAGACTCTGCACGGAGATTGTGCTGTGGAGCTGAAGTCACGGCAGCAGAAGGGCAGAGGCTCCACAGCCAGCGTCTGCTGACATTGTGGCACACACCTTTCTGCCATCTGGACACTCTCCTGTCAGAGGCCCGGTCCCCTGCTAGGTCCCTTCTCCAGGCTTCCCAAGGCTGGCCTCTTCAGCTTCACTGGCCACAGCTTCATCTCTTCCTCCTCATCAAAGAGGCCCTGGGTGCTGCCTGCCCTGTCCAGCTTCTGTGTCACCACTGGCTCCTGTCCTCAAAGGCACCGCCACAGAGGTTCCCTGGGATCATTTCTTGCCTCTCAGTTAAAGCCTGTGTCTCAGAAGGGTTAGGGTCTGCCCGCTCTGTGTCACAACTGTGCCAACAGGTCTGACTGTAGTAGGTGCTCAATAAAGTATGTGCACTGTTCCTTTTAGAA
Organism: Mus musculus; assembly: GCF_000001635.26. Lineage (NCBI taxonomy): Eukaryota > Metazoa > Chordata > Mammalia > Rodentia > Muridae > Mus > Mus musculus. The sequence goes on along the minus strand of NC_000074.6, from coordinate 120,977,574 downwards.
TCTTCTTTAGGCCAGAAGGACAGGACTCCGGGCCCTGCTGGGGTTTAAGAGGGTACAGAGGAAGAAGACGTTCAAGGGTGGGAGGTCTGGCCTCACGATGCACTTCCTGCTCAGGTTCAAAGTCAGCCCTGCCCCTGGAACTGCCATGGCGAGTTTAGATTGTTCTAGAATCCTGCTGCAGCCTGTTCAAAGGCTCTCAGCGGCTGTCAGGAAGTGTCTCAGGGAAGTCCCATTAGACACGAAACCCAGATGCAATCAGACAGCCCAGACTTCAGAGGGGGCCCAGGCTCACACAGGGCATAAAGAAAGGCTGTGGCACGGGGCTGGAGTGGAAACGGCCCACCAGGCCGCTTCTCCTTCCACCTGTCGCCCCAGAGTCAGTCTCTGCAGCACAGGAAGCAGCCAGGGGGCCGGTCCCCGGACAGGAATGCCCGGTGATTGCGGCTTCCTCCTGCTCCTTGGCACCGGCCCGCCATCTTTCTGTTGTGGTCTCAAAGACCAAACACGAACCCGGGGTTCCATTGTGGTTGCAATTTTGGCTTGTAATTTTATCACTTAAATCTAAATCCACTTCAGAAATGACATAAACTAATTGTCACTGGATAAACTGAAACTTTGGGGAGTTTATAAAAGGATTCGATGTTACAAAAAAAAAAAAAAAAAAAAAAAAAAGAGAGAAAGAAAGAAAGAAAGGAAGAAAATAGAAAACAAATGTTGCCCACAGAACTGTTGGCCCAAAGGTGGAAGCCGCCTGTTTCTTTGGAAGGAATTCACTTGACTGGGCGTGATGCTGCCCGCCTTGGCCCAGAGCCCTGAGGCGGGGTCCTGGGTGTACCTCAGAGCCAGGGAACCGGGCTCATGTGGGGACTGGGGTGGGGGTGGGAGCTGATCAAGGTCATTGTTGAGGAGGGCAGAGTTGCTGAAAGTGGCCACAGCTCAGGTGGGCCCCTCATTCAGACAAATGTGCCTGATTTCCCTGATTAAAAATAACAGCCGGGCGTGTTGGCCCATGCCTTTAATCCCAGCACTCGGGAGGCAGAGGCAGGCAGATTTCTGAGTTCGAGGCCAGCCTGGTCTACAAAGTGAGTTCCAGGATAGCCAGGGCTATACAGAGAAACCCTGTCTCGACTCCCCCCCCCCCCAAAAAAAAAGAACAAAGGCCGGGCACCGTGGCACAGGCCTTTAATCCCAGTGCTAGTGAGGCAGAGGCAGGTGGATCTCTGTGAGTTTGAGGCCAGCCTGGTCTGCAAAGCAAGTTCCAGGCCAGCCAGGGCTACACAGAGAAACCATGTCTCAATAATAATGATGATGATGATGGTGGTGGTGGTGGTGGTGGAGAAGGAGGAGGAGGAGGAGGAAGAGGAAGAAGAGGAGGAGGAGAACCTGAAATAAATGTGAATCACTAAATACCGACCACATTCACTGGTGCTTTCTATAGGCGCAGACAGTGTACATTACACTACATTGCGAATGGCTGCTGGTGCTGGGTCCACTTCTCTAATGGGAAGAAGAAACACACACAGCACACAGAGTGATCTAGCTCTGTCCTTATCAAACTGTGGCATTGGCTAACTGGCACAAGGGCCCTGGCAATAGGCAGCCTGTCTGGGGGGCGGGGTCACTGCATGCTTCTGTCTTCTGTATGAGTAGAAACCTTCAGAGACTCTTCCAATGTAGTGGTCAGTTTTATTGAAATGTAGTCTCAGCTATATGGCGTAGCCCAGGCTATCTAGCCAAGGATGGCCCTGAACTTCTGACCCTCCTGTCTTGGCCTCCCAAGTGCTGGGATTTTAGGTCATCATACCTGGTTTGCAGCCCACATTCTAGGGACTGTCTTGGTGGTATTCTATTCTATAGGGGAAGAGAGGGGTATGTCCACAGGAGTGGACGCCATTATTGAGATCAGCACCAAATGAGAAAGGAGAAGGCTTTGGAAAGTCGGACTCCACCTGGGTCCTGGTGACTGGGCCACAGCTTCCCAGGGGGCTGGAGTGTCCCTCCCCTCTCCTTGTCTCTGAGACACCAGAGCACACTCAGGCTTTCTAGGAAGTTCAGACATGTTGGTCCAGAGTCAGCCTGGGATTGGGGAGCAGGGTGCTTACTTTGGCGGGGCACAGGGTGAGACCCCACTTCAGGGAAGAGATAGGAGGGGGTTATTCTGCAAACCAAGGTTTTCAATAGGTGGTCCCTGGACTCCGCCGTCCCTAGCATCCAGGGACTGGCAAGAAATATACATGTCTTGACTGGTGTGACTGTCAAGCTGAAGCCTGATGCCTGCAGCTCTCACCAGCCCCTTGGGAGAATGGAAAGATTCAGTTGTGTACAACACTGGGGCCTATGGCAACCAGACAGACAGACAAACAGACAGACACGCACACCCACACACACAGAGGCCGGGAGCCACCTTGGCTCAGCGAGGACCTTTACGTTTCTCTCCCTGGTAAGCCTCAGTGTCCTGTTCTGTAGCATGGCCTCCCTAAGTCCCCAGTAAAGGGGATTGGTTACCCCAAGTGAGGTCTTTGCTGAGCTGAGCTGAGCTCCCTGTGTCTCTCCTGACCCATGACCACATGGTCCTTGAGAGCCTCCACCCAGTCCCTTCTCTGTCCCAATCCAAGCCTGGCTGGCTGTCCCTTCTCATTTCTTCTTTTTCTTCCCTGCTATCCACCTCACCTTCTTCTGGCCTCTAAGGGCATTGCACGCACATGCATGGTGCACACACATACATGTGGGCAATCCTACACATAAAAAAAATGAAGTTTTTAAATGTAAAACTGAGGTAGGGATTAAACATCCCACAGCCTGATTAAAACTGGCAGCCAAGGCCAGAGTCATCAAAGCCTGGGTGACATAAAGAGACAGACAGATGGACAGAGTAGAACTGAGTATTCAGAAACACCCCGCAGACATCTCCAAGTAGAGTCTGCAGGCAGGGGAACCCAGAACTTCTAGGGGAAACCCACAGTGCCGGAACCCGTATCAGGACGGGCCAACAGGAAGCTGACCCGTTAGCTCACACCACACAGAAGCAGGCTCTCTGACTGCACCAAAGACACAGCGTGAGAACTGAACACAGACCTCAAGCTATGAGACCCCTTACAAGAAAACACGGGGGTGTCATGGTGTCAGAGTTAGCTGAGACTTCTTGGCTTGAAGAGAGTCCAGATAAACCAACGCAAAAGGCTCTTATGTATGTAAGAGCAGCTGTGCCCATAAGAGGCAAAAGGTGGCTGTCTCGGGTGTCTATCCACAGGTAAATACAAACAAAAGGAGGGAATAGCCACACAAGGGAATATTATCCAGCCACACATGCTTCAACATGAAAGAACCCTGAACACTCTGTGCTGTGTTGGCTACACTGGTCACAAATGGATGAATAGTCTGTAAAGCCATGTCTGTGAGGTATTCACAGAGGTAGAGAGAGTGATGGTCAGCAGGGGCTGGGAGGAGGGAGTGGAGGTTCCCATAGGCTAACAGGACAGAGTGATGCTCCCCACAGACTGGGAGGAGGGGGTGGTGCTCCACACAGGCTGGAAGGAGGGAGTGGAGGTCCTCACAGGCTGGGAGGAGGGAGCAGTGCTCCACAGAGGCTGGGAGGAGGGAATGGTGTTCTCCACCGAGGCTGGGAGGAGGGAGTGATGCTCCCCACAGGCTGGGAGGAGAGAGTGATGCTCCCCACAGGCTGGGAGAAGGGAGTGGTGCTCCCCACAGGCTGGGAGAAGGGAGTGGTGCTCCACAGAGGCTGGGAGGAGGGAGTGGTGTTCTCCACAGGTTGGGAGGAGAGAGTGGTGCTCCTACAGGCTAGGAGGAGGGAGTGATGCTCCCCACAGGCTGGGAGAAGGGAGTGGTGTTCTCCACAGGCTGGGAGGAGGGAGTGGTGCTCCCCAGAGGCTGGGAGGAGGGAGTGGTGCTCTCCACTGGCTGGGAGCAGGGAGTGGTGCTCCACACAGACTGGGAGGAGAGGGGAGTAGAAAGCCCCCACGCAACACCATGAAAGAGCCCTGGCTTAGGATAAGATGCATGTGTTGGTGTGTCCCTACTACCCCTAAGGAAACAGAAAAGAAATTCCAAAGCCACCCTCAAGGTAAAGCAGGGTGAAATGGGGCGATCCAGCTCAGGGATGGAGACTGAGTTGACAGAGGGAGGGGCTGGTGGGTGTGAACACGTTTGTGTTTCATGACCTCAGCATCTCTTAAGTGCTTGTCTTCCTCACACAGGAGGCAGAGCAAGGAGGAAGAGGCCAGGGAGAGAGGGAGGGGGCACCAGCCTTATTCTTTAATGTATTGATTATTATGTCAAATACAATACGCCACAGCTCAGTGCTCACACGGAGGGCGGAGGACAGCTTTGGGGGCGGGGTTAATCCTCTCCTTCCACTTGTATGTGGGTTCCAGGGACCAAACTGAACCAACAGCTTGCTGGGCACAGGCTCCCAGATCCACCTCTGCGCTGAGTGAGAGGACAGGACCTTGCCTTTGGTGGGGACATCTTTGCCAGCAAGTGGGCTCCGCTTGTCCCCAAGCCTGACCACTGGACCTGTTCAATTCCTGAGGCCATGGTAAAAGGAGAAAATGGACTCTATGATTGTCCTCTGACCTGCATACATGCGCCAGGTCATGTTCGTGCTCTTATCCACAAGTCCCTCCAAATAAAACAAACAAACAACAACAAGACCCCCTCCCCCCACCCCACCCCGTGAAAAGCTGAGGGAGACAGTCTTGCTTTTCTGTTTCGATGATTTTAAAGTCGCGTGGCTTCTGTGGCCAAATCCGGGGGGGGGGTGGGGGGGTGGGGCTGGCAGCTAGGGACACACAGTTCCCTCGCTCTGGGTCTCCTGGTTCTCTGGGCTTTCCCTCTGACCAGGACCACATCGCTGCCTGGATTCAGGGCTGCCCTGTCCCCTCAGCCCCGCTGCTTGCATCCCCGCAGCCATCTGGCAGAGTAAGGCAGCCCGATCTTATCTCCTCCTTCGCTGGCAGGCCCAGCTCCACAAAAATAACTTTATCTGGAAATAAAATAAGGCAGCGAGTGTCCTGGCCGTCCTGTGCCCCGAGGGGGGTCTCACTCCTGAGACTGCGCCTGCGTCCTCTCCGGAATGGCCATGGAGTGGATGAAGTCACCGGTACTTGGGGGCTTTGGAACCTCCCGGGGCATTGGACGCTGAGACACCAGGTCCACTCATCTCTTTCTGTATTTGGATGGCGGATGGCTCTGGTCCCCGCACCCCACCCTTCCCGGGGCAGGAAAAGGGCATGCCCCTGTAGCGGCCCCGGCTGCATTTGCGTCACCCAGGAATGTTCTTTTTCTGGCTCGCGCTCTGGCATCGGCGGCGGCCGAGAGGCTCCAGGAAAATCGTAAACCGTGCTGAATGGCACCGTGGTAACAGTCGGTCCCCACGGAGCACGCTTGTGAGTTGTCTTATGTCAGGATGAACTTGGCCAGGACGCAGAGGCCACCAGCTGTGTGTGCACGTTAGCTTTCTGGTTGAGCAAATCTGGAACAAGTGTCCTCTCGGTCCTCCTCGGGAGGGTCATCTCGGGCCGCCCCTCTCAGAACTGCCCACGAGCCCAGCCAGAACCTTTCTTCCCAGGCTCACTGTGGGGGCTGGGTGCGTCACACACAGGAAACACTCGTGAACATGAATCCAGCCTCAGCTCTGCCACAGAAGAGCTGTGTGACCTTGCGTGACTCACTTCACCTCTCTCAGCTCCAGTCCCCGAGATTCAGCATTCCTGTCTGTAAAATGGGGGGATGGGGTGGGGTTAGCTGCTCCCTTTGTCTCCCTTTGTCAATCAACTATTTGAAGCAGTTTCAACTACAGACTGTCAGCGGAGGACACAATCCTCCTCAAGTCATCTCTCTGCCCCTCCCGAACACACCACCACATGTGAAGATGAGTCTTTAAACTGGCAGTTTGCCAAGGCTAGCCCCTGCTACATACTGACAGGTTCCTAATTGAATCTAGTATCCCCAGCAATGTCTATCAGTTGTCAATCACTTATCTTTTTAGCAGAAGTGGTGTGCCCCAGTTCACACCACTTCCCTGCTATGTGGGGCTACCTGTATTTATTAATATTAAATTAACTTTCCCCCTGGGCTAGGGATGTAGCTCAGTTGGCAGAGTTCTTGCTCAGAGTGCAGGAAGCCCCAAGGTTCACACTATTATCATATAAACTGGGTGTGGTGCCACACCTAGGAAACACCAGCACTCAACATGCAGAACCAGGAAGATTAGAAGTTCAAAGCCATTCTTGGATGAACAGGCATTCAAGGCCAGCCTGGGCTACATGAGACCATAGTCTGCCTCAAGAAACTCTTTAGTAAAAATGGTGCTCTTGGTATTCACAGAGAAAGTACACTGGCACCTGCCCATCTCTGCCCTCATTATCTCTCTCAGTGTTGTGGTGACAGGCAAGCCCAGCCATCCTTCTGTTCTTGAGCCCTGGCCATAGAGGAGTGCATGCCACAAGAGCCAGGGGTGCTGCTGCTTTCTTCCCCCTCCGTTCTTAGTTTTCTTTTTGAGTTGTGTGGTGTGTGTGTGAGGGTGTGTGGTGTATGTGTAGTGTGTGTGTGTGTGTGTGTACATGTGTATATTTGTGTGGAGGCCAGAAGAGGGTGTCAGGTGCCTTGAAGCTGGAGTTACTGGTGGCTGTGTGCTGCCTCACTGTGTGTGCTGGGAACTGAAACCTGGTCCTCTGCAAAGAGTAGCGCATGCTCTTAACCACTGAGCTATCTGGCCAGCTCTCACCTCTCTGAGTGGTGGTGGTGTGGGATTTCTTTCCATAGTTTCTATGTTAAATCTCGGGATCCTGTGGTTCCAAGATTCCCAGAGGTCTGAGGACTCCTTCCTGCCAGAACCAACCAAGGGATTTTTAAACACACATGACCTTCCCAGGCTGGTCCTGAGGGGCTCTCTGGGTCTGCAAAACACAAGGTTTTCTTGTGTCTCAGATGAAACCCAAGGGTTTGCTGACCTACCTGGAGCTCACCTTATGCAGAGATGGGGGCTCCTCTGCGCCCCCTGGTGGTGAGATGTGCATGCCTGTGGCTGCAGCTGTGGGCCTGAAGGGAAGGAACTTCCTGCTGAGGTCTGGGGCTGGTCAGGGTGTACCATCCACCCCAGAGTCAGGAGCAGCTGACCCTGCGGTTTACGGCCCTGTGCACCAGCTCTCTCTGTCTCATCTGTGTCCCGGAGGCATCTCATCTAGTATTATGACCGAGAAGCCTGTGCCTGGGGCAGGACCCCAGGAAGCGGCTTCTTGGAGAAAGAGCTTGAAGTCTCCACTGCCCAAGTCCCCCAACCTTGCCCCTGCTCAGAGGTTCTTGGCAGCACAGGGGTTTGTTCACACATGGCAAGTGGGGAGGGCCTGGTGGGGAGGGGGGAGCCTTAGGGCAGTTCTTGTGTGTCATACCCAGAGTGCAGAGGGAGGAGGTGTTCCTGGTGTGAGGTGTTCCTGGTGTGAGGTGACCTAGATCTGCCAGCTTGTCCAGGAATCACACTTTACCCCATGAAGGGTGGGAAGAGATCAGAGAATGACACAAGGAGAAAAGAAGAGTGAGAGACAACTGGGGAAGTTTAGTCACATTGGGTGCAGCATGTGCAAAGGTCCTGTGGCAGAAGGACCTCAAGTTTGCAGCTAAAGCAGAGGCTGCCAATATGGGGCCAGGACTGCAGGGATTGAGTCAATGGGGGGCTGGGGTGGCATCTGTGAGCCCTGTATCACTGAAGGAAGGTCAGGGTTTGGCATCGTCCAGTCTGTTTTACTTTCCTATGTGTAATGCCTACCCATGATTGAGAAAGAGTAAGTCCCTGCCCCACTCCCCGCTAAACCGACCAGTTTCCTTCCCGCTTCACCTCCTCCCCACAGTGCTATACCTCTATCAGTCTGGGTACCTTCCTGCCTGTTGGTTCCAGGAATTTTCCTCACTGGGCAGGTCGTGAATGAACACACTCTCATCTCCTCCCCATCCAGAAAGCCCCAGACTAGAGAGAGCATCCAGCAGCAGCCTAACAAGGGGGCATGCTGGAAACGGCACTTGCTGTATACGTAGGAGTGCCACTTTCCCAGGAGGCCAGAGAGGAAAGAGATACCCACGTGGCATTCAGTGTCTGCAGCTATGCTTGGCCAGGTGAAGAAGCTCAGGGCCTATGCTCTTTCCGGGCTGTCTTCAGAGGTGCTAGGCTCAGAGGTGGGTAGGTGGGTGAGTGGGTTGGTGATACATGAGTGGAGTGATAAGGGAAAGTATGTGTGTATGCATGCATGCATGCATGCATGAATGAATGGAGAGATGAGTGGGAGGGCCGAGGGGTAGACAGGTGAGTCCCATTCCAGGCACCATCCTGAGGTGGCAGTACATTGTGACTTCCATTGTGGCTGCCAGAGAGAAGTTTCCTGGCACTGAGCTGCTCCTCGTGAGGAGGGGAACAGTGTCCAGTGTCCCCTCACTTCTGACCCTGTGCTCTCCTAGGCTTGCTGGCAGGCTGGCATTCACTCACAGAGAGACCCCTAGGTTCCAGGGCCTCCAGGACTGCACTGTCAAGAGAAACAGCTCCAGAGTCTCTGGAACCTGGGAGAGAAGAGCGATGCCATGTGGCCATCGCAGCAGGGACAGCCAGAGTTGTGGGGATTCAGTAGGAAGAGAAAGAAATGCACTTCCCGCCTGCCAGGTGCTGCCTTACCCCTCCTGATTTGAGGGGAAGCTCCCCAAAGCCTGGGGTTGCCCCAACAGGGCCAGACCATTCACAAAGCTTGGAGCTTCTAACACCAGGGTACCCTGCAGTCTGGAGCAGCTGAGCCCACAGGAGGAGGAAGCACACAGGGGAGGTGAGAGAGGAGAAGGGAGAGCCAGCCAGAGATGTGTAGAGGCTTTGCTCAGACCAGAGGCTTATGGGAAGCTGAGAGTGTTTTTAAACCTCAGGTCTAGGGGATGCTTGCTGTGGTCCCCAAGGTCCTGCACATTGGAAGGGATAAACCTTTGTCTTGGGGACATCAGAGTCGGAAACATGACAGGAAAGGACATTCCCCAGGAGAGCGTCTATTCATGTCCATCGGAAACCACCACCGCCAGCCCAGAGTGTGAGGGATGGCAGGGTGGAGGCTCACGCTGGGAGTTCACTTAGTCATTCAGCAAATAGCTCGTGTCTCACACACTATACAGTGACTAGACAGACAACACAGACAGAAAGGCCAGCCTGCCCCATGCCCAGGAGAAAGTTTGTGGGGCTGGTGTGTTGCTCTGCCTTAGCTGGATGGTGGTAGCCTCTCTGAGCCGGTGACTTGGACATAGCACCTGAAGGTGGACATGGCCATGACAGGGGTCTCTGAGTCTCCGCCTTTCTGAACAGGTAGGATGGCTCTGTGACTGTGTACAGAGCAGTGGAGCCTTCGGGGACAAGGAGAGGCCAGAGTAAAGGAAAAAGACAGCTGCAGAAGAGGCCAGAAGGTAGCAAAAAGGTTCTCAACATCTGCCCAAACCTGGATGTGGACCTTCAGGCTCCTGGAGCCCTAAGGAACAAACTTGTGTTCTTTAAAAATCATCTCATCTCGTAAGAGCATCAGGCAGCAGAGTAAGAAAAATTAGTTTAAATATTTAAACATATTTAAATATATTTAAAGCATATTTAAATATTTCACTTGAAGATACCCATAAGTATGCTCATTTCTATTATTATTTTAATAGCGAGATCTTATGTCGTGTAATGATTTTATCCAACATATAAAATAACATAAACTTATATAAAAATAACAGATAATGGTGTTGTGTGCCCATCATCTTAGTACTTGGGAGATGGAAGCAGGACAGAGGTTCAAGGTCAGCCTAGTGAGTTCCAAATCACCCTGGACTACATGGACTCCTGTCTCAATAGATCATACACACACACACACACACACACACACACACAAACATAAACTTTTCAAGGATGACCAATTGAAGCCCCTTCCTGGGCGGTGTACAGGGTAGGGTTTGTGTTTCATTCCCATTGTGGCAGAAAGAGTCGCAGCCCCTACTGAGCTTCTTTCAGTGACTATGGGAAGTTAGAGATTCCCACCTCCACCCACCTCGCCGCAGCCAAGCCAGCCAAGTGTCTTTCTCAGGGATCCTGCGAGCTCTGTGGCTTATGGGTGTTCTTGCAAGCCCTGGGTACTGTCCCCCTGAGAGAAGATAGGACGCTTGGCTTTCAGTTTCCTTTCAGGGAGATGGCCATGCCCTTCCTGTTACCTCCAAGACCCCTTTGCTTTTTCCCATATCTCTGCCTGTTTCCAGATGCTGTACCCCAACATCTGGCAGAAGCTTCCTTTAGCCCCTGCCTGGCGGGTTTAGACCAGCAGTAATATTTTGGCCAGGGGGATGAGTACCTCTGTCAGGGCACAGGCCCAGAAACATGTGGATACCCTGGATGCTGGGCTAAGTGTCCACCAGGCTCTGATCAGTTTTCCAAGGGACACCACGTGTGTTGTGTAATCTGATCATGTCCTGGTTCAGTGTGAATGATAACTTTGTAGCCATTTGACTTCAAACAATGTTTCAACCCTCAGAGCCTGTGGTCCCATAAAGAGGTGAGCATCTAGAGAGAATGTGGGTATAGGTGAGGGGTAACACACACTTGTCACTTTAGCACTTGGGAAGTGGAGGCAGAAGGACCAGGAGTTTGAGGCCAGCCCCAGACACACAAAAGTGTCTCCAAACGAGGAAACAATAGCCACCCTATGCAGAGTCTGAGCATGGTTGTCAGTACTCTCACTAACGGCAACAGTGACCTTTGGGGGAGTTTCTTGCATGAATGCAAGGGCTGGATTCCTTTCCTAGCCACAGCCCCTTGGCACACAGTGGAAACCCAGCAAGGCAGCCTCCTGCCAAACTGCTTAGACAAACACACCCCTGGGGAAGAAGGCAGGCCCAGCTCAGGCGTCCTCCCTCCACTAGCTGTCCTGAGACCTTGTGCACAGACCCTTGTGGGGAGCTAGGGTAAGGCTCTCTAATGCTGTTTGCCCAGCTCTCTCTCTGCTGGTCTCTCCCCTCAAACACATACTCCCTGTAGGAAACCTACATACCCAGCCTGTTGTGGGGCAACCATAATCTCAGATGATAGAAGGAATCTAGTCAGAATGGCCTTCTACCCAAACACATGCAGAAGCTTGGGTCCCTGGGATGGTGATGTAGGGGGAAATTTAGGACTCTGTGGCCATCAGAGACCCACTAACTGGCCATGTGGCCCAGTGAGCTACAGGGTGGCTGGGCATGGGGAGGGTGGAGAGAGGCCTTGGGTTTTCTATGCCGACAGACCTATGACTCCCAGTGACATGTATGGCGTCATCCAAAAAAGTTGGGGTGACTTTAGTATACACACAGAGATGGAATTCAGCTGCCAATCACTTAACCTTTGAGAGAGGGAAATGATTCTGGAGCGTTTGGCACCCGTGGGTCCTCAGACATAGGCAGGGAGTTCAAGATAATAACCAGACATGGAGACTGACTTCGCTCACCGTGGCTGCAGGAGCCAGGGAGGTTTACAGGGCCCCAAGACACATTATTGATGCGCCCTCCCCTGTGGACCCCTGTCGACCTGGAGGAGGTACAGTGACTGACCCTGTGGAGCACAGCTAGAGTCCTCTTCCACACCTGCAGCTTCTCTGAGCGGCATGGACAGGAGGGATGTGGGATCCCGTAGGATTTGGCGGCAGTCACCCGGCCAGGGGAGGGTCGAGGAAGCCTTGAAGGAAACAGGGGCTGAGGGGGAATGCTTTCCACGGAGAGCAGAGGGCGGGGACCTAACAGAAAGCTACATTCCACTTCAGGGAAAAAGCTATAAAAATAGGGTCTCTGGAAATCCCTCCGTCCCACCGTATGCATCTGGAGGTGGGCAGGTCACCTCCTCACGCTCTGCATCTCCTGGCCGGGATGGACTTCCCCGGATCCTTTCAGGAAACCTGGCAGAAAAGGCCACTGAAGTACATAGAGCCTGGCGGCTGAACTCCTTGGCAAAGGGCTTGTTAGTGAGGTCTCCAAACCTCCTTGGATTTTCACAGGAAATTAAAATGCGAGAGATCAAGGGAATCTACCCAAGGCCACGATCACAATGGCTTTTCCCCAGCCCCTGGGGTTTCCAGGCAGGAGCTGTCCTGAGGAGCCAAGCATTTCTTCTTCAAACTTCAATTCAGTCAACACCACAGCCCTGCAACCCCCCACCTTCTCCGTGGTCAGAATTAATACTGTGACACTCACTAGAGTCAACTACCAACCTGACGGTCTATAGGGCCGCCTGGGAAATGGACCTCTGGGTGTGCCTGTGGGAGATTACCTGGATTATATCAATTACTGTGGGAGACCCTTCCTGGCTGTGGGATTTAATCTCTCACCTTAATTTATATGGATTAATTGAATGATATAAGAGGGACTGGTGGAACAGCAGCCCTTGCTGCTGCTGCTGCTGCTGCTGCCTCCGCCTCCGCCTCTGCCTCCTCCTCCTCCTCCTCCTCCTCCTCCTCTCCCCTCCTCCTCCTCCTCCTCCTCCTCTCTCCTCCTCCTCCTCCTCCTCTCTCCTCCTCCTCCTCCTCCTCCTAAGATTTATTTATTTTATTTATTGAGTACACTGTAGCTGTCAGACACACCAAAAGAGGGCATCAGATGCCCATTACAGATGGTTGTGAGCCACCATGTGGTTGCTGGGAATTGAACTCAGGACCTCTGGAAGAGCAGTCAGTGCTCTTAACCACTGAGCCATCTCTCCAGCACTTCTTTCTACTTCTTGACAGTGGATGATGTCACTAGCAGCCTCTCTCCTCCAGGCTCAATGGAGCAAACCCCTGAACTGAGAGGTGAATAAACCCTCTCTCTCTCTCTCCCTCCAGTTGCTCTGTAGGGTTATTTATTCCCAGCAGCAGGACAAGAAGCTAAGGCTTGGAAAGCAGGGGCAGTAAATGACATTGCAACCTCGCTGGTTAGAAATGCCAGGTTGAGGCCAGGTGGTGGTGGCAGCAGCGGGGCACACTTTTAATCCTAGCACTTGGAGGCAGAGGCAGGTGGATTTCTGCGTTTGAGGCCAGCCTGGTCTACAGAGTGAGTTCCAAGACAGCCAGGGCTACACAGAGAAACCCTGACTATATATATCAGGTCCACTGCAGTACAGGAAGTACCATGGTTGTACTGGCTGTTTTTGTGTCAACTTGGCACAAATAGGAGTTATCACAGAGGAAGGAATCCCGCTTGAGGAAATGCCTCACGACATGAGATCCAACTGTAAGGCATTCTCTCAATTGATGATCAAGGGGGAAGGACTCAGCCCATTGTGGGTGGTGCCATTCCTGGGCTGGTGGCCCTGGGTTCTATAAGAAAGCAAGCTGAGCAAGTCAGGGGAAGCAAGCCAGTAAGAAGCATCCTTCCATGGCCTCTGCACCAGCTCCTGCCTCCAAGTTGCTGCTTTGTGTGAGTTCCTGTTCTGACTTCCTTTAGTGATGAACAGCAGTACGGAAGTGTAAGCTGAATAAACCCTTTCCTTCCCAACCTGCTTCTTGGTCATGATGTTTTGTGCAGGAATACAGACCCTGATGAAGACAATGGACATTGGTGGGTAAGTAAGCACAGGCCACCAGTGAGGAGTCCTCATGTCCTTCTCTTTCAGTGTCTGGCATGCTACCTCATGGGCTTCAAAGGCGACTGCACCTCAAGCTTGGTTCTTACTCCCTAGGGACTTGTCCCCAGGCTGAGCTGGCCTATGGCCATGCCTCCGTTCCGCTACACTTCTCGTGCTGGGAACCGGAGTCAGCCTTTGCTGCCTGGACTCTCTCCTTGAAGTAAGAAACTCTCCTCTCAGAAATTTAGGGACCTTCCGACTCCCTTTGAAGTCAGAGGCATCTGTCTGGAAACTATTCACCTCTGATTCTGCCTAGGGATGCTCTAGGTTGTCTGTTTCCATAGAAACAAAGGTTGCTGTGAAGCGGTCCTCTGGTGGTGACTTGCTGGCAGGGATGATGCCTGCCTGGATAGTTCCTCCCTAGGGTGGGATAGGGTTCCACAGATACCCGACATGGGGACTTCAGGGACAACCGGGGTTATCTACCGCCTTCCACAGGCTGGGCTGTGGCCCCGGTGAGTCAATTCACAGACTTGGGGTCTGCTGCTCACCTACAGGAGTGGGAGACATGAAGGGTGATGTCCTTTGTCAGCATTCGGGCATATCTAAGTTCACTGAGTGTCTGGAGCAGAGATATTTAAACTTCTTAATCTAGAAAGGAGTGGCAGGCATCTTTGGGGTGATGGTTAGCTCTGAAATTCCCCATTTCTTTGTTTTCTAGACACGTCATCCATCAGAGATGCTTGGAGTATTCTTTTCCATCTTCCCAGCTAGCCAAAAAGAAAACAGATGTAAGGAATGAGGCCAGCTGCCCTGAGTGGGTTCCTCCCTGGCCTCAGGGCATGTTTCTTTGAAGGGCAGGGCAGGGCAGGGCAGGGGTGAGATCCAGTGCCCTGAATATCTGACAGACTATGCCAGGAATTGGGTTGGGAACCTCTGCCCCTCACCACATGGATAGGGTCCTCCAGGATGCTACTTCAAATGCCAAGGACGCCAGGCCCCTCTAGATCCAGTTACCTGAGGTCATCGCAGCTTTGGCCAAGTCTCCCAGATGACTGTCCACATCTTTGCTGGAAGACAATCTCCTCAACACATGACCCAGCTGTCAGCTGAGGGCCTGGGTTGGCTCTGCCCTGACTCTGTAACTGCCTGAGTGCATAAAGACCCAGCCAGGCTGCTTTGTGGTCTTTGCCAATGGCTCTTAGGAGAGTTACGGTAATCACATCTTCCAACATGGCACTGTGGTCACTGCTGCTTTCAATGCTGTGAATCACTGGCCCAGCTGGGCTGGTTGCTGTTGCCAGTGACCCACAGAGATTGTTTGGAGAGAGGAACTGGATTAAAGCATATGGCTGCCACTGAACTGGGGAGGCTGGAGTTCCCAGGCGGCCCACCCACAGCCCCCTCCCAGAGGATTTCAGGCAAGTCCACTTCACACTGTGCCTGACTGTGAGAACAACAAGGACAGAGATGTCACAAGAACCCCTCTCTGCTCCTGTAGACAAGAGCCAGAGAAACAGGAGCAGTGGGTTCAACTTGTCCTGTCCACTTAATGATGACTGCTGCTTGT
This sequence comes from Mus musculus, assembly GCF_000001635.26. Lineage (NCBI taxonomy): Eukaryota > Metazoa > Chordata > Mammalia > Rodentia > Muridae > Mus > Mus musculus. The sequence continues at coordinate 120,962,434 of NC_000074.6, read as the reverse complement.
GCCGTGGGACACACGGGTATCATTCAGATTAACGTGAGGGTACATGCATGACAGAAGTTCCCTACGTCACTTGTGGGGTCTACATGCACCTGACCTGGGCAGTGCCTATCTAAGGGGTGAGGGCAAGACACCATATCTAATTGCAAAAGTCAAAAGCTGCCTGAGACGGAGCGTCTTGAAGGCTGGTTGGGAGGGAGAGAGCATCGGGTGGGGCCTGAGGCTACACACATGCACATGCATGTGTACATGCATGAACTGGTGTGTGTGTGTGTGTTGTGCATGCACATCCATGTGTGTGTTGTGTGCTGGAACTCAAACCCTGGAGCCTCCTGCACACACTGGGAAGACACTCTGCCCACTGACCCACACCCCAAGCCCCAGGCACCTTAGCCAGTAAGCATCACACCCAACTGTCCCCAGCAGCCTAGTGTGCAAGAGAGCCCTGGACGGGCTGAGTGTGAACTGTCACCAACTCCTGTGAGCTGACAAGGAGAATGGAGAGGCAAGTCACACCAGCTCCTTCAAGCCTTGCTTATGTGGGTTGGCAGACCCTGCATGGGCTCACTGACTAACAGAGATGTAGAAGAAGCCATTCTTCCATGAGGCTTTCCCTTTGAGCCTCCAAGACAGTTACAGGAGTCATAGTGGAAGAGATAAGCCTAGTTGCTATGACCACTGAGTAGCGGGTATAGAGCCACTGTCAATCAGGAGTCAGGGCCGCCCCCTTCCTGCCCTGATGGCTGGAGAAACTGAGGAATGGGCTGTAGAAACAGTCATGAGGGGCGGATGAAAGCAGCTGAGATGTCTTAGCCACATCTTGTGCTAACTAGCATTTTAGCTCCAGTTCACAGGGGAAACTGAGTCTCAATAAGTGCGGGAGTCCTTTGGCCATAGTTTTCTAGAGGTGGTCACTCAGTGAGTCTGTGGCCAGGATTCAAACGCCTAGCCAAAGCCTTTTTTTTTAATCCTTGGAGCTGGGAAGATCACTCAGGTTAGGAGCACTTTTCTTGCAGAAGGTCCAAGTTCGGTTCCTAGACATGGTGGCTCAAGACTGCCTGTAACTCCAGCTCTAGGGGATCTGACACACTCTTCTGGCCTCTGTGGGTACCAGGCACTCATGTAATACAAGGGCATACATGCATATACTTAAGCACGTGCACACACACACACACACACACGCCTATCCCTGTCCTCCATTGAGACCATTGAAAGGCAGTTCTCACCTGCCACAGAGCTCTCTTCATCTCAGGGACGCAGTCAGAAGAAGTCAGGAGAGGGGCTTGATGTCCTGGAGATAGTGTTCAGAGTGGCACCTGCTGTGTAGAAAGAAGGACTCCTGCTCGGGCGTCGGTGCTAGGATGGAATGTGTCTGTACCCAGCCATCTTTTCTATTTTCCATATTTAGTCTCCCCCGCCCCTCTCATGGCAAATTGTGTACGTGGTTTTGATTTATGCCCCCTTTGCCTTTCCTACGAGGAAGCTCTGAGGTGATTTATGGGAAGAGGATACGGCTTAAGTCAGGAACGCGTGCCTGAATTCGTCCTCCTTATATCTGGTACCAGCAGAGGATGGGGTACAGGTGACCAGTAAACAAATACCCCTAAGGTCCCAGGACGGCAAGGCTCTGCCCAGTGTGCGTGGCTGGGTTTGCTTCTGCTCCTGGCGTTCCTAAATTATCACACAGGTAGCAGCCAATGGATTATACAGAAAACCAGGTACAAAGTATGGTTTCAGCACAGGTTAGCTTCTCTTTTGTAAAACAGTTTGGAGTTCAGGAAGCGCAAAGACTCAAACATACTTTAAAAAAAAAAAGATTACTTTATTTATTATACGTAAGTACACTGTAACTGTCTTCAGACACACCAAAAGAGGGCACCCGATCTCATTACAGATGGTTGTAAGCCACCATGTAGTTGCTGGGATTTGAACTCAGGACCTCTGGAAGAGAAGTCAGTGCTCTTAACCGCTGAGCCACCTCCACCCTCATCATCCTCAGCCCTTGGAGCTCAAAATGGCTGCCAGAGTTCTGACAATTATATTTACAGTCCAGACACTGGGAGGAAGCACTTGCGTGTTTCTGTGAGGAGGTTTTCTGGATGCCCTGCCTGACACTGTTACTCCCGAGACAGGGGTCAACCCTAGCTGCAAAGGAGGTTGGGAAGTCAGAGCCTCCTAAGAGAAAACTTGGAAATCCAAGTCCCTAAGGAACCAGCTATCTTCTGCACAGCAGCTCTCAATCCAAGCACTTAGGCTCTGTCACCCAAAGAGGACAGGTGTGGAGGAGCAGGAGATGGCTTCTGACATCGTGGCTCACACTTCATTGGCCAACAGTGGTCACATGGCCCCGCCTTGCTGCTCAGGCTGGGAACTGGGTTCTGTGTTCACTGAGGGAGATGGGGGTCTCCCGTGACGGTGTCATCTGCCACCACTGGCAAGATAGTCACTGGAGGGACAGTGGGCAGCTGGTCCTGCTGCAGAGAAAAAGTTCCTAGTTCCCCAGTCAGGGACAGAAGGAGAAGCAGGGTTGGGGGGGTTCAGCCATGGTGCCAAGGGCTTCACTGAGCAATGCCCAGGACCACTGTCCCGGCAATGGGGGATGCATGTACTGTGAAGTCTGTTACCAGAAATGGGTTGAGCTGCCAGGCGAAGCTGCCTGCAGGGCACAATTAGCAGAGCTCCCAGACAGGGGCTGGAAGGCCTGCTCCCCTTCGGTGACCTGAATGGATCATTTGTGGCTCAAATGACAGACAAATGCAATAATTAGGACCATTTAGCAAAGAGGAGGTGAAAGGTCACTCAGTGGGGCCGCCCTTCTCTTGTTACCTCCAGTGAGGGGTGACCGCCTTGGAGACTCACAGACCCGTGTTGTTGTGCTGTGACAGACCTCCACCTCCGTCAGAGGCTGATGGTGTCCCCAGGGCCATCAGAGCAGGCACAGGATCCAGGCTATGATGTCACAGGCGGGATCCAAGTCCCAGTCACGCTACAGGACTGTTCCTCAGCAGGAGGACAGAGTGTACAGCTATTTGACTGGGCACAAGGGCTGGCCCTGTGTTCTGCCTACTGGGTCTCAGTTTGCCTCTTCCTCTGTTTTCCTTGAAAGCCTGATGTTGCTCCTTCACACAGCCATTCCTATCGGGAAGTTCCCAGGGTTCTGGGGTGTGAGTGTTGAGAGGCAAGGGCCCGCCAGGAGCATGCTGGGGACAGGGCTGGTACCCACGACCTGGCAGCTGAAGGATGCTGGATAGCAATGTTCTGAGCAACAGAAACATGAAGCTGGGAGTCTGGCTCTTACTCACTGTCCCCTCTCTGACACTCTCCTAATGAGGAGGCTAAGTTCTCAGGGCCACGCCTCCTGTCACTTGTTTCCCAGTAATTAAGATGTCAGTGAAGGTTCTTTGGAGACCCAGTGGAAGAATCTTTAATAAAAACCCCAGGGAGAAGGATGCCTCTGCTAAAGCCTGGCTGTCTGAATAACTGTGACGTTCATGTGTTGAAAACCTGGATATCCAGCTTACAAGAGATGGTATAAGGAGATGGGGCTGAGAGAGAGCACATTAGGATTAGAGGAGCTCCCGGGGAGACCCCAGGGTAGAGCCCGTAGGTCTGTAAGAGTGGAGTGAAAGACTTGAGGGCCCCTGCTGCTGTCTTGTAATGCCCCAAGCTACTTTCTGACTCTATGCCAGGCCCAGCAGATACACCAAAGTGCCACCAGCTCTGTCTCACAGTCAATGCCTCAGGCCACTCTTTGACACTATGCCAGGCCCAACAGGTACACAGGAAGTGCCACCTGCTCATGTCCTTCCAAGAGCAAAGTGACTTTGTCTTCAGAGTCATTCAGTCTTCTGTGACAGGTTATAGCCACGGGAAATGGATCAGAGTAGAATCTCAGGTCACCGAAGTCAGGTCTTTGGGGACATAGCCTCTTTTCCAGCTAGCTGGAAGCCAATGGGTCTTCCCTCTTGGATGTGAAATCACCCCCAATCTAGCTGGCACAGAGGGGTGTGTTATTCTGTGATGGCACTTATTTGTATTTTATTTCCCCTGAAGTCACATGAGGAAGCTGGACATGATGGTGCATGCAGGAGGCAGGAGGCAGAGGCAGAAGGCTCTGTGTGAGTTCAAGGCCAGCCTCAAAATACACAGTGAGTTCCCTGACTCAAAAGAGCATGTGCCGGGAAAGAAAGCCACACACTGGTATCACCGTGTTCAGACTCACTGTGCCTAAGACTCAGTAGCTCAGTGCCTCCTTCCCATGCTCTCCTGCCAGTTCACTGGTTCGAGTCCCATGCAGAGTCCCTCCCTCCCTCCCTCCCTTGGCTTCATACTCTTGTTGGCCACACCAGGAGCTGAAGACCTAAATAGGTATCACCAGGCAGGCACACCTCCTCCCTCTCTGGGCCTCAGTTTCTCTATCTGTGTAGTCTCATGCTATACAACCCTGACATCTTGGGGTTGGTGGTAGATTCCAATGAGTCTCTTGATTTTATCTTAATGGCTCTTAAACCTTCCAGGGACAAGGGTGGGTCCTCCTGGGTTGATCTGTCCCTGGAGTGTCCCCTACCCCAACTCTGTCAGGTACCAGTTCCATCTCTTTCCTGCTTGTTGCCATTCACAGATGACAGTAGCTGGTGGTAAGCAGGGGACAGCACTCCCAGATGCTCAGGACAAGTGGTCCAGAATGGAGGAATTGTTCCAGTTTGCATCCTATTTGGTCTCAAGGCAGCCAGGAGGTGAGAGATGCAGGGTCACCAGGCTGGGACATCTCAGAAGCTCAGCAGCTTCTGCACCTGCATTTAATGGGATGGCCTGTGTGTGTCGGGGGCAGGGGGGGACCCTAGATGAGTCTCTGGCAGAGACTTCTGGACGCTTCTGCAGGTGACTGGTGTCTGGCTAGGGAACTGCTCTGTTTATCTGCCTCTATTGGAAGGGCGGAAGGAAGAGCTCTGATGTGTTTGTTTGTGGAGAAGGTCACTGGGCCCCTCAAAAACTACCCAGACCCTGGGAGCTCCCGGGGCCAGCCTGGTCCCTAGAGAGGAATTCTTTTTGTTTTATTGTGTCATTTAAAGCCCAAGTGTTGAAGTCACCAAAATATATAGCCCCGGAGAAGGCAAACACACTGCAGATGATTGGGGCAGCCGGGATCAAACAATCTCCGCAGGCACATGGAACTCTCAGTTCCAGGGGAGGGGACAGCTGCCCCCACCCCAGCCAGTCCTCAGCTATCCTGGTAGGATGCTAGGTCAGCTCTTAGCTGGCTGTCAAACTAGCTTCTTGTTTCTGAGCCTCGCCTTTGGTTCCTTCCGGAACCAGGGACTAAATCACTCGGAAATTGCCTGGGAACTCAGGAGCGAGTGATTCAGGACCTAATGACGCAGGAGACAGGGCTTCCCTGAGCCAGGTCTGGAAGGCTGCTTGCCTGACTGGAGCAATGGGGAGTCTCTGACTGGATGGATTGGGGGACACTGAGGTGGGCCTGCCAGCAGCTATCAGGAGTGGGGTGCCCTACATTTTCTCATCACACTGTCGCGTCCCGTCCCCCCCAGTTTACAAAGAAACTGAGGCATGGGGAAACTATGGGGCCCATGAGGCTGAATCCTAGACCATCTCTGAGCCTATGAGTTCTGCCATCTTTGGAGAAGGAAGACATGGCTCTTTCTTCTTTGTGGAGACATACTGGCCAGACCCCTATAGTGCCAACCATGCCCTATGGTATTGTTTGGAGTCCCTGGGAACCGAGACAGAGAGGCAGTATGGCAGTGGGAGGACAGTGCTCACCACTGAGCCGCCTCTTGCCTTGGAGACGCTGCAGCTGGAGCCCCACCGCAGCTCAGATTTAGCACTAATCTGATTTCAGATCCCACAGTGGAGATTTTGTTGTGATTTTTGGCTTCGGAGCCTAATTAAGTCAGTTCCGCCATTATTGGGTTTGAAAGCAAAACACAACTTGATAATAAAGAAGGAAACCACAGAGGCAAAGGTGTTGCCATGGGGACGGGGCTGATAAGTGGGAAGTGGGACCTGAGGGGGAGGGGTACCCCAGAATCAGACTGAGCCAGGATCGGTGTGAATGGAAGCGGGCCCCCTCACGTATGTCTCTCTTTGGAGAGAATATCAGAAAATGGGTGTGGTGGCTCACACCTGTAAAAGCCAGCACGCAGGAGGCTGAGGCAGGAGGATTGCTGAGAACTTAAGGCCAGACTGGGCTGCATAAACAAAGCTATGCAGAAGCTTTGAGGCTATGAGCAAGAAGGTAAGAAAGGAAAGGGGCTAAGACAGGAAAAAGGGAAGGAAGGAAGGAAGGAAGGAAGGAAGGAAGGAAGGAAGGAAGGAAGAAGGGAGGGAGGGAGGGAGGGGAGGGAGGGAGGGAGGGAGGGGAGGGAGGGAGGGGAGGGAGGGAGGAAGGAAGAAAGGAGGGAGGGAGAAGAAAGAAGAGGGAGAGAAGAGGGAGAAAGAGAGGGAGGGAGAAGGGAAAGCTGATCAGAACAGAGACAGTGAGAAGGATCAAACCATTCGGGATCTTTCAGAATCATCTCTGGCTGCCTCTCTCTCTTGTTTCAACTATCAGGGCCATTTCCTATCTGTCACCCTAAAACAGTTCACTCACCTTGTGACATCTGAGTAAATCCTCAGAGTACACAACTGCACAGAAGAGCCCCCACACACAAAGGCTGGGGCCACATAGATTGGGTTCTGTGGGAGCTGAGTTCCAATCTTCCCCAAACATGAACTCTGTGATTTTCAAAGTAAGATGTCATACCCTTTCTCTGCCTTCTGAGGCCTCCACTCCTCATCCCTTTCTTGACAGCAGAATGTCACTTCCCAAGTTCAAAAATCTGCAGAAGATGAAGAAAAAACAAAACAAAACAAAAAAACCACCTCCTCAAAAAATAAATAAAATAATATAAAAATTTGAGCCATGATCTGTGTGAACGGAAGCTTTTAACAAAGAGTTCACAACAGGCTTTGTGTGTGAACAAACAGATGAGCAGGTAGCTGGCTCTTCACTGATCATTTTTGAGTCAGAGTTGCACACTAGACTGGCCTCATACTCATGGCAATCCTCCTGCCTCAGTCTCTTAAGTGCTAGGAGTATAGTCCTGAGCCACCACATGCGGTCTAACTTGATAGTTAACGTTTTTATTTGGCCAGTGTTTATTTAGCAACTGCTGGATGGTGGGCAATGTCCTTGGGATTGGGGACACTGTAGATGGAGGCTTGGGTCATCTCCAGGGCCCTAGGAGACAGAGATAACAAGCAGTAGAGGGAGAAAGCCATGGACACCGTCCACCATTCTCCCCATGCTCCACACCCCTCCTGATGAAAACAAGCATCTTGCCGCCACTGAACCCTCAACGCCCTGCAGAGGTAACTGTGTACAGCCCTGTAACGGCCCAGGAGAGGTTGCAGGGACACAGGGACACCAGATAGGAACATTTGGATTCTTCCTGGTGATTTCTGACACTGCTCAGCTACAGAGCCAGGCTGAGCAGTCATGAAGCAGAGAGCCAGTGAGGTGACTCTCAGAGGGGCACTACCTTCACTGTCCTTGAGTTTAACCTGGTTCTGTCGTGATTAGGGTCAGGGTGTTGGCAAGGGAGATTCACGTTCATGCTCAGGCTGTCTTCCTTTTGTCCCTGCTTTTTATTGTACTTTAATTCATTCACATGTGTGCATGTAAATGAGTGTTTGAGCATGCATATGTGGGTGTGTGAGAGTGCCTGTTCATGCATGTGTATGCATGTATGTGTCTGTGATGTGTATGTGTGTGGGGGTATGTATGTGTGAGTGTATGTGTGCATGCATGTATGAGTGTGTATGTATGTGTATGAGTGTGTATGTGTACATGTGTGTGAGTGTGTATGTGTACATGTGTGTATGTATGTGTGTAAGTGTGTATGCATACATGTGTGTGCTTGTGTGTGTGCCTGTATGTTTGTGTGAGTGTACATGAGTGTGTATGAGTATGTATGTGTGACTATACATGTGAATGCATGTGTGTATGCATATGAGTGTGAATGTGCGTGTATGTGTGCGAGTCTATGTGTGCATGCATGTATAAGTGTATGTGTGTGAGTATGCATACAAGTGTGTGCATGTGTGTACATGTGCATGTGTGTGCTTGTGTGAGTATGTATGCATGTATATGTGTATGTGTGTAACTGTGTATGCATCTGAGTGTACATGTGTGTGTATGTATGTGTATCCGTGGGTCTGCTGGCCCATGTGATATGAAACATGTGGAGGACTGTATTTGATGCTGGTGTCTTAACTCATTAAGTCTTATTTTTGTCAGATCCTCTCAAAGAACTTGGCGCTCACTGACTCTGCTAGACCGGTCACCAAGCTGGCAGGACCATCCTGCCTCATCCTTGAGTTCTGAGTTATAGACATGTGCTGCCACGCCCAGCTTTCTGTGGGTGCTGGGGATTGATCTCAGGTCCTCATGCCTGTGCAGCAAGCACTTCATCCACTGAGTCACCCCGAGCCCTGTGATTTCAACAGGGCTGAGGAGATTGCTCAAAATAAAATGCACAAGGGCTGATTTGGATCCTTACCCTCCATGTAAAAGAGCTGGCTAAGGTGTCACTCACTTGTTATCCTGGTGCATAGAGGAGGAGACAGGGGGATCCAGCCAGCCTAGACTACTTGACTACTTTAGAATTCCAGAGCAATGAGAGAACCTGTCTCAAAAAAAAGGGGCAGTACCCATGGAATGACATCACACCTGAGACCTCTGTCTGATACACACACACACACACACACACACACACACATGCTCATACACACATACACACACGCAGACATGTGCACACACATGCACACTCGCACACTTGTACACACATGCACACACAAAGACAGACACACATGCTCATACACACATACACACACATATACACACAGAGACATGTATACATGCACACATGCACATGCATACACATCCACACTTGAACACGTGTGCACATTCATACACATGCACACTCACATACACATATACACAGAGACACAGACACACACACACACACAGACACACAGACACACACACAGAGCAGCCCCTTCTTGTGGTTACTATGCTGGGATCATAGAGCCCACGGAGTGGGTGATGGAACAGAAGGGACCCAGACTTCTTCCTCTTGGCCTTGCATGTCCCAGCATAGCCAGTCAGCGCAGGAGCAGCCTGCAGTTTCCTGAGGGGATCTCCATGCCACGGTCCCTCAGGGAAAAGCCTGAAAGTGCTTGCCTTCCCATCCCAAACCCAGCCGTGCTGCCCGAGGAAGCTCTGTCTCCGCCATGTGAATTCCAGAACATTCTCCGCCCCACTTTCATTTTTGAACGAGAAAACAAATTGATGCTTGTTCAAGCAAATTCAACCCATGTGGGCGAGTTCAGGGAACAAGCCTGGGCTCTACTCACCATGTGTGTGGCTGACAAAGGGACATAGAACCACAGACTGGGTACCCGGTACAAGCTTTCTCCTTGCTCAGAGATCTATATCTCGTGTTTTGCGTTTTAAAAGGGTCCACCTATATGCTGCGAAGATGGTTCAGTCAGCAGAGTGCTTGCTTTGTGAATACATGGACCTGTGTTCAATCCCCAAGACTCATGTTAAAAAGCCAGGTGTGGCAATACACATGTATAACCCTTTCTACTAAATTTGCTGGCCAGCTAGACTAGCTGAACAAGACGGCCAATAAAAGACCTTGTCTCAGAAAGCCAGCTGGGTGGCCCCTGAGGAAAAGCACTCAAGACTGAGCTCTGGCCTCCCACGGCTCGCTCATGCCCATTCCCATGCTCTTGCACATGTACACGCGCGCGCGCACACACACACACACACACACACACACACACACACCCGCACGCGCGCGCGCTGCTGTCTGTGTGCACTCTGCAATGCTGATGTTAGATGTCACTGTATCGCTCTCCTCAGTTGGTTAATTCATTATTTTGAGGCAATGTTACTTACTGGACCTGGGGCTGATCGACTTTCTGATGTTGCTTCTGGAAAGCTCCGCCTAATGTTGGGGTTGCAGGCTCCTGTTTGGATGCTGGGGATCTGAACTTGGGACCTCGTGTTTATGTAGCTAGCTCTGCACACTGAGCCACCTTCCTACCTCCCTACCTTGGAGTTTTGAAACAAGTCTCACTAAGTTTCCCAGGTTGTCCTTGAATGCCTCCTGTAGCCCAGGATGTCCTTGAATACCTCCTGTAGCCCAGGCTGTTCTTGAATGCCTCCTGTAGCCCAGGATGTCCTTGAATACCTCCTGTAGCCCAGGCTGTCCTTGAATGCCTCCTGTAGTCCAGGATGTCTTTGAATGCCTTCTGTAGCCCAGGCTGTCACTGAATGCCCTCTGTAGCCCAAGCTGTCCTTGAATGCCTCCTGTAGCCCAGGCTGTCCTTGAATGCCTCCTGTAGCCCAAGCTGGACTTGAATGCCTCCTGTAGCCCAGGCTGACCTTGCATCTCTTCCCCTCTTGCTTCAGGCTCCTGAATAACTTGACCATAGACACTCAACACGAGGTCTGGCTTCTGCCTTGTCTCTCTATGCTCTTGTTTGGTTAGATCATTCAAGCACAGTGATTCTACCTTCTATTTGGCTAGATTGGGGGCACCCAGTGAGTTAGAAAACTTACACATATTCATAAATCAGAGAAAGAGCCACAGAGAGACGGGGAACAGGCAGCCAATCTGGAGACCGGCTCCTCAGCACTGGGGATCCTGTCGCCAGAAAGCAAACCACATGACGTTGATGAACCCTGAACAGTGCTACACAGAAGACAGTGACAGGAAGCAAAGAGAAAATGGAGGCAGGGGGATGTCCATGGGGGCACAACTAGCTCAACTAGATGGAGCAAGACACAGAAAGGAAGAGTCACAGGAATTGCTGACGAGAGAGAGAGAGAGAGAGAGAGAGAGAGAGAGAGAGAGAGAGAGAGAGATCTGAATGGTCAGCTTGGGTAGAGGGGCTGACCATACTGGGGGGAGGGACTGTCCTGATTTCCCTCAGGTTTGATGAAGCCTCCATTAGGGCCAAAGCTGGGCCACTGTGGGAACTGATGTGCCTGTGGGCAGGAAAGAATGTGGCTCTGACATCCTGTTCTTTGTTGTAAAATGAATGAAACAGACAAATGGATGAGAGAGAAGTCCAGAGGATCAGGAGGAGGAGAGAGAAGGAGGAGGAGGAGGAGGAGGAGGAGGAGGAGGAGAGAAGGGGAGAGAAGGGGCCAGGGACAGGGACAGGGACAGGATGAAGGAGAAGGAGCAGGGAGGGAACCGAGAGGGAGGAAAGACAGTTGGGGTGGGGGCATGTGCTCACCTTCCTGGAATATTCCAGAAGTGGCTCCCTGAGTCCCTCTGTGCTCAGCCCGACTGATGCTGCTCCTCCCACTCTCTAGATCCTAGACGGAGTTCTCCCGCCTGCTCTGGGTCACTCGGGGCTGCAACGACGCTGGTTGTACTGCGCCTCTGTGGTAAATGGATATTATTTCATTACGGGAACAAATTATTATTGCCGAGTGAGCAGAGGGCAAATGGAGCCCTGGGCTTATTAGAACCAAACTTCCTGAGGCTGGTGGGCCCTCCCAGCAGCGCTGCCTGCACAAATCCGCTTTTAATTATGGCGCGTCACTAGCTTAATGCACCATAGCTGTCCTGCCACATTTAGAGCACGCGTCTACTTAAGATATTTAATTTAAAGTGACTTCCTTAACTTCCCACATTTTCCCATTGTGCTGGTGGTGACCTGCTGGTTTGTAAACTCCCTCCCCCTCTCCACCCCCCCTCCTTCCCTCCTTCCCTCTGTCTTCTCCATCTACACCAGGGTTTCCAGTTACTGGAGACTGGAGACTGTGTACAGACTGGGGTCCTTTTTGTCTCCAGTCTCATGGTTCACAACGGCAGAAAGTCCTTCACAAGCACAGAAGCCACCTTCGTGTGCCACAGGCTACCCTCGTGAGGGGAGCCGAGCACGAGAAGGTTCTGTGAGCACCGTCACCAAGCCTCAGGGGCCTCCTGACAGCCACATACTGCCATGACCCATTTGACAGAAAGGGAATCTGAGGCACTGGCCGCACAGCTTATGCCCACGGAGTTATCTGCTCCCTAAGCTGCCCTTCCTGGTGATGTACATGAACATATGTGCATACGTGTGCGTTCCTGTGGTGTCCAGAAGACAACCTGGGGTGTCGCTCCACAGAAGTCGTTCACTTTGCTGGCCAGGAACTCACAGCATGATGGCCGGGGTGCCTCGGGGACCCGCCTCCACAGCACTGGAGTCTCAAGCACGTGCTCCAAACCCTGTTTTCTGGAGAACAACCTCACGTGTTTGAATTTGGGTCCATGTGTTTGCCAGGTAAGAACTTCACCAACCGAGCCACGTCCCCAGACCCTCTTTATTGTGCTTTAATCGATCCTCTGTACCATGAAACTGACCCCATACTTGCTGGCTGCATGAACTAGTCACAACTCATTTTACAGGATGGAAGCTCAGGACGGGACTGTTCACTCAAAGGTCTGCCGCTACACAGGGTTTTAACTAACAACACTGAACCACCTAGGCTCAAGGGTAGATGCCCCCACGTGCCACGCCCTGTTCCCCTCCATCCTGCAGGTGAGGACACAGAGGTCTTCAAGTTTGGTGACTTTCTTACTGAATACAGAGAGGCCCAGCTGCCTGCTGCCCGCCGAGCTGGAGCTGGGATAAGCGCTCCAGAACCTCAGAGCAGAACTCCTGCTCTGGCCCGTTTAAGGTGGGAGGGGAAAAGGGATCTTTGCTAGATCAATCAGCTCTTTCCGGTCACATGAAGTCACACAGAATAAACATGTGCCTATGCTCCGGTCCCCAGGCAGGTGTTCATCAAGGAAGGCTCTCATAGTATAACAGCCGCTCGCTGACTGCATCCTAGTTGTGTGCTAGCTGCATGCCAACCCTAACACCTGCACACTGGAATGCATGCCACCTGTATTTTTCTGGTCACCCTCTGTCTGCGGCAGGCTTGAAATCAGGTTCCAGGAAGAACTTGGGACAGAACAAAACTCCCTGGTGGACCTCAGTCATCAAAATGAAACCGGATGTTTTATGGTCTTTCTTACTAGAGCTACAGGCTGAGGGATGCGGGAGGGGTTGGCTCTGGGCAACAGGAGCGCTTATCAATGAAGCCCAAGGGTTGGGATCCTCAGGGGGCTGCAGAGCCCTGAGCTGTGTGGCACATCCTCCAGGGGGAGAAGAGAGGATAGCCACTGCCTGTCCCAAGCCAGGGTTTCAACGTCCCCTTTCCTCCCGCCAGTCAGCACGGGGTCAGGATTTGGAATCTGTCAGGAAGTAGGCACTTGGCTCACAAAAAAAAAAAAAAAAAAAAAAAAAAAAAAAAGTCTAATTTTCAAAAGTTAATTTCAGGAAACTACGGTACTTTTTTTTTTCTCTTCTTTCCTTTTGCCCCCCCCACCAGGAAAGGAAGTTCGCACTCTCTAACTCAGTTTTTCTCACAGGGGAACAGAAAAATAACTCAAAGCACAGGCATACTCCGGCATCGCTGCTGCCGCCGCCGCCGCCACTGGCACAAGGCTTAATTTAAAAAGAACTGACAGCGACCGAGAAAGGATCTGCGGGTCGTCTGTGTGTGAGAAGGTTGTGAGACTCCTGGCTCCTCAGCCTTATCAAAGAAGCTCTGCTCACATGTACACACACACTCGTTGTATACACATGCGTGTACACACACCAGTGTATTCGCGCACACACTGCACATTAAGAATGGCTTGAGGGAAACAGCCGAGAGGGCAAGACCTCTCTCGCTTGTAGTTTCCTTTGTCTACTTTCCTACCTCTCCCCCAAAGGAACAACATTGTGTGTGTGTGTGTGTGTGTGTGTGTGTGTGTGTTCCTGAAACTAAGTAACTACAGGAGAGCAATGTCTACAGAGGGGTGTGTGTGTGTGTGTGTGTGTGTGTGTGTGTGTGTGTGTGTGTGTCAGTCCCTGAAACTAAGTAACTACAGGAGAGCAATGTCTACAGAGGTGTGCGTGCGTGTGTGTGTGTGTGTGTGTGTGTGTGTGTGTGTGTGTGTGTGTGTGAGTCCCTGAAACTAAGTAACTACAGGAGAACAATGGCTACAGAGGGGTGTGTGTGTGTGTGTGTGTGTGTGTGTGTCCCTGAGACTAAGTAACTACAGGAGAACAATGTCTCAAGAGGAAGCAGGGCCGGGGAGGGGACTGACCCATTTAGCAGATGTAAGTCTGAAGCTTACTAAGCAGAACACAGCCTTGCAACCATTCAGTCCCTGGGCTCTGTCCCCAGAACCACCTAAACTTGGTGTAATGGCACAGGACTGTCACCCCAGCACTTGGGAGGTGGAGACAGGAGAATCAGAAGTTCAAGGTCATCTTGGGGACACGGAGAGTTGCAGGCCAACCTGGACTATTTAAAACCCGGTCTGTAAATAAATAGAGAAATAATAAACAAACAAACAAGCAAGCAGTGATATCCAAGGCTTCAAGCTTTATCCCTGCTCTGGAAAAAAAAAGTCAGTGAGCCTAATTCAATCATTTCCGGACTGGGCCGGTTTCCTTGGTGTTGAACACCAAGTGGAAGATGCTGGCTCAGGGGCCTGAGTGCTCTTCTTAGCGGCAGGCTCTTCCCTCTCTTCTCTGGAACTCAGTGTAAAACTCTATGGAACTGAGATTCAAATCGTTCCGAGTTTGTGTCGAGGCCCTAAAAGGCAGGGAAGCCATGATTGCACTTCTGGCTTTGTCTGAAGAACCAGAGGTTAAGGTTGGCTGAGGGGTGTGTTCCCAGGGGTGTCACCTCAGACCAGCCTCACATGACATCCCCAGGAGAAGTTCCTTTCCTTGGCAGAGCAGTCCCTGGCTGCCTACTCCTCCCTTTGGGCTGGGCTGCAGAGGGTCAGCTGGGATCAGGAGGAGCAGGCGAAGAGCCCCAGAGCTCACGGGAGGGCCGTCGCCCCAACATGGGGTAAACAAACTTGTCTTAAAGGTCACTTCTTCAGGCTCTGGCTCCAGAGGCCCGGAGGAAGCTGCAATCATTTTTCAGGGCTGTAAATGCCAGAGAGGAACGCACTGAGTCACAGCTTTCCTCCACATTGCTGGCCAGAGAAGCCTCTTGCAAGGCGTTTCCTTGCCAAATAAAGTCGCTGCTTTCCGCCTGAACCCGAACTGGGCCTTGGGTAACCTCTACTCAAGGGTCTTGGGACGTGAGCTTTTAAATTTAGAGTGGGAACTGAAGAGTTTCCAGCCAAGGTGCTTGCCTCAGAGGAAGCAGAGCCAACCCACCCCCACCTTCTTCCCCTCGTGATTGGCAGCTCAAAGATGGGGACCACGGGCCATGCGCATTCGAAAGCATCTCTGGGTACACATCAACCTTGCTCCTAGCTTTCACTCAGTTAAACTCTGAGCCCCTTGTTCTGAAGCAAAGTGAAAAAGAGTCTTTTGTGGCCATCTTCCTACGGTACCAAGCATCTCCGAGCTGAGCCTGTTGCTTCCATGCCTGGAAGGGTTCAAGTGCCCCTGAGAGGGAGGGTGACATAAATTGTGAAGACAGACCGTGGTGAGACTAAGAGCTCTCCTGTCCAAAACACAGGCATCCAGCTCACAGGGAACAGCCTCCTTCTAAAAATACGCACGTCCCCAGTGGGACTGACTGTTGGGCTAATTCATTTTATAGTGCGGCTGCCTAATGAGAAGGCCTTCCCCTCAGAGTCCTGAGATTTGGACACCCAGAGAAAGAAATTCTAAAGAACAGCACTGAGGTTTATGTAGGCATCTGGGAAGAAGGGAGGCAGATGAACAGGAGGAAAGGACAGGGTGGGGATCATGGCCAGCTACGCCTCTTGCTTTCTTAAAGGCACTTCTGTACCTGGAAAATTTACCCCCCCCCCCCGCCCCTGTTGAAATTGGCTCCTGGTAATGAAAATGGAGGCGGGAACTCGGAGCTAACTCAGCATCTGTGTTGACGGAGTTAGGGTTTTCTCTTCTTCCATGAACAGATGGTCAGGTGCCACCCCAAGTCCCTTGGGATGTCTGTGAGATGCTCTTCTACTTTGCAGCCCCTGAGATTACGAGCAAAGCCAAGCTTTTTGGGTACCCAGTGGCAGCTCTGTCTCCTTGGACAGCTAGAGCCAGGTCCAAGTCAGCAAGATGCTGTTCAGAGACCAGGGCCTGAAAATGTGTTTGTTTTCTCTTTAGAAAGCGGAGCTTCCCCAGAGCCTTTGAAGTAGAAAAGTTTGTGTGTGTATGTGTGTGTATGTGTGTGTGTGTGTGTGTAAGTGTGTGTGGTGTGTGTTGGGGGTACTACTCCTCAATTATTTGCCCTAATTCTGTATAGCTGTGTGATCCTGGGCAGCTTCTCTGTGCCTGTGACTGTGTACTTCTGTATAGCCATGTGGCCCTGGGCCTCTCTGACATAATGGGGAACGCGTTGGCATGAGGCACTTGCTTTAGACACAGAGGGCAGCTGGTGATGGTGCCCTGGAGAGCTGAGCACAGCACTAAGCAGTGTACAGGGTAAGCTAATGACATGCTTTCCCTTGGAAGGGTTAATGAATTTGAGCTAGGGATGCAGGGAGAGAAGAGCTACGGTGAATACCCTGTACCAGGTGTTCATAGATAGACATGGCCATCCCTCTGGAGAGACAGTAGAGCTTATTCAGTGTCTAATGATGGATGGGTGAGCAAAGGGATGGGGAGATGGGTGGGTGAGTGATGGGTATGTGGTTGGATAATGGATGGTGGGTTGTGGATTGATGGATGGTGGATGGATGGCTGGATGGCTGGTGGATGGATGGATGGATGGATGGATGGTGGATGGATGGATGAATAGATGGATGGTGGTGGATGAATGGCTGGATAAATAGATGGGTGGATGTATAGTGGATGGATAGACTGATGGATGGATTGTTGGCTGGAGAGATGAATAGATAGTATGTGGATGGATGGATGGATGGATGGATGGATGGATGGATGGGTAAATTATGGGTACATGAATAGCTGGATAGATAGATGGATGGGCAAAGGGGTAGGTGCATGGATGAATGAATGGATAGGTGGGTGGGTGGATGGATGGATAAATGAATTGATGAGTGGGTGGATGGGTGGATGATAAATGAATTGATGAGTGGGTGGATGGGTGGGTGGATGGATGGATAAATGAATTGATGAGTGGGTGGATGGGTGGATGGGTGGGTGGATGGATGAATGGATGGGTGGGTGGATGGATGGATAAATGAATTGATGAGTGGGTGGATGGGTGGGTGGATGGATGAATGGATGGGTGGATGGATGGATGGATGGATGGATAAATGAATTGATGAGTGGGTGGATGGGTGGGTGGATGGGTGGGTGGATGAATGAATGGATAGGTGGGTGGGTGGATGGATGGATAAATGAATTGATGAGTGGGTGGATGGGTGGGTGGGTGAATAGATGGATGGATGGATGGATGGATGGGTGAATAGATGGATGAGTGGATGGATGGATGGATGGATGGATGGATGGATGGATGGATGGATGAGTGGATAGATGGATAGGTGAACGGGTGGATGAATGGATGGATGAGTGGATGGATGAGTGGGTGGATTGGTGGGTGGATGGATGGATGAGTGGATGGGTAAATGATGGATGGACAGATGGGCAGATAGAATCATGGAGAGTTAGCCTGGGATTGGGTTTGCTGACCACCGAAGACCTTCACTGCTGGAGGATCTAACCTTCATCTGCTGCTCTAGCAGACACACAGACACACAGACACAGACACACAGACACACAGACACACAGACACACAGACACACAGACACACAGACACACAGACACACAGACACACAGACACACAGATCACACAGACACACAGACACACAGACACACAGATCCTGATGCTGATGTACAAGGGACTCTTTAGAGACCAAGAACAGTGCAAGCTGCACCTTTTCCCTGCCACAGAATCCCAGTGAGAAGAACTGAGTTGTTCTTAGCATGTTGACAGGGCTAGGTGCTGAGACGGGGGCACACCTGGGACACAATGGCACTTGTGTCATCCAACAGTTTTCTCAGCGCAGTGCTGGCCACACATGCATGCCTGTGCTCCGGCTGTCCCGATTTTGCCATGGAAACACTGAGACTCCTGTGCCACAGAGCTTCCCTGTGGGGCCATCTCTGCTCATGGAGATGACCTACCAGAAGTCTAAACTGCACGGGGGGTTGATACACAGTGCGCCTAAAGAGCCTTCATCTTTTCTCCTGGATGCTGTTGAGAGGAGAGTCAGCAGTGTACAGGGACCAACGCCTCAGCTTTGAAAACTAAAGACGTGAGATCCAGTGTTCCCCAACATTGGCCTGGGCAAGTTCGGCTTCAGAGGCTGCTGCATTAGGAAAAGGAATCAAACTTTGATGATTTGAAGGAATTATTGTAAGACAGTGTCTCACTCTGAAGCCCAGGCTGGCCCCAAACTTCTGGTGATCCCCCTGTTTCAGTCTCCTGAGACTATGCCCGGCACTTGCGGAACTTTTACAAGGAATCTTGTCAGGTTTTTTTTTTTTTTTTTTTTCCCTAAGAGCACCAAATGCTCTAATTCAGAGAAAGACAACTGATATCTAGGCTCTGCTGCCTGCCAGGCCTGGCCTGCAACAAGATGACCTCCCGGGGCTCAGAGCTCCCAGTGACCTCAGAGGACAGCTGATGGATCACAGGGCCAGTGGCCTATCTGGCTTGATAGGGTGATAACCTCTAAATGCTGGCCTCGGCTGCAGCACTGGCCCCAGACCCCACAGTCCCCAGATCCCCTCAGCAGTAAACAGGAAACCAAGTCAATGCCTGGTGGATAGTCAAAAACATGCCTTCCTGGACATACCACGGGAACCTGGCCTTCCCCGGTATGCAGACCTATATTAATCAAGGTTCTCTAGAGTCACAGAGCTTATGGGTAGTCTCTATATAGTAGGGAATTTGTTGGTGACTTACAGTCTGTAGTCCAACTCCCCAACAATGGTCAGCAGCAGCTGTGAATGGAAGTCCAAGGATCTAGCAATTGCTCAGTCTGGCAAACAGGCGAAGAAGAGAGAGATTAAATCTTCCTTCTTCCAACGTCCTTACATAAGCCTTCAGCAGAATGTGTAGCCCAGATTAAAGGTATGTGCCACTATGCCTTTAATCCCGGATGACCTTGAACTCAGAGGTCTCCCTGTCGTAATCTTCTGGAATTTATAGCCACTATGCCCCAAGATCTCCATGCCAAGATCCAGGTCAGAAACCTGTATCTCCCAGCCTCCAGATCAGGATCACTGGTGAGCCTACTTCCAATTCTGGATTGTAGTTCATTCCAGATATAGTCAAGTTGACAACCAGGAATAGCTACTGCAAGACCTGATTCCCAGGATGGACTGGGAGCATGGGCTCCACAAGAGTGAGTCAAGACCCAGGGTCTTGAGTCGTCTTGAAGTGGGGAGCAAGCAGATAGAGGGGTTAAGACAAGGGCCAGGGACAGAAATGGGTGAAGCAAGAAACTGGGACCATGTTGCTGTGATTCCTGTCCATTCTCCTGCTGCAAGGCTTCGGCTGGACATTGGGGAAACCGAGTCAGGTTCACTTGACTCACAGGCTCACCTGTGGAGCTCTGGAGGAGACTGGAGAGCTGGTGTGTGGACACTGACACCCACTGAGCCACAGCTGTGACTTAGAGCTGCTTGGTGGTTCGAGTACAAGCCAAGCAAGGACCCGAGGAGCTGGGATCCTCATGCAGATGCCAGGTGGCGTGGTGGACCATCTGCAATTCCAGCGTTAAAAGGAGGAGGTAGGATTCCCCAGCAAGCTGACTAGGGAGACCAGAGCTCTGGGTTTGGTTGAGAGACCCTGCCTCAGGGAATAGTGTAGAAGACCGATGGGCAGATAATGTCAGCGTCATCCTCGGGCCTCCCCACGTCAGTCACCCACAGACATGTACCCACACATTTAAGCGTCTGTGCATTTTCATGATACATACATGAAAAGGAGGGAAAAACCTATTTTTTAAAAGCCTCATCAAAAGACCCTACCATGAAGTCCCCCCCCCCCGTTTGTTCCATCCATCTACACATATCCGCTGATCTCCACTGGTCTTTTTCGATATCCTAAATGATAATGCAGTCACGAAGATTAACAAAGGATGCAGGGCAGGCATAGCTGCAAAGCCACACAGTGCAGCTTCCCCTTTGTGACCCACAGAGTGAAAGCCACCTCTCCTATGTCTCCAGGAGAGAGGGCAGAAGGAACACTGGGTGCAGTGCACAGCAGGAATGACCACCATGACCTTGGGCTGTCTTGACAACCAAAGGAGTCCTGCCCAAGACACATATGGTGCCTTCCCTAAGCCTGTGCTGCCAAGCTCAGGACATTTCATGGCCCAGGATTCAAAACTGTCTCTTGGCAGCCAAAGTGTCTCACAACCCAATTTATGACAGATTTGAACGGGGTTTCTTTTACCATTGCCTTGATGGGCTGTTATTTGTGCATATTTTAAATTCCGTATTTATTCGTTGATTTCTATTTATAGGACTACTTTTTTGAGACAGGGACTTTGTAGCTCAGGAGAGCTTTGAACTCACAGCAAATCTTTCTGCTCCAGTCTTAAACTGAGACCTTAAACTGAGAGCACAAGAAGAGACATTTCCTTAGGGTGCCCCTGGTGGCAGCCAGTGTGAGAAATCAGACAGCCTACAGTTAGACACTCCAGGACAGAAGTCTCTAGCTCACTCCTTTAGTTGCTTTTTATTTTTCCTGCCTCATCGTGGTTTGAGCAATAGGTATTTGATTTTAAATCCTAGGGCTAGGTCTGCAAGGCCAGCCAGTGATAGACAGCCAGCCTTGGGACAGGGTCTCCTTCACAACCTTCATCTTCATGGCCTCCATTTCAGAGACTCACAAAGAGCTTAAATAACTTGCCCAAAGTTACACAGTAAACAAGGGGGAGAGCTGGGATTTGAACCCAGAGCACCAAGTGCTACTGTCCTAAGTTCAATTCTGTACCATGTGGTCTGCAACAGGAAGGAGGAGGAAGAGGAGGAGCCATAAGAGAAGGAAGAGGAAGAAGAGGAGGACAAAGGGAGGAAGAAGAGGAGGAAGAGGATGAGAAAGAGGAGGAGGAGGGAGAGGAGGAGGGAGAGAAGGAAGAGAAAGAGGATGAGGAAGAGGAGCAGGAAGAAGAGGAAGAGAAAGAGGAGGAGGAAGAGGAAGAGGGAAAAGAGGAGGAGGGAGAGGAGGAGGGAGAGAGGAGGAAGAGGAGGAAAAGGAGGAAGAAGAGGAGGAGGAAAAAGACTAGTGTGTAGAGTTGTCGTGAAGGTTCTGCTGCCTTCTTGCCTCTGTTACCTTGCACTTGGGGAGACCTAATTCTATGCCTTTTGGGTAGGTCAGTGTCTGGTGAAGGTCACCAGTCCGAAGGCGTCAAGGCTGGTGGCTCAGCCATGCTTAGATGCTCCAGCTCTGACTCCTGGACACCCACCAGCTGCCTCCTGGGTGCCCACCAGTGTAACCCCCCAAGCACAGAAAAATCAAAACAGCACCACCGAGCTAATGGGTGTGATGCTGAGCCTCTCGAGTCTTCAGGGGAAGAAAAAAAATGACCTTAAAAATCCTCAGACAATGCGTGGCTTTGCCCCTCAAGCATCTTAGCCCTTGCTGGGAGCCGCAGCGGGCAGTGGGCTGTGGGAACTGGCTGCAGCAGTTTCCCTCCATCCCAGCTGCTCCAGGGAGACTTTCTCCTGGAATGTGGCTGCACTAAGTTGCCTCATGAGAGTTGCCTGGCCCTGCAGAGCAGGTCACTGGGTACTGGTCTCCCATGGCTTCTCCCATGTCCCCTCCCTCACGATGGGGTCCTTCTGGGAATGCATGTAGCGAGGTTGGTCTCTGCCTGCTTCCCTCAGCACAGGCCCTCGGCCTCTGGCTTGCATTAAGCTGCATAAATCACAGCGCTGCTGTCAGTTCCCTCTGGTGAGGAAAGGGCAGATGGAAGCCAGGGTCATGACCTTCATGTTTCTCAGCGGGAGTGGACGCGCCCTCCACAGCGAGCGAGTGAGCGAGAGGCCTGTGCTGGGCCTTGGTGGGTCCTCATGGCAGATGTGGCTGGGTGGGCAACATAGGCGCTGCGACTTGTTTTACAGCCTGGCACAGCTGGCTCTCTGCTCATGCTCTGACATCTGGCAGGAGGTGGGACTGTCTCGAGCAGAGCTTCTAGTCTAGGACAAGATACTAGGGGCAGGTTTGGGCAGTTTACCCTTGGGAGAGGACTTTGATGCTGTATAATGCCTCAGTTTCCCCACAGTGAGAATGCCTGTATGAGAGTACGTGAGGCCTTGTGGCAGGACTGAGCGAGGAACAGAAATATAGGAAGCCCAGGGAGCCTGACACACAGTAGGGAGTCTGGCACATAGTGGGTACTCAAAAAACTTAAATGTTACCACCCTTCTGCCAAACGCAGAAGGGCTGGCTGCCTGGGCAGCTCCTTTCAGTTTGGCTGCAGAAGGGAATCCAAAACCACCTTTAGGAGTGACTTCCCATGTGTCACGTCCCGATCACATCCCGATTCTTTACACAGTGATGGCGCTCGGGCCTGAACAGGGTACTTTCCTGCTCGCCGACCACTCTGAGGAATCCCAGTCCCTCTGCAGAGTGCGCTAATGGCTTGAATGAGAGGATCATCGGGGCAGGAAGCAAGAGAAGAAAGGGGAAGGCTGGAAGCCAGTTTCCGGGGTGTCTGGGGGCACATCTGGGGTGCGCCTAACAGGAACCTTCTTCTGCTCAGTCACTTTTCCCCCTGCAGTCCTTATGAGTGGATGAGCTCATTGAGATCTGGGGTGATGGTGCAGCCCACCCCTGCTTCTCCCGGGTCAGGATGGAGCAGATCCAGAGAGGAGATGGTGGAAGTCAAGTGGTTCCTAAGAGCATGATGGAATGTCCCTTCCATTCTGCCACGTTGCTTCCTCTGTTTCTTTCACGGTGACACTCTGAGCCATGGCAACGCTGTTGGCAGCAAGAGAAAAAATGGGGTCTGGGTCTCCCCCAAGCCCTGAGAGAGTCCTGCATCAACATGGCCTATCCACTGAGACTCTGTGCCAACCTTTGTCGCCAAGGGTCTGAATAAAATCCTTCAAGGCCCCTCAGGCAGCTGGGCCCCCAAGATTTGATGTGCCCTACCTGTGGCCACATTGGAAATCTGAACAGCTCCTGGCACTAGCTCTGTGTGACCCAAGGAGGACACTGAGGAAGGTGTGTGAGACGGGGGCTATAAGGAGCGCATGGGTGCCACAGAGGGACAGGTTCTCACAGAATCCTGAGATTCACCTCTCTCTCCAGTCACCCTGGGAAGTGGTCCCCAAGTCCCTGGGTCTCCAAGTTCCCATTCTCTGAGGAGCTCAGTAGATTCTTCTCTGTGGCTGCCTTTCTCTTCCCACAGAGAGGCTTCTCACTGCCGCGGCCTCATGCTCTGACGATGGCTGCTTCAGCAGCGGAGCATGCTGGGACGGTGAGGACAGTGATGGAATCCGAGACCTCCAGGACAGTGCCTGCTGTCTGTGGTCATTGCTCACCTCTAATCTGCACTTTTGCAGGGCAGGAGGCTGTAAAGAGGCCACAGATCAGTCCCTGGTGAACAAAGGCCATGGTGGGGAGTGGTCTGGTCTGTGTCAGTGTGCTGGCCCCTGAGCACAGCCCACAGTGGCCACAGGCAGCCTGCAGCCACTCGGGTGATACTGGGAGGAGTCTACCTTGTGTCCCTCTGTGGGCAGCTGGGCTTTATCCCAAGATGGGTCTCCAGCCAGGACCAGGACCACGGCCAGTCCACCTTGGTTCGTGAGGGCTTCGTGTGTCTGCTTTCTCTATTAGAGAGCTGCCTGGGGCACAGGGCCTGTTAGGAGACATGGCTAATTGGGAAGTATAGAGAGAGGAGACAAGGACGGATAGATGCCCACCTGCCTGTCCACTCGCCAGTGGACATAGTGGTGGTGAGAGGGAGGCTGGGCTGGGAGAACACACGGAGCTGCTGACCAGCCCCCAGCAGAGCCTTCCTTTTGATGATCAACATGGCTCCCCTCAGATGAGCCACTGCTTTCTGGATTTTAGAGGCTGTGCACAGGTGGATGTACCAATGAAGTAACCATCTGAAGTGTCTCAGGAGGGCATGACCAGCTTTTCCTTGTCCATACAAGGGGTCACTGCCACCTGAACACGACTCTGGGTCAGGTGGCCGGCCCTTCTTACAAGAAGCAAGCCTGAAGCCGAGGCACAGAGAGGTCAATACACTTGCCCTAGAGTGATCAGGCTCTGCAAAGCCCTAATGTGCCTATTGAGACCTGGCACCCCACACTCCAAGCCTCCTCCGTGGTTGCACACCACATGTTCTAGGTGGGATACAGCGAGACAGATCCATGGATGAACAATAAAATGCAGAAACCATCAGCCACCTACCCTGTAGAGCTACCTAACCCAAAGAGGGGAACATAGGCCCCAAAAGGTGAAAGAACACCCACCCTGGTGCCCCCTAGGACTCATGACTTGGTGTTCACCCTCTGTTCCTCTGAAGAGTTTGGAAATCACAGGGTACTTGAGAACTGTGTCTCCCAGCATCTTTGGGGCTGTGGGACTCCATGGATGATGTGAAGTCATCCCATGTATGCCTCTGCGTGCAAGCGTGTGGCGCAGGCAGGCAGGCAGGCAGGCAAGCAGGCAAGCAGGCAGGCGCCTGTGTGGTCCATGGAGCTTCGTGTGTGTGTGGTCCTCACCAGCCCAGTGACCATCATCTGTCCAGAGGCTGCTCGCTGCTGCAATGGCCGGCATGTTTACTTTAGTCCTGTCTGCACCGGCTGAACTCCGAGCCCTGTCTCCTTCCAGCTGGACCTCCTCAGGAGGAAGGAGGGGAGGAGGGGGAGGAGGGGGAGGAGGGGGAGGAGAGGATGCAGGATGAAGGAACAGGCCCTGCAGTGGAAGGATGCCCATGCAGCGCCGATGGCCAGGCTGCACTGCATGAGGCTCCACACCTTTCTGCCTCCCGCAACACCAGCCCCGAGCTGTGGGCCTCAGTCCTCCGTCCCAGCTCATGCGCACTCAATGACCTGGCTGAGAACTGGCCATGGTATGGTTCATGCCCCTAATTGGTACCATGAAGATTTGCACAGGGCCCTGGCTGGACATGTATGACTAAGCATGCAAATATATGTGTGGGCAAAGAGAGGCGTCTGCAGCAACGTGCACACCTGCATGTGGCTGAAGGAAGAGACGGGGCCGTTTGGAGGGTTTGGTAAATGTGTCCAGGGGGTACTCCCTGTCCATCTGCCATGCCCAGTGCAGAGGTGAATGTCTCTACCAGCCTCCTGAGACTCTCGGGACCTTGGGGGGTATGGTGGGAGGCGGAGGAGCACCAGTAGTCGGCAGGCTGGCAATGGCCTCGTGGCTTTGCCCAGTTTTACTTCCTACCCATCAAAGCCAGCTCCCGCTTGTATTTCCCCCACCATTGATCCAGCCGTGTGCAGTTGTTTGTCCTTGAACTCTGTAGTGATCCTCTTGCCTCAGCATTTGAGTGTTGAAATCACAGGTGTGTGTACCACCAGGCCTGGCTCCGTGTTAGCCTTGCGTTTGGGTGGAGCAGTGCAGAGACAGGGAGAGTGAGAGACAGTGAGCTGGGGGTTGGGGCAAGAGGAGAGGGGGGGGGTGCAGGGCGGAGGGGCGGGGGAGAGCGCTC
Organism: Mus musculus; assembly: GCF_000001635.26. NCBI lineage: Eukaryota > Metazoa > Chordata > Mammalia > Rodentia > Muridae > Mus > Mus musculus. Next base: position 120,936,734 of record NC_000074.6, on the reverse strand, counting down.
AGGAAGCAGTTAGGAGCCTGAGGTGTGCTGTCTGTGGGAAGCAGCTTTCTTTCATCTCTCTTTCCAACCACAAAAGGAGCCATTGCGGCTAAGTCCCCTTCGCTGGCTAAGGAAGCTCCGGTTCCCGCGGGTTGAGCAGGGGCAGTCCATTCCAGCTACACCTCCTTAGACCTTCGAGCGTGCACAGGGATATGGAGGTGAGCAGGAGCCAGCGGCTCTCTGTGTGGAATTGTTGCTCAATTTACACACACACACACAACACACACACACACACACACACACACTGATGTAAGCCCTGCTTAAAGCATTCAAACCAGACACTGGTGCCTTCTCGCTCACCACAGAACATTGTCTCTGAGCCTCGGGGCTCCTCCCCGCATTCCCTTTCCACCCTGGCTGTCCCACTGTCTCTTCAGAGGGGCTTTACCGAGAAAACTTGCAAGCCATCAAAGTGTGTGCTGCAAAGGGATGAGCTCATTGGACTGGGACTCCAGTTTCTCACGGGGAAGGGAACATACGCTCACGCAAAAAGTACAACCAATAAATAGCAGGGACGTTGTAAAGCCTGACCCCCTGGTCTTTCCACATGGGTAGCCACAGGCAGGATTTACTGGGGACCCCAGATGTACCCTGTACAACCACCCGCACTGTGCACCATTCTCAAAAGCCGAGAGGTTAGTGGGGGTGGTTACTGGACATTGTCTCTTCCCCTCAGCAGTCCCATGTCCACACATTTCACTCCCTGAACCATTGCCGCCGGTTGCCACCGACTGAGGGCTCTCTTGTGATCACAGTTAAACGGGCCCCTGGAGAAGAACAGTTGCGTGTCAAAGGACAGCTTTCCTTCAGACAGACTGATGCTCTGAGCTTCACTTGTAATTGATTGAATTCAGTGAGGCTTGCTTGAGGGCAGGAATCGGGCAAGGGAGAATTTAGGAAGTCTCTGGAAAAATCTAAAAACTCAGGAGACTCTGACGCCTCTTTCAGACAGGCAGCCAATGCCTCCTGCAGTTGGTGAGGACTGTTACCAAGTGGGAACGTGTCCTGGGCTCACACCTTGCCCCCTGCAAGAGAAAAGAAGTGACTGTGGGATCCATGACTGTTTGAGGATACAGAAAAACCCAGTGCCCATGGGGACATCAGAAGTGACAGCAGACTTGCATGCAATCTAAGCGGCGTCCAGTGGCATGGCATTCGCCTGTGCGTGCATCCACAGATCCCACCCCGACCCTCCCCTAATGAAAGAGGTGTCTCCTGGGTGTGACTCAGGGCTTGTGGGCATTTTCTAGAATCCTCTCTAAGCTCACTACACCACTCTGTTTCACTTTCAGATTCTCTCTGTCTCCTTCCAAACCCCCAGGACAGGCAAGTCCTTTACACACAGTCCTCCTCTCACTTTCCTGCCTTTCAGCTTTTCCCAGCATGCCCTGCCTTTCAGTTACATCCTGAGCTTTGAGAGCAGTGGAGGGCAGTGACTTTGCCCTGGTGCTCTGCTGAGTAAGAACGCAGAGACTCAGTGTGTGTGTGTGTGTGTGTGTGTGTGTGTGTGTGTGTGTGCTCATGCATGCATGCATCTGGGGAAGGCAGCCCTCGGCTGCAAGGCTGCAAACACCCCAGGATCCTGGAGGAGCCTGTCTGTGGTCCCCCATACTGCTCAGTGTCACCACACTGTCCTCGCTTGCAAGTACACAGCAACTCACTAATCTTTCTAATGCCCTCAGAGCTGGGTGGTCAAGAAGAAAAGCCTGAATGTACTCCCAAAACAAACCTATAAAGAACGAAACACGTTTTCTTTGCCTTTGAGAAGGAATTTTGCTCTGTTATCCAGACTAATCAGAAAGTGGCAGACATCCTCCTGCCTCTGCCTCCAGAATACTAAAATTGCTGGACCACACTCTCTACTCTGGGATTAAACGGCTTTGAAGTAGAGCCAAGCACAGGCTCAGATCCAGGCTGAGGAGGAGAAGACTAGCTTGGCTGGCATCGGGTCGGGTCCCGTGATATTCGAACTCAGAGCCGTCAGAACTTTCTTCCATGGAGATCTGGGGCCTCTTGATAAGGCAAATGGAAAGTACCTTGATATCCACAGTTCCAGTGAGGCAGGTTCGTGAGTCCCCTAGATCCATCTATCTGCTCAGTCTTCCCCCAGCAAATGTGGTACCCAGCAGACTCTGCTACACTCAGAGGGTCACAGTGAGCTTAACACACAGGGCAGCGTCTCTGTCAGCACGGTGTTCATGCTGGACACGGCAGGTGCTGACAACGGCCTGGAGAAGCTGATCTTCCTGCCTCCACCTCTTGCATTTTGAGATTATGAGGTGCACACTGTGGTATCTTCTATGTGATGTCAGGGATGGAGCCTACGGCTTCGTGCGTGCTCAGTAAGCCACAGCCCAGTCCAACAGTTTCTTAAGGTTTATTTAGGTAAAAAGGAAGCCACTGTGTAAGAGAAGGGTATGTACAGATGAACCCTGCCCGCCTCTGCTGGAGCTAAAGGCACCTTCAGATGACACACACACACACACACACAAACACACACACACACACACACACACACACCCCTTCCAGAAGGTTCCGTCCTCATGGGATAGAGCACACATGCCCTCCTCTCTGTGGTCCTCAGTCTTCCTTCTCAGCTTCCAGGAAGAACAGATCCTTGTGCCGAGATCCAGGCACACTGTCACTCAAGGAGAAAGGCTCCCATGCCTTTGCGAACGATGGATGGAGCATCCAGAGACTGTGGCTTTGTGGTTTATGGTTCACCCAGCATTGAGGACCTGCTGAACAGAAACCAGAGCCCAGAAAACTTAGTTCCCATCAGTGAAGCTCGGAGAGAGATGTGAGTGGGGTGTGAGCCAGCCTGCTTCCCCCAGTCACTGCTCTACAGCCGTGTCTACAACCGACTAACACGGTGCTTAAAAGTTGCATTGTGCTATTTAAAATGTTTTAGGGCTGGTGAGATGATTCCGTGGTTAAGGCTGCTCTGCTGGAGGTCCTGGGTTCAGTTCTCAGCACCCACATTCTGCAGCTCACAAGCAACTGCAACTTCAGCTGTAGGGTGTCTGACACCCTCTTCTTGCCCCAAAGGTACTGCATGCATGTGGTGCACATGTATGCACATAAAGATAAATAATTTTTTTAAAAATAAAATCTAAGCTGGGTGGTAGTGGTCCCCATCTCTAATCCCAGCACTCAGGAAGCAGAGACAGGCAAATCTCTGTGAATTTGAGGTCAGCCTGGTCTACAGGGCAAGTTCTAAGACAGTCAAAGCTACACAAAGACACCCTGTCTTGAAAACAAAACAAAACAAAAACTTTAAATAATGAGTAAGAAAAAAATGTATAGATAAACACTTTACAGAGGTGTTTGTGGTTATTATGGAAATGCACTGAACTGCCATGGAGAGAGCAAAGCACACAGACACACACTCTCACACAAGACACACACACACCTCACACACAGACTCACACTCTTATACTGTCACGCACACACACACACACTGTCACACACTCCCACACATCCATACACTCTCATATACTCACACACACACAGAGACACACTCTCACACACACTCACACACAGACACACACTCACACACAGACACACACTCTCACACACTCACATACAGACACACTCTCACACACACAGAGACACACATTCTCACACACTCACACACACACACTTATACACTCACACATAGACACACTCACACACAGACACACACTCTCATACACTTACACACACATACACTCTCACACATATACATACTCACACAATCACAATTTACACACATACACACACTCACACACATACATACACATACACAACTCTCACACACACTCTCACACACATATACACACTCTTACACACACTCACACACATATACACTGTCACACACACACACACACTCACATACACATTCTCACACACATACACACACTCTAACTTATACACACTCACACACATATACAAACTCTCACTTACTTACACACACATACACTTGCACACATAGACATATACTCTCATACATTCACAGCACACACACACACAGAGGCACACACACAGAAGCACACAGGCACCCGCATTGTGAGTAGTGGCTATGGCATAACTCCTTGCTTCCCAGCATGCTGTGCCCATGGCCCACTGCTCAGTAGTCTGTTGACCCACTTCTTCCCGTAGCCCTCTGTGCCGTCCCTCTTCCTGCTCCTCTACTGATGCTGCTGGGGACGGCAGCTGAACAGAAGTCTTCCTGAGAACCCTAGTCTCTGTGTCTCTTGGGAAGGACCGTTTCAGTTATTATGGAATCTGTGGCCTCTCTCAGGCACACAGCTTCCCCAGACTAGCCCTCCGTGTGAGAGGCTCCAGGACATAAACAAAACTCAAGTCCTCACAGCCCCGTGGCGACATCCACCATGAGAACAGCCCCTGCAGGCCTTTGGGGACATCATGGATTTGGCCACCCTGGAGGCCACCCCTTCTTCAGAAGGACCTGGATTTGGAGAAGAAGGCTCTCAGCTGGAGTTGGGGGGGAGGAGAGTAGGCAGTGGGGGCGGGGGTTGCTAGGAGAAGTCATTGGGGAGTGGAGAGAAGTGGGGTTCATTACAGGCAGAGCTTACAACACTGCTCACCCAGCTAGGCATCCAGATCCTGTGAGTCAAGGACAAGCTATGTTTGGACACCGAGGAAGGCTTAGGGACAAGGGTGGCGGAGGCAGGATCCCCGTTCTAGGGTCTGGTTGTAGAACAAGGAGCTCTAGGGCCGTGTCAGGGATGGTGTGGTGCTCACAGTCAGCTCACGTAGATGGGATTCACTGGACGGCAGCCCATTAGGTCAGCCTCAGGCGTGGGGTGAACCTACGGGGCAGAGGCTGCTTGGCATCCCTCGTCTGAGGTTAGCGGCACCGGAAGCCAGGGCAGTAAGGCTCTGACTTGAGTTCCGGTAGCTTGACTTGGGAACATCTTGGGACAGAACACTGTTTCCCTCAGGAAGAGAGACAAGAAGGACAGAGGGGGGTGGGGGGGACAGAGGGAGAAAGGAGCAAATCTGGTTATTTACTCCACGAGGTGCCTCATGAGACTTTCTGATTTACCTTGCAAACTTTTTCTGGGGGTCTTGTGGTCAAACAAGTCCGCCCACCAGAGTCCCATCAGCACTTCAAGCAGAGCAAAGGTGGTGGGGAGGAGGAAGAGGGAGACAGCTCAGTGAACAGAGTCAATCAAGCCTTCGGAGTATTTTCCTATAGGTCGGGCCCAGCAGCTTTTGCTCTGTCTCAACAGGGAGGAGAGGGATCCGAATAAACACAAAAATAGTTAGAGGTCCTAGACTCCCTCCTCTCCCTGGAGCTAGGGAGCCAGAGACTCTCAAAATGACAGAACCTACATGGGCAGCCAAAATGGCTCAGAGGTTGGAAGAGCTTGCTGCTAAGCATGAGACCTGACCTTTCAGCAGAAGGAGAGAACTGGCTCCCAAAGTTTCTCAGTATAGCATGCTCCCCCTCCCCCACACTAATCATTTTAAAGGACCCGCCCATCAATCTGAGTTCTGCTTCAGAAAGCCTAGGACGGGTACCTAGTCCCGTTCAGGATCCTCACTGGCGGAAGGACGCTGGTGCTGGACCTTGAGGCTTCTAGGTTTAGATGAAATCAGTGTAATCAAATCTCCAAGGCAGGGACTGCTTTCAAGTTCTTATTGGCGTTATTAAGTGAGCTGCTTCACAGAGGGGACCTGCCTGTGTTTACTTTCCCCACCCCAGGAGCCCCCTTAATTACCTCCTGCATCCCTGGTAAGGTGTGAGAGCCAGGCTCCCTGCTTTCCTGCCAGCCTGGGTCAAACATGCCTGCTGCTATCAGGACCAGGCTCCGTCTGGATGGAATGCCCTGGCTGACTTTAGTTCCTCCCTGCTGTTTGATTCAAAAAGGTGAAAGCCCAGAACCTGGCATCTGACAAGCCCAACACTAAACACCACTGCCAGTCCAGATCCGGTGTCTGTTTACCTATGGGGGCGCCTTCGCCAAGCAAGCTCTGGGTCTGTTTGGCACCAACCGGGGTCACTCGTGGTGGGGCTCCATCCTGACTCTCTACTTTTGGCCCACTGGGATAGTGGAGTGTCACCTTTCTGGGCCTCAGTTTCCCCATCGGTCAACTAGAGATGTTCTCAGGACTCTAGTGAGCCACTTGTAAGCCAGCTCTGTTTTGAGCCTGCATTTCACACAGCTTAGAAGCTGGGCAAACCTAGAGGCCAAAATAAAAATAAATGGGTAACAGCAGTTTCCTTACCCCAGAGCCCCAAGCCTGTGCCCTCCCTTGCAGCTTAAATTTCCACCATTAGCTCTTTCTGCCCCACCCAAGGCAGGGCGTCAAGAGTCCGGGGAGAAGGCAGGGGTGCAGCTCACTGGGTTAGTGTTTACCTACTGCACACGACGACGGGTTCAGTGCCCAGCACCACATTAATCAGGTATGGCCTGAGATGCCAGCACTCTGGAGGTGGAGGCAGGAGGATTAATAGTCTATAGTCATCCTTCTCAACACAGAGACCTTGATGCCAACTTGAACTATCTGAGACCCTGTCCCCAAAACACTAAAGAGGAAAACCACCATTCCACCTGGGTAGAGTAGGGTCTGTCTGTGGGAAGAGGAACGGTGACATCACCTAAGTGAACAGGCCTGGCTGGGTGCTGTCCCAGGTGCCTGCGTGAGCAGCACTTTCTGTGAACCAAGTCTGGGGGCCACTGTGTGCCTTCGATACCGCGAGCTCATCAGCTCCCCTGATCTTACTTGTGGCTACACTTTCCAGTTAATGACCTTGGTGGGACATCAGTTCTTGGTTTCCTCCTGGCGTCTTGGGCCTCCAAGAACAGCCTTAAACTGACTGTAAAGTCCAGAACGTGCCAGGGCAGGGCATTCCTGATTTCTGGCTGCCTCTCTCAAGGCCCAAAGTGCTTCCCTGGTTGGGCTGTCACCCTCCGGTCCCTGCCATCTTCCCACAGGGCAATCCTTGGCCAAAGGCTACTTCTGCAGACTCTGACCTTTCCCTGTCTCTCTCTTTCTTCTGTCAGCCTTTTCATGATGCCTCTGTGAGCCCGGATGTGCTCCCTTAAGATGAAGGAAACTTATTGCTAAGACCATGGGGTGATTCGTGCCCAGGTCAAGAAAGCTGTCAGAGATGCTGCTTAGATAAGCCAGAGCCGTTTCTGGGTATTTAATTAGACGTCCTTCCCTCCAAGAGCATTCCACAAGCCTGGCTCTTTGTTTCTGGTCTATGATCTCGGCCCCACCACCATAGACTCTTGTTCAGTCGTGAGGTTGAAGAGGCCAGTGGACCAGGACCCAGTACACAGTTCGCACCAAGTGTTTGCTTCTTTGTCTCTATCGCTTGTTGGGGTTCGGGAAACACAAGCGTCCCTTGGCACCTTGTTTGAATGGTTCATGGGGCTGCGTCGTGCCATAATCTAAACCAACCTCAGATGGAGCCTTTCAAAGCACTCGATTAGGAAGCCAGTCTCCCTCTCCCTCATCTCCAGATGCTCTGCTGCCCAGAAAGCAAAACCTGGGACAATCAAAGCACGCTCCTCCTCAGAGGCCCTCAGCTCCATCCATGAAGGAGACAGAGGGACTTCCCTGCCCTAAAGACCTGCAGCTCAAGGGAAGCCAAGAGGCAGGGGTGCCAGGAAGACCTTGGAGAGCTGCGGCCACCAGACCCAGCAGCTGGGCAGGGGCTCAAATGGTTCGAAGCTGACCCAGCAGGTTCCTGGAGGCCAAGTCACTCATGCTGGTCTCCCACATGATCCTGGAGGCAAGTGGATGCTGCTGACAGTTGGAATAGAATAGGGTCCTCCCAACATACATAGAATAGCAGGCTAGCGTCAGCAGCATCTGTACTTCCCTCTGAGATGGGTGGGCATGTCACCAGTGGGGACCAGGGAGTATTTACAACTCACTCACACCACTGACAAAACTGGAGACTGGAATAGGAATAAGGAATCAGGGAGCTGGGTGCATGTTACTAATGTTACGCCTCCCCAAGGTGAGATGTGCGTCCTGGGATACAGGATGACTTCAGGTGACAAAGAACACAGGAGTTAACGAGCAAAGAAGGCAGAACATCTCCATCTCACCCTGTAGCCCAGGCTGGCTTTGAACTGCAGTGATCCCTCTGCCTCAGCATCCAAGTGAAGGGATTAGAAGGATGAACCACTACACCCAGATTCTCTAATGATTTTTCAACACCTCTGTTTGACCCCAGTGGGAAGCCCCAGCTTGGTGCTAACAGATCTACTCGGGCCGGCAGCTCCTGTGTGGCACCCACCACAGGCTCCTGTGTTGGGGCTCTGGCTCAGTTTGAAGCACCAAGGTTCTGCATGGCAAGAAAATCAGTTCTGTGAATCCTGCACAGCCCCTCCACGCTCTGACCCGGAAGTGATGCGCTCTCCAGGAAATGACCTTCCCTTTCTGCACTGCCCATTGGCCAGGGACACTCTTACATCCAGCTTAACCTCAATGGATGCTGGGAAATGAAGTCCTCTAGACAGCCAAAATTGAAAACAGAAATGCTGATCAGCCTCGGTGTTGTAAGGGACCTACAGCTAACAAAATACCTAACTGAGATACCCTAAGACAAAAGGGTGGAAAACACTACACTCTACTAAACCACAGAGGTCCGTTCAGTTAAGTTCATCCCATTAAGGTCCTTTAAGAAGGGAATTTTGAACACCCTTCCCACCCCCACCCTACTTCTGCATAAGACAGAGTCTCCTCTAGCCTGAGCTGGCCTTGAACTCACTATGTAACCAACATTGGATTCTTGTCTTTCTATCTTCTCCTCCTCGTGAGGACTGGGATGTCAGGCATCCACTACCAGGTCCTGTTTATTTGATGCTGGGGATGAAACCCAGGATCTTGAGCATGCTAGGTGAGCGTTCTAACCACTGCACCACACTCCCATCCAGGGTCAGTGTGGGTTTCTAGGTTGGCTGAGATTTCCAGTTCATCCCAGTATCCAATAAGCACCAAAGACACACACCACCTCCATGCAGTCTTGACTCTTTCCTGGGGTGGCCACAGGATGATGGCAACTCCACCACCCTAGCAGTGAAGAGTCTGCTTTCTGTTCTATATCCTTTGTTAGCTAAAAGAAACTATGTTTCTTTATCCTGGCCAGGGAGGGGGAGCCGGAGGGAGGAGGAAAGATGGGAAGAGAGGAATACGGGACCAGAACTGAAGTCTTCTAGGTGGGAGACCTACCTGGCATGGTCTAGACTATGAGGGAGACTCCTGGGGTGAAGCCCAACTAGAATTGAATGACTTATACTTTGCTATGTAGTGGGGTTCCCCTCTCAGAAGGGCCTGAGCCAGCCAGACGGGCAGTTCAGTGTCAGCCTTCAGCTTTCTAGTCTTTCTAAGCCAGGCTGATTCTCCTCCTCACGAGCACTCCTTTCTCCCGGCTGCCCATGCAGGGACAACGCATAGAGCTGCCTTTGAGATGACTTCAAAGATGCTCCGAATATTTCCCCAGCTGCGCCAGGCTCTTAAGCCTGCTGCAGACAGGGACAGAGGGTAAGTCTCAGTCTGGTCCCTGGAATCTTCCAGCGTCACCTCCCTGGCGTCCTGGGATGACTGGTTCCTGGAACCCACGTTCCATGTGTGGACCAGGCCACTGTGTCCTGATGTCATAACTCCATTTTCTCTGTTCCTCCTAGGGACTTTCCAAACTCTACCCAGATTCCCAAACTTAATGTGGAAATGAACAGGAGGGCTGTAGGCACTGAGAACTCGAAGACATCGAGTGAGACGTTCAATTTGATTTGAAAAATAAAGGAGCCATAGAGGAAGGAGAGCCAAGGAGACAGAGGTAACCATGAAGGCTAGACTAGTTTGTCAGAGGCCCGATCCCACAAGACCCCGTCAGAACAGAGTTGCCAGGCAGGACAGGGGTTTTATCTGTTTCCATTTAGATTCACTAATTACAAGTGATTGATTGATTGATTTTTGTTCTGTTCTGGGATGGAATCTAGGGCTCTGTACGTGCTAAGCCAGGGCTCTACCCCTCAGTTGTATCCCTGGTTCAGGATAGTTGACTAATGCTCTACTCAAACCAAGCTGTGCTCAGCTTCTGCCGAAGATTAGGAGCTTTGCGCAAAGACTTGGGCAGAAAGATCCGCTGTTCCTGTGGCTTAGCACCAGACGGTGAGCCTTGTCCTCCGAGTGCCCTCCTGCCTCCTCCTGGCCACCGTGACCCATGAGTGCTTGGCTCTGCTCCCCACCCTGGATGAGGAGGGTTGTGGTTCTCATTGAGCTGATGAGTCTCCTCAGGCCACCCAAGAAGCCATGGAGCAAAGGGGCTGGATGCCTATCCTCTGAGTGTACCTTCAAGAGGGGACCGAGGAACATGGAGTGTCGTGCGAAGGAACTTCAGGTCAGCAGGCTGCCAAGACTCTGAGGAAGTGGTTGAAGCCCATGCTCTGAGTCAGCCTGGGTCCGTGGGTTAACCTGGAGGGCAGTTCCCAGGCAAAGGTCAGGCGGCTGTGATTAACCAGGTCTGGGGTCAGCATGTCTCAGCCCAGAAGGTTCCAGGTGGCCTGAGAGACATGCTGATGTGTGCCATTGGCAGGTGGCCTATGGCCCAGGTGTTGGGCACAGTGTGTGGGGACGAGGCTTCGGAGCAGGACTCAGGGAGGGTGGAGTTAAGGCTGTCAGAGGAACGTCTAGGCCCACCAACATGAAGGGGCTCTGCTCTGCCAATTTGTCCTTGGTAGCTACAGAGCCCGCATATAGCATCCTCGCCACTCTTGGCCTCTGGAAAGAGGACGAAACGAAGCAGACCTTGGGACTCATCTGATGGCTCAACAGCAGGTGCTCAAGTTCCTCCTGGTCCCCCATGAGTCCAGAGAAGTTCAGAGAAGTTCAGAGACCAAATGGCCCTCAGACCCAGGGGCTGAACACTTGGAAGGCCCGACTTTCCAGGTTCACACCAAGAAAGTCATGGGGACTTGTCACAAACTCCAACTGGCTACATACAGCTGGAGGGGTGGGGGCCCTGGGATCTTTCTGCTTCCCCCATGCCAACCTCTTGGAGAAAGCACTCCAGTCACCTGGCAGTTGTTGATGGGCCTTGGGCCTCACCTGTCACCTCCCCGGTAGCAGAAGGCAGTGCCAGGATGACCTGCTGGGTTGAACGAAACTGAACCTTTGTCCCATCTGGCAGCCAGAATCTCTGCTTATGCCATGGGCTGTGTTTGCGATGGTCTTGTATTGACGATCTTTCATTGTATTGATGATGGAGTTCCATCGCCCTGACAGCATACCCAACAAGAGCAACAGAGACAAGATTCGTTTTGACCTGTGGTTTCAGAGATTTGCATCCTTCCCAGCGTCAGGGAGCAGAGAGAGGGGTGCACTGCCCCTCAGCATCTCAGCTTCTCTCTGCTTCACTCCCTCCAGGGCTCTGGCTTGTGGATGGCACCGTTCAGGTTTAGAGTGGGCTCACTCCTCGGTTAATCCTTTCCACAAACAGAGACTGTGCCTCTGGGGTCTTCTGGGTGTTTCTAAATCCAGTCACACTGACAAGATAAACCCTTGAAGAGCTCCCACCACCTTGTAGGAAGGGGTGGATGCATAGCTCAGGGAGGAGAGCCAGATGGCAGGTGTTCTTAAGGTGGCACGAAGGTCCTTAACTGGCTCTCCCTGCTGGCATGAGCTCCTCCCAGTGCTTATGATTGGCCATCTGACCCTCCCACCAATACATCAGTGAGCTGGAAACACACTGCTACCCTTAGGACAGCATCCTACCCTATGTCTAGACTCTCTAGATAGGATTGGGATGGGGGACGGGGAGTCACAGGAGAGGCTCTGGGTGACACTGCAGCCCAGTTGCAGCAGTGACCACAAGCCTTTTGGAGATGCCAGGATGAGATGACCACCAAGACTGGAGTGGAGACTGGCATGTACTCAAGCACTTTGGCCCTCATAGATTACAAGTCCCAGAAGTCGACACCTGGCTTTACACTGCTGGACCTTGGTTTGGCTTCAACATGAATATATCCTGGTTCTCCCCTCTTGGAGTAAAAAAATTAAAAAGCACATAGCTTACTTTTGATTTTACAAGAGTCCTATACTGGAGAGAATTTGAATTATACAGAGACTTAGGTGTTTTATAGAAACCTTGGATATTTTAAAGAGACCTTAGAGTATCAGAGAGAATTCGGAATATAGAGATAGTTTGGGTGTTTTAAAGAGGCTGAACTTCTGAAGTACTTGGACATCTAGCTTGGAATACATTTTATATTGTGATATTAATAGTAATAAGAATATTAAGGACCACAAAAAAGGAGAGGTTGTGGTTTAAGTGGGACATGTTTGTGTGCCGAGTTAACAAGGGCTCATTGTGCTGGCCAGTGACTTTACATACGCTAAGGTAATCAGGAAAGAACTCTTCATTGAGAAAATGCTTCCATCAGGAGGCCAGTAGGCAAGTCTTCGGGCATTTTCCTGATTAATGATGGATGTGGAAAGGCCCAGCGCTCTGTGAGCAGTGCCACCCTGGGCTGGTAGTCCTGGGTGCTGTAAAAAAGCAGGCTGAGCAAGCCAGTGAGAGGCATTCCTGCGTGAACTCTGCTTTCCGTTCCTGCCTCCAGGTTCCTGCTTTGGCTTTCGGTCCTGACTGCTGGATGATGGAGTACACGCTGTATGCTGGAAGAGACCCTTTTTCTCCCCAAGTTGCTTTTGTTCATGGTGTTTTATCACAGCAATAGAAACCTAACTAAGGCAAACCCTACCCTAGGTCTACAGGATCTACCCTAGAGTTACAACTCTTACCCTAGGTCTACACCCTGTATCCTAAGTCTATACACTCTACTCTATGTCTACACCACCTATCCTAAGTCTGCCCACCCTACCCTAGGTCTACATCATCTACCCCAAGTCTACACCACATACCCTAAGTCTACACACCCTACCCTAGGTCTACACACCCTACCTAGGTCCACACCACCTTCCTTAGTCTACACACCATACCCTAAATCTACATCATCTACCCTAGGTCAACAACCCTTAGTCTAGGTCCATACCTCCTGCCCTAGGTCTATACACCCTACACAAGGTCTGCACACTTTACCAGAGGTCTATAATTCCTACATTGGGTCTATAACCCTTACCTCATGTCAGCACCAAGCACCCTATGTCTACACCACCTCCACTAGGTCTACACTACTTCCTAAGTCTACATACCTAGCATAAGTCTACACTCCCAACTTTAATTCTCTAACCCCTACCCTAGGACAACTCCCCTTCCCTAGGTCTACATGCCCTACCCTATGTGTAAATCCCTCATCCTAGTTTGACACATTCTACCCTAGGTCTGTGTATGATCTCCTAAGTCTACATTCTATATTCAAGTTCTACATCCCCTGTGTTTGGTCTATGCCTTCTATACTAGGTCTAAGCTCTGTACATAGGATAACACCCTCTATTGTAGATCCACATCGCTGGGCATTAATTCTAGAAGTCTCCACTGACCCTAAGTTTTTACCCTCTGGCCTAAGTATATACCTCTATTCTAGATTTGTACTGTCTGCTCTCTGCTTCCACTACCTACCTGTGTCTACATCTTTTACTCTAGATCTAGATTCCATTCGAAACCCTCTGTGATGGTTTGTATATGCTTGGGCCAGGGAATGACACTATTTGGAGGTGTGACCTTGTTGGAGTAGGTGTGTCACTGTGGGTGTGGTCCCAGCTTCCTGCAAGTCAGTCTCCTCTTAGAGACCTGCAGGTGACGATGTAGATCTCTCAGCTCCTCCTGCACCACACCTGCCTGAATGCTGCCATGTTCTGCCTTGATGATAATGGACTGAGCCTCTGAACATACACCATACACCAGCCCCAACTAAGAGTTGCCTTGGTCACGGTGTCTGTTCACAGCTGTAAAACCCTAAGACACCCGTACTATAGGATAACACCCCCTGCCCTAGGTCTCTACTCCAGGCCCTAGGTTAGTGCTAGTTCTGCATATTCATTCTAGGCGTCCACACTCTATCCAAGGTATGCGTGTTCAAGTACACCCTCTACTCTATGTGGACACCTTCTACTCTAAGTCTACACTCTCTACCCTAGGTCCATAAAACCTACCCTGAGTCTACACCCCTGCACATTTAAGTCAACATGCTGTAGTCTGTCTGCATCCCTACTTTATGTCTAAACGCCTCTACCCTAGCTCTAAAGCATCTACCCTAGCTTACACCTCCTACTTAAGCGTCCACCACCACCTACCCTAGATTTACCTCCGTACCCATGTCAACATTCCATCCCCTCTACCTTTTCTACACCCTCCTCCCATAAAAAGTCAACATACTCTCCTCTATATCTAATCCCCCTACTGTGGCTCTAACCCCCCCCCCCATCACTGGTACACTCTGTCTGATCCCTCCATCCTAGATTTACCCCTTATTCTAGGTCCACACCTCCTCAACTAGCTCCCCTACACTTCCCATCCTTGATCCAATGTCCACACCCAAGTCTACACCACCTACCCGAGCTGTAAGTCCCCTACATAAGGTCTATACCCTCTCTGGTCCATAACCTCTACCCTGTGTCTCCATGGCCTGTGTCTCGATGATCTCTGTAGAGATGCCATCCCACTGAGTTGGGGGTCTACTATAATTCACACCCTGTTGTGATTGAGTGTGACATATATGCCCACTGCTCCTAGTTTGCACACTTGTCCCCCCCCCCAAACACACACACATTTGGTAGCACTACTTTGGAAGGTTGTGAAATCTTTAGGCAGCCACAGCCTTGTTAGAAGAAGCAGGCCATTTAGAGTGGGCAACTGGTCCATTCTGCTGTTACACCCAAACTTTAGGAATCCCACTGGGGACCTGGCACCGTGTCGTCCCCACCGTGATAGACTGTAGTCCCCCAAACTGTGAGCCAAAAATCAACTCCCTCCCTTCATTTGCTTTGTCAGGTATATAGTCACAGCTCTGAGGAAATTAAGTAATATGCACCTTACACAGTTAAACCCACACCAGGCAGGTCAGACTTCGGCTCAGCAACAGGGCTTAACGATGGGCCAGCACTGTCCTCAGAGCCAGGGACCAGCCACTTCTGCCCCCCACAAGCCACACAGCCTACACAATAATAGAGACAGGTGGACTCCGAGGCAGAATGGTGGACCCATCAAAAGCCTGTAGCACAAGGCAGTCCTTGTGACACCCAGTTTGTTTGACTTGCCGGGGTCAAGAGCCACCCAGCTGGCATGGAAATGGTGCATGGGTTTATAGGGTCGCCATGCCTGTCCCAGGCTCTTTGATGAAGCTGACAGATTCCAGGCGGTACCCAAAACTCCTGCATATACTGGGTGAAGTGGTTTTCAAAGTCAGGGCTGTGGCTCTGTGCTCATCTGACCTGGAGTAATGTAAACTGCCTTCCTCACGAGACACAAGGTTTATTTGTACAGTTTGGGCCATTTCTGTAAATGTTTGACCCGTTTAGAAATCCAATCCAAAAGGCAAGCAAATGAATGCTTTTATGCCGTGCAATGGAATTCGCGGCCGCCAGCGGCGATGCTTTTACCTATGACTATCCATTGGATGCTGTTTAAGGCCTGAGGTAAAGACAGGTTGGTCTTGCTTTGAAACACTGCAAAGTTGTGGGGTGAGAGCAAAGTGCTCCCAGTGGGTGCTGGGTGTGGGCTTTCTTTATGGTGTAATCTGCACACAACACAGAAAGCAATAGATTTTGGATGGGTGGGTGGGGACAGAGCAGAGATACACCTGGGAGTTAGGGCAAGGGACACCCAGAAGCAAGGGTCTCTAAGGTCTATAATCCTGCCGTATCCCAGAATATGTGGATCCATCAGCCACTAAATACCTCCCACCCCAGGGAACATGGCATATCTCTGTTAATGAAAGAACTTCTTCTCTTACGTGTGATGACTGTTTTATGACCCATGAGCTCTCCTGAGCACCGTTGGACTCACATGCTCTGGGCGCATCTCCAGAGGGCCCAGGACTCTGTGTACTTGCTGGGATCCTCTCAGTGTGGTTGGTTTTGTGTGGCTTTGTCAGAATAGAGGTCTGACCTCAGTTTTCTAGTGTGTCTGACTCACAACCTCTAAAAACACCTAGGCCTTCTAAAGACTAGCTAGCATCTCAGACAGGTCCCTGTGGCATCAGGGAGAACTCCAGAGGCTGTTTCCCAAGATAACAGTGTGTAAGTAGGTTGTGGGGGCACCAGGGGAAGGCAGGGGGCAGGACAGCATCCCTAGAGCTGTGGCCATTCCCAAGCCAGAGGTGCTGAGGAAAGAGAGATAGAAAAGATTTAGAAGGAAAGTGCTGTAGCAGTGGCCACTGGGAAAGGAGCAGCGGCCTCAGTTTATCAGACTCAGATGACCTCAAAGGGAGTACTCCTGGGCGAGTGGAGTGTCACCGCCCCAGTTCTCCTGGATTTTCATTGGCTGAGCATGGGAAAAGTGAATTTGGAAGGATAGTCTGGGTCCACAGCCAACTGGATCTGTGGCAGGCTGGCTCAATAGTAGGCTGGCTCTTTGGTGGACCCCACATAGGAAATGAAGATGTCCCTGGAGGGAACCCCATTTATCCACCCTACCATGTACCTCTGTTGCCTTATTTCTTAGCTGGTTTACCCTCATAGCTTACAAACCACTCCCACCCCAGCCCTCTCCTCTCAGCCACTTGTCAGAGGCCAAGGACCTCTACTCAAGCCTGCGTGTGTCCCCGGTGAAAGACCCTGGAGGCCACTGCACACCGGGTCTTGTTCCATTCTAGCACTGAGCTATCTCAACTCCCATCCCCCACCCCTCTCCCTGGCATGCTGAGTAGACAGTTTGAATACCCTGGGGTCTCCTGGCACTTGTTTTGACTAGACATCTTTCTTGCCCATGGAGGGTTCTGGCATCTGTCATCCCCATCCCTACATCGGCCCACTCCTCCATCACCTCATGACCAGTGAGTTCACACAGATGCACCAGCTATTCTGTGGGTTTTGCTTGGCACATCCCATTCTCCGTAGAGGTCAGGCACTTCCAAACTTAGGGCTCACGGAGGCCCGGGTGATGGCTAAGTACCTCAGAGGTGGGATATGGAGTTAGGGGTGGGGGTGTGCACGGTGGGAAGGGGCAGCAGTCGATTGAACATCTCAGCCCAGTCCCTCTTCAGAACCTCAGGCAATGGTTTGCGGTTCAGAACACCAGGGTTGGTTTGTGCTGGCTTCTGACCCAGAACCCAGTGACGCCTCCATTCAGTCCATCTGGGCCCACCCCCACTGTCCGAGCGGTCTCTCCTCAGCTGGTTTGTGGTCTCAGGAAAGCTGTTCAATTTCACCGAAATCAGCAGCACTCGGGGTGTTGGTCTCAGCCCACAGGGTTGGGTGACCATCAGGGCCAATTACAGGAAATGCCAGTTGGAGGCAATTCTACCTTTGTGGAGGCCAAGAGAAGAAGAAGAAAAAAAGTTCCTAACGTTAATTGGAACCAAACCCAGCCCACATGGCTCCTTTTGAGAAACTGACCCCAGCACGCCTCGTCTTTGTTTCCTACTCCATGCTGATCCATCCGGTACTCGCTCTGGGTTCTGCACGATTCACCTTTGCTGGGATCCAGGTCCCCCAGCACGGAGGATTGAACCCACAGATCCCTCTCAAGAGCACAGAGAAGCTCCAGGATCGTCAAAGGCACAGTGACATCATCTGTGTAAAGAGAGAGGCAAGGGCAGAGTAGTGGGCTGGTGGCGTCTCCAGTGACCTGGACCTACGCTCATTTGTAGAGCCTTGTGTGTGTTGCCAAGCTGCAGTTGTGAGTCATCAGGTCATAGCTTTATCTACTGTTCTCTGAACTGTGAGTGTGACTCTGTGTGTGTGTGTGTGTGTGTGTGTGTGTGTGTGTGTGTGTGTGTGTGAGAGAGAGAGAGAGAGAGAGAGAGAGAGAGAGAGAGAGAGAGAGAGACTGTGTGTGCTGCCTACCTTTGATCCCAGCACTGGGGAGGCAGAAACAGGATCATCTTGTATAAGATGGGCCTTGCTAACCAGCCAGCCTAGCCCACCTGATAAGTCACAGGCCAGCCTCAAGAAAAAGAAAGAAGGTGCCTGAAGTATAAGGACTGAGGATGGTCCATACAGAAAGTACATAAGGCTGTCTCCACAGTCACACACACACCTTTACAAAAAGGAAACCTTGTAAGATATAAAATGAGATATTAACCATTCCTTTGAAGTGTGAAGTTTGGTCTGGTTTTAGTGTATTATAGCACAAATTTTAAAACTCGTGGTTGCAAATACGTAGCGTGAGATTTCCCATGCTGGCCAGGGTCCTGTGTGCCTCCCAGTGGCACCACCTACAGTCACAGAGCCTGCAACCACGGCCAATGTCATTGTCCTAAGTTTTTTGCCTCACTCTGGAAAGATAATTCCTCAACATTTAGGATCTTTCCCGATTGCAAGGCTATCTAGGTAAGAACAAACACTATCCGGCTCCCCGAAGGTGCAAATACCCGGCCCATTGGCTTCTAGAAGGTTCTGGGAGATTCTGGCACCTTGCACCTGAACTCTATGGAGGGAACGATTCAATATGGCTGAAATACTTTTATTGACTTTTTGAGGATTTTATACACATGTACCATGGGTTCTGATCAAGTCTAGCTCCTCGCATTCCTCCCCTTCAGCTCCCCCCAGATCTCCCCACATTTCCATCCCTGCTATCAAAATCTTGACTAGCATTCAACGATCAGTCAGTAATAGCAGTCAGTGTGAGTGAGATTCGCCAGGAGTGCTTTATAATTGGGGGTGCTGTTTGTACGTGGCATGTTCCTTTCCTCCTTTGGGGCCTCACAGCTGAGGAGCCTGTGAAAAACTGTCAACCTGTCCAAGGTTTGTTGCAGCAGGCAGGTGCAGCCCCCAGGATGAGGGGCAGAAATGGGACCCAGGGTGTTCTGGTCACTGTCAGGGATCAGAGAGCCTTTACAACTCCTGCTTGGCTCACCCAAGCAACAGCCAGAGTCCCATCTGTGGAACAATTGGCATTTTTCTAAACCGGCTTCAAAAATAAGTAGAAAGAGCGACTTCTTTTTGTTCTCTGAGGCAGGGTCTCCGATAGCCCAGACTGACCTAAAATTTACCAAGTGTACAGGATGACCTTGAACTCCTCTTGTTCCTCCTGCCTCTACCTCCTGGGTGCTAGGCTACTAGATTGATTATTGGCTTAGTTTCCATCCCTCAGCCCCAGTCAGGCTGTAAGCTTCAAGGGCTAAGTGTCCTTTGTCCTGACTCTTTGCCCGGATGCTTATACTCCTGAGCATGTGACAAGTTTTCAACTAATGTTTGTGGACTGTTTTAAAACATGGCAGAGTGAGGGTGGCTAAGGCCATCTGGGTACCGAGACGGTCTCACCCCCTCCCTCCTCCTCATCCCTATCTCTCTTCCTTCTTCAACAGGAAATCGAGCCCAGAACAGAGCTCAGTGGACAGAGCCTCAGGCGTTTCCATTTGGCTTGTGCTGGGCTCTCGACAGACTTATCTGTGGCATGTGCCCAGAAGGTTCCTTGGACTTCTCCCCACAGCCAGCTCTGCTCCATAAACGGGGACATTCATGAGTCTGTGGCTCGGGCAGTGACAAGATAATTGTCACTGAATTTGTACTCACCATTCTTCCTGTTTCCTCCAGATCTGACCGCCTGGAGCCTTGGGGTGATGTGGAGACTGGTGTCCTACAGGGCCGGTGCCAGCGACTGCACAGCAGGCTGCCTGCCAAGCATGGGACTGGAGCATCCTGCAGGGTAGGGTGGTGGTCAGGCAGCTGGCAGTGCCGTGGGCTCTACATCTGCGGGTTTGACTCCCTGGCAATTACATGGTTAGACGTGAGTCTTCACGCTAAGACCCAAAGCATGAACCTCTCCAGGGGCCTGGAGCCCCTCAGACCCAGGAAAGGTGGAGAGGAGGTGACTCAGATAAACCACTCTGCAGGCACAGAACAGCGTTTCTGGGGTACTATAAAATGGAGTGACTCTCTCAGAGTCATGTCAAACGGAACAAGCCAAGGTCCAGGCCCAACTCTTAACTTAAGAATTTAATTATTCTAAACGTGTGTGTGTGTGTGTGTGAGAGAGAGAGAGAGAGAGAGAGAGAGAGAGAGAGAGAGAGAGACAGACAGACAGACAGACAGACAGAGACAGAGAGAGAGACAGAAAGTATGTGTATGTGTGTGAGAGTGGTAAGATATGTGTATGTGACAGAGAGAATTGTGTGTGTGTGTGTGTGTGTGTGTGTGTGTGTATGTGTGTGTGCAATGTGTGTGTTTGAGAGAGAGTGGTATGGTATGTATGTGTGAGAGAGAGAATCGTGTGTGTGCATGTGTAATGTGTGTGTGAGAGAGAGAGTGGTATGGTATGTGTGTGTGTGTCCAATGTGTGTGTTTGAGAGAAAAAGTGGTATAGTATGTGTGTTAGAGAGACGTGTGTGTGTGTGTGTGTGTGTGTGTGTGCGCGAAAAATAGGGTTTTTAATTCCTCTGTGTTCCATGCCCACCTGTGCCAGGGACCTGCTCCACTTGATGCATTATTGGTCGCTGTGAAATATTTGGAAGTAGGGAGGGACATCAGAGCCGTCTGCAGAGGAAGCTGCTACCCAGCAGGCACAGGAGAGGTGCTCCGTGTGTCCCTCATGTGTCCTGGGGCACATGACTCCGGGATACTCAGAGAGGACGGAGGTGGACGAACGACCATGAAGTAGAACAGTGGTGTCCACTCCTGTCTGCAGTTATCGCATGCCCTCCTGCTTAAATAACCTACGGAGCGTTTCTCACATTTATTTATTTACGAGCTGGGGCAGGGACACTCCTGGACGATGCCACACAGGTCAGAGAATAACTCTCCTAAGTCAAATCTGTCCCTCCATCATGAGGATCCTAGAGATGCGATTGAGGCTGCTGGACTTGGCTGCAAGCCCCCCTCACACAGCGAACCAGCTTTCTGACCCTTCTTTCTCATTTTTCATCTTGTCTCCATGATCATCCCCAGAGAGAACTGGGTGGGAGAAGTCACGGCGTACATTGACAGAGGATATGACTTTTGGCTGGGCGAGGTGGCGCCCTTATCATGGCCAGCATGCGTGGCAGAGCTGGGGTGAGCCTCAGGCTACAATGTTCTGTCACCTGACTGTCACCTGCCAGCTGCACGATTCTTATTCTAAATTCCCCTGTGGTGTGGACCCGTGGGAACCTGCGTGGGCCCCCACTTCCACCCTCAGCTTCTGTCCACTGGTTCCTTCCAAAAGTGCTTTGTCTGGATAGCACTGTGCTGTTCTCTGCCCACCCCCCGCCCCTGCCTCCAGGGGTTCGAGTCCCAAGGCACAGCTGTGGGCAAGGACAGGCTGGGATTTATTTATGGCTGTCAAGGGTTTTACTGGGGTCTCCATAAAATCTGCTCGTTGGGTGAGGAAGGTTTATGGCTGGGTCCTGTTTGAGGAGTCTCAGATTCTGCGTGTTGGTTTGTCATTTTGAGAAAAACCACAGTTTGTTTTGCTTTGTTTTAAACAAAGGAATGCCAGGATTTGTGGGAGCTGGAGGGGGGCAGCATCCTCAGAGCTTTCCAGCCTTTTCTGGGGCGTCCTCAGAGGAACCGAAGATACAGAGGGTTGGTGCAGTTCATCCGGTGTTGCTGTGACTTTCAGTCCAGAAATGCATTTTAAATCTCTATGTCTGTTTCTCTCTAAAGCACAGACATGGAGACACAATACAGAACGGTTGACTGTGTTGGGAGGCTCTGTCCAGCGGGTGTGCCTCTGTAGCTCCCAAGCTCCACATTGGGACACACTTGGAAGTCTCTTGTCCAAGTGGAATACACTGTCTGTGTGTGCAAATAGGCAGGGACCTCTTAGAGATCATTTAATTTGATGTGTATGGATGTTTTTCTGCCTGTGTGTCTCTAAACCACATGCATGTCTGGTTCCCATGGAGGTCAGAACTGGAGCTGGAGTTCAGATGGTTGTGAGCCACCGTGCTGGTGCTGGGAATTGAACCCGTGTCCTCTGCAGGAATGGCCAGTGCTCTTTCCAGCTCCGGAGTATCATTAAAAGTTCTCCATTTTAAAGTTAACTGAAATATTTCTGGCTCTGTGAAAAATTGAGTTTACTGTTACTCAGAAAGAAGCCAAAAGCCCCCTTTCCTTCTGTGTCACCCCAACATTCATCTGGTGTTACCCACACACCCACACACCCACACACCCCTTTCTTTTCTGCAGCATGGATGAGTGGTGGTTTTCTCCTGGGCCCCGAGGGTTCACCAGGCCAGGACTCTGCCTCTGAGCCACATCTCTGGCTCCCTCTTTGCTTTCTATTTCAAGACCTGCTTTCACTGAATTGCCGAGGCTGGCCTTGAACTTGCCATCTTCCTGCCTCAGCCTTCCAGATAGCCAGGACAGCAGGCCTATACCACCAGATCTGACTGCAAATATTTAATTTGGATGCCACTTAAGCCATATTTCCTGTGCTTGAGAGCAAACAGAGGGTCCATATACGATGGAATCTGTGGCCTGCACTCTGGTGTTGCTTGTACCTTCTGCAAACAGATATGTATGTGTGGGTGGTGTATGTGTGTGTACAAATTGTGGGTGCATGCATGCACATGTGTGTTTGCAAGTGTGTGAATATGTAGATTGGTGTGTGTGTGTGCATTCATGTGTGTAAATTGTATGCATGTGAGTACATGTATGTTGCAACACCAGAGCGTAGGCTACAGATCCCATCAGCCCATATAAACATGGTATTTGGACCTTTTGTTTTCCCTAGACTCATAGAAGCACAGGAGATATTGCTTAGGTGACATTTACATTAAGTGGGTGTGTTGGTACATGTGCATGTATAAATTGTGTGAACATGCACACATATATGCCTGTGTGTGTCTCTGTGTGTGCACATGTGTGCACGTGTGCTTGTATGTGTAAATGCCTGTGTGTATGTGTGCACATGTGTGTGTGTGTGTCAGTGTGTGTGTGTCAGTGTGTGTGTATAGGGGAAGCATGAAGCAACCCAGATGGTCAGAGGAGTGGATAAACACATGGAGGGAAAGGAGACAGGCTCCTCGAGGTGGCACACTAGACAGGCTGCAGAGGTGGCAACACGGGTGTCTGGACTCCTGGCCCAGGCTCCTGACTGCAAGCTGTGTTTGACAGGAGACAGAAGAGGGTCAGGGACATGCGTGGGCCAGAGAGAACTTCAATCAGTAAGCAATGACCAATGAACTGGAGCCCTAGACTCCACATGTAAAGCCAGGTGGGGTGGGGCAGGCTTGTAACACTCTCTGGGGCTCCTTGCCCAAGTGAGCCTAATTGGTGAGCTTGAGACCAGTGGAGCTGGTGGATGGTGCCCGAGGAACAGCTTCTAGCCCTCATAACATGAGCACACGTTCCCAAAGACACACGCTGTACCACATAGGCATGCACAGAACAAGAGGTAGCGTGTTTTTCTTCAACAGCTCAATTAAAGTTAAACTAACAAAAGTCAGTGCGGTTAAGGTGCTGTCCTGACACTGAGAAGCAATTAGCAAGAACGGGCGAATGGCAGCCTCACCTTGTTGGTGTCTGTGGTGTCCCAGGGCCAAATGCACAGACCAGCCTCCAGCTGCCCTCGGTTCCCACAGAATGCACCCCTCGGGAGTCCTGGACCTTCACACACTCATGTCCAACCACATCTCATGTCCAACCAGGCAAACCCCTGTCCACTCTCCAGGTCTAAGAATATGAGTTCTCAGGACCTCTAGTAGAAGGAGAGCCCTCATCTTTCAGCAAGCTGGAATAGCTGCGTGCGTGCTCTTAAAGAAACACTGGGTTGGCCAGAGACATTTCCCCCTGCTGTCGTGAAGGCAGAGGAATAGGGGGTAACCTTTCTGCTGCAGCAGCAGATGGTTCGGGAGTGAAGGGTGGGCACCCCACTTCCACCTCAGAGCCACTGTGACAAGCACCCCATCCTCAGACGCTGAATCTGCTGTGTCCTCCCCATCTACCCCCAGATGTGGGTGGCCTGGGGGAGGGTCTGCACACCACGATTCCCAGGCCACCCAGGGAGAGGGCTGGGCCTCATCGAGCTACATTCTGTTCTTAATGGACTCAGCTGGCAGGGCTCACGTGAAGGGTCGGCTTCTCATCAAATCCTGGGCAGGCAAGAAGCAGCCACCAGCCACAAGTCTCCCCTAAGTGTCCACTCTCTCTCAGCAGTCCTGGGCTGACCTAGAGAGGCTCAGTCAATACAGACCCTAGGACAGTTAGGACAGCCATTCAGAGCCTCTCTAAAAGCAAACATCCAAGGATGCCCAGGCTAGCTCCTTTAGGGAGACTACCTCCCGCACAAACTAGACTCGTCACAATCACTCTGGACTCAACCTCAATGCTCACCTGATGCAGTATCAGACTGAATCAAAGAGGAGGCAGTTTCTGAGCCCTTAAGACATGCCCAAAGATATCCAGGTAAGGGTTCAGCTCTCCTAGGCCAACAGCATCACCAGTGTTCAGCCTCTGGCTTTGCATGTGCCATGTGGGCCCAGAACGAGTGTGATTAAGAAGAAAAAAAAAGCACCCTCCAGATGAGGAAGGTGAAAGAGAGGAGTGCTGTAACACAAGCGTGAGCTCTCGTCCACCAGCAGGGCTAAAATGAGCACTCAGCCAGGATACTCAGGTACTCGTGGGAGTGCAGACTTCCCTAGGTTTGGCTGAATCTGGTTGAAGACCTGATGGCTGCTGGGTAACCAAGGAGTCTCCCACCCCCTCCAGGGACATGAACGACAGGAAGATGGCCAACATGATGCACTCAAGGATGTACAGCACACCCGAGTCATGTGGCCCCAGGTAAGAAATGCCCCCAAATGCCCTCAGGACACAAGGGACAGTCTGGCAATCTCATGGAGGACTAGGTGTAGCAGGGAAAACGATCCTGGGCACTGAATGGTGCCTCTTACACTGTAGACCAGCCGTTCCCAGCCTCCCCAATGCTGCGACCCTTTAATAAGTTCCTCATGCTGCGGTGACCCCCCCAACCATACAATTATTTTGTTGCTACCTCATAGCTGTAATTTTGCTACCACTATAAATCGTATTGCAAATATCTGGTTGCAGGATATCTGATATGTGACTCCCGGGAAAGGGTTATTCACCTCTCCCTGCCCAGAGAGGTCATGACCCAGAGGCTGAGAACCCCTGCTTTAGACCATGTAACCCCATTCACAAGGCCCACTCCCCAGTGGGCCCTCAATGGCTAGGAAAACCTCAGCTCTTAGCTTAGGGAAGTAGGGGAGAGGCCTAGGGCTTCCAGGGTCCTGGTCCCACCCTGATGTGGGGGCCGGGAGTGGGGAAGTTATATAGGTGTGTATGTTTCTTGATCCCCCCCCACACACACACACACAAAATTTGAATTCCTCTCTGTACACCACACAGAGCAGAAGGATCTGGAAGAATAATCTAGAAACATTTTGATGGCAACAGAAACAGGTGGGTTTCTTCTGGATGTCAGAGGTCACACCTGCAGCTACCTTATTGAGTAACCATGGCGATTATCCCTCTCCCCTCTGAGGAATGTGGGCTATGGAAGGCACCCCTTTAGTAACAGTGCTCTCTCTAAATGCTTCAAATCCCAGGAAAAATATACAGGTGCCCAACAGAGGCTGTGGGGCTTCACTCAAGCCAGATGTGTCCCCAGGAGGGAGCAACGGATCAGGGAACCATGAATACCAGCAGCAGGGCTCAGTGTGGAAGGCACTTACCATCAAGTCCAATGATGGCTTTGATCCCTGGGACCCACATGGTGAAATGAGAGAGATGACTCTCAGAAGCTACACACACATACACACACACGTACATACATACACACACAACAAGGCACATATACACACACAACAAAGCACACACACATAAAAGAAGGCATACACACACCATGATACATACAACAAGCTACACACACATACACACACAAACACACACCTTGGCACATGTACACACACACATACACATAAAACAAGCCACACACACTTTGACGAATGTAATATAATTTTCTTTTAAAGAAGCACATTCTATAGGCTGACAGCCTCTGGACACAAGGTCTCAAAGCAGTGGTTGGGTTTGTGTACCTCAGTTTCCTTACCTGTAAATGGAAATGTGGTGAGGAGAAAGCACCCCACATTCTTAGCTCAGAGTCAGTCATAGAGCCAGAATGCCATGAATGTCAGCCCCTGAGCTAGCTCTGAGCTCTCTCCAGCTGTGGTGTCCCTGCACTGAGCTCTGTGGAGCCTTGAGTAAAGTCTGTGTGACTTCCAGCAAGGTTGGCTTCCTTGGGGAAACTGCAGATCTGCCTGCCCCCCACCCCTCCTGCAAGCCCAGACATCTTGCAGACGATCCACAGTGTCATGAACTTCTGTGCACAGAGAAGCTTCCAGAAGGCATCTGATTCCGAGCAGAGACAGCGAAGAGCCCTGCGTGGTCTTGGGCTTCCTAGCAATCCACTCTCCCACAAGGGAGGGAATCCTGTGATCCCGTGAGGTTGGGAAGGCACCCTTTCCCAAGGCAGACCAGTCTCCTCTGCTGTCCTGACTTATCTCCCGCTGAGCCAATAAAGAAAAGAAAAGATTTGCAGCCATGAACATGTGTGTCCCTTCATTATCAGGATAGCCTGTGGCCCCAATGGGTGGACAGCAGCCTGAGGTGTCAGCTCTGGCTAAAAACTGGGACTAAAGAAGAAAGAAAAGAAGGTATGTGTGTGTGTGTGTGTGTGTGTGTGTGTGTGTGTGTGTGTGTGTGTGTGTATGTGTATCTATGACTGTGTGTATATGCATGTCTATGAGTGTGCGTATGTGTGTGTGTGTGCCCATATGTGAGTGTGTGTACATGTGCTGTATAGCTCTATGAGTGCGTAAGAATATATGTGAATACATCTGACAGACCTGCTGTGTCAGAAAGGACAGAGAGCCTTCTAAGGTCCCATCGTAAACATCTCTGTTAGTTAATTTATAAGCTTATGCGACTTGACAGAAGTAGCTTTTGGAGGAGGGAAGTGTTTTGACTTGCAGTTTGAGGAGGGAAAGAGAGAAGAGAGGATAGGAGGGAGGGAGGGGAGGAGGGTAGAGGGAGGGGGAAGTTCATTAAAGACATTGTGGCAGGATCTTGAGAGAGCTGGTCACATGGCACCCACAGTCAGGGAGCTGAGAGAGATGGATGCTGGCACTCAACTCATATTTTCATTTTTGTTCGGCCTGCGTTCCCAGCCCAGGGGATGGTGCCACCCATGGTAACTCCACGTTTTGCAACTTCAATCAACTTAACATAAAAAAAAAATCCCTCACAGAGAGGCCCAGGGTTTTTCCCATGATGGCTCTCATTACTGTCAGGATTATGTCAGCCCCCAAGCAGCTTTGGAATGAGGAAGGCTCCATGGTCAACTTGGGCAACAGGAAACTGAAAACCCGGGACACTGGGGGTTGGTTATCCTCAGCCTGATTGAGGGTCAAGCTCCAGCAGGTACCTGTGATGTGGGTGTGACTTCTCTGTTTCCAAGGAAACTCACCAGAAAATAGCCTGGACCTCATTAAGCAGGAGCAGAGGTTCCCCACTGGGGGCCTGCTGGAAAAAGCTGGAGAGCATCTCTCAAGTGCCAAGGTGGGGACTCTGAAATCCCATGACCAGGAGCCCAAGGAGTCGTGCTGGTGTCATGGATGGGTGGGGCAATGGTTGGGAAATGAAGGCCTGATCTCATCGCACCAGCATGACAGCATGGTTCTCAGCTGACAGAACAGGGGAGACTGGGTGGGTGTGGGGGCATCTGTCACTCAAGCTTTCTGTGAATCTAAGTGCTTTCTGCAAACAACATCACTGAGAAGAGTAATATGACTGGAAAGATGGGAAGAGGGACATCGGAAGGAAGGGGAGGGAGAGGGAGGAGAGGGAGGAAGAGGGGGGAGGAGGAGGGAAAGATGAAAGGATGAAGCTAAGAATGGAAAAGAGAGAGGGAGGAAAATCAATGGTATGAAAGATGGGAGGGAGGAGGGAGAGGTAGAGAGGAAAGAGGGAAGGAGGGGAGAGGAAGAGGAGGGAGAGAGGGAAAAATGAAAGAATAAAGCTAAGAAGGGAAAAGAGAGAAAGGAAGACCAACAGTATAAAAGATGGGGTGGGGGCAGCCAGGCATAGGTGGTGCACACCTTTAATCCCAGCACTTGGGAGGCAGAGGCAGGCGGATTTCTGAGTTCGAGGCCAGCCTGGTCTACAGAGTGAGTTCCCGGACAGCCAGGGCTACACAGAGAAACCCTATCTTGGGGGGTAAAAAAAAAAGGAAAGAAAGATGGGGAGGGGAGGGGAAAGGAGGGGGAGGGGAGGGAGGGGAAGAAGAGAGAGAGGGAGGGGGAGGAGAGGAAGTGGAGGGCAGGGGGATGGACAGAGAGGAGAGAGGGGAAGGGAGGAAGGAAGGGGGAGGAAGAGGGAAGCCCAGCATCTTAACGCTGACTCCATTTCTCACCACATAGCTCCCCTGCATGCTTGGACAATGTTTGGAGGTCAGAAGAATTCAGAGGGTAAGGGTCATCTGCTCCTCACAAAAGCATGGCAGGGTGCTTGAGGGTGAGCTACTGACTGCACAGAGGCTGGAGCGGAATGCAGCCAGGGTAAACTGAGGCCAGCAGATTAGAGTCAAGGACCATGCTTAGCCCCGAAAGGTACAGGCTCTGTGCTAGAAATCCCTCAACCCCCGGCCCAGCTACAGAAGCCTTTGGACTTGCTAAGGATGCCAAAACCACTTTGAGGGACATGGCACAAAGCTGGCTGCTGGCTGCACCGTGGGAGAGTCTGCCAGGTGGGCGCAGACAGTGGTGCATGCTCCAAATATTTCCAGTCTGGCCCTCTAGCACAGGGGATGTCTGTGGTCAGGTAGAAATTTGTCACCCGTCCCTGAAGCCCCAGTGTGGTGTTTCTGTAGTCACAAGCCATTCATTCTTCCAGAATCAGTCCCCAGTGATAAATGAGGAGAGCGCACTTCCTGTGGGGGTGGGGGTGGGGGTGGAGCTCAGCATCTTCCACTGTAAGATTGATGGGGGCAGGGCAGGGAAGAAGAGACCAGAGGAAACATGAAAGGGAGACCAGAGGGGATCTGACAAGTGTCCACCTGGCTAGCAACCCCTTCATGATTTCATGACTTCAGGCTGGGCTGTCACTGTAGGCCTCCTGGAGATGTGAAGCCAGAGGCCAGCTTGGAGGCACAGGTCTGTCATCCCCCCTAGCTGAGAGGATAAGGCTAGAAGATTTAAAGTTCTAACCCAGCCTGGGCAACTTAGTGAGACCCTGTCTCAGAATTAAAGGGAAGAAGAGGTTGGGGATCTGACCCAGTGGCAGAGCGTTTACTGAGCATGCGCGAGGCACTGGATTCTGTTCCCAGTACTGCTGGAAGTGAAGAGGTGACCAGAGCCAGCATCTCAGTTTCTCAGGAGTGGGTTGCTGCCATACTATGTTCTCCTTGTCAATCACCATCTCGGCCTCCTGCTCAGACCCTGGAAATGTGCTGATCCACAGGAGTGCCAGCCCCTGAAGGCTCAGCATTGGAAAGAAGCCTGTGCCCTAGTCACACATGCCAGGTTCCCATCTGAAAGGTGGGCAGCTGTTCCAAACATGCCAGCCATCATGAAGAAGCTGCAGCCTCACAAGGAGCCAACAGGGCCCATCCTGTGTCCTAGCCACACCCATGCAACAAGCCTTTCTTCCAGAGCTCAGAAATGCTCAAGTCAGACCAAGGGTCAGGGTAAAGCAAGGGCAGAACCTTGCTGAGCCTCAGTGGACCAGTCGGACTGCTGCTTCCCATCCCAGAGCATTTCAGGAGCAGACTAGACAACCAGCAAAGCTCTCAAGATGGTGCAGAACCCAAGAGGCCAGACATTCTACAGGATGATGGAGGGAGGGAGGGAGGAATGGAGGGATGGATGATGGATGGATAATGGATGAATGGAGGGAGGGATGGGTGGGTAGGTGGATGGATGGATGGATGGATGGATGGATGGATTGGTAGACAGATAGATGGGTGGCTGGGTGGATGGATGGACAGGTGGATGGATGATGGATGGAGGGAGGGAGGGGTAGATGGATGGATAGATGGATGGATGGATGGATTGGTGGGCGGATAGATGAGTGGTTGGGTGGATGCATGGGTGAATGGATGGGTGGATGGATGGAGTGATGTATGGGTGGGTAGATGGATGGACGGAGGGAGAGGTGGACAGATGAGTGGTTGGGTGGATGCATGGGTGGATGGATGGATGGATAGATGGGTGGATGGGGATGGATGGATGGAGTGATGTATGGGTGGGTAGATGGATGGACGGAGGGAGAGGTGGACAGATGAGTGGATGCATGATGGATGGATGGATGGATGGGTGGATGGATGTGTGTATGATGGGTAGGAGGGATGGGTGGGTGGAGTGAAGATGACATTCATTTTCCTGTGTTTGCATAATCTACACAACAATCTCTCTGTGTCCATCTGTCTGTCTATCCTTCCCTCTCTCTGCTCTGTGTGTCTGTCTCTCTCTGACTCTCTCTCTGTCTCTCTCTGTGTCTTTCTGTCTCTGTCTCTCTCTGTCTCTGTCTCTCTTTCCCCTCTCTCCCCCTCTCTCTGCCTCTGTCTCTGTCTCTGTCTCTCCCTCCTACAGATGACCCAGAGGGTAAGATCCAAGTGTCATCCTCACATCCAGCACTCACTGGGCTCCTGCCAGAGGCTCAGCATTGCACTGGGTCCTGGGAGTTGCAACCAGCCATCGGTATCAGGCCCCCATTCTTTCCCCTCACCCATTTCTGTGATAACCACCAACACCAATACTGCTATCAACACCAGTAACATCATTACCACCCAGAACACCCTCACCGTGAATATGATGCCAACATAATTAATATCAATATCAACACACCAGCTCCATCCATCGTTAATAACATCAACAACAAAACCAACAATATTGTGATATCTAATCATGCTGTCAACTTGACACACCTGGGAAGCGGGAAGTTCACCTGAGGAATCTCTTCCATCGGGGTGGCCTATGGGCAGGTCCGTGGATCATTTTCCTGATTACAAATTGATGTGGGAGGGTCTAGCCCACTGTGAACTATTCAATCCCTAGGCAGCTGAGTCTGGGCTGTATAAGAATGGTACCTGAACGTGAACGTGAGCAGGAACCAGGAAGCAGTATTTCCTGACAGTTTCCGCTCCAAGCTTCTGCCTTGGGTTCCTGCTTTGACTTCCCACAATGATGGACTGTGAGCCCTGGAAGTATAAGATGAAATAAATCCCTCCTCCCCAAGGTGCTTTTAGTCCAAGTGTTTTATCACAACAACATGAAAAGTAAGGGGAAAATACCATTTCCATCAAAGCCAACATGGCCACCATCAAAACCAACATGGCCACCATCAAAACCAACACGGCCAACACTACTATCAGCCACCGCAACCCAACAAAACCAACATCACCATCAACACTTCTGTTACTGCTGGTGACAACACTGCCAGTCACCATCACCACTACAGAGAGGCTGTAGCTCCTCTAACTCACTCCACACTGGGCAAGGCAGCAGGTTTTCAGTCTTGTGCTCCATTTTACAAGCAGTTTCCCCCCTATTTTGAAGATGGAGGATGACTCTGTCCCTAGGTAGGCATGGGAGCACCACCATCTGCCTCACATCACAGACTGATAAATGGCTCATTCTGGGAGTAGAAAGGGATCGACCTTACAAGTTTCCTCAGGTGAATTGAGACTGAAAAAGGTAGAGAGATGATTTCTAAAACCATATCAGGAAAAACAGATTCTGTGGGAAGTGGAGGAAGCCATGCACGATTGATGTCCTGAGTGGGTGCGTGCCATTGACACCGGCACTTCCATGTCAAAGACGACAATGCCTCATCTCATAGGAGCAGCACAGCCTTCCCCGGAGAAGGCTCAAAGGGATGGCAAAGCTCTTCTCTGGAGACCAAGTGTGGTTGTAGACAGTGCACAGAAAATGCCCAGCATAGCTTTCTCCCCCTGGATGTCTATAGCCTGAAGACTGCCCCCGACATACTGTGCCTACTGAGACTATCTAAACCAGCCTCCTCCAGCCAGCTGTACATGGTAAACCTGCACAACCCCCCCCTCCCCGTTCAACTCTGTGCAATAACCCCGCCTCTCCGTTCAACTCTATCCAATCAACACGTGAAGCTTCCTGGATGTTGCGGTTTCTCCATCCGGGATTCCTTTCTGCCCAGTTCCAGCTTTTATGTGTGTTAATGGGTTTTCTTCATCCTCCTGCTGCCCCGGTCACGATGGTCCACTGGAACCATATTAGGATGAAGCGAGACTTGAAAACCTATCAGACACTTGAGACCAAGGAAATGATGTAACGTCCACCCACCCAGACTCCAATAAGTGGACACTTAGCTCTGAGATGTTGAAGATCCAACATGGTCCATGATCAGACCACTCTACATACGTCAGGAACAGAGAGGCAGAGGACTCCTGACTGTCCCAGGAGTCCCGGTCCATCTCAGGCCACTACTGATGGACCCTGCCCCAGTCATCACCTGCCTGTCTACCGTTCACACTTACATCCCTGCCGCTCATCCATCCACCCATCTGTTGTCCTGTGCCCAGTCCTGACCTTCTCTTGCCCCCTCCCCCACCCCCACAGCTCAGCTCTGACTCTGCAGCCTCTCCAGCTTCACAGGCCAGTTTCTCCATTATCTTATCAAGACAGAGACTCCCAACCCTGTCAGTTTTCCAGCTTAACCTCTCAGGCCTCTTGAACCCTTGAGACCCCTTGTCTCTTCAGCTTTCGAAGCTATCACACAACTTACATATGGATGTATATATAGATGGGTAGATACAAGATGGATAATTGGCTGATTGATAGAAGATAGATACATCTACTATGTAATGTATAATGTGCAAGCTAAGAATTAACATTAGTAATTAAGATGAGAACAAAAGAGTATAGGCTTGCCTCACTAAGGCCATCAAGCCAAGCAGGGTTATCTAGAAAATTGTTATTTGCTAAACTCTGTCATTTGTGGAAAGCCACAAGCCTGTTGGTCTGCGTTTCTGACATGCGCAAGCATGACAGCAGACCTCATCTGTCAAGGCCCTGAGATGCCCGGCCCATGTCACTGAAGCTGATGCTCCCCCAACACATCCCAGGCAGGGCCACGACCACTAGGCCACTGGGAAAGGCACTCACCTTGTCTGAGAACCCAGCCTAGACTCCACAGGAACTGAGCAGAGGGTCTGGGCTCTGCTCCCTGGAGCCCGGATCACCCTGTCCCATAGCATCCCCTCCCCTGTGGTCTGTGTTCCTGGTCTAACTCTACCACTCACTCCGGCCTCAGTTCCCCTACGTGTGCCAAACGAATGGCCTCGTCCGTGAGCCTAACTCAGAGGTGTCGTTTACCTCAGAAGCATTTCTGCCCTTTCCTCAGAGGGGCCCATCTGCCATCTGGAGGGAGTGAGGCTGCTAACCCTAACTCTCTTGCACCACACAGGATGCCCCACTATAAAGAATGAGGGCCAAGCTCCCTACACTGAGGAAAGAAACCAAAAAAGCAGATTCCCTGTCACAATCCCTAAAAAGGCAAAATTGAAACCCTTCCTCTGTTTTCCCCCAGACCATGCTCTGTGGCCTCCCTTGGGGCTGGGGCAGGGGCATTTCACAAATGATCAAGTTCCAGGGCACAGACCCCCCCTCCCCCATTTTCTGACCATTGAACCATCCTCCCCTCATTTTCGGATAACACCTTCTTTCTGTTGGTTTTTTTTCTCCCTCCTGCTGCCTGCAGATCGGAGCTGAGTGAACCCCTGCATGGGTTGTAAGGGTGCCTTTATAAAGGGTCACACGAGAGATTCCTTAGCATCTTGGAGCTCAGGGGATGATGGATCGAGTTACCGATTCCCTTAATTGCATGTCTGGGCTAAAAACAGACTCTTTTAGTTTTCCTAAGAAGTTACATTCTTAATGACATTAAAATATTGCGGTGAGTGAAGCAAACTGCTAGCTGACGGATTTAGGGCCTGAATCAGTGTGCGCGGAGTGTTTACCTAAACTTGTTTACCCCTGCTGGGTCACTAGTCTCCGAGGTTCTGCCAAAGCCCAGGAAGGAACAGTGGTGTCAGATTCAGGACCTGGAGAAGGCTCAAGAATGTCTTTCGATTTCTTAGCCCCGGACTGAGCAGGCGCTGCAATCACGCTGTAACTGAAGAATGACTGTGTGCACCAGGCCTGCAAGCCGATTCATCACCCTGGATTTCTGCAGGGACCGGGAAGGGCAGAGATGCCATGGGGAGAGGAGGGAAACCTCTTGGCTTTGTGTCCTGTGGCAGCTCTTTCCAAATCTTAAAACAAGTAAAAGCAGAGACAACTTTGAATAGGCACCCTCAAGAGGCCAGGTTCAGTGGGGACATGCTCCGTGGAAGCTTCCCAAATTCTCCCCATCGCAGGAAGCAGGAAGCAGCATATAGCCAGGATGTAGAACCTAAGCCCCACAAACTGCTGGGTAACTCCAAGAGGACATAGCTTGGATTCAGTGCTCTTCAGACAGGCCAAGAGCTCTGAGGTCAGACAGTGTGCTCCCAGCCTGGTAACCTATGCTGAGGCTCTAGGAGACAGCTATCTGGCAATAGAAACAGCCGCAACCTGAGCCGTCAAGGTCAGTATCACACACATACCCTGCCCCTAACAAGCTGTCATGATGCTTTTACCAGGCATCTATCCTCTAGCGGTTCTGGTCTCCATCCCTCGCCCTCTCTCCTAGCCCCACGGAGGGAAGGACCCATGGTGTGTAAGCTGATCAGTCACAGTTATTGTAGATAATGATGGCCAGAGAGATGGCTTAGTGGGTAAAGGGCTTGCCTCAAGGACCTGAATTCCATCCCCAGAGCCTACACAAAAAGCCTGGCATGGTGACAACATGGTGAGATGTACTTGTAATGCAGGAACGGCGAGGTGGAGGGAGACGACTCGTCTCCAGACTAGGGAGATGCCTGTCTTTAAAAAGGATGGTAGACTCCAGAGGATGACATGTGCATTTGACCTCTGACCTTCCTGCGCACATGCACACAGACATTACAACAACAGCAACACACACACACAGATAATCTAAAAGAATAAAACAGGCAACGTGTTGTCAAAACCACCCAATACTTCAGACCCAACCCCACAGACATTTGACGGTTGTCATCTCCAGCACAGGGTCTCACCATGAAGTCCTCCTGGCTGGCTTGGTACTTGCTGTGTAGTCCAGGCTAGCCTTGAGTTTGGGTGGGTTCTCCTGCCTCAGCTCCCCAAATGCTGATATTACAGTCATGTGCCACTGCACACCCAGTTTGGCCCCATGTATACTTTATCTAAAAATAGAAACCCTATAAATCAGCTGTGGACTCTAGCAAATGCCACACACAGGCAGGCTGGGGGTTCTGGTTTCTGCTGCTCACTCGGGAGAGTGCGCCCAGAATTACGGCTAATGATGGGCAGAAGGGAGGATGAGGGTCAGGTAGGTAATGAATGATAGGTACCTGAGAGCGGCTACACAGATCTTTTAATTTTAGCTAGTTAGTGAGTCTGTGAGTGAGTTGATTAGTTAGTTAATTAGTTAGTTAGTTAGTTAGTTAGTTAGTTAGTTACAAGGTTGTGCCATGGCACCCATGTGGAGTGGAGTTTACAGGGAAATTGGAAGATGAGATTGGATCCTGGTTTTGAACTCAGGACCTCAGACTTAGCAGCAAGCCCCTAAGCCGCCCTGTGCAACTCTTTAAACTTTCTGCATGGTTACGAATTTTCACTGAAAATATTCCAAAATGGAGAATGCAGATCCTTGATACATGCTCAAAAGCTACTCTGTCCACTCACCAGACGCCACAGCCTCGCAACAGATCCTTCACAGCAGCGACGTCCCCAGCTTCTCAGACTCCCTCCATTGGCTGCAGCCCGAGCATGCGCACTGCAGTGATGATGAGGCGGACTGAGGATCGCTTAGAGCTTGCCACTCGTCAGCTGCTCTCCTAAACGCTTAACGCACATTGACTCGGAAAACACCTCCATAATCTATAGGTCAGTGTACATGTCCTCGGCAGGGCGGTGATGGTGTTAGCCATTTTACAGATGACAACAGTGAGGTTCGGAGAGAGCTATGAGGTGCTTCGTCCAGTGGGCGGCGCACCCGTGCTCACTCATCTCGGGGGACTCAGAGGTCCTCGATCTGCAGCATCTTGGTGGCATGGTTCGGGTTTCCTCACCCAAATCCTGTGGCCCCAGCTTTTTCCTTCTCCTGGCTGCATTGCTTTCCGCATCCCACAACTCTCTCAGCCCATCCCCCACTAAACTCTCAATATTGGAGCCCAATCTGTGCTGAGTGATAACCTCGCGGGCCTCTAAGGGAAAGTACACCACCACCGGTTGAACCCTCGGAAAAAGGGGGGTGGGGGTCCATCGTATTCAGAATTTCTTCCGCGTGACTGTGAATGTTAAGCTAGATTCACGGGAGAACTCTCTAGGGTTCTCAGTGAGGGTGAACTGGAAGACAGCAGCCACTAAAATCTTACAGGGATGTATTCGAGAAAGAGACCAGAAGGAGAGAGGGAGGATGCTGGGTAAAAAAAGCTGTTTGGATCTTATTAGCCTCAGCTGCTATTGGAATATGTCCCCAAAGTCCTAGAAAGGGAAGATGCTAAAGGTGGACAGGCAGATGCCAGGCAGAATGTGCCTAAGTGTGTGTATTCCCATGTGTGTGCACACATACGCATGTACACGCTCAAGTGCATATGTGTGTGTGAATGTTCTCATATGTGTGTACATGCATGCATGTGTGCAAATGTTCTCATATTTATGTGTGTATGTGTGTTTGTACAAGTGTTCTCATATTTATGTGTGTGCATGTTTGTATATTCTCATATTTATGTGTATGCATGTGTGTGTGTGTATGTGCATGTGCATGTGTGCATCTGGATTTTTACTCACAGTATCTAGCAGAGAGTAAACACTAAAGACACACAATGTATAACCTCTGTATAGATTGCGCCAGGACCCTGTGATTAGTGGGGGCTCCTGGCACTTCCTGGGCACGGGAAGATCACGGAGTGGCAACCAGGCTGGCAGTTTCCCGACCCCATCGCTGTGCCTACTGTGTCATTTGCGGGTATTTACAGAGGCAGCAGCTCAGCTGCATCTTCTCTGACTTAACACATTTGCAGCAAAGGGTTGTAAACCTTCCAGTGAAACCTGCCCACGAGCTGCCTTCCTTGGAAGCCATCAGGCTCTTGGGACATTGAGGCAAATCCTCAGCCTGCCTTGTGAGGGGTGACAGTTGGCAAAGCTACAAAGAACCAGTCTGAGTTATTGGGGGGGGGGTGCTGCGCACGTGTGTACTGAGAGTGTGTGGGCGCGTGTTGTGTGTATGTGTGTTGAAATTACTAACTTCCCCAGGCTAACGTGATATGCAGAGCTGGCCTGCCCACCGCCGTGGGTGGTCCTCCTTGGGCCCTCTGGAGGGGGATCGGATGGAGCGGGACATGAGTTTAGCAACATTTCCAATGGGGTAATGACAGCAGTAATAATGGCTGTCCCGCTTGGGAAGAGGAAATCAAAAAAGCCTACACGGGACAAAAATAAACAAGCGCGTAACGTCGGCCCAGGAGGCTGGCCAGTTCTGAACTTGGAGGACATCAAAGCAGGATTGGTTATCGGGCATCCCAGGCTCCAGGCTCCACTGAGCCCTGGCTCTCACTTTTATCAGCCTTGTGGATGTGGCCAGAGTCTCACAGCTGCACAGCTGTGGCTGCCCCACAGAATCCTGTTTCTGGGGAGGCTCAGACTGCAGCAGATTGATGGAGAAAGACCTTAAGATGACCCAGAGTATCACGGGGACAACAGAAATACCTACATTTAGATTCTAAATTCTGAACCACAGAAAGCAGGCTGAGGTCAGAAAGCATCCAGGATGGAGCCTCGCCACTGAAAGGAGCATGCCTCCTCCAGCAGCTTGTCCTGGCAGGGGCTGGGTGACCCTGAGCCAGTGGCCTCCCCTCCTGCTCAGATGGGGTGAATTATACCCAGCGTTCAGGCAGCCCGTGTGTTGTGTGTGCCCAGCTTCTGCCATGCCCAGACATGGCATGGAGTTTCAGTAATAAGGTGTTGATGAAATCTGTCCCCCAGATGGGCCCAGAGAGTTGGCTCAGCCGTGGGAGTTACAGGCTGCATAGGAAATGGACATCCCTGGAAATCCTCATGCTAAGCAGAGTGAGCAGACTCAGGAAGGAGACATGATTTTTTTTTCTCACACACAAAATCTAGATCTGAATGTGCAGGACATGGGATTAGGAGGGCCATTCGAGGAGAGGAGAGAGGCAGGGGAGGGAAAGAAAGGCCAACACCTGAGCCTGGAGAGATGGCTCAGTGGTTAAGGACATTGCCACCTCTGCTGTTCCCACTATCCCCAGGGTGGCTTACAGCAGCCAGTAACTCCAGCTCCGAGGATGGGAGGGTCTGGTGCCCTCTTCTGGTTGTCTTGAGTACTGCACCCAGGTCACGCACAGCAGAACAAGTAGACAGTCTTGCAAGATCAGCAAATAATGCTTAATTCCTCTCATGTATTGTTTAAGATGGATGGGTGGGTGGACGAATGGATGGATGGTCAGATGCACAGACAGACAGACAGACAGATAGATATTGTAGGGTAAGGAGACTTGGGGAGAAGAAAGAGTAAGAGAGGGTTGGGGTGACTGGCATCCATGTATAGAAATGTTATAACAAATTAACTCTTTTGTATACTAGAAAAATTAACAAATGTTTCAGCAAGGCAGGACGATGTAGCATGGGACTGAGGTTTGTTGCTGTGGTGACGGGCTGTTTTGATTGTGACTGTTGTTGGTACAGAAGTCTACACATGTCATAAGTGGTTAAAAAAAAACCCGCAGATGTTGGGGGCTGTTTGTGTGCTGTCTCAAGGTTAATTAAGTACTATCATGTAAAACTCGGGTTTGAGGCCATCATGGAAAGTGATGGGCACATCACATCCCTCAGTTCCTTCTCACAGCCATAGATACATGAAAGGAAGACCGACCAACAGGACTCCACCCCACTGGGCTCAGGTCCTGATGGGATCTAAGGGAGGGCATTTCCAGGGAGATTTAACTGAGTGAGCAACAGTCACTCCCACTGTGGGTGGCACCATTCCCTAGGCTGGGATGCTGGACTGAATAAAAAAAAAAAAAAAAAGGAGGAAGTGAGCTGAGCGCCAGCGATCATCTCTCTGCTTCCTGACTGTGAATGCCACGTGACTAGCCACCTTATGCTCCTGACACCATGCCCACAGCATCATGATGGACTGTACCCTTGACCTGCAAGCCAATTAAACCCTTCCTTCCTTAAATGTTTTTGTCGGGCTTTGGTCACAGCAACAAGAAAGTATAACACAGGTGCCATTAGCCCGCTTCACAGATGAGGAAACTGAGGCTACCCAGAAATCAAGGGACGAGTCCAAGATAACACAGTCAGCAAGTAGCACCCCAAGGTCTCAGAATGCAGACTAGTCCATTCCAAAGAAAGCCAGAATCCCACAGTGAACATCCGTATGGGAGCGGGGTGAGGCAGGTAGGTGTCTTGGATACAATGGTGGATGTGAACTTCCTGCGCCCTCTCTCCACACACTGGTGTCAGGGCTCTTTGACCAAAGGCACAGGCTCTTGACCTCCTCCCTTTGAGCTAGCTGCCAACCTGGTGGGATTTCTCCGTCCAGGCTCAGCTGTGCGGGGTGCACAGACAAGCCTCTGGTGCACCCGCTCCACCGCAGACTAGCTGTGCAGGTCTGGGCCTCCCAGGGAACCCGATGCAGCTGGCAGGGGTCCTCATATCCAGGGGCGAGGGATTGAGTCTCAGCTTCCCACCCCGGCTGTTTCCCAGACCCCTAATGACACAGTCTACTGACACCTGGACGGTGAAATCCGAGTGACTCGTGAGCACGTGAGGAACCAGCCTGGGAGCCCTGCAGTGGTGGCTCACTCCTTTAATCCCAGCACTTGGGAGGCAGAGGCAGGCAGATTTCAGAGTTCTAGGCCAGCCTGGTCTACAGAGTGAGTTACAGGACAGCCAGGGCTACACAGAGAAACCCTGTCTCGAAGAAAACAAAAAAACAAAAAAGGAACCAGCCTCGCCATCTTGTGTCACCTTCACCTGCCCCGAGCCTTGGGTTTGCATCTGTAAACTAGGGAGAGCCGCTGGGAGGACTGACAGTTGAATACCATCAACGCGCCTGCGCACCACAGGCCTGTCCACTCCCTGCTCCATCACTGGATAATACTGCGCTCATCACTGTCTTCGTGAAGGGAAGGATTCAATGGAGAGTCAGGAAGACGTGGGCGCCTTAAGCAGAAGCTTAGGCAGCAAAGCAGAGACTGGAGCAGGCTGACCAGAGGGCGGAAGCAGCCAGGGGGTCCTGCCTGTGGATCTTCATAAATATTTATGAGGTGTTTGGCATATTAATACGATGACCCTCCCTCTCTCTCCATCTTTCTCCATCTTCCTCTTCCTCCCCGAAATCGTGGTGGATGGGGTTTCCATTGTAGGGTTTTTCTTCGCGAGATCCTCTAAGGAAGCCCACAGAGGAGAGAGGGAGGTCAGAGCCACAGTGAGGACGCAGCTGTCTTGTCAATCCCTCCACGTGCAGTGACTGGGACAGTGCGTGGGGCCGTTTCTGACAGAGAAACTACCTTTCTGCAGCTTTGATAACAGCTGTCTACAAAGTGGCTTTTTAACCATCCTGGGACGCTGTGGCGTCCTTGGCTTGCTGCCTGAGCAGGAGACACAGTTGCTTAGGTTGGTTGCAATCCCTCTGCCTCCTCACAGATGCCTCCCTGTCCACCTTCCGGAGACCATGCACCACTATATGCAGAGCCCCTGCGTCGTGCCCGGAAGCGGACGTGA
This sequence comes from Mus musculus, assembly GCF_000001635.26. Classification (NCBI taxonomy): domain Eukaryota; kingdom Metazoa; phylum Chordata; class Mammalia; order Rodentia; family Muridae; genus Mus; species Mus musculus. The sequence goes on along the minus strand of NC_000074.6, from coordinate 120,895,794 downwards.
CCTGAGAAGAGCAGGCTCTGAGTTCATTTGCATCCTGGCTTCGTGCTGGCGCAGCCAGGGCTTCCTTTGAGCAGCAGGAACTGGAAGAGCCTTAAACTTGTTTCACGTCGATTGAGTGATTGATTGCTGGATATGTGGTGTACTTGCAGGAGGGACAGGACAGCTAACAGGGAATCGTTTCTCTCCTTCCACCACGTGGGTACTGGGGATAGAACTCAGATCCCTCAGAGTCTGGCAGCAAGCACCTTTACCTGCTGAGCCATCTCACTGGCCCATTCTGCTCTTTCTATGTCCTTTTCTGAGAACATGGTTTAAAACGACACATGTACGTCTTGATGTATGCCCTTAAGGGGCAGCCCCGCCAAGTCCATACAATAGCTCACACCTCCTGCGGGGCTGGGGCACTGGCCTCCTTGTCCCCTTTGATCTCACAGCAGCCTGGTAAGCTGACACACTGTCACTGAAATTGCCTGCTAGGAGCTAGACAGGCAGCGCCCATGGCTGCAGCTCTCTGGGAACCAGGCAGCCAGGACCAGACCTCTGGCTGGGTCAGGAGAGTCCTGTGGTCGTTGTCCTCAGAGCCATCTGCCTGGACTCCCCACCCAGGCTCCCTGCATTCCAGCCCAGGCTGCCAAGCTTTGAAGTGTGACAGCTCTGGAGCCATCCAGGAGCCTGGACTCCAGGGGCCATCTGGCTCTGATCCCATAAGCCCCAGGGAGCTAGCAGGACAGATGGGGAGGGGGACAGCGTCCCTTACTGTTCACAGGCTCTTCCCAACCTTAGTCTTCCTGGTACCCTTTCCTTTGGCCCTGATTTTTCTGAAACTCCACCCTGAAGCCCTCTCTGCCTTTCAGCCCCTAACCCTGGCCCCTCTCTCTCTATTGCCCAAAAAGTGCAGGACCCAGGGAGGGGCTACCATTCTGCTCTGGCCAGCTCCGTCCCCATTAGGGTGACTGTTGACAGGAACATGTCACACAGGAAGATGGATGCTTGCTTTGTCCCATAAGTCCTGAGACCTCAGAGCCAGAGGTGGCCCTGAAAGGCCTTTTCTCGGTAAATTACACCGTTTATTTAGCCCTTGAAAGGTTGTATACACAGCCTGCCTGTCCCCATGAGGTGGCCACAGCCACTCCCTCCTGGACAGCCTGGGATGCGGGTGGGGCAGCCCAGATGTGTGCTGCCCTCCAGGGAGGTGCTTCAGACCAGTCTGCTGCCAATGCCCGACTTTGGGCATCTCCTCAAGGGCCTGGAACCCCTCACTCTTGGTCCCTTAACTCAATTCAGCATCAATAGCTCATCGAAGCTTCAACACAGCACCAAGAGCCCCAAAGCACAGCCTCCGCAGGCAGCACCCACCCAGGTTCCTGGAAGGACCTCAAAGCTGTTCTTCCATGGGTGCCAACCATGGATCTGTCCTTCAACTGGGACTTGGCAGTCTCACTTTCAAGGCAGGAAACTGAAGCTGGGAGAGGGAGAGGGAGAGGGAGAGGGAGAGGGAGAGGGAGAGGGAGAGGGAGAGGGAGAGGGAGAGGGAGAGGGAGAGGGAGAGGGCCTCCCAGGAAGCACTCACTCTTCCTGGGAGAGTCTGAACTAGAAGGGTCTGAAATCTCTTGGGGACAGTGACTGTACAGCTTCCTGGGGACTCTGCTGCCCATCCCTTACATGGATCCAGAAGTGGAGTATGGTCTCCTGCAAGTCTGCACTGATGACTGGACCCTCCTCCTCTCCTGTTCCAGTGAGGGTGGGGGACGGTAATTACTGGGGAATGGGCTACCTGTCCCCTACTAGAAACCCAGAGAAAACTTGGGGTCCAGCGTCTCACCATATCTCTGAATTGCAGGCAGAAGGCAGCAAAACCACATGCACAGCTGTCCCAGATGTTGGCACTGCCCACTATATCCAAAGCTGAACATCAAGTGGTGGGTTTGGGGCAGGAGGAGGGAGGGAGGGGTTGTTACCCAGACAGACCCAGAACCGGTAAAGGCTGTGGGAAGTGAGGGAAGCGCATGCAGCTCAATTCCACTGACATCAGATGTCTGGAGGGAGCAAATCCATGGAGCAGAGAAAGGTCCGAGGTTTCCAGGGCAGGGGGCCGGGTGAGAGGATGGAAAGGGTGGCTGTTGGGTCCCAGGTGTCCTTCAGGTGCTGACAGAGTTCTGGAAATAGAGGCCAAGGTTAAGGACACTCAGGACATGGAGTGTCATGGTGCTGTGCCCTTTAAGATCGTTACTTTGACGACATGTTCATTTCTCACTACTGAGCCCCCACTAGCCAGAAGTGGACACCAGGGCCGCCGTCAGCTGAACCAACGTCTCTGGTTGCGTTTCCTAGGTGATGCAGGGATGCCCGGTGCGGATTCAACCACTGACACCCCTGTTGCCTGGTTTTCTGCTCTCCACATCCCCTATCACCAGGCTGGGGTCCTTTGACTAACAGACAGAAGGATCAGGGACCCAACACTGGCTAACGCACGCAGAGTAACCTTTCCCCAGGGTTCTGCTTATGTCAGGCTTCTTGCCAGCACATCCACGGGCTTACAGGCTTTCTTCCAGCTATCCCTAAAGGCCTCCTCCCTGCCCCTCCTCCCCACTGGTCCTCCCCAATGGGTAGAAGACGAGAGGACAGGAGAGGTCTTGCCCCAAGCACTGTGTCGGGAACTGGTATCCCTTCCCTGAACAAGCTCCTGTTTCTCTAGTTGTTGTGGCGAGCGCTGCTTTCAGACAGCCAGGTGCAGGACCAAGGTTAGCTATTTCCAAATCAGATCGGTGAATAGAATTCCGCAGTCCTTCACTACAGAGCTCAGGCTGGCCTCCAACACAAGGCAATGCCCCTGCTTCAACCTTCAAGCCCTAGACTGCAGGCTTGAATTTTCTCGTGAACAATTCCCATTTTCAGAAATGTTGTTTGAGAATATACGTTATTGAACTGAGAACCCAATCCTCTGGTAGGAATAGAGAATGGCCCCCCCAAAATAAATGCTTAAAAGGCATACTGGCGAGTGTTGGCGGAGCACAGAGGAGCAAGTCTTCTCTGGGTTTGCTCCTAGACACAGGAGCAGATTTAGAGGCTCTCTGAGAAGTGCTTTAGGGGCGCATGCCAGGAGCTCACAAAGGGTCCACTCCTTGTGATCTGGGGCTGCTCTAGCTAAGACTTACGGAGGGAAACAGACAGGCAGGTCCACACAGATGTATGCGTAAGGGTCTATGCTGGCAACTGTATTATTATGGAGAATACAAGAACACTTAGGACATAGAGTGTCGTAGTCTAAGTATACAACCAGGGGAAGGACCTGCCCAAGAGTAAAGCCAACGGCCAACACACAAGGAGATGAAGCCCCTCAGGGGGCCTCGTGCAGCAGCTGAGCCCAGGGCGGAGTCTCTTGCCCTCTCGGGGTGTTGCTTTCTTTATTCCCACCAGAGGACTTGATTTTCAATTTAATATGCGTATTCTCAATGACTGTTTCTGAACATGGAAATAGTTCGTGAGAAAAAAAATACAGGCTTGAAATCTAGCGCTTGGAGGTTGAAGCAGGAGGATTGATGCCTTGAGTTTGAGGCTAGCCTGAGCTATATAGTGAGTTCAAGGACAACCTAGACTGCATCATGTAGCAAGAGCATCTCAAAACAAAACAAAACAAAACAAAAACAAACAAACAAAAAACCCAAACCATTCTATAACAAAAAGACTTGCTTTTGAATTATTATTCCGGGGGAGTGGGGGTTTCACACACACCATGGTGACTGTGGAGAGGCTGTGGACTCAGTTCTCTCTAGAACCCAAAGGTATTTAGGGAGTCTCAGGGATTGAACTTGCCTTATCAGGCCTGTACAAGAGCTTTACCCACTGAATTACGCCACCATTCCCCTCAATCCTTCTTGTTGGCTCCCCCAGGGAATGAGCTCTGGCGTGGCATGTCCTTTCCTGAAGGGTAGAGAGTCATTTCTGGAACTGTATAGTGGGGAGCACGCCAGCCTCAGGGTTAGAAGCATAGCCTGGCTGGCTATATCCCTGCCACGGCCTCCTCATGAGAACTCTAACAATGGCCTGCTGTCTGTCCATCACTACCCAGCAAGCCCCTTACACTCCCTCTGTGCCTCAGTTTCTCCAAATGTCACGTGATGCATCTTCTGGTCAGCATTTCTATCAAAGTTGTGGAAGTTCTCTCTGTCCCTTTTTATCCTCACACACTTTAATTTTCTCATTAGATTTATTTGTTTTATTTTATGTGTGAGTATTTTGTCCCCATATATGTTTGTGTCCCACATGCATGCAGACATGGTGGGGGGGTCAGAAGAGGCCATCAGATGTCCTGGAACTGGAATTAGGGATGGTCCTGACCCACATGGTAGATGCTGGGATTCGAACACTGGTCCTCTGCAAAAAAAAAAAAAAAAAAAAAAAAAAAAAAGTGTTCTTAATCGCTGAGCCATCTGTTTTTTTAAAATCAGTTCACTTTCATTTAAATAAATATTTTTTCAAACCTTTCTATGGTTCTTGCAAGTAAGAAAGAGTCAAATAGCAATATGACCACATAATCAATGAAGTCGAACAGTTATGGGTTTGTTTGAGTTTTTTGTTTTTGTTTTTGTTTTTGTTTTTGGTCTAGACTTTTGTTGTTGTTGTTGATGTTGTTTGGTAGGTTGGTTGTTTTGTTGTTTTATTTTTCAAAACAAAATCTAGTGTCGTCAGTGCTGACCTTAACCTCACTATGTGGCTGAGGGTGATCCAGGACACCTGATTCTTCAGCCCTCCCCTGGGATGACATGAGCCTGCCACCACGCCCAGTCTATTCAGTGCAGTGGCTTTGTGAGTGCCCAGGTGGGTGCTCTATATAATGAATCCAGTGCCCACCCCAGTGTCACTGAATTTTACAGGGTCTCCTGGCGGACTTGGCTTCCAGAGACCTCGCTAGAAGGGCTGAGACACACACAGGGCATTTTGTCATTTGTTTAAGAAGAGTAGAGGAGCCGGGCTTGGTGGCACACGCCTTTAATCCCAGCACTCGGGAGGCAGAGGCAGGCGGATTTCTGAGTTCGAGGCCAGCCTGGTCTACAGAGTGAGTTCCAGGACAGCCAGGGCTACACAGAGAAACCCTGTCTCGAAAAACCAAAAAAAAAAAAAAAAAAAAAAAAAAAAGAAGAAGAAGAAGAAGAAGAAGAAGAGTAGAGAAGAAGCCACCAGGCCATGGGGAACGCAGGACTCTTTCCTTCCCCCCACCCCCCAGAGTGCAGTGTCAGGGGTCCCAGTCCTGTGCAGAGTGCCTTCCTTTTGCTTCCGGGCTGAGGCTGTCATGGTTTCCATTAGTCCACAGAACAAAGGAGGGTGCGAAGCTGTTTGTTATTTCACCGTCGGCAGAATTAGCGGCGGCTTTACGCTTGGTGCCCAGGACTGCTCCCCACTCCAGAAACCTGGCCTCCGCCAAGCCATGCAAATTGCTCTCAAATCTCTTATTAGTGAGGCTCTTAACTGTTGAAAGATCACAGGCCACCAAGGGGCCAGAGAAACCACAGAGGCTGGCTGGGAGGGCAGGGCGGGGTACGGGCACAGTGGAGGCTTCCCAGGGTACCTGGGGCTGAAAGCTGACTTCTAAAGGACACTAGGCCGGAGCTCCACCCACAGCTCCGCCCACAGCTCCACCCTGCACGTGGGGGAACACCAAGCCTGTGGTCTAGATTCCTAAATAAATGGCCCAGAAAGGTTATGCAGCTCTGTAAGAAAACAGCTTTCATTCCTCCATTTAGAAACGTCGAGCAGTGCTCGGGACAGGGCGCTTGCCTGGCATGTGTGAGATTCTGGGAACGCCTCGGGACAGAAAGAATAAATATGTAAAAGGTAGATAAATAGTGCCCACTAAAAACTCCTGCATGGGGCACTGTGGGCATGTAAGCTCAGGTGGCAAAGTTACTGCCCCACAGTGAGAGCATGCTCGCCACCGTTTGAGCTCGGCAGGCATTCCTGTGTGAGGCACAGGGCAGAAGCAGCAAGCGATTTCAGGATGAAACTGTGGTGTTGTCAGCATCCTGGCCAGGACTTTGTGTTGTATCTGTGAGAGGTGTCACCAGGGTAAATCATGTCAGAGGAGTTCCCTGCATTGTTTCTCAAAACGTCATGCAGATTAGCAATAATCCCATAATTATTTTAGAAAAAAACAAAAAACAAAAACAAAAAAAAGCCCTATATTTTGCAGAAGCCAAAATAAGGATATATAGTAGTAATGATGACTGCATCTTGCTGGGAAGCAGAGAGCCTAATGGCCAGTGCTGAGTCTCATCACCCAGGTTCACAGCACCACTCAATAGGGGAATGCTGATGAGTGGTGTCACCGCTAGAGCCTTGGATGGCATCACCACTAGCATTGGATGATGTCACTACTAGAACCTTGGATGACGTCACCACTACTTTGGTGTGGTGATGGTCACACTTCTGCATTTAACTCTTTTGTTGTTCTTACAACCGCAGAAAGTTCCGGAAGGCTGTGGGCTGGGCATCCAGCAGTCAGTCACTGATCCTCTTCAGAGGGGAAGAGATACAGAGGGTGTCAGGTCTCCCATAGACCATCATCCCTGAGCAGTGAGGCTGGAGTGGGAGCCACTTTTGGGCCCTGGCTCAACAGAGTCCATCCTCTCTGAGGCAAAGCACAGGGGCCTCCATCCTTCAGCCACACAGAGAGTATGAGGTTCCTTGTGTATCTTCCTGCCACTCTGAGAGGAGCCTTTACACTGGCTAGGATTGGAGACATGAAACCATGGGCTAGCCAGGATTCCTCTCCTCCCAACCCATGCTCAGCCTCTTCTTGCCTCAAGCCTCAGCTCTGTCCCAGCAAGGGAAAGAGAATTCCCAGACTCTTCCTTCTCATCCCTGAGAACACAGATCCCAGCCCTTCAGGAAAGGGCGGTGTGAGCCAGCTGATGGTAGAGGGGACTTGGGCCTCAGGAAGGAAAAGAGGCGTCAAGAATGCAGCAGTAGCCTGCAGCTCTGACCACCCCACCCAAGAAACCATTTCTGCTCCTCACCACACTCTCTCCTGCAGATCACAGGAGTCCCATAAGCTGATGATGGGCTCTGGGGTTTTCTAGCTGTGTGCCTTGGCACACGTCACCCAGACCTCACTAACTCCATCTGTCAAATGGGTACAAAATAATGTCTGGCCACAAGGAAATATTCAAAGCAATGATCCAACACAGCCCCCCATTCACTAGCTGCTGTGTGCCCGATCAGTCCCACTACAGTTGTGACTTGTAAGAAAGGCATGGAGTCAGTCATGGTCACAAGGAGGTTTGGACAGCAAAGTCCCAGTGTTGGGGAGGGGCACAGAGGGTCCCTTCAGCCACGACCACTGAGGGTGGTAGATGCGGATACCTTGGACAGACATCCCTTACTGGGAGGAATATCCTGTTTTTCCAAGGGCTAAATGCAGAATATTCTGTGTCCTATTCTGGTCACCTGCTGTGCCACCAGGCCAGGACAAGCTCAGGCCAGACAGGTATCTTTAGAGGGAGGAGCCACAGCATTGGTGAGCAAGCTGAAGCCTGCAATGAGAGTTTGAGCTGAGAAGTCCTGGCTCCGAGGTGTGTCTTTATGCCATCCTGACCACATCCGGGAGCTGGTTTGTGTGTGTGCTAGTGGGGGGCGGGGGGAAGAAGCTGTTGACTTCTTGGAGAATCGGCCACAGGCAGACCCTCAACTGTGAAAGTTGTCCACAGTGTGGAGATGACAGAGATGAGAGGCCCAGCAGGGTCAGGGCTCTCCAGAGGCGGCTGAGACAGAGCAGACCCCTGAGGAGGCCAGACACCAAATGGTGCTGGGGTGGAGATCACAGAGGCTCATCTTCCTTGAATCCCCCTTTCTTCCCCTCATACTATCTGCAGAACAGGGCTCCCTTGACCCCTCCTCCACTCATTTCATTTCATCTCAACGCTGCCGGCCTCTCCCCCATCCCCCCTGCCGCCCCCACCCCTTGCTATCTCCCCCCCCCCCCCGAGACCTGTCGCCTCCTTTTTTCTCTTTCGCAGTCTCCTCCGGTCCCAAGCAGGCTGCAGATCCAGCCCCGAAGGCTTTGATGCCCCGAGGTGTAAGATTGCTGCGGTCCAGTGCAGAAGACAACCGGGCTTCTGCGCATTGATTGATCGCAGCGGCTCCAGCCTTCTAAAGCAAGGACCGAGGATAGGGGACAGGAGTGCAGCCCGCCCTGCCACTGTCCCTTCTGCCTGGCAGGGACCTTCACAGTAAAGCACCAAGGTTAGGCGTGTCTGTTATCCAGCTCTCAGGCTGGCTAAGAATCTTCGCTGGGACAGAAGTTAGCCTCCAGTGCACCTGAAATACACCTGGCCCCTAGAGGGCGCCCCAGAGCCCGCCATCGCCACCGCACCCCACGGCTTCCAGCTGAGTCGCCTCCCATTCCTGGGTATTTGAGACCCAGTCAGCTAGGGCTTGACTGGCAACCTGAGTGTCTTAACCAGAAGGCATCAGACTGGATCTCAACAGAAAAGTGCACAGCTCTTATCTGTGTTGGGAGAAGGTTACAGGTTCCCAGGCAGACACGGGCTCCGCTATTACTGGGAAAGAAGCTGGGCTAACATTTTTCCCGGAGACTCTATCAGGATGGGTCTGTGGGAGTCCAAGCTTCTGCTGGGTGTGGTTGTCATTCAGCAAGAATCTCAGAGAGAGGAGTACAATCGTTGTTGAAGCACCTTGTACTCCAAGGACTTTTTTTTAAAGAATGAAATAAGACAGTGGGCTGATGAGATGGCTCAGCAGGCAGAGGTGCTTGCTGCCACGCCTGGCAACTCTAGTCTGATCCTAGAACCCATGATGGAAAGAGAAAAATAAATGACTTCCACAGGCTGTCCTCTGACTTCCACATAGGAGCCAGCAGATGTGAGCACGCGCACACACACACACACACATAATTTTAAAAACTTTTTTTTTAAGAACAAAGGAAACCATTGTGACTATTGACCTATGTGGCAGCCTCCTCTATGGTGTGGACAAGCCCTCCAGTTTGAGTTGAAGGTCCAAAGAGCAGTTCTCAGTCGGCCCCTATAGACACATGACTATGGTGTGTCAGAGGAGGATACACCAGCCATCTTTCTCCTTTACAAAGAAAACATGGCCTGAGAAAGTGGCCAGTGGCCAAGTGATGGGCTCCAACCTTCCCAGCCTTGGTGGAGACTTCAGACCCTAACTCCAAGCAGGCCCCCAAAACACAGAAACATCTTTAGGAGGTTCACAGAGGAGGCCAAGGAGCAGGGTTTGGGGTCCCAAGTAATTTTCCTGTTTTATGCACACTCATCTGAGATCTTGGAAATAAAATTCAAAATGTAAATATTGGGGCATCCATGAGAGACCAGCTGGGATTTGATGAGAACTGGGAGTTGACTTTCTCTACTCTCAGGTGGGAAAACATTGCCCCACACACAGAGCTCCTGGCCCTGTGTCCCTCTGTTCCTGTGTCCCTGCCTCATCTGCACTGCACCGGGTCTTAAGAGTAAACGGAGAAAACACGGGTCACTTGCTTTCCATTTATTATGTCACTGTAACAGTTTCAATTGCTACCTATAAGCCTTTCTGCCTTCATTTTATGCACAGAGGAATACACTCCAGGGAAGGAACCGGGTGTGCTTGACCACCGTCAAGAGCAAATTTCCCCACACACAGACAGAGCTTGAGACACACAGGCTGCTGGACCCTTAATATCATGTTTTAAAGACTCTTCCAGTGAGCTTGCTGCTTCAGGCGTTTTAAACAGGCTTTATTTAATAATGCCCCATTCGACTCATGAGATTTAAATATTTGCTCCCATCAGCAATCATTTGATCCTTTATTTCCAGCCGAGGACTAATTTCTCTGGGTTATTTTTCTTTGGAGCTGGGTGAGCCCTGAGGCAGGGCGGCCTCTCGGCTCTATGGAAAGGGAACCCAGCCGAGAGCAGCAGCCCCCCTCCAGGCTTCTATGGTGTTTATTCGCTCTCCTCACGTCCATCTCACTGGAGACAGAAGATAGCATTTAAAAGACCACTATGGCAAGATAACCAGAGAGAGATTTTTAAAAGTAAAAGATCAAAATGTGAAGAAATTCGCAATAAGGGGGTGATTTGGGGGGGAGTATATTCTGATGTCAACCGGCCAGCTTTTTCCCCATGGGGATACTTTGTGACAATTGTCCAAATAGCTGTGGACGTCCATCCCTTACCAGTTAAGGCTCTAAGAAGGAGAGAGGAAGAAGATTTGATTTTAAATTTCAGTCCACTACATTTTAGAAGAAAAAAGGAAACTCACTTTGAATTGTTGACTTTGGGGGACAGTTTACTAGTTTTGTTTTGGATTTTTGTTGTTGTTGTTGTTGTTGTTACTGGTTTTATTGTAATGCCATTTGCTACATGCTAACTGTTGCAATATTAAAAACAACAACAACTTTCGTTTTATCTCTTCATGCTGCCTTTACAGATAGCAGGCTTCCCTCTTGAAGGGTCATAAAGCCATCATTAACTCAACAGACACTGGACAAACTGACAAGCCTCTCTGGTCCAGCCCCGGAGAGCAGCCTTGGTGATGGTGGAGAGCGAGGGGCTCTGACCTTATCTTGGCAACCCCAGCCTGGGAGCTCTGCTCCCACAGGGAGGGCTGTCCTGGGTGAAAGCTACAGCTATTACAGAGGGTGCCACCCGGCCGCCTGAGCCCATGTCCTGGCCGGACATGTTTACCATGGTGTGATTTACGGCACCCAGGTGTTGGCTTGGGAAACATCTCCGAAATCGGCCAGACCTGGGCAGTTTCTACTCCTGAAAAGCCAGTGATTCCAAAAGACCCACGTGGCCGTTCACGGCTGTCTGTAACTCTGGTTCCAGGGAACCCGACACCTTCACACAGACACATACAGGCAAAGATACTCACGCACATAAAGTAAAAATGAATAAATTAAAAAACATAAAACAAAACGTGCTGGTCCAAACCAGGTTCCTCTCTAGTGGCTTTAGCACGGGGGGAGCTAAGCAGCCGCATCAGCCCAACGTGGCTGCACCAGCTCCACAGAGGAAATCTCCCAGCTGCCATGCTGAGCTGTCCCCTTTTTGTAGCTTCATGGACACAGAGCTTCCCACTTGGTCCTTGCCAAGCAGTCTGAAGGAGGCACCTGAGAACATGGGCTTGCCCCCCAGCTTCAGGACCCCCTCCCCGCGCCCCCCCCACCACCACCAAGGAGAACTGTGTCCTGTCACCTTTGCTGGTGTTGCCTGCAGGTGACTGCAGGATTGCTTAATAGGCACCTCTGACTTTGAGCCATGGCAGCCCAAGCAAGCCTGGCGAAGGGCAGCACCAAGTTAAAAAGAGATTCTGGAATTTTAAAGGTGGCCTTTTTAGGTTGGCTACCAAAAAAAAAAAAAAAAAAAAAAAAAAAGAATTTAAAATTTTATTTTGTCCTTCCGAACTCAGCAATGTTTAAAGAAATTTGGAGATCTCTTGTGCAGCTAATTTTGCCTTACCCCAGCTTGCCCTCAGATACTACTGACCCTCGGGGATAAAGTCAACGCAAGTCTGACTGGGTGCCTGTAGGGCCGCAAGTCTGACTGGGCGCCCATAGGGACGGAGGATGGGTCTTCGTTTCTGTTTTCATTTTTAGAAATAGCTTTCATACTGATCTCCATGGTGTCGGCTGACGATAGGAGCGCATTTAATCTGAGCCGGGCTCCCTTCCCTTCCCCTTTCTACCCTTAATGAAAAGAACCGTTTTCTCTTGCCTCCCTGGAAGGAACCAGCTCCACAGGCAGAAAGCAAGTGGCTGATTGCAGCGAGTTAGTGCGCGGGCCATTCGATGCGGCTGTGGCAAATGGCATAATTTAAGTCTTTTAAGCCAAAGATTTGAATGCTAACAAATTTCCTTTAAAAGGGTTTCAACCTCTCTTTGCATGTGTTCCTCACTCTCCCGGCTCTAAATACACTTAAAAAAAAAAAAAAAAAGAAGAAGAAGAAAAAAAAAAAGAAAAGAAAGAAAAGAAAACATTGATTTGCCATCGTAGGCACGGGAACTAGCGTGATTGTTGAAAATTACTAGCCCTGGGGCGAGGGGTGATACCCAGTAATAAAACAAAAACTTGTATTCAGGACTATCCGGCTGCCTGCTGCAGCCGGTTCAGGACGGTGGCTGCCTGGCTCTGCTGAGTCCCCACCTCTCGTCGCGGCTGCGCCCATGTGATTTGGAAACTGTTTTAGGGAAAGACCTTTGCTTCGTAGTGCCCCCACACACCTGCGTTTCTATCTTAAACCACAGGGGATGCCCAGGCGGACAGTGGTGGCTGACCACAGACCCGTGGAAATGCGTGCGGGCCGCGCTGCTTTAAAGGATGGCAGAGAGGATCGTCAGGATGCCTCGTGGCGTGAAAACCGGCCCAGGGCGCACCGCGGGCTCCGTTTATTTAACCTCTGCTGGAGCTGCCCCACCCAAGCAGGTGACTATGGGAAGATTTTTTTTTTTAATTGTGAATTACAAGAGGATTTAAAAAAAAATCTGAATGCCATGCTAGTTATGAGATCCGAACATTGGAGGTGAGCACTGAGATTCAGGGCCTGGTAAACGGCTAAACAGATTTAGTAGGCTTGCTTAACATATAAACATCTGAAACCCGTTTCCTGTTTAAGGGGGAAAAAAAAGTCTAGGTAGGAGACCTCAGCTTTTTTTTTTTTTTTTTTTTTTTTTGATTAACAAATGTGAATTGTACATCGCGGTGGGGGCGAAAAATGATCCACGCTTGGTGGTCTTCCGAAGCTCCGTGTATGGGAGAGAGAGAGAAAAAAATACAAAAATAAACGTTACCTCTCTCTCTTTCAGGGTGGGCAATGCCATTTCTCCAGGCGTCCGGGGCTCTGGCTAATGTTAGGGCTGTCACTGCAGGCAGAATCCCCGGGGCCTTCGAGCCTCCCTCCCGGAATGCCTAATGCTAGGCCTATCTCCAGGCCTTGGACTCAGCCCTGCAGGCTCGGTGTCACCCCACCAAGTGGCCTGCTCCGTGGCTGTTCTAGACCCCGGAGACCCCCCTGTGAGCCCTCCAACAGAGGGGAGAGCAGGGAATATTGATTTGCTGATTGAGCTAGAAGCCACAGCAAATTGGTGCTTGCTCAGCCCTCGGGGACCAAGCACCAGCTGCGATCTGTTCCTCGGAAAAGAGCTTAAGGGTTCTGGCACTTTCTGACAAGATACGTTTTATAGGATTTGTGCTAGAATTTGATATTAGATGTTAGGAACTGAAGTTTAATGTCTGCAATGATAACAGCAGCAGCTGGGACCTTTAACAGCTCTGGGGGTCCTTTCTAGTCCGGAGTCCATAATAAAAGCCATTTATTTCAAACACCTTATAAGGGAAGGATTTAGCCCTGAAGTCAATATAACATACAATACTTTTTATATTTGGATAAGGGGGGAAGTTCCATGATCAGGGATGTATGTTGGTTTGGGTTTGGGCTTTTAGACATGTGGAGGCTATAAATATTGAAAAGCTGCCTCCCTTGCTTAATTTAGTGTGCAAAGCATCTCACTTTCAATACCATTTATTCTTAGAGAACAAGATTCCCTCCACTCACTATCTTCTATTTGTTTTTCCTAGTCACGCCCCCCACCCCCACCCCCGTGATGAGTGGACAGAACTTGGTGGGCTTGATTTGATTTCTCCCATCTCCAAGGACACCCCACATTAAGTCTTGGTCGTTGGAAACGCAAGGTTCCCTTATTTTCTGGTAACAATTTGATTTGGGGGAACCAACGTGCGCCTCAGTGCCACGGAAGAAACCCATCAATATCTTGGGGGTGAGGGAGCAGTCTTGCTCAGTGAAGGAACGGTGACCTTTGCTCACTCGGGTGTTGCCAGCCTGATTTTAGAGAAGCTCCTGGCTCCCCACACACCCCAGAACTCCAGGACTCCAGTGTTTTCTGAGAAACCTGGAGCCAACACGCAGGGCCTGTCCAGCAGGGGCTGCTCAGAGCAGCCCAGCTCCCTTCCTTGTCTCTTCAACTCAGATAAAGAGCAGGACATCCTGGAGACAGAAGGGCACCCCAAGTAGCAGAGTCCGGGGGTTCACAGGCGTCTCACGCCACACAGGGTTCTGTGGCCTGATTCTCTTCAGCTAGCAAGCAGCGTGACCAGCGGTTTACACAGAAGCCCCAGCCGGGTGGTGGCTCGGTCACCCAGATGCTCTGGGCTCCTGCTCAAGGCCTCTGGTCCCCCCACGGTGACATGGAAGCCCTGTTGGCTGAGGGACGAGTGCGATGCCCACTCTGCTCACTCTGAGACATAACAGCTCCCTACCCTCAGCAACAAGGGGTCTCAGGCTCCTGCTCTGTCCACAAGTGGAACAGAAGGACAGACAGACACACTGAAAAACAACTCCGGCCTCTCCTTCTGCTCTGGGCTGGACAGGTGGCCTCATTTTGCTTTAGAATACAGAGGGCCCAGACTCTGCTTCTCTCTACAGTTACACACATACACACACACACACACACACACACACACACACAGACACCGGAGAGACAGCAGTTTGGAGGAGAGCTCACCCACCTCCTGTCAGTGGTGGGAAAAACAACAGGTGGAACTTGTTGCTGGGAATATAATTGCTCTGAGTGACAACCCTGCTCCTGAGGGGGACGGGAAGGTGTCAGGAACCAGTTGCAAATACCGGCGGATTAGCACTTCTTCTGGTGAAGTTGAAGCCATAGGTGTGGGTGCAAAGTGTCTCCCACTCCGGAGACCTTGGTGTCAACACCACTGTCCTTTCCTCTCAGCAGAAGAGATGAAGTTGCTAACAGCTTCGAGGGAGGCAAGCCTGCAGTGTGGAGAGAAGCTCACTTGACAGAATAGCCCTACAGGGCAGGGTCTGCCCTGCTGGTCCCTCATGTTATAGATAGGGAAACCAAGGCAAAGACCGGACTGCTGGATCCTGACAAAGGCTGTAGGGCAGGAAGGCGACTGCGTCTCAGGACGTGGTGACAGGAGTTCGATAGCTACGGTTAAAGCCAGGACATTCTGCTGGCTGGACAAGTCACTGTGCCATGCTGAGCCTGGGGTGCCCATTTGGGAGGTCAGAGTGGCAGTAGTACCCACTAGTAGCTGTTATCAAAGGACACGAACAGGGAATGGAAAGCCTGTGGCTCATTGGGAGTTCGCAGCAGACAGTAGTAGCCATGGTGACCTGAGATACTAGCCTGCCACCTCCCAGGAGCTACAGCCCCAGGTCTAGCCTCAGGAACTGATCTAGAAACTGTGAGCAGTCTTAGATGCCCCAATAGCTAAGCAGCAGAAACGCAGCTGTGACATACACACCCCAGCATCAAGGCCTCAGCCAGAGTAACTGGGTCTGGCCGATACCAGATGTCCTCAAGTACCAACAGAAGGTGGGCACCAGACCTCCCCCAGGGGGAACCTACCAACACCCCCACAGTCAGCCCCAAGCCTCACCGTGTCACCATGAGAACCAGGTCCTGACACAGCTTCACTGCATGACACAGAAGCCGCCCGGCTCTAGCTATCCATCCCCTGACTCCCACCATGTCTCTTTGGACACAAAACTCCTTTCCACCTTCTTCAAAGTCTTTTACCCGTTCTTTTCCAGCATCAGATGGAGGCCTAGCCATGAGCCCCAGAAATAATAAACAGTCCACATCCTGCGGCCAGCTCCCAGCCAGACACAGGGCTCTCCTTGCCGCCAGCCAGGGTCCCGACCCAGAGGCCAGGAAGCAGCAGCAGGCACAGCTTGAGATCCCATGAATGGAAGCCCCCAAAACCAAATTCTACTTCTGTCTCTTACAGGCAGTTCTTGCTCAGCTCAGTTGCTTGCCCTGTGTGAAGGGACCCCAGGTTCCCTTCACACAGTAGGGCAGCAGAGAACCTGATGGTACATCTCCTGTTGTCAGAAAACACATTGTTATCTGCCCAGACGATGGAAAACATGGTACAGAGAATGAGAGCTCACCTTTTAAAAAACGGGATGGCCACTCCACAGTAGAAAGATCAGCAAAAGAAACATGGAGTGGCAAGGCCACGTTGGGGTGATCCACTACTGTAGGAGACTTATTTTTATGTGTGTGTTTTTGTCTGTTGCCCCATTGCTGGGCAACCCTGGGCGAGTCACTTGCCGCTTCTGGGCCCGTTTCCCTTGTCATCGATGCCAAGACCTAAATTCACCTCTATATTCTTCTTCCTTTCATGGCTGAATAAAACCCTTAGCCTCCAGATGTAGGCAAGCATGCCAGTCTCTGCACCAGCTTGTACTTATATTTTAAAGTCCCCAAGCCTTCATAACTAAAAAAAGAACAATTCACAAATGTGAAACCCTCCGAAAAAAAATAGGGTGCCCTCTCCACTCTGGTAGATCTTTCTCTGGTCTTTTTCTTCTTCTTCTTCTTCTTCTTCTTCTTCTTCTTCTTCTTCTTCTTCTTCTTCTTCTTCTTCTTCTTCTTCTTCTTCTTCTTCTTCTTCTTTTTCTTCTTCTCTTCCTCCTCCTCCTCCTGCTCCTCCTCCTTCCCCTCCTCCTTTCTCCTTGTTCTCCTCCTCCTTCCCCTCCTCCTTTCTCCTTGTTCTCCTCCTCCTCTTCCTCCCTCCTCCTCCTCCTTCTTCTTCTTTCACTCTCTACCTGATTCTGTCACTGAGCCTGGAGCTCAGCCTGTGGCCATAAGCTCCAGCAACCTTCCTGTCTCCCCACACACACACACACACACACACAGTGATGGCGTACAGGTGTCCATTTGACCACACCCACCTCAAGCATGGGAATTAGGTTCTTTACCCATTGAGCCGTCTCTGCAGCCCTTCATGACACTTATTAAAAAGCCCACGGGAGACAGAGGACCCTCAACCAGGTGATACACAAAGGTCAAAGTGGGGTGAGAATGAGCCTGAAGTCATTGTCATGAGCTGATGGAAGCTTTGTGAACACGGACTGAGGGGCAGATTGGGGGGGGGGGGAGCTTTTCTCCCAATGAGATGATTTCTTTGAGGTCAGACAGCTTTGTACATGGGAGCAAAGGAAGGCCAGTTAGTTGTGGAGAATGTAGAATACGTTTTAACTGATTAGGAACAGACCCTGAAGATTAGAAAGCAGCAGCAGTTTCTGTCTCTGTCTCTGTCTCTGTCTCTCTGTCTCTCTCTCTCCCTCTCCCCCTGGGTACATCTCCTCCTGAGATCCACCTGCTCTGGAAGGTCAATAGGGCCCCTTTCACAGGTGTATGGAGCCACAGGCCCACAAACACAATACAGATGGGGGACAGGGCATTCTGGGAACAGAGTGGCAGGTGATATCACCTGCTCAGGGCAAGCAGCCCCTGAAGCCTTATGGGAGACTCAGAAGAGTTCCCACCTTGCCCTGTGCCGTAGAGTCACCAAGAGTAATCCTAAAATCTCTCATCCTCTGGACCCCAAGCCTGTGTGTGTAAGAACCTTAGGGGTGTCAGCGTGGGGGGAGGGATGTCAACAAGGGGGAGGGGTGTCTGCAGGGGGAGTCAGTGAGGGGTTAGCAAGGGGATGGAGTGCCTGATCAGGGATGTGCATTGCACAGATCGTCTAGTGATGTCTGCACAGGACACACTGCCCATTCACCCACACTGACTGAAGTTTGCAGGGGATCCAGGGCTCACCCAGGTCTTGATTGTTGTAAAGTTAGGGCTCAGGCCTAGACCTCTCTCCATGGCCCCTTTTTATCCAAGAGTGGCAAGCTCAACTAGCAGTCCCAACTCAATGCCTCCACCAGCTCACACTGTCCAGGCTGAAGACTTCAGCAAGCCTCACCGAGATCCACATGCTCTGTGGTTTCCAGTAAAAATTCAATTCTAAAAGATCACAAGGCAAGAAAGAGAAGCCCGCGTGATAAGGGGTACGGCCCAGAGTTGTACAAGCTAGGAAATGTCCACCAGAGAAGACAGAAGCAGACGAACCAGGAAAGCAGACAGACAGGAGAAATCGAGTTCGTGGCTCCCTGTCCCCTATGGTTTGAGGGGGGAGTGTGGTCCATTTTGCACATGGTTGTGAGAACACCCGTGACTAAGGCAAGGTTTGTCTTGATCTGCTCTGTGCTGAGATCACAGAGGTCTGGTGAGGGGAGACAGACCCTGTGAAGTTGCTGCAGATAGAATAATACCGTGACAACGAACAAGGCTTGGGAAGATGTCGTTAAAAATAAAATCAAGCCAAGCATGGTGCCACATACCCTTAGTCCCAGCTCTTGGAAATTGGAGGCAGGTGGATCTCGCTGAGTCTTAGGTCAGCCTGGTCTATGTAGCCAGTTCTAGGCTAGCTATGGTTACCCAGTAAGACCCTGCCGAGAGAGAGAGAGAGAGAGAGAGAGAGAGAGAGAGAGAGAGAGAGAGAGAGAAAGGAAAAAAGAAAGAAAACAGAGAGAGAAAAAGAGAGTGTGTATCAAAATGAAGCCCATGTTTAATGTCAACACAGAAATTGCATGGAAGTTTTTTCCTCTTCCTCCTGTTCCATTAAATCATATTTTTATTGTAAATTAATTTGGGAGACAGAGCCATGGATGTACCAGGCTCTGTTCCCAATGAAACAATACGGGTTGCGTAGGAAGCAAGTCGGGAAACAGAACCCTGCAACTGGCTTCCGAAGGGAAGTGAAGGAGGTCCGAATCTCTTTTATCTTCCCAGACCAGATGCTCCAGTGTGTGTGTGTCCGTGGTCCTAAGGTTCAGCCATCAAGGTGAGAGGCAGGTGTGTGAAAAGCAGGGTCCCTTGGTGCCCTGGCTGGAGGGACCTCGGGGCATTCCCTCAGATCCAGCCTCACACCAGGGTAAGCAGCTCTGGGATTGACCCACACTCCTCTCCTCTGCCCATCTCCTGTGTAGTCAATAAATGCACAATTGTTCCCAAGGGTCCTGGAATGGGGGAACAGAAGCTCAGACCATGGAGCCTCTTGCTCCGGGTTAATGTCTATTGTGGCTGCCAGAGTGGGACTTTATGAATCAAACCTGTTTTCTAGTATGTGACTGTACAATTCTGAGCCATGTCTTCCAGGCTGTGGTGACTTCTGCTCACTGCCTATGTCAGACCAATACTATTTCCTATCACTATAAATAGGGGTCTAACTCAGAGGGTGCAGCCCAGTACCCCTGTCTGCTTTGTACTTTAATCAGGGGTTTCCTGCCTGTGATGTTTGTCTTCCAGCAAAGGGGTGCTAATTTTATCTTGCAAAAGTGGATATCTGCTTACGTCCCTTCTACCTTGGAGAAAGATAACCAAACACGGGTTATGTCATCTAAATTCGGCAAACCTCCGAGATCAAAGGCGTAGTGTATACACCTGCCAAAGTTGATGGAACGGCCATTGGCGGAGCCTTCCGCCTGGCTCGAGTGTGCCCCATTGATAGACGCCCGGCCTTTCTGTGAAAGAGACTCTCCGGGCTCTGTTTGTGCCAGTTGATCTCCACGATACTGGGAGGTTTTTGAAGGAGGAATCCAAAATAGACATGCCCTCGTCACCCCTGTGGAAGCCCGCATCACAGGAAATGGCACAAATTCAAATTTTTGTGATGGGAGTCAACGCTGGACCAGATAAGCTGTCTGCTCCTCACAGGACGTTTTGTGTTTAGAAACTAGTCAGAATGATCCATCGCTAATGCCACCTGGGCATGTCTCCTCTGATGCGTGCCTGCGTCCGGACCAGCGTTCATTTCCCAGGACCCCAGGCTATTATAAGCACACACACACACACACACACACACACACACACACACATGAGTGTACACATGCAAACTCGAAGTAAGTGGTCATAAAGCCAGATGCAACTTTCTGTCTGATTGATGACCAAAGTGGCTCTTTCCATATAACAAGCGGAGCCTTAGAAGTGACTTGTTGAGCGCTTCTGACCACGGTGGCCTGACCTCCAGTGGCTAAAAGAACTTGTGAAGACTCGATATGAGAAAGCCTCCTGGGACAGGATCCTAAGACAGATAAAAAGCCCTAAGCATTGGATGAAGATGCCTCCCTTCCTTCAGAAAAAAAGACTGAAAAGAAAAAAAGAAATCCTTGGAAGACTGAGCCCACCCAGGCTCAGGCTGGGTGTAAACCGATGGAGAATTTGCTGCGGTGCTTGAAGCCTGTGTAACCCACAGCAGCACCTGTAGAAACAGGTCCTGGCAGAGGGCAGGAGGGCACACAGCAAGGTCACAGGTGCCCTTGTGTGTGCAAGCTCCCAAGTTCCTTCCCCAATGCTACAAACACAGAAGTCTGAAGCACTTTAAATCCCGGGCTGCAGGGTACAGCGGCCAGACTATGAAGGCCTTGTCTGTATCCCTGCCCATCAGGAAAGGCACACGGCACTGTGCTGGGGGTTGGGTGAGGGTGGGGAGTGGGGCTCCATTTAATCTACAAGATTAAGTTGCTTCTGGTCTTGTCCAAATGGTCTGTTAGGGGTTTTTTTTTTTTAATTGTTTTGTTTTATTTTGTTTTTTAAATCTACTTTTGTTTTGGGCTTTGGTTGCAGAACTCTAAGCAGCAATCCTCCAGTCTCAGCCTCCCAAGTGCTGGAATCTCTGAGAGGAGCCATCTCATCCAGCTATTGAAATTTCACCTCAAGCAGTTTGAACTGGCAGAGCCTCGTTACAGGGCTTGTGACTGATGTCCCCGTGCCTCAGTGCCTCAGTCCACGTTAGACCACACAACTGAGCAGTCAGTGACTTCAGCCACCAAGACTGAAGATGCTCCAGAAATGGGTGGTCCTGGCAGGGCCAACAGGAAGGAGACAGGGCCATGACCTGCCACAGAGGCCAGCACACATTATCTTCACTCTTTCAGAACAAGGAAGTCTCCATGTTTGGGGTCATAGGTGCATGTATGTGTATAGATGTATGGTGTGTACATGTGTGTATGGTGTGTACATGTGTGTATGGTGTGTACCTGTGTGTGGTGTGTACATGTGTGTGTGGTGTGTACATGTTCGTATGGTGTGTACATGTGCGTGTGGTGTGTACATGTGTGTGTGGTGTGTACATGTTCGTATGGTGTGTACATGTGCATGTGGTGTGTACATGTGCGTGTGGTGTGTACATGTGTGTGTGGTGTGTACATGTGTGTGTGGTGTGTACATGGGTATGTAGTGTGTATATGTGTGTGTGGTGTGTACATGTGTGTGTGGTGTGTACATGGGTATGTAGTGTGTATATGTGTGTGTGGTGTGTACATGTGTGTGTGGTGTGTACATGTGTGTATGGTGTGTACATGTGTGTATGGTGCATACATATGTGTGTTTTATATTTGTGTGTTTGTTTGGATGCATGTGTAGGTCACACACGGTGGTCTTGTGGCTTGGGGGTAAATGTGAGAACATTGCAGTTAGCCCAAGAATGACCACAGTTCTATTTCAGTGAAAACCAGTTGCCCAGTGCAGGTGTGACTTCCTTTCCCGCAGGTCGGAGCCCTGCCCCATGCCTGCCTGGTGTTACAGTTATGCCTAGGTAGGTATCAGATCACTTTACCTCCTGCAAGATTACAAACCCAACAGGACCAGTGATTCCATCGGTCCGAGGCTGAGGCAGGCTTGGTCTTCTGCTTTGGATCAGATCTGGAAAATCTTGTTTTCCCAAGGTCACATTTATTTACAGTAAGATGGAGCCCACCTTGTCGTACTTGTTTAAACCTTGGCAGCTGTGTGCCAGAAATCTGTCCTAAAGGTCCTCCGGTTGCCTAATCAAGGGCAACCGTGTGCCTTTTCACTGCATAATAATATCCCACTGCATAGACTTAGCTTGGGTTACCTGCTGGCCTGCCAATGGTCTTTTGGGCTCTATTCAGCTTTTGGCTGGTGTGAATGAGAATTTATCTGACAGACTTTTTGGTGATTTCCCAGCCCCTCTCAAGGCTGATGTGAGCAAAAGACCCTGCCTGGTCAACCAGCCTTCAAGGACAGTTCACAGTATGGCTACGGAAAGGAAAAGGAGAGAATTCGCATCTCCATCGACCTGTTGATGGAGGCAGCCATGATCAGATGTGGTACCTAAAGAGATTCCTGCTGGGGAGGTCAGGAGAGCAGCAGGCGTGCTGGGAGTCCAGGCATGCCCTGAACTGAACGCCATCGCTCTGCTGTGTCCAGCTTCTCACCACACCAGTGCCTTGTCTGTATTGTGTGTTACACCAGTCAGCATTTTACTATTGAGAACCAGCACAGGCTTCTCCCCCGCCCTGCCCCCAAAGCTCTAGTCTGATCTAGAAAGTCTGTTTCCAGCAGGCAAATTAACTGAGTGCTTTTATCACCAGTCTTTTAGGTGAGGGGAGCTGAAGTGGGAAGAGAGTCAAGGGTTGAGACCCAAGGACCTCGGTAGAGAGAACTCTCAACCCCGGACAGCCAAACCAGGGTTCTAATCCTGAGATTTCCCCAGCACCCTCCATGTGCCTGAGCATGTGCCATATATCTGAGCATGCGCTGTGTATCTGAGCATGTGCCATGTATCTGAGCATGCACCATGTGCCTGAGCATGCACAGGTCCTGCTGGTGGGCAGGGGCCAGATCCAACAGGCTAATAGCACATTCATTTTTCCTTCCTGCAAATGATCTCAGCTGGAATCAAGTGGCCAACTTATGACATTATGGGCTAAAATTCTTCTTCGCCACGGGTCCCTGGGAGAGGGAGTCGGATCTTCTTGCTGAGTCCTTTGCTTAGTGTCCAGTAAAGACACAGGTTGTCTCTATGCTATGAGTGGGCTCCCCACAGGTGACACACTTTAACAAGTCATGAGTGGTGCCAGGACTCCGGCTAACATCCTTAGAGGCTGCGGAAGGGACATCACACCTCAGCTCAGATTTGCACTACAGCCACACTGTGTGCCCTGTCCCACCCCCAAAGGCTCCAGCAGAGGCTAGCATTTTCTGGAGGATCACGACAGCCTTCCCAGGTAAGCAATCACATTCTCAGCTCAGAAATACAGACAGTGGGAGCGGGGGAGGGGGTGTCAAATGGCCAGCATCCAGGGCTACAATGGCAACAGATGCTCTGGTCAGGCACGCTCTGGTAACACTCATCACCAACCCTGCCATTAGCAAAGGCAAACCCATACTTACAATCAAGTGGATTGTGTG
This sequence comes from Mus musculus, assembly GCF_000001635.26. Taxonomy (NCBI): domain Eukaryota; kingdom Metazoa; phylum Chordata; class Mammalia; order Rodentia; family Muridae; genus Mus; species Mus musculus. The sequence continues at coordinate 120,872,739 of NC_000074.6, read as the reverse complement.
ACTGGGGCCCGAGTGTTTCCAGGAACATGGGCCACATCCCTGTCTGCCATCGGCCTCTTCCTCTTCACAGGCCCTCTGAGCTCGGCAGAGGGTTCTGTGACATTATGGGATGGAACAGTCTGCTTCTCTCTCTCCCCCTCCCCCTCCCCCTCCCCCTCTCAATGCTGTTTCTAGCTTTTAGGAATGAGGTTGGCCCTGCTTTCCATGGGATAGTAATGAAGTCAAGGTCTCAGGGCCAAAGGTTTTGAACATTTTAAATAGTCGGGCACATGGCTGGCCATGGTGTAAGCTCAGAGGAAACAGCCTGCATTTGGCTTCAAGGAGTCTAGCTCAGCGCCATCAGCTCAGATGGCAAGTTGGCTGTGCTCAGTCAGTTGGCCATGACTGTAGGCATACATTTTTTTCAACCTACTTTCAATAAATATTCAACCTCTCCTCTTGTCCGTCACCCAGCAGAGCTAGTGAAGAGAAAATTTATTAGGATATGGGGGGAGTGGACCTGTTTAGCAGTAGTCCTTTGGGGGCAAGCCCGATCTTCTCTGGCAGCAGCTCAGTCCCATAGCAAACACCACAACTACGACTCAGCAGCTGCTGACCAGTCCTCCAGGCAGGCGGACGCCAGGCACCAACCAGCAGCTGTAGTTCAATCCTGAAGAAACCGCAAGGCTCGCCAACCAGCCTGAGGCCACTCAAGTGGCAAGAGGCTCCAAGAACCTCACGAGAAGTTCTTTGGTGAGTTTCTCTCAATGGCAGCACTACCACAAGCTGAGCTCAACAATGCTAGGTAAGGCGAACCAATACAGGTGTGTCGTTAGTGAAGAATAGCGAGGCAGAGCAAAGCAAACCAATGCTCTTGCTCCTACTGTCTGTGGGGTCATATTTCTACTCCTTCATCAAGAGTCCTTTCCTGTGTTTGCTATAGCAAAGCATCCTTTCACCTGTGTCTGCTTCAGGACAACATCCTTTCACGTGTCTGCTTTAGCAAGACATCCTTTCGCCTGTGTGCTCCAGCAAACCATCATTTGACGTAATTTGACTTTCAAGGAACTATAAGTTTCCACTTCCCATGACCCCTTGGGGTGGGTAGGGTAATTAATGGTCAGCAGTGTCGTGTGGGGGAATCATGGGGAGCCACTCACAGACACACAGATGCAAAACTGTGAACTGACACACAAAGGTTAAGGAAAGCCCGAGGCTCAGCCAGTGTAGAAGTACTAGTATCAATAAGGAAACAGGATATAGGAGGCAAGGTACTCACTCTCATTGTCTGCTGCAACTACCCCCAACGATATCATTCAACAAACATAACGGTTTCCAGCGACTGCTGAGTGGGTAACTTACTCATTGTGCTCACAGGACCTGAGTTCAGATCCCACGGGAGAAGCTGGGCGTGGTGACACACGTGTGTAAACCCTGAGCTAAGGAGGTAGAGACAGGAGGACCTCTGGTGCTCACCAGTCAGCCAACCCAGTCTATTTGGTGAGCTTCCAGTTCAGGTAGAGCTTGGTGTGGGGGTGGTAGTGCACACCTTTGATCCCAGCACTCAGGAGGCAGAGGCAGATGAATATAAGTTTCAGGTGAGCAAGGTCTACATAGTGAGATCTTGGCTCAAAAAAAAAAGAAAAGAAAACAAACAAACAAAACGAGGAGACTTAAGACGGAGGCTGGGGAGTGATGCCTAACATTATCCCTGACCTCACATGTTCATGCATGTGTATATGCAATCCCATGTGTAGCAACATACAAATACACCACAAGCAACAGCCATTTCTCGCCACTTGGGACTGGCCGATGATAAAGGTTCAGCAGGGTTCTTTGGCTCCCAGGTGTTAGTGGGGTCGTCTAAAGGGACAACCAGGACAACCGCTCATGGACGGATAGTCAGTGCTGGCTGTTAGCCAGGAACTCGGCTGAAGCATCAACAAGGACCCTCCTCTCCCTCTACCCATCCCATGCACTGGGGCGTCCATGTGCCCACAGCAGCTTGGCTCCCATGGAGAAGGAACTGTGAAGGTGAGACTACAGTCTCTATCATTCTTCCTTATTTTTTTGGGACAGGGTCTCTCACTGAACCTGCATCTCATCAACACAACTACACCAGCTAACCACACGCAGCGTGTGCTTGTGTATGAGGGCTCCTTTTAGTTCTTTTATTTATTTTAGTTTTGGTTTTCTTTGTCTTTGTTCTTTGAGACAAAAATCTCACTCTATCGACCAAGCTGGCCTTGAACTCACAGATATCCCACCTGCCTCTGCCTCCCAAGAGCTGGGATTAAAGGCTTGCGCCACCACAGCCCTCCGTTAGCTCTCAAAGGAAAGGCAGCACTGAAACTGGCCTGGGAACCTTTGTCCGTGTTGACCATTTGCCTGCATCCAACAGTCAGCATCAGGAGGGCCCTCAGCCCCCAGCCCCTCGGATGGGAATTGAGTGCATGATATGATATAAAGCTAAGCCATGAGCTTGGGAGCTTGCCCTCTGAGGACTGTGCCTCCGTGTAGTCTTGGACCGTGCAGCATGACCCCAGAGCCTGTTTCCCAGAAACATTATAAATACCCATGTGCTTTCTGGCCTCAAGGTTTCTATTTCCCTCCAGAAACTCAAATGTCTGGTTGAAAATTTGCGTTCCAAGTGAAAATGAGGTTGCAGAAGAGTCACATTCCTGGGGGAATGGTACCTTTCCCACGACAAGTGTGCCACAGGACCAGAGAAGCAAGGACAGACAGAGGCCTCAGTTCAAGTCTAAGACCAGCCTGTCTCAGAATCGAGCAGAACAAAACCCAAAGGTGGTAATAAACGGCTAGATCAAAGTTCTAATCCAGCCTGGAGAGCAGGTGGCATTTGACTCCGCACAAGCCGCTAGCCTGTGGGTGCCTCCGTTTTCCATTCCAACAACAAATGTCAGACGAATGTAATTAGTTATAATTCCCCCAGGGATTCCTGGGTAGTTAGTTATAATTCCCCCAGGGATTCCTGGGTAGTTATAATTCCCCCAGGGATTCTAGGATACAGCCAGGACAAGGACCCTCAGAGTGAGGGCTGTAACTCTTCAGCTGTTTTTAATCTGAGATTCATTTCTTCAAACACAAGTTCAGCTGGATGAAGCCTAATGTGCAGAGCCAAGGCTGTTCCCCAAATGGAAGGGCCCCTGAGTCCTGCCTACTCGGTCACACCCAACCTAAGGACCAGCTCCTCCCGACCTCAGACAAGATTTCTGCCGGATTTGATTTAAAACTCCTGGAGATGAGACAGTTTCTAAGACCATTTGGAGACTTAAGCCTTCAGCGTCACGTGAGACTGTGAGGCTGTGAAGCCAACCAGCAACAGAGCATGTCTGTTGTGAACATCCTAGCTCATCTGTCTTCTTGCTGAAACCACCCTGAGTTCTGCTTGGCTGTCGATGGAACCATGGAGTAAAGTCTGCCTCAGTCCCAGCAACTCAGCCAGCTGCTAACTCCATCTACATCCTCGAGAGACATCTGGGTGTCTGGCCTTTCAGAGGCCAAGGGGATGGTTCCATCCAACACTCCAGTGTCCACAAAGCAGTGGGCAAAATGTCATTATCAACAATAGCCTCGGAACCACAGGCTGCTGTGAAGGAAGATTGTTCATGTTACACAGGAAGATGGGGATTCCACTTTGCAGACACACTGGGAAGGGTTTGGTGTCTCGGGGGGTTGTTGTTGGAGTTTAGAGTGGGGAGTTGTTTTGTTTTGTTTAATCAGAAATAAGACCCCAGCTAGCAGATCCCACTTCTAGATCCCAATTATTTAAAAAACAAACATCACTTTGCTGGCCAAGTTTACTGTTTCCCTGCAATCCTAGGACCCACTTCTGTGAAGGCAAAAGAATTGGGAGTTCAGGGGCAACCTGAGCTACATCACGTGTTCAAGACTAGCCTGGGCTACATGAGATAGCAGCCTGGGAAGGCTGAACACACCCCAGGTCTCCTGTCTTTGAGCTGAGGCTTGCAGCTGAGGCTTCTCTGGCCCCATAATTTTGTCCTTAGGCCGGAATCCCAACAAACATGGCAGGTGAAGGCAGCCTGTACTGGGGCGGGGGGGGGGGGGGGGGGGCGGGCGTGGGGGGGGGGGGAGAGACACTCGTGATCTCTCTCCAGCTGCCTCTGGAGATTTGCTAACCAACACAGTGTCGGAACCATGGGCCAGGCAGACAAGGTAGAGGCACTGGACAAGGACAAAGAAGCGGCTGAGGAATGAAGACTTGAAGCCCTTCCTCGGATAAAAAAGAGAAACCAGCACTGCCCCCCCCCCCCCCCAGGCCCTGGGTCTGGTGAAATGAGGCTGGCCTCATTTGTGGCTTTTAAGATATTTTTTATGCATTTTTTTTTTACTACACTGGATATGGAACCCAGAACCTTATGCCAGGCAAATATTTTAGCAATGAGCTATCCCCAGCCCCGTTTTTAATTTTTTTATTTTGATCTAGGCTTTCCCCATGTTGCCAAGTTTGGCCTTAAACTCATTCTGTAGCCTAAGCTAACCTCAAACCTGCTATCTCCCTGTCTCAGTCTTCTGAGCACTAAGATCACAGGCCTGGCACATGAAGCCTCGGAGACAAAGATAATATGATCATCTGGCTAATACAATGTTTCCTAGGTGCCATGGTATGGTAACATGACTCTTTGCAGCACTATCAACCCCTACAGGGAAGCTAGCAGCCATGCTACAGACGGTGAGCCAAAGCCATGCACCAGGTCCACCTCCCTTCCCCCCAACCACCACATCCACAGTAACTATGGACTTATGCATTGAGAACTTGGCCAGGGTTATTTGCCTCTAATTTTCATAGCACTTAAAATGGGCAGGCATCGAGGGTTACTTCATCCCGAGTGTGCAGAAGAGAGTGAGAACCCAGAAAACCATCCTGAGGGTCCAGCTGGGTGGTAATGTGGAAGTATCGTGGTGCCTAAGCCTGGAGCACAGCATTAACGACTTCTCTCCCCTGAGAGAATCCACTGAAGGGAGGAAGGGTGTACTTTGGCTCTCTGTCTGAGAGGGCCCAGTAGGTCACGTAGGGAAGGGTATGGTGGAGGTCTCAGTGACAGGACACACAGCTGAGACTCATTGGGAAGCAGAGAGACTGACAGCTACAATGTATCACTCATAAAACCCATCCCCCGGGGACCACTTCCTGTATGGAGGCCCCACCCCCTAAAGGTTTTGCAGTGCTCCTCCCTGCTTAGCACCACCAGCTGCGAACCAAGTGATCAAACACAGGAGCCTGGGGAGGTGAGTTTCCCATTAAACCGGAATGAACACTGAGGCCCATCACGCAGCATCCACTAGGCCCATGAAGAGGAGCCAATGTTAACTTTACTGTAGCGAGGTTCAGACGTTACTGTCAGGCATGCCCAGCCACCACCCTCTTTCTGTGGCAAGCAGACTGCTCAGCCAAGCATGGGTGCCTCACTGGTCTCCTGCCCTAAAAGATCCTGTCCACATTCATCCAGATCGCTGGTAGGTCACCGTCCCCACCCCCATGGATGATCGGAAATCCTGGGGCTACTCTGGAACCCTGTAGCAGTTCCAAGTTTCTGGTGACAGTGAGTGTAACCCCACTGAAAGCCCAGTTGTGACGTCTTCATTCTGGAGTCTAAGCAACCCACACGGAAGTTCTGAGCCAATGATTAGTCTGTCAATGAATAAGCAGCCTCAATTTTCCCCTCCTCTTAAAAGCTTCCCTTCTGACATCACCTCACCAAAGCTGGCTTCAGCCCCATGGCTGTTATAAGGACCCTGCATGGACTCCTGAGCAGAAAGCAATAGATTACTTTGACTTCAGTCAGCAGGCAGGCTAACTTAACAAGTCCAGGAATGGCAAGGCTGGGCAGAGAAGTGCAGGTGAGCTGATGTAGTCTGTGCCCTTGAGAGAGTTCTCCGGGAGAGGGGTTTGGAGGGGGGGAAGCAAAGGCCAAAGGAGGGGTAGGCGGTAGTTAATGAGTGTTTGATGCAACTGTTGGTGGGTGGTTCGGTTTTCAGACCATCTGGAAGTCACCACAAGATCAAAACTCCAAGCTCCTTTGCGATCCCAGAATTACGTAGCCCGAGAGTTGGGTAATCTGTGGAAACCTGTAGGGCCCTGGGGTCAGCAGCAAGCCCACAGTGGGAATTCCCCAACCCACGTTCCTGAGTTCAGTTCATCCACACGCCCAAGGGTGGTGAGCTCCTAATGGTGTCTGTGGATGGTCCTCAGCTGGCTTCTCTGGTCCTATCCTGGCCCCTGCCTTGCCAATGACAACTTCCTGCCAGTGATGATTCCGATCTGAAGTATCGCACACAGGCTCGTGCTCTGAACGCATGATTCGCAGCTGGTGACCACAAGACCTTTCCAGCTAGTTAGCCACTGTCATGTGTCCTATTGTATCCAGTTGGAATTAGATTGAAGTGTTTGGAATTAGATGCTGCAAGCAGCTCGTGTGGCCATTTAAGTAGCACAATGATAGTCCCTATTCCCTTTCTCATGGTCTTTTAAAAAATAAGAATGTGTTCCTATGTAAATCGGGCTGTCCTCAAACTCGCCACGTACCTTGAACTTACAATCTTCCAGCTTCTATCTCCCAAGTTCTGGGAATCACGGGTGTGCCCCACTGTGCCTGATTTATTCAGAACTGAAAGTAGATTCCCAAGGTTGGGTGATTAGAACCCACCAAGTTGAGACCACTACCCTGATTTTTCTAAATAGATCGTATAATAAGCCAGACAATGTTTTTCTTTTGGTTGGTTGGTTGTTGTTGTTGTTTGCTATTATTGATTAGTTTTTTGGTTGTTTATTTTGAGGGGTGGAGTGGGAATAGGGTCTCACTATGTAGACCAGACTGACCTCAGACTCGGAGAGTCCTGCCTCTCTGCCTCCCAACCCCTGAGAGTTTGGCAGACTTGAGATGCAATACACACGCTCTTGCTAGAGGCCCACTGAACCGGGCTCCACAGCACATGACAGGGAGGAAGTGAGGTCATGGGAGACAGGCCCTAGAAGGGGATGCTGCCTCCCCTCCTCCACCCCCTGGCTTCCAGCTTCACGAGGGTTGCCACTATGAGCTACTGTCCCAGCACAGACCAAGTGACCACTTGCTGAAATGGCTGAAGCCAGGAGTCAAATTAAGCCTTCCAACGAGGGAGATCTGGGGTGTGGAGGATGCTGGCCTGTCACTCAGCTGCATCTCCTGGCTCAGGCAGTCAGAGGTCCAATGAAGAAAAAAAAATCAACTTGAGGAGTAGGTATTGAAAACAGGGCAAGTAGGGGGGTCCCACTGTCCATCCGGCATGCCCTGGTACCATGACTGCCGTGGCGTTCCAGGGAGAAAGCATACAAGGGACATGGAATGGAGGGGCCCCAGAAACAGCTGAGGCCAGGGGAAAAGTGGGGTGCCAACCAGGAGGGAGGCATGAGATGGACACAAGCTGCAGGAGCAGAGAAAAGGGCTGACACTAGCACACCATGGCTTCAGCATGGTCTCTCCTGTGCTGTGGCTGAACCCCTGATCCACCACCATCCATAAGCCTAACGCACCCCCGGGCACTCTGTACAAACCGACCCCAGATTGAGAGGCATGGCCCCATCCGTAACAGGCTGGTCTTGCAGGCATGAGGACCTGAGTTTGATCCCCAGAACCCACATTTTAAAAGCTAGTCATGGTCCCGGCCTTGTCATCCCAGAGCTGGGGAGGCAGAAACAGGTAGGTGCCTAGGGCTCCCTGGATGGCCAACCTGGTCTAATTCTGGAACTCCAGGCCAGTGAGACCCTGCCTCAGAAAGCAAGGTGGATGGTACCTGAGGGACAGACAATACATGAGAATGGCTTCTGGCAGGCATTCGAGCACACAGACACAGACACACACAGAGAGGGAGAGAGGGAGAGAGGGAGAGAGGGAGAGAGAGAGAGAGAGAGTAAAATTTAAGAAAAAAAAGAGGTAGGGGTCAGAAGGGAGGGGAACGTGGGGCTGTAACACCACCAGCAAGCTCAGGCACAGGGGCTTACTCACCAAGCCTCAACCCCTTCTCTCAGCTCCAGCACTGTCTATTCCCAGGAGTACCTGTACGTCTTAGTTAGGGTTTCCATTGTTGTGCTAAAGCACCATGACCAAAAGCTACTCAAAAAAAGAAAGTGCTTATTTCTTATAAGTCTGTGGGAAGCCAGGGCAGAAACTCAAGTGGGGCAGGAACCTGGAGGCAGGAGCTGATGCAGAGGCCATGGAGGGTGCTGCTTTGGCTTGCTCCTGGTGGCTTGTTCAGCCTGCTTTCTTATAGAACCCAGGACCACCAGCCTAGGGGTGGCACCACCCACAGTGGGCTGGGCCTTTCCTTACAAATCTTTAACCAAGGAAGTGCCCCCACATTCTTATCTATAGGCCAATCTGGAGGGGAGCTTTCTCGGCTGGAGCTCCCTCTTCCAAAATGACTCTAGCTTGTGTCAAACGGACAGAAAACTAGGCAGCCCAACTGACTCCTTGTCGTCTTGACCCACACAAAACACACCACTATCCAACTAGAACCTTTGTCCACAAGGATATGTCAGTAGTCACATCACAGAAGACAAGTTTCCAACTTTTATAGATCACAACGGTCTTTAAAAATCCACATCATTTAAAATAGGCAAAGTCTCTTTTAAAATTCAAAGCCTCTCTAGGGGGGCTTCTGTTAAAAGAAGAAAGTTACATACATTCTTACTCCTCCAGGCACAGTCACAATCAAATCAAACCAAAACCAAAATGCAAGAGTGTATTAACTTGAGTGTTTGGCATCTGGAACCCACTCAAAATCCTCTGGGTCCTAAAAGGCTCCAGCTCTCCAGCTCTGCCATGCATATCCAATGCAGTTGTCTGAGACTCAGGCCACTGGCTTCATGCCACAGCTGCCGCTGTCCTTGGTGGTCATTTCCTGGCATTGGCCTCTTCAAAATGTAGTCTCCGCTGCAATCGTGCGGCACCTTCTCCAATGGCCTCTCTCAGACTCATTGCAGGGATGCTAACCCTGCCATATGTTACCAAGCCTCAACTTCTTCCCATGACCCCTTCTGTCCTGGGCCTTCCATGTCAACTGAGGCTGCACCTTCACCAGTGGCCTCTCCTGGCCTCTCCTGGTGCCAGGTCTGAGCATCTAGCTCTCCAGGCCACCTTCATGCCTTCAAAATCAGCACCACCTGAGTGACTCTTATAACTTACCAAGTTTGGCGGCCAAAATAAGATACAGCCCTGGCCCTACTCTGGACCATGGCTTCTGTGTCCTGACCCTGGGAAAATATTCCCAGATTTATGATCCTGGGTGGTACTGGTCTCTTCTTAGTCACAGCTGATTCTTCAGCCCTGGATTATCAGACACCACATATTCTTAATTCAAAGTATCACATAAATATTCCTGATAGAGTCTTTGATTCACTCTGAAATGTCTCAAGCCAAGCCTTCACCATTTGTGATTGGGCTGCTCTCACCATTATCTTCCAAGTTCCCACTTAATCTCTGAATGCGCTATGGTCTTTTCAATCCAAAGTTCCAAATGCCTTTCACGGTCCTCCTAAAAATATAGTCAGGTCTGTCATAGCAGTACCCCACTCCTGGTACTAATTACTATGGGGGGGGGGTGTCTGTTGCTTTAATAAAACACCATGACCAAAAGCAACTTGGAGACCAAAGAATTTATTTTATAGTCCATAACTGAGGAAAGCCGAGCCAGGAACCTGTAAGCAGGAACTGATACAGAGGCCATGGAGAAGTGCTACTTACTGGCGCGTTCAGCTTCCCATACTGGACAACAGCTCAGGGGCAGCACCACCCGAATGAGCTGGACCCTCCCACGCCAATCATTAATTAAGGAACCGCCCCACTATTGGTCTACCAGTCAATCTGATGGAGGCATTTTCTCGATTGGGGATTCTCCTCTTCCCAAATGACTCCAGCTTGTGTTAAGCTGACATAAAACTAACCAGCACAGTGGCATTCTAGAACATTCCTGAGAATTCTAGGCAAACCTCTCCTGTCTTTGGTTGGACTAGGGAGTGCTGAAGATAAGAAACAAACCCGACTCAACACAGAACAGACTAGGGGCTCCTGAGGCTCTCCTTCATGCTAAGTGAATGAATGAATGAATGAATGAATGAATGAATGTAAAATATGAATAAATATTGGATCTGCCTCCTAGCAGGAAGTACTGGCAAGACAGAGATCTGACGATCGCCTCTTATGTGAAACTGGTGCCCTGCATGCAGTGGGTGCTCTATTTATTCACATGTATAACTTGACCAGGATGGCTACTTCTCTCAAATCACTTTGGGCTTTCGTCTCTGAGCTGAGCGCTTTCCCAGGCCTGACCTTTTGAAGATAGTGTGCTGTGCGTCAGTCTGGGGTCGCCTGTGCTGTCTGTCACCTCCGTGTTGGGTGGGATAGTGCTTGCCCTCTGAGTCTTTCTCTCAGCGTGTGCTTTTTTTAAATTCAGAGTCTGGGAAGAGCAGGCGAAAGCTCAAGGCTTAGAATTTTGAGGGAAGATGGAAGAATAGAGTCTTTCACTTGGAGAATGTTCTAGATCTGCCCGGGCACAGCTGTCCTCTACAGTGCTTGAGAACAAATGGAGTCAGTACAGCCAAGAGTTCAGTTTGTAGTCTGACTTTAGTTCAGTTCATTTAAACGAATGCCAGGAGCTGCATGAAGCCCTGGACCATCGGCCTCCTGCTTCTCAGGCCCTCTCCTGTCTGGCTTCCCACAGCCTCCCCAGCGCTCCAACTTCTCTCACAGGAAGTTCCCTGTGTATGTTCCCACGCACTGCGTCATAGGCTCCATGAAGTCACGGCCTGGCTTGCACGTCCACTCCTTCCATACCCCCAGGACAGTGCTCAGAGTAGAGAGGGCTTTCCATATGTTGCCTATGAACCGGAGCAGCTCCCTTGTCTGCCTGGTTGGGCTTGTAGGGAAAAGGGACGATGCTTCCTAAAGCTCCACCCAGCATGCTGACTCCCCCTCACAGGACCCCAGGGTTCCAGAGTTCCTGGACCAGCAAGTTGGAAATCTCTGGGCCATGGTGGTTAGTTGCCACTCTCGGATCCCTGGCTTATCTCCGCTCACACAAGTCTCCCAAAGGTTGGCCGAGGAGGGCACAGTTCTAAGGTCACTTTCCCCACAGTAGCCAGGTCCTCTCAGCTCTCTCAGCTGCACCCCCTTCCACTCACAGCCCAGACCCCAAGGCCCCCCTGCTTTGAGCCAGGACCCAGTGAGACAGCATTACTGGCTTTGCCAGCTCAAGTGCTCCAGGCCACTGTTCCCCACGCCTGAGGGAAGGCTGGCTCTTTTAGCAGGGCACCAGCCATAAGTGCTTTTCCCACAACCAGCAAAGCCCTTCACTTCACCTTGGAGGGTGGGGCATGTGAACGTAAGCAGACACATGTCTGTATGTACATGTAGGCATGTGTGCATATATACACATACATATGTATACATACATGTATGTATGTATGGACATGTATGCTTGTGTGAGCATGTGTGTGTATGTGTGCACATGTTCCTTGGACTGCGGCTGGTTTTTTTTCCTCTTTGACCTCGCCCTCTGAAGCCCTCGTTTGAAACAGAAGCTTCCAGAGCAAATCCCCACACTGGCCCTTGTCCCTCTCCAAGTTCTGCCTTGCTTGAGGCTAGCTGACTGCAGCAGAGCAGGCTGCCTCACAGTGGAGCATCCTGGCCATACTGCGCCTATGAGTGCCGGGGAGGCCTCAGGCCCCCTGCCCCCTGACAGGAGGTTTACAGTTTATAATCTGGCCTGTGTAAAGCACTCGTCAGCCGGATCCTCCAGTCTCGGCCGACCACCCAGGCAGAGGGCCTGCAGGAAGCGGCTGCGTGCGCACAGTCAGCTCGAGGCTGGCTGCGGACCCACAGGACTCAGTTGCACGGGCGACTTTTTTGGCATTATCTGCTAGGCCTCTCTATTGCAAACGCAGCCTTGTTTATACGGAGCCATTCCTGCATGCTAAATTTGGAAATTCTACGTATTTCTCTAATCCGCCGGGCCCCAGGCTGGATGGGGGCGCCTCTGCAAAGCCTAGCCACTTTCCCAGCATCTCCACGTGAACCTCCCAGTGTGGGGGGAAGGCCCTGTGCCTAGGGCCGGCCATGCCCATCCCATCACTCCTGATGTCAGCCTAGGAGGCGCTGGCCACCAGGCTGGGATCTTAAGTGTCTGTGTACAGCTGTGAGATGTGTCTCCCTCTGGGCTGGCTGGTATCTGATAGAGTCTCCAGGCTTCGATCCACAGAAGTGGGCCCCACTGGAGGAGGAGGAGGCAGTGGCTGGGCACGGAACCTCCCCTGATAAGGGTTCCGGGAGCCGGGCTGGCACGCTAGCAGGGAGGAATGTGAACTAATAAGTCACACTCACGTTTTTATCTGGGCTGCTGAAGACATCTCCAAGGGAGGAAATCACACCATTCCGGGCAGCAGATAAAGGAGATGGGAACAGAGATGGTTCGTCGGTGAGGTCCGCTCCCCGCAACCACCCCGACCCAAAACCCTACCTGAGCAAAATCCTTGGAATTTGGCCACAAGCCTTCTCCCTACGGCTACAACAGCTTATCACACTGCTGTCTCCCCAAGACCCAGCCTTTCTCGGCCCCCACGACCAAGCCTTTCTCAGCTGCCTCTGCCCTGGCTGCCAGGCCTCCCCATCCCAGCTTGCGCCTCGGGTGGTCTGAACTCTCTGTGACACTATTGCGAGGAACCCTGGACCAGCTGGCCCATGGGGACAGAGACATTGAAACCCAGGGCTCAGCTTTCTGAGGATGTCCCTAAACCTTTGCTTGCCGGGAGCTGGGGGTCCTTCATCATCCCTAACTTGCCTGTTTCCAAGCTCCCGGACAACGTAGGGATAGAAAGCAGGAGTCACGCTTATGTTTGTGAAAGGGACTTAGGCTGGGCTGTCCTATCCAGTATGAAGTTGTTGAGGTTTTTTTTTTGTTTTTGTTTTTTTCCCCAAGCAGACCTGAGGCAAGGATTCAGATTCAAACCAATTGCAACAGTAGATGGGGAGCAAATGACTGAGCCGGGGTCGACCCAGCCCCTGTGCAGGTCTCATCTATAAAGTTCCTGTTGTAGCACAGGCCGTCTACAGATTGTATGGAACAATGAGGAGGGTATGCCTCAGTCAGAGAGCTGGGATAGGTCCCCACAAGCTGTCCTTGTCATCAGCTGAGAGATACTCCCAGGTGGCACCACTTCCTGGCATAACTGACCTGAGGTCCACAGCCAGTACCAACAACAGGCAAGACCCCTACAGAGATGCAGATGGGGGACGCAAGTCAGACATAGAACCAGGAAGGACTACAGATGGAGCCCAAGCGTAGGAGGCCATATCGTCTTTCCCCAAACACTCAGTTCCCATTTCCTCATGTGGTGGCCCAGAGCCCTCACCTGGGTATCTTATCAATTCTTTTTTTTTAATTTATTTTATGTATATGAGTACACTGTAGCTGTATAGATGGTTGTGAGCCTTCATGTGGTTGTTGGGAATTGAATTTTAGGACCTCTGCTCACTCCGGTCGGCCCTGCTTCGCTCGGTCCCTGCTCGCTCTGGCCCAAAGATTTATTTATTATTATAAATTAGTACACTGTTGCTCTCTTCAGACACACCAGAAGAGTGTGGTTGATATCATTACGAGTGGTTGTGAGCCACCGTGTGGTTGCTGGGATTTGAACTCAGGACCTTCGGAAAAACAGTCAGTGCTCTTAACCGCTGAGCCATCTCACCAGCCCCGTCTTATCAATTCTTAACGCTGCTCACCAGAGTCCAGCTCCTTAAGAGAAACTCACATTTCATGGGGATAGGTCCCTCATACTGCCTGTTGAGAAAGCCCCTGCTCCAGGGGCCCATGATGCCATGCAAGTGGTCACAAGCAAACCCCAATGGCCACTGAGATGGGGTAACTTTCACCCTCCTCCACACCACAAGATTCAAAATCACCCCAAAAACAAAACACTGGGTCTTGTCTCCAGAGACTCCTATGAGTCGCTAGCTTGGGACCTGTGAGGACTAGCTTCTGGTGACTTACGCCCTCTGTCCTCAAAGAAGAAGACTTTGTGATCTCTTTGGAGAAATGGGTGATGTGGCCAGAAACACATCAAACATGTTTAGGGTGTCTTGTGGTGTCTGAGAGTAAATAAGTAGACCAGCACTTGGCAGAGCCAGGAGCCATGACGGACTCTCCATGACCACACCAGCCAAGTGCTCAGGGTCCCTGTGGCTAAATGCAGAGCTTTCCAGCAACAGAATAAGTACTGTATCATAACCCACGATACAATGTAAACATCACAGGCTTGTAGTTGAATAAGCAAGTGATTGAAGAAGTCAACAGGAGAGATGGGCAGATTTGTCCTGGTGGAAGGAGTCCAGTGAATTCATGCAGGCTCTACCTCTAACTGAGATGATCCCTCAAGCCAGCTCCTTAGGATCACCAGGAAGAAGAGGATGAGAGGGGATGGTAAAGAACCCAGGAACACCGTCTCAGCCAGGCAAAGAGGAGGCATAAGGGAGGTTGGAGTCGTGCTGGAGACTGGCAAAACTTTTGGCCTGATGGAGTGGTTCACCCTTCATCTTCCCCAGAAAGCAAGTCCATTCTAACTGTGAAAAAGACACCAGATGAATCCAAACAAGAAATCTTCTAGCAAAATCATGAAACTCATAAAACTAAGATGCTTCAAAAAACAACCCCAGCCATAAGAGATCTCAGAAGGCTCAATGGCTAACATGGAACCCGAGGAGAAAGGGGAGCCAACCCTAGGATGGCGCTGGCTGTTGGGTTCTTGGTGACATCAGCTACTACAGCTGATGGCCTTCTCCTCGGCTTCCTCTGCTCTTGTACATGAAGGGCACTCACTGCCACCATCCCAGAACTGAACAGATTTCCAGGGCAGTCCACTGCGGCTCCCAGCAACCTGGTCCTGTGTGGAGTCGGGGGGTGTGGGGTGCCCCAGAGAAAACCCTGATTTTGCAGAAGATGCTCAGTCAATGAACAGCTGCCTCCCGCCACTCTTGCCCTGCGGCAGAGCAGACAGACGCAATGCTAAGTGCCCCCAACCGCATGCAAGGGAAGGTTCCCGGAAGAAAAGAGCGCCAGCGGTCCACAGCCACGAGCCTGGCCCAGCCACATGGGAAATTCCAGGACAGACACTGGTTAAGCTGCTTTTAGTTTTGGCTTTGAACTCACAGAGCTCCAGGCTAAAGAGAATGTCAGACCGAGTCCCGCCTGTGGAACCTCTCTGGGGCAATCAGAGGCTGTGGCTCTGTTCCAGCACATCCCACACTGCCAGTGCCCACCACCCTGGCCTCAGTGGTGGAACACCGTAGAGGAGGGAGGACCTCAGTTCGAAACCTGTCCTGTCACTAACGGGTTGATGATGTTGTCAGGTCTCTGGGTCACCCTACTGATGTCCTTAGACTGTCCCTTCTCTAGTGTATACTCTAGGATGCTAAAGCCAGGGTATCAGCAGGGCCAGGTCCCTTCTACAAGTCCAGAGGGGCCTCTTCTTACCACCTACAGCTCCTGATGTGATATTACCCCATGATACCTCTGTCTTCACAAGACCTTCCCTTCAAGTTTCCTGTGATCTTAGCTTGAGGACACCAGTCTCTGGGCTGGGGCCCATTCTATCCAGCCTGACCGCACGGCCTCATCTTAACTTGGTGATGTTTACAAAGACCCTATTAACTGAGTCACTGGGAATGGGGCATGTCCTCTGGAGCACTTGAGCAGGAAGCTGCAAGCAGGCATTCAGACTCTGAGCCATGAAGGAGCCCTCTTAGAGCTGTGTGGACATCCCCTTCCCGATTCCACATGCATCCGTGGCTGCTGGCCCCATCACTCTGTCCAGCACAGGAACTGCCCATGGGCTCTGGAGATGTGAAGCCAGGCAGGGTTTATACCTCATTTGATCATGAAGTGAGTTGTGCTGTGGCCAGTCTAGGCTCCCTGGGTTCTTTTGTTCAAGACCTGGAGACCTACTGAGCCAGAGTCAGGGTCAGGGTGAGGACATCGAGTCTCCAAGTTTCCATCATGATTTCCAGTTTCTGATGCTTTGAGAAGAAGCCAGGGGTCTCAGAATTGACCAGCTAGAGGGACCTCAGGAGCCCTGACCACTGTCCAGGTCAGATCCCAAGACCAGGTCCTCAAGCCAGATCCTAGAGAGGACTGTTTAGGGGTTGTGATGGTTTGTATATGCTGGGCCCAGAGAGTAGCCCTGTTGGAGTGGGTGTGGCCTTGTTGGAGTAGGTGTGTCACTGTGAGCATGGGCTTTAAGACCCTCATCCTAGCTACCTGGAGGTCAGTATTCTGTTAGCAGCCTTCAGATGAAGATGTAGAACTCTCAGCTCCTCCTGCACCATGCCAGTCTGGATGCTGCCACGTTCCTGCCTTGATGATAATGGACTGAACCTCTGAATCTGTAAGCCAGCTCCAACTAAACGTCCTTTGTAAGACTTGCCTTGGTCATGGTGTCTGTTCACAGCAGTAAAACCCTAAGTATGACAGGGGGCCCCACAGTGGCCATCCTGGGGCTTCTAGAACCCAAATGTGATCATGCGCCCCTGTTCCAGGCCCTTCTCACTACTGTGTCCCACTGCTAGTCATTCTGTCCTTCGAGATTGGCTTAAAGCCCCACCCAAAAGATACCACTCGTTGTGCCCTCCACGAAGCTATGCCTCACCTCTTCTTCCATGCCTGTCCTGGCACAGGCTGGCCAGGCTGCGTCTGCTCCCTCCATCATCTTAGCGACCTCCCCTGGGCCCTACATGGCTACACAACTACATGCTTCTAAGCTCCAAGCTTCCTGCTTGTCCTTGTGAGACAAGTGAAGATCGAGAAAGTCTCCCGCTCTTTGCACCAGCACCTGCCCTCCCTAAAGCAACTTCTCCCGGTTGCCAAGCCTGCCTTCTGCTTCACCAGGGTTCTACTTGAGCTTGCAGAATCCTGGGGCAAGAGAGCAAAGACACCATGAGGCTGGACAGGTCCTCCTGGGCCCCAGCCATGTCACAAGAGGATGTATCCCACCAGTCCCTTGGTCCCAAGAAGAGTGAAGGAGAGAAGGCTCAATGCCCTCCCTGACAAGCAGCACACCCCAGCACAGACAGTTGAGGAAGGGCTTGCTGCTGGGGACACTTGCTACTGCTTTGGTCTGCTCCAGTGCCTCAGGCCAAGTGATTTATAAACAACAAAAAAGGGTTGCTCAGTTCTGGAAAGAAGGAAGTCCCTCCCCCTGCAGGTTCCGTATCTGGGGATGGACAGTAGACACTGATCCTCAGATAGGACCTTATAGTTGCTGATGTGTTTATTAAAAGATAAAGAGAGGGGGATGTATGATCTATGGAGGTTCAGTCAGGTATGGGGGACCAGGGTGCCTTGGTGGGCCCATGCTGAGGCATCCCTTCCCCTTGAGAGACCAGCCATGGGATGGTATAGTATAGAATAAAGTTTATTTAGGGCATGGGGAGGGGAGTCAAGAGGGTAGTAGACACACACACACACACAAAGAGAGAGAGAGAGAGAGAGAGAGAGAGAGAGAGGGGGGGGGAAGAAGGAGGAGGAGGAGAAAGAGGAAGAAGAAGAAGAAGAAGAAGAAGAAGAAGAAGAAGAAGAAGAAGAAGAAGAAGAAGAAGAAGAAGAAGAAGAAAGAAGGAGGGAGAAGAAAGAAGGAGGGAGAAGAGAAGAGAAGAGAAGAGAAGAGAAGAGAAGAGAAGAGAAGAGAAATAGAGGAGTAGAGTAGAGGCCAGCCATGAACATGTGGAGAGAGAGGAGAGGAGAGAAAGGATGAGAGATCAGAGCAAGAGCAAGAGAGCAAGAGAGGAGCAAGAGAGGAGGAAGGGGCAAGCAGCCCCCTTTATAGTGAGTCAGTCCTACCTGGCTGTTGCCAGGTAACTGTGGGGCGGAGCTTAGACAGAATGCTAACAGTCGTGTCTTAATGTAAAGGGGTGCAAAGGCCCTGGGGTGGAAGAGCAGATCTTGCCAGGAGCCTTCACCTCCTCTTGACCAGAGAAGAAGGCAGGAGAGGAGTGAAGGGAGCAGGACACAGTCCCATGGGGCTTCCCAGGGTACCATGCTCCAGTGTCTTCAGACAGTGGAAGACAATGCTGGGGTTCAAGCAGGTGTGGAACTGCCTGACAAAGGCAACTTAAGGAAGGGAGGGTTTACTCTGACTCACGGTGTGAGAGTCCTGTCCATCGTGGCAGAGACATCACAGAGGCAGGAGTGAGCAGCTGTGTCAGAGAGCCTCAGTCAGGAGAAATGAATGCTGGTGCTCAGCTCCCTTTTTCTTTTTGATTCAGTCCAATACAACAGCCTAGGGAATGATGCCGCCCATAGTCGGGGTGGGTCTTCCTACCCGGAAAGATCCTTACAGACAAACCAGGGGGTGTGTTTCCATGGTGATTTTTTAAAACCCAGTCAAGTTGTCATTGACGATGAGCCATCACACAGGGTTCACTGGGGGCTGGGCAAGCTCACTTGTGTCACGTTATAGGAGCCAGACAGGGGTTTGGGCCAGTATGTGGCAGGTGTTCAGGAAGATGTGGGTAAGTGTGACGTTAGGTATGTGGGCATGTGTGTGACAGGTGTGTGAGCATGTGTGTGGCAGGTATGGGTAGGTGTGAAGTCAGGTGTGTGAGCAGGTGTGTGACAGGTGTGTGGACCTGTGTGTGGCAGGTGTGAGTAGGTATGAAGTCAGGAGGTGTGTGTGGCAGGTGTGTGGGCAGGTATGTGGGCATGTGTGTGGGCATATGTGTGGCAGGTGTGTGGGCATGTGTGTGACGGGTGTGGATAGGTGTGAAGTCAGGTGTGGGCAGGTATATGAGCAGGTGTATAGCAAGTATGGGTAGGTATGAAGTCAGGTGTGTGTGGCAGGTGTGAAGGTAGGTGTGAAGTCAGGTGTGTGGGCAGGTGTGAAGGTAAGTGTGTGTACAGGCATACAGGTAGGGAATTCAAAATGACAAACCAGAGGCTTGGAGTTTAGAGCAGCGTGCTCACATTCATTCAGGTGCAGCCATTGGCAGCGATGGTGGGAGCCGTCTCTTGGCCTACACACTGGTTTGAACCTTAGCCAGCTATTCTGAAGGCATATGACTGCCCAGCCTCTGTGGTGAGGTTTCTGTCAATCAGGCTGGTACCTGTGGCTTTGCTGAGTTCCACAGAGAGCCTTTTCTCTCTTGGTCTCTTGACCACCCATCACCAACTCACAGCCACACTCAGGAAATGTCATGGCCCTTGTTCTCACTAAGGTGTAAATGAATAAGGAGGTGCTAATGACTGCCATTCCCCAGGGCTTTAATGTTTAAGTGGGGTGGGAAGATTCTGGAGCCAGACAAAGTTCCCAGGGATAAAATGTTGGAGACACAACATTCGGTTAAAGACGGTGATGTGCTGACAGGCTTAGCAAGGATGCCCCAAGTAAGGGGCAAGGTGGCACTTGAACTCGACACCCCCAAGCATGGCTACAATCCATAAGATGGAGTGGCAGGTGTCAGGAAGGGGAGCCACTCCCACAAGCTGCTGCTGAGGAAAGGCAGCACAGTCACTCTGACTCAGCCTGTCGGCCCTCAAAGGTTACACACCCGGTCACTGTGGGGTCCAGAGAGTCCACTCCCAGACATATACCCCAGAGGCTTGGAGCTGTGTATTCACAGGGATGTTCTTTAGGTAATGTTCATGGTGGCATGATTAATGGATTAAGGCCAAGCGACCCCAAAGCTCCACAACAGACAGCAGAATAGACAAAACTTAACGCTGTACCGTGGAGTATTATTCAGCCATGAAAAGGAGCAGAGCATCCAACGCTGGTGGATGAGCACAGCTGCTGCTGGTTTTGAAAAAGAAGAAGAAGAAGGAGGAGGAGGAGGAGGACGAGGACGAGGACGAGGACGAGGACGAGGAGGAGGGGAGGGGGGAAGGGGAGAGGGAGAGGGAGAAGAAGGTGATGATGACGACGATGATTATGGTGACAGTGATCATGATGGTGGATAATGATGATGATGATGGTGTTGATGATGATGGTGTTGGTGATGATGATGATGAAGCCCCACCCCCTTGACTTCTTTCTACTTTTTATTTTTAGACACATCCTCTGTAAGTGTGGCAGCTGTTAATGGTTGCCAACTCAACAGAATCTAACATCAAGGAAGAGACAGGATTCTGGGAGGAAGTTTCCAGATTAAGCTAACTGAGGTGGGGAGCCCCACCCTGACTGAGGCTGGCATCACCCCGAGGGCTGGATCCCTATGCCCTCCACCACATCCGAGGCAAGCCATGCCAGATGAGCAACTTTGATTCTCCATTTCCTCTTCTCTGCGGCCAAGCTCTAAGAGTGGTAACACCTGGTCTTGTGTAGACACTGAGCACAGGGCCTTGACATGTGCTTCTAGGACACCAGGTAACACGATAACACTGTCTCCAGCAGTGTAGATCTGAGATGTAGTGTTTTGTGACTGGATCATCAGATCTTCTCTGGCCTCAGTTTCCCTGGCAGAAGCATGGGGGTGGTAAAGGTACTGACGTCATTGAATGATGAGGAAGGGGGCTGCTCACAAGAATCAGTGTCGGGCCACCATGTAGTAGACCCTTGATTTTATTCCTCCAGTGTCATCTGTGTCACAGAAAAACAGACAGGTTGACGGCAGCACCAGGCTTGTTAGTGACCACAAAGACTCATGGGACCCAGGCCAAGCTCACAGCCAGTGCCCTTCAGATGACCAACTGGAAATGTGGTCCTCCCAAGTGTGTCCCCACGACCCAAAAGAAACACAGAGAGTGAAATTACCAGCTGTCAGCCAAGAGCCACGCAGGACCTCATGAGAGCACTGCCCACGGTCACAGCTGGAATGTGTTGGTGGTAGGGACTGTAAAGAGGGGTGCCCTCATATTTAAGATGCTGTAGAAAGACAAGATGTCCCCATAAACATGATTGTCCCTAACGCAGAGATCAGCTCCAAGTCAGAGACGGTGAGGGCAACCCTTAGAAGGGCCAAAAGTGACCAAGATTTTGGAGAGAGAACCGAAGTCAAGGCCACCTCCCTCCGGCTGCAAAGGCCACACGTGCACAGGGCCTGGGGCCACCACCCCCACCTCACTGGCCCGGATCCATCTGCCGGCACTGTGTCTGCTGCTGTTTAGACAGCCTGCTAGGGTGGGTGGTCAGGTCTGAGCCAGGCAAAGTTTACAGAAGGCCCTGGCACAAATGAACTGTTGATGACCGACTGGAAGGGCTCCGTGAAATCACAACATGTAAAATATGGAAAGGGGAATAAAGGAAAGACACGCCATTTGGAAGGAAGTTGAGCGGCCACATGAAGGCTGAGACGCCAAGCGCAGAAGCCCCCATCAAACGCGTGCACTGGCCCCAGCCCAGCCCTTCCCTTCCACCACACACGCAGCTTCAAAAAAAAATCGTAGGTTTAAATAGATTTTATGCATCAAATACAAGAAACAGGCCGACATTTTCTCGCCCTCTGTCACATGGCAGGCTAATATTTGGCCATTTACGCTCCATTGGAGACCATTTCTGGGGAACAGGGCCCTTCCAGGTTGGTGGCCGCCCGCCCTGGTGGCCAGTGCTTCAAGGCCAGGTCTAAGCAAGGAAGACCATGGCCCTCTACTGAGGGAACAAAGGCTTGGCTTCCCAGCCCTGCTCTGAGACAGACTGAAGATGGGAGCAAAATGTGGGCCTGTAAATGAGCTCATGGGGTGACCCCAAGCCCCGTGCTCCAACTCTTGTGCCTGTTGCTCTCAGAGACAGCCATTGCAGTGTGTTTGAGACCATCCTGTTTGGTCCAGGAATCCCCACCTCCCAGCCTGCTTAAGCGGGGCAGGTTCTTCTGCTCCTCTTCTGTTTGTCCAAAATAACCTGCTGTAGGAGTGGCCTTTTTATTCTATTTTTGAGAGTTGTGTGTGTGTGTGTGTGTGTGTGTGTGTGTGTGTGCACATGAATGCAGTATTCTTAGAGGTTAGAAGAGGGTGTCAGGTCCCCTGGAACGGCAGTTACAGACGGTTGTTAACCGCCCAATGTGTGCTCTTAAATACTGAGTCATCTCTCCAGCCTGTTTGGCTTATCTGTAATTGTTGACTTATCTACAGTTGCTTTATGGATGGGGACCATTTCATGGATCCCACGTTAATCAGAGCATCTTAGTAACATTTACAGAGAGATGTGAGGGAAGCTGGTAGTGTGTGCGGTAGACGGGCTGAGGAAGTGCCCCCCCCATCCCGCCACTCCTTACCCCACTTTAACTGTTCACTGTGATGAGGAGAACCCTGTTTTAATTTATCATTGTCAGATAATCAAACATCATCATGGCCCGTGACATTTGATCACTGTGAGAGAGTGGTCTCCACGGCTGGGTGATGGGGATGCTCTAATAATCCTCTTGGAGTTTTCCCATCTGGCCCTCTGCAGTTAGCGCTGCATCTAACTCCTATGACGTCTAATTTGTTTTGACTTGATTTGGATAAACAGCTCATGTTATTTTGGGGTCCCTCTGCTGATTGTGGTTTCACAGTCAACTGTCTGACTTCTTGCCAGTGTCCCTGACCTGGTCCCTCCAGGGGGTTTTGGTCACAGAAAACATTCAGAGCTCTGGTCTGCAGGCAGGAGTGTTACAGGTCTGCAAAATTCAGACTTCATTTATAGATTTATTCCTCAAGCCCTAGGTGATGCCCCAGCTGCCACAGGACGCCAAGGCTCTGACTTGGTCTTGCTGACAGCCTGCAGCCTGCACCACTGTGCTCTGCCATGACAATGACTCTTGTTATCTCAGCCTGGCTCAACTCTAGTTTTCTATCATTATGATATTTCTGCTAGTGGCGTGTGTGTGTGTGTGTGTGTCCCTGTATTTGTGCATGTGTGTGTGCATGTGTGTGTATGTGTGCCCTGTGTGTGCATGTATGTGTGCATGTGTGTACATGTGTATACATATGTATGCATATATGTGCCCATGTGAGTGTACATATATGTACATGTATGTATGTGTGGTCATTTGTGCATATGTGCCCCTGTGTGTACATATGTGTATAGGTGCACACATGTGTGCCCATGTGTATACATGTGTGCCCTGTATTCCCATGTGTGTGCATGTGTGTGCATATGAGTCCCTGTGTGTACATATGTGTGCATGTGTGTCCATGTGTGTGCATGCATGTGTATGCACATGTGTCCATGTGTGTGATTATATAGAGGTCCAAGGCTGACTTCTGGTATCTTCCTTTTTCTGTCTTCATGTTATTTTTTGAGACAGTGTCTCTCACTGAGCCTGGAGCTCATGAGTTAGCTAACTGTCTAGCCAACGAGCTCTGAGGATTCTCCTGTCTCCACCTTCCAGGGTGAGGACTACAGGAACAGTCTCCTTGCTGTCTTTCTTTTGGGTGCTGGAGAGCCAAGTCTGGTCCTACTGTATGAGTGGAAGGCCCTTTACTCACTGAGCCACCCAATGCAACCCCTTTACTTCCATTTCTTGGGTGTGGGAACACGGATGCTCAAGGTCCCCACAGTGACAGGAGCAGAGTGAGCTCACACCACAGGCACTACCTCTCCACCTTTTCCTGAAGGAGAGTTCTGCTTCATGTGAGTTTCAGAGGCACGTGGGGGGGGGGGGTGTCTTCAGCCACTGTCTACACATTTCAATGTGAATTGGAACTGGTCCATTCGCACATTGGTGCAGACACTCACCCTGGTCAAAGCCCCACCCTGCCCTGGCCAGGTGATACCTCACACAACCCACATCCCCCAGATCCATTCCACCTGCTTGAAATGGACAGAGAACAATGGTGTTCCCATGGGCAAAGTTTAAATGTTCACCTGTGTAAAATGCTGAGGCCAGTGTTTGGTGTGATGGGAATTCTGTGAGGGCTAAAATTAAAGGGTGATGCTATTTAATGAGAGATATTATGGTGTGCAAAACATAAGAATAAATAAGTGGGTTTCTCTGAAATAATTTCTGTGAAGAACAAAATGGCCCTGGCACTTTGTAGATATGGAAATAGATCATGGCTTGGCTCCATTTCAACCCCCAGTGGCACTGTGTCCTCAGGGGTTATCTCTGCCCTTGGCATACTTCTGAATTACAGGGAGACAGTGACCAATGGCCAGCGCCCTCAGAGGGGGAGGAGTGTCTAGGATGGAGCCTGGTGTCAGGATACACTCAGTTCCCCTGGTCACAGCATACAGCAAAATGGCAGACCAAGTGAACAGAGAGCCACCAGTGAGCTCGTGCATCCTCTGGGCTCACAGGAGCAGAGCAGGGACTGCCGGAGACCTGCACATTGGAAGAACGGGGTCTGGTTCATGAGCTGGAAGAAGTGTCTAGAAACAGCCTCACTGGGGTCAGGTGGGCAGGGCTGGAACTGGAGTGGCCATGGAGAGGGAAAGGGGATGACCCACCTGAGTGGAGGGGGGAAGGGGAGAACTATGAAAGAAAGGGGGGGAGGAGGAGAAGTCAGGAGTGGGGGAGGAAGAGGAGGAAAGAGGGGGAGGAAGATGGAGGAAGGGGGGACTAGGGAGGGCGAAGAAGATGGAGGAAAACCAGAGGCAGGCAACCTGGGTCCTCCAGTCCTCATTTTCAATATTGGCTTCAATTACACATGTGGGGCCTGGCAAAGAAAAACACGAACCCCCAAGAGGGTCACGACCCTCAAATATGTTTTTAAATCCGTGGAGGAAATTCCCAATTTGCTGCCGCTGGACAGTGTTTTCATTCCTCCCCTAAATGCGGTTCACGACCTTCAGCAAAGAAGCGCGACCTCCACGCGGGCTTTTAACTTCTGCAGGAGCCCCGTGGTGTTGGCTGTTCCGGATGAGAGGCTGGAATGGGGAGGGGGGGGTGAGCGAGGATCTCACTAGCTGTAAATCACACAGCATCACAGCAGAGGCACCTTCTGTTTGGGTAAGAACTGCAGGGCCACCTTGGAGGAGAGAGGGAGGAGGGAGCGAGAGGGAGGAGGGGGGAGGGAGGAGGGAGGAGGGAGGAGGGAGAAAGGGAAAGATGCTTTGCAGTTTTTAGCACTGAAAAAGGCAATAAGCACTGCATTTGTTTTTTGTTTTGTTTTGCTTTTTCTGACCCAAAAGAAAGCATGCCAGGCTAATTGAATAGATTGTAGCTTGGGCCACAAAGCCTACTGATTGGTTTGCTAGGCAACAGAACCGTGTGAGCACACACAGTGGCTTCCCAATCCAATCAAATGTGCCCCACTGGATCCATGTCCCTTTAATCTAGACAACATCATAGTTGGATTCTTTTCATGGGAATTTCCCCTAAAGGACCCGGGCTTTTCTCAGAGACTTGAAACTCACTTTGAAATGTGCTGGGTTCTTGGCTGGCTGCCTGGGAGCTCACGAGGGGGAGAGGACCTTGCCCAGAATCACGGTCTCTGGAGGCTCCTGGGATCACTTGGGGGCCCTGAGGTGTTATAAGCACCTGAGCTCAGGAAGGGAAGGCCAACAAAAGGCTTACATCACAGAGTCTGACCCATGACTGATGGAGACCAGGGGTGGGGGTGGAGAAGGGGGTAGGAGGGAGGTTTGAAGGAGGGGTGTAGGGGATTGGGGTGTCCTGGAGAGATGGCTCAGCCATTAACAGCTGTGGCTGCTCCTCTAGAATTCTGGGATTCAGTTCCTCATACTTGCATGCTGGCTCAAAATCATTTGTAACTCCAGCTCCAGGTATCCAACACCTTCCTCTGATCAGGCACCAGGCACGCACATTGTATATAGACAGGTAAAGAGTACGCAGGTAAAGAGTGCATACACTTTTAAAAATAATAATCTAAAGAAGAAGGAGGAGCTAAGCCAGGGAGAATGTATGTATGTATGTATGTATGTATGTATGCATGCATGCATGCATGTATGGTGAGAATGCACACACACACACACATATCCATCCCTGTCTGTCTTGGAACTTGAAACTCACTATGTAGACCAGGCTACCCTCAAACTCACAAAGACCCACCTGCCTCTGCCTCCTGAGTGCTGGGATGAAAGGTGTGCGCCACCACACCAGGCTCCACCGTATTTTTTGAGACAAGGTTTCTCATTCCATTTGGATCTCACCATTTTGGCTAGATTGGTTGGCCAGTGAGGACCCAGGAACCTGCCTCACACGCACACACACACACACACACACACACACACACACACACACACGCACAACCGTGCTCACTCACACCTCACACACTGCCACATTGGGCTCTTTTTAGGTGGGTTCTTGTTAGCTGGAAAGTTTCTGAGGTGTGTGGGCTGTAAAATGGGACAAGGCATTTCCAAGGGCCCTCAGAGCCCTAGGGGCATACACCATCCCACAGGGAGGAAGAGCTGTGGTCCCGCAGGCACCCATATGACTATCCATCCATGTGAGGCAGAGCACTGATCCTCCCTCCGACTCTCGACTCTCCATTCCTCAGCCTGGCCCCTTCACTGCCTTTAAGCAGGACCCCAGGAAGTGGAGCATATCAGCGGCCATTTTTCTCCTGTCCAGATCAGCACTGTGGGCGATAAAGGCAGCATTGGCCTCTGGTGGAGACCCCATGGCTAATGAGATCCAGATGTGGTCCAATCAGCCAGCCAGCAAGAGAGCAGCCAGGCCTTGTAGGCACCTGAGTCCTCTTCTCAGCAGACACACAACCCAGGCCTGGGGGGTAGGGGGGGTGAGGGGGGGGAGATAGGCCACCAGAAGGCAATGCCATGGGCTAAGTAACAACTGTTGCATGCAAGCCACAGAGTGGGGAACGGCCCTGCTTAATGAGGAAGGAAGGCTCCACATAGCATCTGTGCACGTCAGCTTTTCCACATCAGAAGCCCTGATGTTCCATCACATGTGACGGTCCGTGGACTTGACAGTCAGTTGAAATCCCAGAGCAGACTGTCCAGCAAGGCTCAGCCACCAAGTGCATGCTGTTCCCCAGGGCTCCCACCTACATGAGATGTGACCTCTCTGCCCCTCTGAACCCTCTGTGGTGAGTCTTCTCAACAACCCGACCCTGAACCCTGGCCACTGTCACTTGAACTACCTCACCCATACTTACTGCTGCTGACTTGGATTTGATGGGTGGTGTCCACAGCCCCATCCACCGCTCCGCTTTCTGTTAGGTCAGTAAGTTCCTGGGGACTCTCTTACAACAACCTGAGCATCTAGGACGAGGGCCCAGATGACCTGACTAACCCAGCAAGCTTCCTCTGCAGCCTGTGACCATCCCATGAGCTCCTGTCAGACTCTCCTGCTTCCCATGAATCTCTTCTCAACTCCCATGAGCCTTCTCAGAACCTTTATGAACCCCCTCCACCCTCAGAGCCTTCTATGCACCCTTGCTCTAGGGTCCCTGTGTCTGAGTTCTTGATTAAATGTAGTTGGTCTCTAAGCAGCCCTTCCCAAGATGGAGGCTGCAGAGATCAGTCTTCCTACATGGCTATGCTGTTGCTTTTTGTCATCTTGATGTAAACCTAGACACACCTATGAAGAGAGAATGTTAACTGCAGAAAATGCCTCCATAAGATCTGCTTGTAGGCAAATCTCTGTGGGAGGGCCCAGACCACTGTGAATGGTGCTATCCTTGGGCTAGCATGGGTTGTATAAGAAAGCAGGCTAGCCAATCCAGGAGCAAGCCAGTAAGCAGTACTCCTTCTTGGCTTCTGCTTCAGTTCCTGCCTCCAGGTTCCTGCCCTGCTTGAGTTCCTGCCCTGACTTTCCTCAAGGATGGATTGTGACCTGGAAGTATATTATAAAAGAAGCCCATTCCTTCCCTAAGTTGCACTTGGTTACAGTGTTTCATGCATTTGATTACAGTGTTCCATTGCTTTTGGCTACAATGTTTCATTGCACTTGGCTGCCCTGTCCCACTGCATTTGGCTACAATGTTTCGTTGTGTTTGGTTACAGTGTTTTGTTGCTTTTGGTTGCAATGTTTCATTGCTTTGGGTTATAATGTTTTGATAGAAACCCTATGACAATGGCTGTCCTACCATCTCTGCTGTTCCGAGAGGAAGGAAAGAAAAGATACAGAAGGTGCTTACAAAAAGCCTTGGGAGAGGCCCTGCTGCTGCTTTTGAAGATGCTGCCTAAGCTCTATCTGAATCCCTTCCTGCAGCAAGTCCCAAGGCCTCTGCAAGATATCTCCCTCCCCCTCCCCCTCCCCCTCCCCCTCCCCCTCCCCCTCTCCCTCTCCCTCTCCCCCTCCCCCTCCCCCTCCCCCTCCCCCTCTCCCTCTCTCTCTCCTCCCTTCAAACTCAACAGATTCACAGAACCCACTAAGGTGGTCCCAGATCGCAAAGGACCATTGCCAGCAAGGTGCTTCTGTGTGGTAATTTTCTGCAAGTTAGAAGATGGTACCCTGGAGGGAGGCTCCTTGAGTTTCGGGAAATGAACAATGCAGAAGACTTAGGTAGTGCCTGAAATCCACAGATTCCCATTCCCTGAGGTTATGAGCTGCAGACTGCTCTGGACAAGACTCTATACCCAAGCAGCTATAAATCATACAGGGAGCTCAGGATTTTTGAGAGTTGCCATCTATGTCGGATCAGGCTTTAGTGACCCAGCTGCCATTGAGTGGTCCTTGCTCATGTAAGGATCTTCTACACCTCACCACTACTCCTGTAAGTCACTCCAATAAATCCATTAGTTCACAGAGTTGAACCTTACTGCTGTCATTACTTTGGTCTGTTGTCAGTTCCCTAACTAGAGTTTGTTCACACCTCCCCAGGAATAGTAAGTGTCATGAAACACACAAGATGACACCCTGTCACAAGCTCCCATCTGTCTTGGGCCTATAAACCAGGACACAGTTTAAAGTTCCCAGATGCTTCCAGGCTGCCACGTCTTCTGGCCATGTATAGTTCAGAGCTCCTAAAACTGGTGGTCTCAGAATTCCAGGCCAGCGATAGGCTATAGCCACATCTCCCCCAGAGGAGCCTTGTCCCCAGCAGAAGCCACAAGTACCTACCCAAGTCCATAGCTGGCTTTGGGAACTCACAGCCAGTGTTCATTTATGGAGCTGCTGGGTCAAAGCACTGCCCACAATTTGTGTGGCTTCAAACAAAGGTAATGAATCCCTTTGGCAGTCCTGGAGGCCAGGAGTCTGACAGCCTGAGTCAGTGAGCTGAACTGAAACTCTGAGGGGACTGCTTCCTGGCTCTCACTGTCTCTGGTGGCTGCCAGCATGGTGGGATGAGGTGGGGGCACATCAATGCGTTCTGAGCAGTTGCTAGCACCTGGGAGAAGCCACAGGGTGAGGTCAGAGCAGGAAGGCCAGGCAGTTAATGAGACTCAAAGATACATAGGCAGGGGCACAGGAGGCTGTGGGGATGCAGGAGAGGCAGCTGGACCTTGAGTTTACTTCGAAGGCAGAACTAGCAGGAGCTGGACAGCCTGGTTGTGGCGTGCGAAGAAGAGAAATGAGACAGAGCCCAGGATTTTGGCTGGAGCAACTGGAAGGCGAATAGTCATTTTATGCTGGTCTTTGATATCCAGCTGTGAGTTGAGCACTAAGGTCCTCTCTTTGCCAGACAGCACAGTCCAGTAAGGGGTGGGGGCTCATTAAAAAGTAAACACTGGCATTAAATACAGGCAAGTTAAAATGCGTGGAAGTCATAACAAGTACTGCAAAAAAGCAAACGAGGAAACGTATTCTGTAAAAGGTTCCTGGGACAAGCATGATTCTTAGTCCCACTTTGTCCCTGGTGCCTGAGAGCCACCTGTCACTACAGCACCAGGGCTTGATAAATGCCACATGACAACTGAGGGAGAGGAGATGGCCCGATGGGTAAGAAAGCTTGTTCTGTGAGAACGAGACTCTGAATTTGAACCTCCAGCATGTATGTAAAAAGCCAGGCATGGCTGCATGTGACTGTCACTCCAGTGTTGGAGGCAGCATCAGGCAGAGAGAAGCAGTGTCCTGGCCAGCCAGCCTAACCAAAACAGCAAGCTTCCAGCTCATGGAGAGACCCTGTCACAAGGACAGTCATGATGAGAGCAATGATGAAGGATGTTTGATATCTTGCTCTAGCCTCCACATGTGTAATCATGGGTGTGTGCATGTGCGTGCATGCATCATACACTCACACACACACATGCACGCACTTTTACTGAAACACATATGGAAGACGTCAGGATTGGCCAGAGTTTCTGAGCTCAGGCATAGTATATGTTCTGCAGGTGGTTTTGTATACAACATCTTGGACCAGTGACCCAGCACTCCCTGAGTTCTGCAGCATCCACACTTGTGGATGAGAATACCAAGTCCTGGGGAGGCTAAATACTGACTCAAAGTTGGCACTCTGGTACAGAGCAGAGGTGAGTTTAAACCTGACAATGTAGGGCCAGGATGTTCTGAACAGCCATGTGATTCAGTCAGTCTCCAGGTCCCTCTTTTTCCTTCTGTTTCCCAGTACTTTGCCTGTCTCCTAGGCAGCCTGTCAGCAATCCACCCAAACATCTACCCATTTATTAGTTTGCCCATTTGTCTATCATCTGTCCACCTAACATCTGCCTACCTACCCACCATTCACCAATGTGACCATCCATTCATCACCCATCCAACCACCCATCTGTTCATCTACCTGACTATCCATCCATTCAGCAATCTTCCCATCCATCCATCCATTCATCCATCCATCCATCCATCCATCCATCCATCCATCTATCCAAATACCATCTATCCATCTATCCAACTATTATCTATCAATCATCCATCCATCCATCTACCATCATCCAGCCAGCCAGCCATCTATCCATCTATCCAGCCATCCATTTACCCATCTATTGATCTAGCATCCATGCATCCATTTATCCATCCACTTACCCATCCATCCATCATCCATCCATCCATCACCCATCTATCCATCCATCTACCATCCATCATTCATAAATACATACATATATACATACATACATACATACATACATACATACATACATACACCTGCCTTCCTATTCATTCATGCTTCTATGTATGCACTCACCCATCCACTCCTTCATTACCCCAGTATATCCATCTCTCCGTCTATCTACTTAACCTGCTGCTTATCTACTTAGTTATCTATCCATCTACCCTTCCACACATCTCTACACCTACCCTTCTATCCTTTGATCCCCTCAACCATCCTTCCAGTGGTCATTCAAGCAAGAATTCCCTCAATTCTACACCATGTGTCCAAACACACAGCACTTAGTGAATACCAGCTGTGTACTGGGCAGGGGAACTTCCCAAACAAGCAAGCCACACACTGTGCTCACACTCTGGGCAGTCCCAATGGGGAGGAGGGATGGAGGGTCAAGAGGGAGGAGCCCAGGAGTAATGCTCCCAAGACACAGCTGTTGGTCACTGGAGCTTGTTCCCACAGTGAGATGACCTTGTGCGTAGGAGCCAGAGCCAGCTGGAAGTGGCTAAGGCACTCCACAAAAGCCTTGCCATGACAAGGCTGAGCCAGGAGGAGGATTGTGAAATGACACACTTGCCCACCCAGCTTCTCAATCTTCCCCAGCAATCTTCCAACACCGAAGTAGGGCTCTCACACCATCTATTGGAGGCCATGGCCCCAACTCAGGCCACCTAGACTCTGTTCTTTCCCTCTCAAGTCTTCTGTCTGAGGTGATTACCAAGTCTCCTTACAGGGATAAGCATCAGGAGAAATGATTCCTGACAGGAAACCAAACTAGGACTCCAAGGCTAACCTGAGAAGAGAGAGAGAGGTTAAGTCTTGCCAAGCCATCCAAGTTACCTGGATCCAGCCATGCCTGAACTCCTGGGGAAAGAGCATCCAGCGATCACAAGAGAGTTGATTAAATCTCTTATAAAACTCAAGTGGGAAGTGAGAATAGAGTCAAAGTATTAAAGATGGAGAATTTTTAATGGTAGGATTTCAGATGTTTACATTTAATTCTTTGCACCTTTTTAGTTAGCATTTTTGTTGATTTTTTTACCATGGATATATTCATTTTATGATGGACTCAAAAGGAATCACATTTAAAAGGAAGAACTAAAAACATGAACAGTGTGAGCCTTAAAGCAGTTCGGGGAATGAGCTGGACTGACGAACGTATGTAACAGAGTCGAGGTGCAGGCCTCTCCTGAGGGAGATGCTAAGTCACGGAGGAGTCTCTCTGGGGAGTCCATCGGTTAGACTTTATCTAAAATGGCAAAGCTGAGAAATTTCTCAGTAGGACTATAAAAAAAAGTCGATCACTAAGTCCAAGAGAAGCTGAAACATGTAAACAGCTTCCCCTCAAACACACACACACACACACACACACACACACACACACACACACACATACCACACACACTCACACACAGACACACACACTTCAACCATGATGATCAGTTTTCTGAGGATATAGACTTCTAAAAATGAATAAGGAAGTGTGTGGGGACCCCCAGAAAGCTCTGAGTAAATGCATAAAGAGATGGAGTCCTGAGTAGATTGTAGATGCTCAGCAGGCAATAAAAGTCCTCTACAGCCACACCCATGCAGACAATAGTGATCAATTGCTATAAGCTACCTACCAGACAATACTAATCAATTGCTGTAAGCCACCTACCATGCTCCGAAGGCAGCACTAATTGATTGCTGTACTTGCCCTATGGAGGCCATGCAGACAGCACTAATCAATTGTCATACTTCTCTCATTCAGTCCTTGTAAAGCTTCTTGTCCTGGGCCAGGGAGATGGTTCCAGTGGGGAAAGATGTCATCCACCAAGTGTGACTATCTGAGATTAATTCCTGGGACCTATGTGGTGAAAAAAGATAATTGACTTTTTAACATCGACTTTTGACCTTCACATTCACACACAACAACAATAAATAAATAAATAAATAAATAAATAAATGCTAAAAATTTAAAAATAGAACAGTCCAGACTGTTCACACACGCCTGTTTGATCTTCGCCACCCCGTCAGCAGGAGTACCCCAACAGAGTTGGAGGGACAGGAAACTCACCAAGGACAACCGTAGCAAAGATGGGAGTTAATCCTGCTTAGTTTCGTTCCCAAGCCCCAACTCTACCCACAAAGCCCAGTCAAGGGGAGCCTGGTCTCTGCAGAGAGCTGCGATTCTGGAACCAAATCCTTGAGTCTCGAGGTAGAGGCTCCACGGAAGGGCTGCAGCCAGGAATCCCAGGAAAAGGGTTGGGACTTGGCTTTGGTTTCTTGGATGGGAACTTTCACCTAATGACAGGCACATGAAGACCATAAAACCGTCACAGGGAACACCCAGGACATGGTGTGGGCAAAGACGTGTAGCCATATTGACCCCTTTGGTCTTATCCTATATACGAATGACCTGGGTTCCCAGCCTGTGGTTGGAACCAGCATCCTGGGGGATGAAGGACAAGAGCCGGTAAATGTGCTTCTGGCCAGAGGAGGGGCAGCTGGCCCCACATGCTTGCAGGGCTATTTTTAAAATGATCCACATCTTTGCACCAGGCCCTGGGCTGGGCAGGCCCCTCCTCCTGTGGGGCACTCCTGCAAGGCGGGAGACAGAGCCCACTCCTCCCCAGTCACAGATTCTGGGACCGAGTCGTCTTTCCCTAAATAAGTAAATTAGCTCTAATACCCTTATTTGCCATCAACCTTATAAACCTAACACAAACCAGATGGGCCTCGCTTCCCGAACCCCCACGCCGCCGGCCTGGCCTCCTCACGGCTGCCCTCGGCGAGCTAGCTTCCTTCGCCCTTTGTTGGGGTAAAAGCCATCAGAGAAGACGGCATGGTGGCTGTAGCAGGACAACAGGCTGCCAGGGTCCCATACTCCTGAGAGAATTTAGGGCCCCTCATTCTAAGAGCCATGTCAAAGGCCCTCCTCAAGGTACCTGTGGCTTATTCATTCACAGTTTTTTAAATAAGCATTG
This sequence comes from Mus musculus, assembly GCF_000001635.26. NCBI lineage: Eukaryota > Metazoa > Chordata > Mammalia > Rodentia > Muridae > Mus > Mus musculus. Next base: position 120,838,888 of record NC_000074.6, on the reverse strand, counting down.
ATGGTTTTTCATCCTCATTGTCAAAACTAATGTCTTCATTCCTGGAATATTATCAAAGACAGGGATGGTAAGGAAGAAAAATAAAATCTCACAAGATCCCAAGGCCAAAATTGCTGATGTCTTTGTAGGGCACTGGGCTAGAGACTATGAGAACCAGGGTCAGCCAGTATTTATATGAGAGTCCAGAGGGTAAATATTCCAGTGTCTGGGAACACATGACATATTAGTTACTGGTTTTGTGACTGTGACAAAATGCTTGGCAAACGTGACATTAGGGAGGAATGCTTTACAGATCAAGGGTATAGTCCATCCATTATAGCGGGGAAGGTACAGTGACTGGAGCAAGCGGCCACTGCCCACATCATATCAACAACCATCAGGAAGCAGAGAGAGGTGAGTCCTGGGGCACAGCTCACTTTCTCCATTGTATTCAGCCTAGAAGCACGGCCCAGAGGATGCTGTTGCTCAGGGTCAGGGAGGGTCTCCCAGCCTCAGTTAACCAATGGCATTAACATAACACTAATTAATGGCAATAATAATTCAAATGCATTTTCAAGATGGAGTTTATTTAGCCCAAATGCACACAAAACACTACCCTAGCACAAAGCACAACGTTGAAAGCTGGTGATGAGATGTTTGAATTCTTCAGTTCCACGCCCTTAGAAATCCAGCCCTCGCTAAGATGGAAGATAGCTCTCCACTCCTCTGGGTCATACTTCTGGTGTTTCCTGCTGGGTGATGTGTCAGGCACACAGAGCTCTCTTCTCTGGACTGAACCAAACAGCTCCCTCGTGGAGGGAGGAGGGAGAAGGAAAGAGGTGTGAAGAAGGAGGAGAGAAGGGAGGAAGGAAGGAAGGAAGGAAGGAAGGAAGGAAGGAAGGAAGGAAGGAAGGAAGGAAGGAAGGAAGGAAGAGAGGGAAGGAGGGAGGAAGGGAGGGAGGCAGGGAGGGAGGGAGGGAGGGAGGGAGGAAGGAAGGAAGGAAGGAAGGAAGGAAGGAAGGAAGGAAGGAAGGAAGGAAGGAAGGAAGGAAGATGGAAAGGAAGAGAGAAGGGCAGAAGTGACGTTCATAAGACTCAGGAAGCTCAGAGAATTTCAGGGCTGAGGAGGCTCCTTCCAAGGAAGGCTGTATGAGTAAGTGACTCCTGGAAAGGAGAGACTCTTCCCTGAAAGTTGGGCAGGAGTCCCTAGAACATGGCTAATGATCTGTCATCTGTGCTGGGGTGGGCTGGAGTCCTCTATGCAACCCTAGGTGTGACTCCCTCATCCGTGCACCCATGAGTGATATCAACTGTGTGAGGATGGGGTCTTTGTCCATCAGCAGTGCACTCTGGGTGAATAGGTTTCTTTCACTTCTCCCCAGAAGAAAGCCACAGGTTAACGCTGTTAGGGTTGGTTTGGTGCTACTGTGTATTCAAATGCTAGATACTGTGTCTCAAGACCTGCTGCCCCTAGACAAGTGAATTCTCACATACCCCAGCTTTGGTTGTGCAAACCTTGCTCTCCAAGTTAACTGGTCAACAAAAAGCCTGTGATTGGGCAGTAGGTAGAGGTGGGCGGGTTTTCAGTTACCTGGCTAGGGAGGGGTCCCAGGTAGAGAGGATGTGTGAGCGGAGGAGGCTGTGCTGTGAGAAGACATAGACCCTGATCACATGACCATAGAGCTGAGATGTAAGTTAGAATAGCCCCCAAACCTGCCCAGGCTGGACTTACAGCTTGTAAATAAAATAAATAATTAAATAAAAACCTGGATTGTGTGTGTGTTATACAGGCTGGCTAGAGTGTATAATTACACTTACACAGCAGGTCACCTCCCCCCATGATGACAGGGCCTCCTTGACGTGAATGAGACAGTGAGTGACAGCTTGGATGTCTCTGTCCTAGTTTTCTCTTGACATGTGCGTCACTTGAAGGTCATGTGACATTATCTCTCAACGGTAGTGAGAGATGATTAAAGGTCTAGACTGGGACCAGGCAAACAACAGGAGCTTCACATGAGTCAGCTCTTAGTAAGCTGGTAGCCTAATGGTCAGGCTGCAGGGACCGGAGACGCATGGCAATCTTCTAACCAATCCCTATCATAATCCCAGGATCTTTGAGATCAATGGTCCAACCCAGACAAGGGGCAAGCCTGCCCTAGGCCCAGAGAGGTTGCATAACCCATCAAAGTCACTCGGCCACAAAGATGATTAAGCCACTATATAGGCATACTAGATAGAAGAGCTCAGAGATCAATAAAAGCATTTCCTAAGTGATGCGGGGAAATATTCAGAACACCCAGCCCATCCAAACCAACAACCGGCTTTTAGGGCGCTGCCTCTGTGACCCTTGTTTAGGCAAAATGTCCTTGATGGGTGATTAAAGATATTGAGAGGAGGTTGCCCTGGATGAGAGTGTCCACCCAAACCCAGTGGCTGGTGTCCTTGTGAGAAACAGAAGAGGAGAAACCGAGTAAATGTGAGCAGAGCCTGGAGCCAGAAAACCACAAGCCAGGGTCACCTGGAGCCACCAGCCAGGGACACCTGGAGCACCCAGAAGGTGGAGAAGGCAGGGGGACCCTCCCTAGAGCCTCAGGGGATGTACAGCATCACCCGTCTGTGAATCTTCTGTGAAGAAACTTGGCTGTGATTCTGAGCCAGTTCTCTACATGTGACCCATGTTCCAAGGGTGGACTAAGCCCCTGTGTGTCCTGAGCCCTCATGTGTCCTGAGCCTCTGTGTGTACTGAGCCCCGATGTGTCCCGAATCCTGTATGACCTGAGTCCCCATGGGTACTGAGCCCTCATGTGTCCTGAGCCTGTGTGTCCTGATCCCCTGTGTGTCCTGAGCCCTCATGTGTCCTGAGCCTCTGTGTGTCCTGATCCCCTGTGTGTCCCGAGTCTCTATGTACTGAGCCCCTGTGCTCTGAATCCTGTATGTCCTGAGTCCCCATGTGTACTGAGCCCTGTGTCCTGAGCCTTGGTGTGCCCTGACCAAAGTCCCTGAGTGTCCTGAATCCTGTGTGTCCCAAATCTCTGTGTATTCTGAGCCCTATGTACTGAGCCCTGTGTGGCTGTGTTCCACCAAGACACATGGTGCACACCACTCAATTGCAGCCTGTTCCCACAGCCTGGTAGTCGCCACCTCAGGCTTCCAGAAATTTCTCTCAGAGCAGCAGTGCAGCATCTAAACACAGCAGGTGCTGGCCCTGAAGAGAACCACAAACCCAACACAGCCACCTTCCATTGGCACCTCCATCTCAAGCTGCTTCCTCCTCCTCTTCCTCATCTTCCTCCTTTTCTTCCTCATCCTCCTCTCCTTCCTCCTTTTCCTCCCCTCCTCTTCTTCTTCCTCCCCTTCTTCCTCCTTCTCCTCCCCCTCCTCTTCTTCTTCCTCCCCTTCTTCCTCCTTCTCTTCCTCCTCCCCCTCCTCTTCTTCTTCCTCCCCTTCTTCCTCCTTCTCTTCCTCCTCCTTCTCCTCCCCCTCCTCTTCTTCTTCCTCCCCTTCTTCCTCCTTCTCTTCCTCCTTCTCCTCCTCTTCCTCCTCTTCTTCCTCCTCCTCCTCTCCCTCTCCACCAGCAAAGCCCAGTTCTCTACTCTAAGCTTCGTAGACTAGCCACATGCTCTCCATGGAAGTACCCCCAGTCCACTTGGCAGGTGCCATCAGACACAGCTGCTGTAGTCTAGAAACTCCCCCACTGCTTCCAGAAACCATCATCAGGGCCAAGGAAAAGTTAACCGAACCAGCCCACCTCTAAGTTCTTGATCCAAGCAGCCCATTCCCAGGCCAAATAAGTCAGGAAGGAAGAAGGGTGAGCCCAGGTGAGGACAGACAGGGACAGAATCACAGTGGCTACATGCAGGGCTGCAGAGTGTGGCAGGAGCTGTGGACCTTGCAGGGTTGCAGAGTGTGGCAGGAGCTGTAGACCTTGCAGGGCTGCAGAGTGTGGCAGGAGCTGTGGACCTTGCAGGGCTGCAGAGTGTGGCAGGAGCTGTGGACCTTGCAGGGCTGCAGAGTGTGGCAGGAGCTGTGGACCTTGCAGGGCTGCAGAGTGTGGCAGGAGCTGTGGACCTTGCAGGGCTGCAGAGTGTGGCAGGAGCTGTGGACCTTGATGGAGCCTACACTGGTAGGACATCCCTTCTGGAGCCTGAGTTAGGCACCCTGCGGGGTTTCCTGGCACTTTTATACTACAAAATCTTCCTGGGAGCAGCAGAGAAGCAGCAGACATAGGTCTAGGTGGGAATGTTATCGTCCAGATGGAGCCTGCTTGCCCAGGAATTTGCCAAAGGCACTGGGAACTTTACCAGACTCTACAGGCACAGCAGAAACCATGTGCCAGCTCATCCGGAAGAGCCTTGACTTTGGAGTGAGGTCTGATCACGCCCAGGGTGGACAGTGGATGGTGAGAGGTGCCACCTCCCATGTTCACCACACAGGACCCTGCTCTTAGCCAAGGGCCTGGCTCCCACACCCACCACAGCCTTCCCAAAGCTAACCTCTCTGTTGGTATCAGGACCTCCAAAACCAGTGACATCACACCTAGGCAGCAGTGCAACCCTCACACCTGTTGCCAAGGCAACAGCCACCATATTCCCAGAATCCACTTGACTCACCTCCCACCTTTGCCTGTGGCTATGTCACTATCCATATATAAAACGAAGACCCCTCTGATCTCGCTCTCTCTCCTTCTCTTCTCGCTGCCACCTTGCCCTTCTCCTTCTCTCAATAAACCTCACGTGGAACTGTTTGGCCTGGTGTGGTCTTTCTGGAGCCGCACAACGATGACAACACTCTCGCTGTCCCGCAAGCCATGGGAGGCCTCTGAGCAGCCCCCTTGAGGGTTGGGTAAACTGAGGCTGGTTTGGGAAATCCCACAGCACGTCGCTTTACCTTGGTTCAGAATTCACCATCCTAGCTGGCTTTCTTAGAGCTGACAGCAGCTCCTCTTAACATCACACCTTCCCTAACCCAGATCCCTAACCCTCCAGGCCTCTGTGTCATTGTCCCCACATCCCTGTGCCCCTCCCAGGCCTGTTCCCTGGCCCACATTCCTGTTCCCACTCCTGTGCCTCCAGCTGTGTGGGCCTATGGGGCAGACTTTTGCCTGGCTGGACTTTTTTTTTTTCTCCACCAGTGTGTCTTTCAAATGTAGAGCAGAGCCCTTTTCCCAGAAGGTACCCAGTAAATGCTTTTTTGAGTGAGTGATTGAAACTCCTGACCTTCTAGATGTCCTGACTGCATTCTGGAATGTTCACTCTGTTTCTGGAAGCTTTTGCTCGCCTGACATCCAGTCAGGGAATGCGAGACCTCTCAGCCCATCCTCCACACTGTCTCCCACCCCTGATGCCCATGAACCCCAGATGAGGTCCTGGCCTTTGCCTTTCCACTTTGCATACAGAGCCACAGGCACAGAGACCAAAACACCTGCCTAGACACATTTTCCTGCCGGGAAGCATCCATTCCCAGGGAGACATGCATTCACTTTCCACTGAAAACTGATTCAGTCTCAAGTCCTGTGTTCATACAAATGACTTCCTCAGTGACCTGGGTTCTCCCCAGAGTTGCCCGCCACCCAGGCACAGCAGAGACTTAATCCATCCCACATGGGGCTCTGGTGGCCACTGACCTCTGACCCTGCTGCCCTGGGAGAACTACCGTCTGTCACTGATAACCTCCAATGTCCCTGGCTGGATTGGAGCACTGGCCGCAGAGATGTGCTGATAGTGGCGGCTATCCTGGGGTCAAGTCAGTAGGGCAGGACTGACAACCCTTGATGCCTATGGATACAAAGCAGAGCTGGGGGCGGGGAGGGGGCTGAACTCTGGGGGCTTTCCCTCTAGAAAGCCTAGAGGGGAACAGCAGAGACTGAGGGAGGCAGGCAGCAGCTGCCAAAAGATACCCTGGGCATGTGACTGGGGAGAGGCCCCTGAAGCTCCTGGGGACCTTCAAAGGCGCTGCTTGGACATAAAAGGCTCAGGGAGAGGATGTTCACCTCTGCCACCTGAGTTTGGTCATCCTTAGCCAGGGCATAACTGACATGGTGGGCCTGCTTGTAGCCAAAGCACTCAGGAGAAGAAGCCAGAAGATCACAAGCTTGGGAGCAATCTGGGTTACACAGCAAACTCCAAGCCAGCCTGAACTACAGAGTGAGACTCCGCCCCCCCCAAATAAAAATAAAAATAAAGCATCGATAGCCAGATATGGTAGTGTACATCGTAGGAGGTAGGAGGCTGAGACAGGATGGTTTGTGAGTTTGAGGCCAGTCTTGCTACATAGCAAGACTCTATCTCAGAAAGCAGGGGTGGGGGGAGCAGAGGGAGAGGGAGAAAAAGAGAGAGGGAGGTAGAGAGAGAGGGAGGGGGAGAGGGAGGGAGGGATAGAGAAGGAGGGGAGAGGGAGGGGACAGAGGGAAGGGAAGAGAGAGGGGAGGGGAGAGAGAGAGAGGGAGAGAGGAGAGAGAGAGAGAGAGGAGAAAGAGAGCCTGCTTTTTGTGCAGTTATAGAATTTCACCCGGCACCTCCAAGTTCACTGAGGGCCAGGAGTGTGGACCAGGGAATTCAGCCACCCTGTCACCCACAGGCCTCTGTCTGCAGGGCAGCATCTCTCCAAATCAACAGAGACCACAAAGGACTCCAGCAGCAGATCCCAGGACATGACGGCCCAAGGGAGGACCACCGGGTGCCGTGAGGCCTGGCAAGCAGCGGCCAGTTTCACTTTGACAAATGAGCCGCCCACGCTTGACAGGGCTCGCAGGCTCTGGGCCAGATAAGTGCACCAGCGGCCCAGGTCATTTTTCCTCAGCTATCTCTCGCTGAGGCCATGCTGACACTCAGGAGTGATGGATGGTGAGGCGGACGACCACCCCACCCACCGGGTGAGTAGCGGGGGGGGGGGGGGGGAGCCTCCAGCACCTTGCCTACTGATCTTCAGGGCTGGCTGTCTTTGGGGTGAAAAGCAAGAACTCCTAGTTTCACACTGGGGCTTTGTGCACTTCCACTCACAGCTGTGCCACACACACACACACACACATACACACACACGCATGTCCACATGTATGCACAAGTTCATACACAAGCGGGTACACCACACACATGCACACATTCACATATTCACACATGTATGCGTGCAAGGCAATGTATATATGCATACGCTGGCACACATAGGTGTGTGTACAGGCACATAAACATATACCTGCATGTACACATGCAAACACATCCATAGGCACATAAACGGATACGTGCACACATGCACACACAAATACATCGCTTTCTGAGTCTGCAGCCTTCTGTTTCATTCTGCCTTTGAGAGGCTCTCTCTGTTGTCTAGGCTAGCCCTGAGGCCTGAGGCCTGAGGCCCTGCAACTCTCCTATATTAGCTACTGAGCAGCTGGCAGCTGGCCCCTTGAGTATATATATACCGTTGTACCCTGCTGAGCCAGTCAACTTTTAGCCTTACTTGGAAGTCAGTAAGCCTAGGTCCCAGGGCATTGTCCCCAATCACACAGCAGACACTAACCTACAACTAAAGCTGCAAGTTCCTATCAAGTCAGGCTTAAACGCCAAGGGGCCAAGGCACCACCAATGGGGCTCTTTTGGAAGATGCCCACTGACTGGTACCCATCGGGCAGGGAGACTCAGCTTGCCTTGCTCTCCTTTAAGTGTGAAAAGACATGGGTTAACCCAAGCCTGGGAAAAGCTGCCCAAGGGACCAGTGGTTTCTCTGCTCCAGTGGCAGACAGGGACAGCGGGGTGACTGTGATGGCTCAGCCAACACTTCACCTGCAAGCTGTAAACTTCCTGTGAAGTAAGACAGAGCTGGCTTCAGAGGCCCACGTTATGAAGTAAGAACAGAGGGTCACATGGCCAGCAGGATAAACATGGACCATCTTGGCTCCAGAGACGCCCATTTATCCTCACCACCCCTCAGACACGTGAATGCCTGGCTCAAGCTCACTGCTCACCCTCCACCCTCTCTGGGGAAATGACGGTGCCGGATAGAGCCGATGGGACCCGGAGTCCGGATGCCCACCGTCCAGGGCTGTTTATGTTTGAGCCCGTGTTGGAAGAAAAATGTGAGAATATTTTTCCAGAACATGGTGGCTGGGTAAGGTCGCTGGGTACCAGGGAGGCAGAAGACAATAGGGCAGGAGGGGTGGACTCGGACGGAAGGATAGGGCTGGGTACAGCTGCCAGGAGCCAGAGAGGGACAGGCTCACCCTTCCCTCTGCTGCAAAAGGACCTGGCTTCTTGCCCCACCTGAGACCCTCTGTGTGACACTCAGACATTGTCCTGACTGTGTGAACCAAGCTTAGGCTTTTTAGAAGGCCGGTAAGCCAGGCCTGATGAAGGCCTCTCACACCTGCCACTCAAGTGAGGTTACCTGGGCTGTAGACTGAGTTCTGGGCCAGCCTGGGCTACAGAGAGAAAACAGAACAGAGGATGAAGCTCGGTTGAGGAGCGCTTACCTAGTATGCTGGGCTGGCTTGTTTTAAATCAACTTGACACAAGCTAAGTTCATCTGGGAAGAAAGAGCCTCAATTAAGAAAATAACGCCATAAGATTAGGCTGTGGGCAAGTCTGTAGGGCATTTCTTAATTAGTGATTGATAGGGAAGAGCCCAGCCCATTGTGGGAGATGCCATCCCTGGGCTGGTAGTCCTGGGTTCTATAAGAAAGCAGGCTGAGCAAGCCAGGGGAAGCAAGCCAGTAACATCCCTCCATGGCCTCTGCATCAGCTCCTGCCTCTCTCCCTCTCCCTCTCCCTCTCCCTCTCCCTCTCCCTCTCCCTCTCCCTCTCCCTCTCCCTCTCCCTCTCCCTCTCCCTCTCCCTCTCCCTCTCCCTCTCCCTCTCCCTCTCCCTCTCTCTCTCTCTCTCACACACACACACACACACACACACACACACACACGCCAGACCTATCTCTGACAGTCGTTTCTAGAAGCCTACCTTTCATTTCCCTCTGTCCTGCTTTCCCACCCCCAGGACAGCGAGCTTCTCCAAAGAGGAGCTTTGAACTCAGGCTGTGTCAGCCTCTCTGGTGAAATTTCTGTATGAGACACCAACCTCTGGGCAACCAGGAGCCAGGTGGTGTGTGGCTTCAGAGCCGCAACAACACAAGAATGCCGTGGTGACTGTTCTTGGTTGTCAACCTGACTACATCTGGAATTAGCTAAAGCCCAAGTGACTGGGCACACCTGTGGAGGGATGTTCCATAATTATGTCATTTAATGTGGGAAGGCTCATCCTTAACCCAGGTATTTTGAGGTGGGAAGACCCCCTTTGATGTGGGCCACACCTTCTAGTGAACGCCCACACAGAGGACATGGAAGAAGGAGGCTTTTGCTCTTGGCTTGCTTGTCCCCATGCTTGCTGGCAAGTGCATTCCTTCACAGGCATTAAAGCCTGCTTCTCTGGGATTCCGGTGTATGCTGAAGACCAAGTTACATGTTCAGCTTTGTAGACTAACAACTAAATATACATAGGTCTCTGTGTGTGTCTGTCTGTGTCTGAGTGTGTGTGTGTCTGTATGTCTGTGTGTGTCTGTGTGTATGTCTGTGTTTTTTGTGTGTCTGTATCTGTGTGTCTATGTTTGTGTGTGCCTCTGTGTGTGTGTGTGTGTGTGTGTGTGTGTGTGTTGTGTATGTCTGACTCTGTTCCTCTAGAAAACCCCAACTAATCCAGACTTTCAGACTATGCGTATGTGTCTGTATGTCTGTGTGTGTCTGTGTCTGTGTGTGTGTCTGTGTTTATGTGTGTCTGTGTGTCTATGTGTGTGATTCTGTGTGTGTGTGTGTGTATGTGACTCTGTTCCTCTAGAGAACCCAGACTAATCCAGAATTTCAGACTATATTGTCTGCGTTTATTTTATTTATTTCTGTGAGACGGCCTTTCACACTATAACCTAGAACTGACTACCTAGCCTAGGCTACCCTTGAACTTTCAGCAATCCTCCTGCCGCTGCCTGCCTTCTGAGTGAGTACTGAGAAGCAGGCATAGCCAACATATCAGGCTTTTAATGACATGTCTTAATAGCAGGCAAGTACCCAAGATGTCAGCACAGAGAAAAAAGCAGCTTGAAGTCTCCAAGAGCCAAGGGACAAGCTTGTGCCTCCTGACCAGGATGCTCGTCTGCATTGGGGAAGATGAGATTCTCATCTTGTTTTCCAGGAGTCTCAGACTCTCAGGGCCACGCAACTGTAGATCCATGGTTCTTCCCTACTTCACCTGGGTTTCCCACCTACAAATTAGACGTAATCGTGTTTCCCTCTGGCAGCGGGGAGACGAATCGGAAGATGCTGAAGATGCCACATGAGTTAGGGCTCGCGTGGGCTATGCAGCCTACCGTCCCAGTAGCACAGGTCTTCCTGCTTCTGAAGACCTGGGGAGCCATAGGATGCTCCAGCGTCTGCTGTACCTCTGCCTGACCGGCAGGGGGAGCTCCTTCCACCCAGCGCCCCAAGGAGGGAGGGCAAGCCGAGCCATCTCAGCCTCACACCTGGCTGGGAAAGGAAGCTTTGTCATTGCCCTTGCTTAACGCTGGGGTGTAGCTGACCAGGTTGGCTCCTGTTGGTAATCTCAGCACGCTGGGGAGTGAGGCAGGAGGATTACCATGAGTTTAAAGTCAGGTGTTGCTGAAAAGCAAGGCTTTATCTCAGACCAGGGAGGGGTGGAGGGCGGTAGGGAAGGCTAACACCTAAGAGAGAGTTAGAAAGGATTCGGGCTGTCAAGGTCACACTCCTCTGAGTATCATCGTCCCTGTACTACAGATGGCAACGTTGAGGCTCAGGGAGGTCAAGGGACTGTCCCTAAATGGGGCCACCACCACATTCCGGGAAGTGATCCACGGATGGACGTTTGTGCTCTCTGCGCTCTGGCGCATGGACTATAGTTACCTTGTCAGTGTGCTGTTATGTTGGGGACAGGGACATGCCCACTTGTCTTCAGGTGTCCCCTGGAAAGCAGCCTCTGCAGCCAGGCAGGAAGGAGACCTGAGGAATGTGGCTTCTATGTGGGGGAGGGGAGCAACTTTCTCCTCACCAGCAGTCTCTGGGGATTAAGATGGCTGGAGGAGGCTCTCTGGAGAAAGCAGTGCTGGAGACCTCCCCTCCTCCTTACTCCCAGGCTTCTGGAGCCTGCTTCCAGCCCCCAGAAGCAGAAGGGACCTCACAGGATGCAAGCATCAGCAGAGACACTCCTGTATGCTGATGTGCCTGCTATCTTTCTCTCCTGGCCCACTTCACTCAGCCACAGTGCCTAACACCAACACAGAGAAGTGGGTGCACACACACACACACACACACACACACACACACACACACACACCAGCCATGTCCCTGGTGCAGAGGCCAGAGGCCAGCATGTGGCTGCTCTCTGGGTAACCAGCCATGGTCGCATACACATGTGATGCCAACCAACACTCTAGAGAATGAGGCCAGAGAGTCTCAAATAGAGTTCTAGGCCAGCCTGGGCTACAAACTGAGACCCTGTCTCAAAACATCAATAAATAGGAGGTAAATAAATCCCCCCAAGAGAGTCAGGGCTCAGATTCACAAAGGCAAGATGCTCGCTGCCTTGAACACCTGCCTGCCTTCCCAACCCCACCCCAGCATGTCTCCCACACACTCCAGATGGGTTCTGCGATCTGTGAGATTTGACTTCCAAAAAGACACTGGCAACCGGGGTGCCCTGTGCCCTCCTGGCTCTACCCACTTTCTCCACCGCTGGGCCTGCTCACTCTGCCTTCACCTGTCTAAGGACAGAAGAGCAACACCATTAGGGTTGAAGAGATGAAGCAAGCGCTCAGAGCCGGCCGTGACCACGGATATCCCTATCTTCCTTTGTATTAACGTTGAGGTTTTTCTACTACATATAAAAATAAGTTAGCCTGGCAGTGGTGGCGCACACCTTTAATCCCAGCACTCAGGAGGCAGAGGCAGGCGGATTTCAGAGTTCGAGGCCAGCTTGGTCTACAGAGTGAATTCCAGGACAGTCAGGGCTACACAGAGAAACCCTGACTCGAAAAACAAAACAAACAAAAAGAGAGAGGCTTCAGGAAGATTGTGGTCACCCCTGGAGGCTATTCAGCCCCACCCCACCCCCCACCCCCACCCCCCACCCCCGCATCCCCACAGCCCCAACACAAGAGCCGCAAGATGAGAATTTCAAAGTTGCTTGAACTTGATCTTGACCCATTATCTTTGTACTCAGAGAGTTTGGTCTGAACACAGTTAACCTCCATCTGGAGGAGACTGTGTAGACAGGAGCAGATGATACCCACACCGTGGTGCAGAGAGTGAGTCCATCCCTGTTGTCCCCAAACAAAGCCAAGCATGAGGCAGGGCTCACCCACTGCCAGGACACGGAGGCATGCAGGATCCCAACTACTATGTTGGCATTATACCACAAGGTGCCCTAAGATAGCCTACCTGGGCTACAGACAACACGGACACCATGATGAGTTTCCAAGCATGATGAACAGAACCAGGCACAGGGACTCTGAAGAGTAACAGAGGAAGGGAGGACTCGAATGGAGAGGGTGGCACTGCCAAGTAGTTCCTCTCAAAACAGGCAGCTGGGAGGTCTACCCAGGGTACCTGCCCAGGTGGTGGTGTGGGGCACTCATCTGCTGGTGCCCACATGTCACGGGGAAGAAGTTCCCTGGCCACAGTTGCACTCAGTCTCTTTTGCTACAACCTGGGGCAGGCAAAGCACATGCTGTTTGCAGGGGATGTCTCAGGCAGATGTGGGGAAGCATCGAACACCAAGGATATGCAGGATGTCCCGGCAATGGGTCCCGGGTGGGTCTTCCTATGAAAACTCCACCCTTTAATTGTGTATGTCCCAAGGCATGACCTGGCTGCTTCTCTTTGCCCTTCCCTGCAATATCCATTATAACAAGAGCAGGCCATTTTCCTAAAGCTCACCTAGGATTCAGTAAAGAATTGAGAACCTCCTTTGCAACTCTTCCCTTGGAGAAGAAACCATGCAGGTAGCAGACAGAGCAGCCAAATAGGCCTAGCGTCCAGCAGCCACCTCCAGGCCTCTGGTGACACCTGTGCCCTGTCAAGTCTCACATCCTTGGTGTCTATCAGCAGCTCAAAGTCATACCAGCCTCTGCCATAGATAAAGTCGCCCAACAGGTTTGTGGCCAGATAGATCTGAGTCCTTGGTGATCGGGACCAGGCTGACCTCAGAATGGACTCTGCCCTTCTCATTCTGGTATGTCCCCTTGTCTGTGTGTGGCCCACTACAAGAACTCAGATCTCTGCGGAGATGACTCGTCCCCTCTCCTTCTCCTCCTCCTCCTCCTCCTCACCTTGGGACACCCAGGTCTCAGCTCTTGACCTCTGCTGATGGCCAAGCCATCCAAATGTCAACAGCCCACCCACACCTCCTGCCTCTCACTGCATAGCACACACAATCACAGCCTAAGAGGTAAGAAAGGCTGGTGTCCTCTTTCTGTTCACACCCTCCGTCTGCTCTGCCTTCTCCCCACCACAATTGCTCCCTAGAAAGAAAGCTCTCCCACCATCTGTCATCACACAAAGGGCACTGTGGCAGCTGAACAAAGGGAAATCTGGGTCTTTATGAACAACCAAGAGGCCAAGTTTAGAGACACAATTCCTTGGGAGGCAGAGGCAGGAAGATTGCAATTTTGACACCTGCCTGGCCTATGGAGTCAGTTCAAGTTCAGCCTGGACCGTTTAGCAAGGGCAGACTGGAGCTGCGCTGCACCACACTCATTTGCAACCTTGTCTATACAACCAGGGAGCAGACAGTCCCGGGATAGAGCATCCCCAAAAGTACTGAAGAGATGGGCTGAGTCAGGCCCCCCCAAATCTGACCCTTGGGATGGGATCTAGGGAGACCCTCCTCCTGATAGTGACACCCAGCATCTGCCCCCCCTCGAAGGAGACGGAGACCAGCTCACCCAGCCTCTGCCCTTCAAACACAAAAGGGCATGCCCAGTGTTACAGGCGAGTTTGTCAGCAGAGCCAAATTTAACTGCCCTGACCTCCCAGCCATTGCTTGGGCCCGGGCCTGTGTGCTGCTGTAACCACTTCCTCTCTACTGAGCAGGAAATGAAGGGAAGGACGGTCCTCCCTGCCTGTGCTCTGTGACCCTTCCCAGGTCTCCTGAGCAAGGTTAGAACCACGACCATCTTGCTGTTCCTTCCTGGCAGGGTGCTCAAAGTGGAGACTTGCTCTTGTTCAGCCTCTCGCCTCTCTGAGCTTCTTTTTCACAACACTTTAAAGATGAAAGACCTCACAGGGAGCAGAGGCTACAGCCGCCTCCCCAGGTGTTTGGAGGTATCTTGAAGGGCGGAAGAGGTGTCTTAGTGGTTAGAGCACCGGCTGCTCTTCCAGGGGACTTGGGTTCAAGTCACATCATCTCATAGAGGCCCATGAGCATCTGTAATTCCAGTATCAGGGGATCTGATGCCCCTTTCTGTCCTCCAAGTGTACTAGGCACACTCGCAGTGCTCAGACATACATGGAGGTAAAATTTAACAATAACCTCCTTGAGATTACTCGCTGGGCCATGCTGCCCCCTTTAAGGTGATTTGATATTGATGAGTCACGTGTTGCAAAGAAATAACCAAGTTTTTATTTGTGGGTGTGACTTCTAATAACAACTTTTAAAACATACTTATTTTTATATGTATGTTTCTATGTGTGTGGATGCCGCACATGGGTGTAGTACCCACAGAGGCCAGAAGAGGGCGTTGGATCTCTGGGAATTGAAATTACTAATGATTGTGAACTGCTTGAAGTGGGTGCCGGGAACCAAACACTGGTTCTTTAGAAGACAGCAACCAAGTCATCTCTCCAGCCCCAAATGACAGGGCGCATGCATGCACAGGCACAGGCACAAAACTAACCAATTACATGCATATCAAATCGCCACGCTAGGGGGCAGCATTTTCTGGAAAAGTCATGTTTTAAGCCCTACCAGCATGGCGTATTACTTTCCCCTCCCCCCACCCCCAGTCATAGCATTCCCTTTCTTTCACGGTGGCTGGGGTGCTTGGTGGTGAAATGTTTATGTATTGGGGAGTCTGTATCTTGCTTTGCTTCTGTGGCGGGAAAAAGTCTCTAGTAAATGAGTTGGATTGCTTTCTAACCCACTGTTGTTTGTTTTAAAATCCAAGCTGTGGCTTTTAAGTGAATTATCTCTAAAAAGTGTAAAAGCATTTTTTCATTACAGACAAGTTGCTAATGAGCTAAATGAGAAGAGGAGGGGAGCGCGCAACTGCGCAGTTCTCCTGTGGAGCAGGGGCTCTACCCCTGAGCCACACCCCCACACCTCAATGGAGGACGGTAGGCAGGAACCCCACCCCTTGGGCCCCAATACTTCACTAAGAGATTCTAGGCAAGGTCTCCACCCCTAGGCCACGCCCCAGTACCTCACTGGGGCACTCTAGGCAGGAGCTCCATCCCTGAGCCACTCCCCCAACACCTCATTGGGGGACACTAAGCAAGATCCCCACCCGCTGGGCCATTCCCCCAATACCTCACTGAGAGATCCTATACAGGGTCTCTACTCCTGAGTCACACCCCCAAAAAAATCACTGGAGGGGCCTATGCAGGGGCTCATCCCTAAGCCACACCCCCAACACCTCATGGGGAACACTAGGCAGGAACACCCCTCCCCCCAACACCTCACTGAGAGATCCTAGGCAGGGCTTCCAACCCTGAGTCACGCCCCCCAAAACTCACTGGGGGACCTGAGGCAGGGCATTTCTCCCACTAAGCCATGGTTCTAGCCCCCATGTGGGGCATTCTAAGCCTGGGCTCTATCATGAGCAAAACCCCAAGCCCTCAATGAAGCAGCTTTTTTTTTAAAGGAAACAAAACAAGCTCACTCACTGGGGTGCATACTTGACAGTGGTTTCCTGTCCTGTGAGTTTCACCCTATAACACCACAGACCCCAGTTTGTTTATCCCTCTGTGGTCCCACGTGCCCTCATGATCCCTGGAACTTTCACAGGACCCTAAAGACTAAACTCCAGGAGATACTGGAAGCTGTGGGTAGACACCAAGCCCCACCCCCACCCCGCCTCCTTTGAAGCCCACCTTCCTGGAGCCCTTTGGGCTGGGAAGTGGCTCAGGGAGTAGTAGTCATGGGAGTCTGACATCCTGAGTTCAGTCCCCACCACCCACATGGAAAGCTGGGAGCATGAAAGGCACCTGCAGTGTTGGGGAAGCAGAGGTCAGAGGGTCCCTGTGTCTCAAAACATGAGCTGGGGACATGGCTCAGCCATTAGAAACACTGGCTGCTCTTCCTGAGGACCTGGGTTCAGTTCCCAGCACCCACAGCAGGCAGCTCCGGATATCCAGCCCCAGGGCATCTTCTGGGCTCTTCAGGCAACTGTAATTGGCCACACATCCATACACATGTAATTTAAAATGTTTAAAATAAAACGTTTAATAAACAAAATAAGTCAGAAAGCAATAGAGGAAGATAGGTGATGGGACCTTGGTCTCTGCATAAGACACACACACGCATGCACACACATGAACACATGCACACACACATACACACATGTACATGCATACACACATGCACACATGCATACACACATGAACACATGTACACGAACACATGTACACATGCATGCACACACATGCATGCATGCATACATACATGTACACACATACACGCACAAACACATGTACACGTGCATGCACACATGCATACATACACATACACACATAAACATACACACATGCATACACACACACATGAACACATGCACATACACACATGCATACATGTACACATACGCACACACATGATCACACAGATTTGTGCACACACATGAAATCATGGCTGCAGCTCTTCCAGGCCCACTCCTCATCCCTGGTGATTCATCAGCACTTATGGGAATCTTCCCAAGACTGCGTCATCCCCAGCACCAGCCAACAGCCTCCCCTCTCCACTGCCTTGTGCTGAAAGGAATGTCAAGATGAGTTAATCCAGCCCCACATGGAACAGAAGAATAAGCAGACCAGAGAGGTTAAGTGACTTGTTCGTGGCCGCACAGCTAATTAGAACCAGATAAGTCCCACCTCTGAAGCTTCTTCTGCCCTCTCCGGAACGACTCCCAGGCTCACTGTGACATCTCAGAGGCTCTGTGGCTATGACACCGGCAGACAGGCTGAATGGTGACAGGCTGTAACAGTTACAGAATTCAGGCTTCTGGGATCTTCAGACTCTAGTGTCCATCCCTAGGCTAGCCACAGCTTAAGCTGTGTGTGTGTGTGTGTGTGTGTGTGTGTGTGTGTGTGTGTGTGTGTGTGAGTGAACTGGTCGAAGATAAAAAGGAACACTGGTGCCCTCTGCTGGACAGACAATGGCATGGAAACTTGACAGTTTAGACTGTCCCCATCTCTCACATGGGACATTCATTACCTCTGTTCCCCCACCCTTACCACCACCCCACCCCATCCCAAAGGGAGCTCCTGCTCAGAACCCGGAAGTGTGTTCATTCTCCCTTTCTTTGAGACAGGGTCTCACTCTGTAGCCTAGTTTGACTCTAAACTCACAGCAATCCTCCTGCCTCAGCTTTCTGAGTGAATCATTACATGCAAGCATCCTGCTCAGTACAGAAATGCTTTTCGAGGTGTGATGTTAGCTGGGTTGGGGACACATGCCTGTGATTCCAGCACTTGAAACACTGAGGCAGGAGGATACCAGTTCCAGGACACCCTGAGCTAGAGTCCAACGTGTCTTATCCATCCATCCTCCTACCTGCCCACACCACGTGTGTCCTGGGTTCCTGCTCTCTACTGAGTACTGTCCTGGGCATGCAAATGCTGCAAGAGCGGTGTGAGGAAGTTCTGCTCTGTGCGGGGATTTGTCTGGACCATGGCAAATCAGCAAACTACCAAACAAGTAAACTCTGTGACAGGGAATCGCGGTGTCAGAGGGAGGTGGCCCTCTGTGGGACAGGCAGAGGGAAGCATGCTCCCAGCAGAGGGGACATCCCACTCAAAGGCCAGCGTGGGGGCTGTGGCAAGTGACTGGAGATGAAGCCAGAGGACCTTGGTCAGGGATTAGGGGACAGAAGGAAACCAGTGGAGGCATGAGGGGACAGACCAGGTGGTATCCAAGCCAACATTCATCTCAAGGCTCTGCATTGCCGTAGCCCAACCCCTACCTCCCCTGGCCCACAGCCTCTAGCTAGCCCCACATGGCTGGGAGCACCATCTCAGAAGGGGGTCCTCTGGCCCAGCCTCAGCCCTGTGGAGCAGAGCCCAGCTGCCCCCTTCAGCCCACCCAGAGTGCGGCAGATTGAGAATTAACCTAAGCCACAGACTTTGGGGGTGCTGTGTGTCACGGATTCCAGGCACCAGTTCACAGTTACCCTCAAGCCTCCATCCCAGTGCCGACCACAGCGGCTCCCGACTCTGGGGCCAGGCTAAGGTTTCTGGGGTTCCCTGTTTCCTGAGCATCTCCCTCCAGTCTCTAGAAAATTGAAGCCAGAGAGAAAAGAAGCTTCCAGAAGGTTCTAGCACTCCGGGGTTAAAACTGATTGATGTTACATCTTGGAGCTTCACCTATTTTTACCTGCCTCTCCTGAGTGTGCTGTGTCTTGCACCCTAGCAACCCCTGTCTCTCCTTCTGCCTTGACTCCAGTGGGCTGGTCTGGCTGTGTGGGCAAAGAGGTCTCAGGGTCCAAGGCCACCAGCTGCCCTGCAGCTTCCTCTCAGGAAGGGGCCTGCCTTTGCTGTGTAGGTCACAATGACAATAGAGGCCAGCTGACTTCTGCCCCCAGGGTCAGAGGCCAGCAACAGACACCAGGGCCAGGCAGCCCCTGGCAGGCTGGTGCTGGCTCAGCACAGTGGTCTCTATGGGGGGCCCAGGAGGTCAGGCCCAGCTCCTGACTATGACATGACCTTTCCCTTGGATTTCTGCCTCTTGGTGATATCAGCATGGGGGAGGGGAGGTGTTGTTACAGAGGCAGAGAGAGCCCCAGGCCACTGGAAGGGGACTCAGGCTTAGCATTCCAGTAGGGAACTCTACAGGGCTCCTGAGCTTACTGCAGGGAGACCTCCACCTGGAAGCCCCTCTGGGAGTCACCTGTGACCCAGGGCAAGGCAGCTCAGGTCTGGGGTCTACCTTACCCTATCCAGGCCTGTTGAACAGGTTCTAGAAAATCACAGCCTCCCCTCAGCATCCACAGGGACTGGGCCCAGCTACCATAGGTGAAATGGAATCTAAGAGTCTACCCCAGGTCCTCCGCACTCACACAGTATGTCACACAAACGGCTGTTTGTGTTCTTCAGCTTAAGAGACAATAAGACGAGGGCTGGACAGATGGCTCAGTGGTTAAGAACACCAGCTGTTCTTCCAGAGGTCCTGAGTTCCATTCCCAGCACCCACATGGTGACTCACAACCATCTGTAATGGGATCTGGCGCCCTCTTCTGGTGAGCAGGCATACATGGAAGCAAAATACTGCACATAATAAGAAACAATAAGGCAAGTGCAAGCCTGTGCCAGCTTAGGACAGGTGCCATTTTCTCTTGACTGTGTCTGCTCACAGTTTGCTAAATCCACAGATACAGAGCTGGGGGGTGACAGACAGGGATGGGGAAATCTCAGCCTAGAACCTGTGATCGAGGAGCACTCAGAAGGGCAGCTACAGTAAGTGTCCACCGCTAATGCATAAAAAAGGATGGTATCTAAGGCTGAGCCACAACGGATTGCTGACATCTGTCCAGTGACATTGAAAGAATGGGATTTCAAATCATGGGGCTGTGGCTCAGAGGGTGGAATGTGTGTCTAGCATGTGCGAGGTCCTGGGCTTGTTCCCCAGTAACCTACAGACTAGATACGGCGTCACATACCTGGAATCTCAGCCCTCTGGAGGTAGAGGCAGGAGGATAAGGAGTTTTAGGCTAACCTCGGCTACATACATGGTAAGTTTGAGGACAGACTAAGATACGTGAGACCCTGATAGCTCGGTCACCAAAAGTGATTGTCCCAAAGCCTAACAACTTGAGTTGGTCACACAAAGGGGTTGCAGGTTGACTTTGTAGGGTTATATTGTGACCTCCACATGTGCAGTATGAAGATGCTTATACACGATAAATAAAATAATTTTTAAATAAAATAATAAGTAACAAGATGCCTCAAAAATGATGTTTATTATATATAGCTAATAGCAGGGTGATCTCAAGTGTATTCTGAGACACTAAGTTGATGTCTTAATGTTTCATGAAGTATGTGGCCGTATAGTTTTAAATACTTATAATCAATAAGTACTAGCAAGTATAACAACTAATACATCCTAGCATTCTTCTTTTTTATAATAGGTCTACTAAAATTTAAGTTCAAATATTGCCAGGTATAGTGACCAGCCTGTGTTTATAATCTTAGAACTCGAGAGGTTGAGGCAGGAGGATTGCCAGGAGTTCGAGGCTTGACTGAGCTATATAGCAAAAACCTTGTCTCGAAAACAAAAACATAATTTAAACAAATAGATTTTTAAAATATTCCTACTCCCCCACACACTGCCCCATACTGCAGAGGCCACAAGACCCAAGTGCACAATGGGTTCCTCCTGTCCACCCACTCTCCTCCCTCCTCCAGCCCGGCCAGTTCCCAGTTCCCAGAGGGCACCCACCCCTCCCCAGAGTCACAAGCCCCAGTTAGATCTTACTCATCAGCACTTTGCAGGGCAGAGAGGAAAGCACTTCTCACGGCTGACATCTGAATGGGGAGGAGGGGGTGCAGGCATGAGACTCCCTGGCTGGGGCAGGCTGCAGGCTGAGCCTGCGAGAATCAAGTATGTCTGGGTAGAGCCAGTTAGAGCAGGATACTTTGTGAAACCAGGCGCTTGTGTTTCAGAGGCCTGGACTCTGGGTGTGTGTGTGTGGGGGGGTGCTACTCAGCTGGGTGGATCCCAGGAGCACCCAGTGAGCACACAGTTCACAAGAGACAGTCTGTGACCCTCAAATCAGAGCACAGCAGACACCCCCTGAAGCTCATCTACCCCAGCCAGTGTTTAACGTCCTACGAAATTCTCAAGCAGAAAACTTGAAAGAAAGCAAATGAATCCATTACTAACATGACTTAGACTCAAATGTTACTTCTTTCTTTCTTGTTTTGTTGTTGTTGTTTTGTTCTGTTTTGCCAGATTCCCTGATAAGCAAGGAAGTAATAAAATGGGTGTTGACCACAAACATCTCCTGCTGCAGGCTGCCTGTGTTTCTGGCACAGAGGCCCTCCTCCATGTGGCCACAACATCATCTGGCAACTTGGAAATCAATTCTTGACATCATCCGATGCCAGGGCCACATTCAACCTCCCGTTGTCTTCAGAATCAACCCTGCTAACCAGAGCCCAAAAGGACACTGTGCCTCCTGCTTACCCCAGCTGTATCCCTGGGACTCCCCCATTGGTAAGGCCATGCAAGGGCACACGGAGGATCCCGAGTCTCTCTTAAGGATGAGCCTAGGCTATGGAGAGGGACGCTGAAGTGGCAGAGGAGATAGAAATGATTTGAGACCCAGCCCCAGTGATGGCCTCAAGACACCAGCTACCTGACTAGGTCCAGCTTGGGCAGAGATCTGGGCACAGTGAGACTAAGGCCAACAAAGGACATTAACCATACCCACCATGTCTCATACCACACATACCTGCTGGATCAGGGGAAGAAGCTGAAGACCAGACAAGCGCAAGAGCCAACAGAGTGACCAGGCCACACGTGGTCAAGACCTTGCTGGCCAGGGCTGGGGTCTACACCTGCCCTTGGTCTCTCTCTTCTACCCACTGGCTTGATTCCAGCCTGACTACACACCTCACCCGATGCATGTCTTCCGAGAGCTGTTGCCCTGTTTGCAAGCTCCAGGAACACTGGGTAGATTCCTCTGCAAGGCTGGAGAACTGACCTCCAGAGCCCCAGGGAAAGGCTCGCCATGATTCTCACCAAGGCTCCTTTCTCTGCCTTTCTCTGGGACAGCAGAAGCCACCATCTTCAGGGCATGCCACCTGTGCCCAGAGCCAGACCTCACAGCACCCAGCCATGAGGCACATCTGTCCTTGTGCACTGGGGACCCTGAGTACCAGGGAGAGACATATAGCCAAGTACAAGAACTGTGTTCAGCTTTATCCCTTAGATAGAAGCTTCCAGAACTCCTGTTACAAGGGTGTGAGCCTTAGAGCTTTCACGAGTGTTTGGCAGTGAATCTGGGGTGTCCTCATTGTGCACTTACATGTGGGTGTTCCAAATCTGCACAGCTCTGCCCCAAGAGCATCATGGGACCAGAAGGGGGAGAAAATTAGTTTTTAAAAGGAAGTAGCCATGTTTAAAAGTGATGTCTAATTGAGTGGCTGACAAAGTGACGAATCAGAGAAAGATTTGACAGAATAGGATACGCCCAACTCTCATGAGAAGAGACAGGAAAGGGAAGCTATGTAAGGGAGAGACAGACAGCACAGGAGGAGCGAGTACAGTCCAGGATACAGGAGAGTTCGTGGAAGACAGGACAATAAGTTGAGAGGGAGAGTAGAGCAGCCCAGAGAGGGAGAAAGAGGCAGTGTTACCAGGAGAGTTTTACAGAGACAGATAGAAGAAAGAAAAAGCCAGACACAGGTAAAGACAGAATGAGCAAGAGAATGAGAAGGAGCCAGAAGATTAGAAAAGATAGCTAGACTTAGTTTAAGGCCATGCAGAGCAATGCAGAGGCTGAGAGAGGAGCCAGATCGACCCAGTCAGCTGGGAGAGGAGCTTGAGCCTGAACAGCTGAACTGAACCAGCCGGAGTTCAGGAAGAAAAGGAAGGGTGAGCTTATTCAGCAGGAAATCTCAGAGGCTGAAAACCTTCTAGGCCTAGATAAGATTGTACAGAAGCTCGAAGCTTCCAGGACTAGGTCTAGCTTAGCCGATGGAGGCAGTGAGCCTCAGAGACCACAATTACATCAGGAGAATAAAAGTTACCTTTAAAGTTATCTCCTGTCTGGGGTTGCAGGTGTCTACTGACCCACCCAGTCAGTCCCTAAAATGTTTTAAATGAAAAAATTAAATAGTTCTTACTCCTTCTCCTGGATGCAGAGAACATGAGTCAGTCACCTGAGCTACTAAGAGGTTGGATAGCTGAGCTCAGTAGTAGAACGAGCAGACAGTAGGGATGGGGTAAGAGACCCCCCAGACCATCTTTCCAAGAATGGTCTTACCCAACACTCCTGCGGGAAAGCAGGTGATGGGGTAAGATCTGGGAAGGCTCATACCACGGTAAAACCTCAGACTGAAGAGAGGACAGACTTCTGCTTCCTGGCTGCCTTCTGCAGGGCCAGCCCTGCAGACACAGTGGACACAGCTTAGGTGCTCACTGTATTTCACACTGACCACAGTGGACACCACAGGATCCCTTGGGGGAGATGAGGGAAATGTCGCCAGGCAGGGTCCCCAGGCTGAGGTTGCAGCCTGCTATGTTGTGTGGTTCCTAGCCTGTCCTGATGTTCAGCCTTGCCAAGAAGGACCTACCCTGGCAAGCTTAGAGGCAGCTGAAAGTCTGCTACTGCAGGTGTGGCACTCCTACCACACCCTAACCCACTCGCCCTGGAAAACAGCAGAGTCCGAAAAGCTGAGTCCACTTTGAGTTGGCCTCAAAATGTGGCCAACGTGGAGGCAGCTGCTGGCTATCAGAATTCCTTTGGAGGTAGCTCATAGGGGATGAAAAGGAGCCTGGGTCCTTTGGTGATCTTGGGAGCTAGGCTTGAGCATCCAGGTCTGATCACAGGTCCCTGTGTCTCGGCCACACGCTGCTCAGAGTTCAAGTGGAGGAAGCTCAGCGCCTCGGAGCAGTGGCAAACAGGAATGAGTTTGGAAGTCCCCAAAGCAGGACAGAGAATTGTGGTGTGGGGGCTGGAGAGATGGGTTAGCAGTCAAGAGCACTTGCTGCTCTTGCAGCTCCCAGGGCCAGTTGGACAGCTCACAGCTGCCTGCGGCTCCAGCTGCAAGTGGATCCAACGCCTCTGGCCTCCACGAACATACACACACACACACACACACACACACACACACACACACACACACGGGGCCTTTTGAGAAGAACTCAGGCTCTAAGATGTTAAAACCTTGGCTCTCAGTTGGCAAGATGGCTCAGTGGTTTAAGAATTTACTGTGGAAGGCCGGGCAGTGGTGGTGCATGCCTTTAATCCCAGCACTTGAGAGGCAGAGGCAGGCGGATTTCTGAGTTCGAGGCCAGCCTGGTCTACAGAGTGAGTTCCAGGACAGCCAGGACTACACAGAGAAACCCTGTCTCAAAAAACAAAACAAAACAAAAAAGCCTGATGACCTGAGTTTGGATTTCCAGGACCCATATAAAAAGACACACACACACACATGCACACGCACGCACATGTCTGTCATCCCAGTATACCCCTGTTGGGGGATACGGTGCAGAGACAGGAGAATTGCTGGATGCTCAACAGATCAGCCTGGTCTACACAGCGAGGATCAGCAAGAAACTGTTTCAAACAAGGTGGAAGGCAAGGAGGGACACCTGAGGCTGTCCTGTCACCTCTGCCTGTGTGCTACAACACACCTGAATGTGCCTGTGCACACACTCATGCCCACACTCGCACAAACACCACCCAGGGACAACCTTTGACAAATAATACTATTCTTTTAGATTCTGTAACAGCCAAGATATCTCCCCCAAAAGGGTTCCCAAAAGCCCCTGTCTGAACAAGCCCTGCCCTTTCCTCAGAGCCTGACCCAGCCCCAACGCTCAGCCTTGCCTGCTGCCATAACCCTCATCTTTGAGGCCCCTCCAGATCTCTGCTCTGCAGCTCGCTGTGCCCCACCCCTTCCTCCCATCTCCCCACAGACAAGGAATCCCAGGCTCCCAGACCCTGTATTCATTCTCTTGCTATTGACAGTGACAATTGTCTTCTGTTCCTGATGTTAATTCCATGTGGCGCTGATAGACTTCCTGCAGCCCAGATTGCTATCCTCAGTCCCAATGACAGCTACGCTGCCATACCTACGGCTTCTTCCTGATGCCTTCGGGCCCTTGTTCCTACCCCAGGTGTGCCTCAGGGTCCACTCTGCAGCCGGGTGGGCATACCCTCCATCCCCACGTGCTCCCCACTGGTGTTAATCCTCCCTTCCCTCTGTTCCAGCATCACGTCTACCAAGCCTTCCTTCCCCAGCATTGATGGACTGTGAGCCAAAGCCTTCCTTCCCTGAGCTGCTCCTGCGAGGTAGTTTGTCATAGCAGCGAGAAAAGTAATACATACTTGGAGATGATTCCAAGGTAGAGAGACCCCTCCTAGATACTTTAAGTCCCACCCTCTGCCATGCCCTCAGACCTACAGAGAGCTGTGACTCTCCATAGCTGTGACAAGTCCCATCCACACTCAAGGCCCCAGAGCTATGCTGGTCACTGGGATTAGTCAATCCCCAAGAACCATCATGGTCGTAGTCTTGTGTCATCTGGCAGGACAGAAGGCTTTAGAAAGAGTGATTTCTGGCTGCTTCAGGGGTCCCTCTGCCTTCTAGGGTGCCCTGGGAGCCATTCCTTGGAATGTCAACAGCTGGCTGGGGGTGGGAGGAAGAGAGCACAATACTGTGTTGTTACCCTTCGACCAGGAACTCACCCACTGCTGACTATTTGTGGCCAGGACAGAAAGGCCTCCAGGGCCCCTGTGCACTTGGTGGAACTGTGCCCCACCCAGCAGATGCTCCAGTTTTATTAGCACCAGTTGCAGCCGGGTTTCCTGTGCACAGCCTCACTGGGCTCCACAGAGGAAGGAACAGAACAGCTATAGGCTGGAACAATGACTTCCCAAGAGGTCAGTTCTACAACTGATTTGTACAGGAGGAGAAATTGAGGCACAGGGAGGCTAAGTTCCCCCAGTGCAGCAACACACAGCTGGAAAGAACCCCAGCAATGTTCAAACCTGAGTTCCCGGGGCTCTCTGGGGTGCCTGCCCTCTTCAGGAGCACGGCTTCCTGCAGGGCCTGCTGGTCTACCTCGCCGTGAGGTCATCATCACCCTGGAGATGCCAGGCTGGTACGGAGCCCGTGCTGGGAAGGATCCTGACCGGTGCTTGGGAGGGGATATTGGTAAGATGACTGGAGCCTGAGGGCCAGCACAGCCCAATCACAAAGCTCTAACATCTGTGCCGCAGCTGTAGGATCCGGGGACATTGCAGGGGACAGAGACCAACTCCCACAGATCCTGAGTAGTCACACTGGACCCCCAGGTCCGGGTCTTTCCTCATCACCTAAGATATCAGGTTCGGTTCGGTTCGGTTCTAAACATGTCCCTCAGCCACCTTGGCCTCAACCCCACGATTATGAGTCAGAGTCTGGATCTGAAGTCAGACCTGATGTCTAACTGCTGTGACAGCTGACAAGCTCAGGGAAGACACCCCTCTCTCTGCACCTCCCTGTGCCAGGCTGTAGAGTGAGCAACTTAATGTCTGACTGGTACAAGGTTTTGCTGCTACAACAGAGAGACCAATAATTCAGGGGTTCCAACCTACCTCTGCTTTACAGCCCTGGCCCAAGTGACCTGAGTTAGTGGACCACCCTGTACACAAGGCTCAGGGACCCAGGTTCCTGTCATCTTAAGGCTCCCCCAGCTCTGCAACCTTGTCAGCCTATTTGAGGCCAGATGAGAGTCACTGCATAACTGCTAAAAGAAGAAGGGAGAGAGGGGTGTGCCCCAACTGTCAGCTTTTTTCAAAAGCAGTCAGAAATGAAGCAGTTAGGGTTATGCCTAGCTGCAAGGGAGGCTGGGAAATGTAGTTCAGTCAGGCGGCTGTATAACTCAGTTGCTGTGGACAGAGGAGGAAGGCTTCCGTGTACATGACAGCTTTTCCCCACAGACAGATCTGAATCCCTAGCCTGTGGTAATCAGACCTGGAAGTCCACAAGCACCCTGGAACCAAGGACACCCCTGTGGTGTGCACCTCTTTCCAAGGAGCCAACTGTCAACTCCTGGCTCTCTGGACAAAGAACCTGAACTCAATGTGTCTGAAGGTGGGGTGCAGGTAAATCCAGGGAAGAAGAAGCCAGGCCTGGGCAGCTTCATGGGCCCTTCTTACCATCCCACAGGGTGTGTTATGTCCCATCTCCCTGGCCCCAGGAGGTCCCATGACACGTATCTGATTGAGGGGCCTCCCTGGTGACATTCCCCACAGTATTGCCTGAGGTGCCCAACACCATAGAACTGATGCTCAAAGAACGTGTGTGAATGCAGCTACCGTCAGAAAGTTCTGGAATTGCCCACGTGGCTTGTCCTGCAGAGCTGCACTGAGAGCAGTCGGCACCGTCTCCTCAAGCACCCATTCCCAGGAGACCCCCAAGCTCTGGGATGCCCACCCATGCACAGACAGGAGGTGAGAACGGGGTGGGAACTGTGCACACAGATTGCCCCAAGATGGGGAAGCCCCTTCTGGATAGGTGGTCTGGCCGTGGTTCCTGTAATCCTGATGACCCACAGAGCTGCTAAGAGCTGGATGTCAGAGGCTGCTCCTCCTCAGGTCCGGCTGCTTTGGCAGTGTGTCTAATGATGGGCTCTTAGGAGATGACACTTGGGGACTCTGTGTCCTCTCCATCTCATTCTCCCTTCAGCCCCACAGCCACCTCGTGCAGCCACAGCATCTATGACCTCCTCATCTGACAGACAGAGGATGCAGGGCTGAGCCCAGAAGCCATAGGAAGCCAGAAGCACTCACAGAGAACACCCATGACAAGCAGGGGGAACAGCCACACCTTGTCATGTGACAGTCACAGGTTCCTCTTACTTCAAGGACAAAGAACCAGGATGGGTGTAAGAGGGTGGCATCAAGGCCGAGGCCCAGCCTGGAGGATGGGCTCCTCGCTGACCCCGGGCTGCCCCTCACAGGAGTCTTTCATCCCCTGAAAGCATAGTTGATGTTACCACCACAGCTTTGAGGGTTTACAAGCCGCCAAGAATGCTATCCTTTCAAAGCTGTGTGGGGCCAGCCTGGGTGGCAGGGCTTCAAGCAGCGTGGTGGCAGGAGTTCAGAAGCAGCTTTGGAAGATGACAGTCCACAGAACATAGCAAAGCTAGGCAGAGTTAACCAGTTGGGAGCCAGAAATCCCACAGCTAGGTTTGTTCCTGACCCGGGGAGGGAGGGGCGGGTATTCAGCAAAAGGTAAGGGTTTGAGAGTTCCTGAGGCCCCATCCAAACCTCCACCCACAACAGAATGGATAAATACATCAGGCTGTACCTTGCCATGAAATATTATACACCAGAGAAAACGGAAAAAAAAATAAAACCACAGGTTCAACCCCAAGCCGATTAAAGGAAGACAGACATAATCTAACTACAGTACAACTCCAATGCTCAGAGTAAAAAGAGCTGTTGTGAGGTAACAGAAGCCAACACAGTGGTCCCAGGATGTCACCAGAATGGAAACAAGGGGATCTGTCATATTCCGACTATCACCTAGAAGCTGACCTTGATGATCTTGGGGTGCTGCACACCCACAATCCAGGACTAGTCCTCCCATCCTACATTCAAACCTGGCTGGATGAGGCGTCTGCACCCTACCTGTACTATCCACTGGCATTTGTCTTCAACCTGTGTTTGAAGGGAGCCGCTGGGAGATATGAACTGGAGGCCCTGGTCTCACACAGGCTGTGGCAGTCGTGGCAGACCATGTCTGCACTGTGAGGGCTCATGTGTCACCATGACTCCCTGGCTTCCCAGTCCCTGCACCTTCTTGAAAGTGACCGAAGAGCTGAGCCGCCCTCAGGGCCAGAACGGTTTTCTCTCACAAAGGTCCCGGAGAGGAAGTTGATAAGGAATCCACTCACAGAACCGTGGGGAGAGAGAGATCACACCACAGGCTAAGGACTCTCCCTGAGTCGGGTGTGATCCAGTTTCACTGTGGCCAAAGGTGCTAGGGGGATTATTTCTTCCACCCCACACCGTGTCACTGCGGGGACGGACAGGTCAAAAGGCCCAAACACAAACCTCAACTTGAAAATGAGAGACTCAGACTGTAGGGTTAGCCGGCTTGCATCATAGAACCAACGGAGCTATCAGTGAGTGACGGACCGTGTGGACACATCGTACCACCACAGAGGGGAGAGAGGGTGCCCTCCTTGCTGCACTTCTAGCCAGAACAGCACCCCAGGAAGCTCCAGTGCAGGTGACACCCCAGCTCAAGTACTGGGCTGACAAAAGAGCTGTCTTAGCCCAAGAAGGAGCAACATAGCTGGCTTCAGACATGATCAAGATCACCAGACACATTTGTACATCTTACTGTAGAGCAATGCTAATATGCCTTCAACTCACGGCGGGGTGACAACCCCAACCCATTGTGGGAGATGCCCAAAGCAAGCCAGTCAGATTGTGGGTGGGAAGCCATGCTTCCTTAGATCAGGATAGCATTTAGTTCTACGAGGAGTCTGCACCCTTTTCTAACTTAAAAAAGAAAGAGAGGAGGCACACTTAGCCTAGAAGCGTGGGCTGTGGAGTACAAAAGCTCAGCTCTGTCCCTTACTAACACATAGCCCCAGGCCTAGGCCACAGTGACATCGTCAGCCCAGTGATATGCTTTGTCGCCTGGCCACCCCCTTCCAAGCAGTTGGAGGCTGGAGGGCTGGAGGATGGGTAGTCTCCTGAGCCTCCTCCAGAGGGCACAGGATGCTGACCCCTTGGGAAACTCCCACTGGCCTGCCCAGCCCCATCCTCCTTGTCCCCAGAGCCCACAGGGGGAAGTCCAAGCACATCCAGTGTCCTCCAGACTGGGTTTCCTGTGCCAGCGAGAGTCCAGAAAAAGAGGGATGGGCCTCGGGGCCGGGGAAGACAGTTTTTCTGGTGTCTGAAGGCCAGCAAGCCCCCTAGGGTCTGACAAGAGCCGTGCCTACAAAACATCCCGGGAGTTCTAGGTGGTTTCCATGCTAAGAACTCAGCCTTGCCGTCAGTTCTCCTCGTGTGGAGCAAACGCTGTGTCTCTGGGCTTGCATCTGCTCAGCCATTAGCAGGCTGAGGGCCCAGAGGGTGGCAGAACGGAGTCGCAGAAGCAAGCTCTGAATCACAGGCTCAGGAATAAGACACTTCACAGCCTTCCTACCCTTGCTGGCCAGCAGGACGTAGTCCTTCTGCTCCCTGTGGCCCGTGCACATCCTTCATGGGGCCCTCTCTTGCCAAGGACTGCGCTGGTAGCTGGGCCAGACTCTGTGACTGCATCTGAGGCTCCAGTGATGTCATGTCTCCCCGGATACCTTCCTCATAGTCCAGGAAGGTCAACGAAAAGAGAGGAGATAAGTCAGCCCTTGCTCGGGGACCCAGGATGCTATGGTCCCTGGATTCTCAAGCTCCTAACTCTGGACTCCCCTCAGCAATCAGAAAAAGAGGAGCCAAAGAGAGCTCTAACCACACCACACAGCTCAGCCACAACCATGTGGCCCTTAGATATGGGGGCCCTTAGCACGTGTGGTCCCCTATGCCATGCTATGTAAGGGTGATAGGAACCTGTGGGCGTCTTCCCATGTGTGGGAGCCAGGCTGGATTCAGAGAGACCCAGCTCACATTTTCCAGATGTATAAAGCTATTACTCCAGGAGAAATACCTCCCCCCCGCCCCCCACCCTCCCAGTCTACGGTGCCCATGACAGATGCAGATGTCACAAGTAGAGCAAGACTTAGAGGTGTCCTAGAAAACTGCATGGAATCCATCCAATTTGGACCACCGGGCCTCTTTGCTCCGTGTGGATCCTTGTCCAGCTGTCCCCGGGGAATTAGAGGAGGCTTTGGGTGGGAAGGTCAAGACTGTGATTTCAGCACTGGCTCCATAGGCCGTGAGCAGCCCACTCTACACCCTATCCAAGGATCTCTGGACAGCATCTGGGATAAGCCCAGCCTCCTGTGACCTGAGAAAGCCACCCTCAAAGGCCTGGAAAAGTCAGTCTACTTCAGTTAACCCCCAGGAGAAGACACTAGTGCAGGTTAGGGCAATGATACCTGTCTGCCACAAGAGGGCCCAGGAACTCCAGCTCCTTTCAAGGGAACTTGAGAAGGTCGAGGAGTCTCAGGGACATGGGACAAAGTGGCTTCTGACCGGAAATTGGCAGGTAAAATTGAGCCGTGAGGAGCAACTGGCTAGGCTGAGGTAGAAAGAGGAAACTCCATAGGAAGTCGGGGCGGAGACAGAAGGGAGAGTGGACACAACTCCCCTACAGGGGTAGGACTGCAGGGTTGGCTAATGGCAACTCTCATGTCAGCTGGGCTATGGGTACTGTGGCTGGGCCCACTTGTGGAGGAGCAAACTGAAGCCTAGAGAGGCCTAGTGACTTGTGAGAAGTCACAGAGCCCATGGTGTCCCAGAGCCACCACAGTGGAGGTGAAACTTGAGAGTGGACTCAGAAGCTGACCTGTATGGGTCACAGTGTGAGGGTCCTGCGTATCTGGCACTTCCTGTGTGACCATTATTTAATGCTCACCATTACCCTGAGAAACACACTGCTACGAGCCCATTTTAGACCCTCTCAGCAATGAAGGTAACCTGCGCCTGTGGGTGGCTGACCATGAATGACAAGAAGGAAGGAAGAGGAAGTAGTGGAGTTGTCCCTGAGAGAGACCTCCGCTGGGCCTCCCTGCCCAGGCCAGGAGTGACTTCGGGAAGTCCCAGGCCCTCGAAGGGAGCTCCTGGGACCCAGAGCCTCATCCTGTCTGAGGCCCTGAGAGCCACCCTAGCAACTGAGTTCCCAGTAGCTTCAAAGAATCCCAGAGGCAGCTGAGCTCCCAGGGGAAGAGGGCAGCAGGAAGCCGGCCTGGCCCTGTAGCCAGACATGAGCAGTGTGAGGCGGCTTTGGTCTCCGGCTGCAGCAGACAGCGGGCTCCGCACAGAGCCAGGCGCTGCTGAGAAGAGCCTGGCATTTCCTTGATGGACAGCGACATTGAAGCCTCAGAACAAAGTCCCCGGAGCTGCCTGCAAGGTGACAGGACCCAGAGGATCCAGCGAGGGAGACGAAAGTGAGAGCCGACATGACAGGTCCCACCAGGGCCAAGGACCCTCCTGCCCTCCCTGGCAAAGCTCTACGGACCCTGCTGGAATTCTAATTTGCCCACCCATCCTCCTTTCCTCCCTCCCTCTCTCCTCTCTCCCTGCCTCCTTCCCTGCCTCTCTCCCTCAGTCCACTTCCTTACTTCGGTTTGAAACAGTGTAGCTGTGCAGCCCACACTGGCCTCAACTTGTGAAAACGCTCAACTTCAGCCTAAGGTCTATGGCTGCCAAGGAGGCCAGGCATGCGCAGAACGTCTGGCCAGGGGTTCTTCCTTTTGATTGGGTTGTCTGTTCACTGAATTTCAAGACAGGATCTGGTTATGTAGCCCTAGCTGGCCTCAAACTTGTAGCAATCCCTCTGCCTCAACCTCCTGAGTGCTGGGACGCTAGGAATGTATCACCACCCTCCACCCAAAGTATCTCAGGACAAAAGACACAGCCAGGGGGCCACCCTGCATGCATAGCTTGCAGGCCAGATGGACTGGACCACACTTGGAATGGGAGGCAAGAGTAGCTCTGGTTTCGGTGGGAGATAAGGCTCAGGAAGAATAGGTGCTATGGGCGAGTCCGGCATGCTTCAGGGCCAAACACGGGACATGAATTCCTAAGCCTCCAAGAAGGGTCAAGGACAGAGGACTCAGAGGACAGAAGCATCTGCCCAAGATGCTGTGCCAAGGCAACAGCAAAAGATGCCCAGCAGGTGTGCTCTGAGGGGGTGGTATGGTCCCTTGCACCTGCAGGATTCAACTAGCTCTACTGGCCACAGGGAGCTGCAGGAGCTAAGACTAATCTGCCTCCCTACCCACACAACAGAGTATATAAAACAGTGTCCACACTGAACAGTTCTTCCTGCCTGGAGGACCCGCTCCTTTCAGCATACCCTGAAGATTACAGTTGCAATGGAAAGTCTTAAAATAATAAAAAGTATCAGATGGAGGAGGAGTTTGCTTTGCATCCTTTTGTTTTGTTTTGTTTTGTTTTGTTTTGTTTTGTTTTGTTTCCAATGAAGGTCTATGTTGTCAAAGATGGTCCCCAACCTCAAGCATGGAGTTTTAGCCCCAAAGTTTCCTCATAGCCCCAGATGGCTGCTGGAGCTCCGGATCCCACACTGATGTTCTAGCCAACTTGAAAGAGGCTAAGGGCTCATGTGTGCACCGCAGTCTTTAAGGACACCTAGCCCTGTATCCCACCAGCCGCAACTTTGTTGCAGGCTTAGAAATACCATCTTGATTCCAAGCAGTCATAGGGCCACCTGTAAAGGATGATTCTTGTTTCTAAGACGGTCTCTGGGGACTTTGGCTCCTCCATGCCAGTCGTCCCTGCACAGTGAGCACACATCAGGCTTGGTCACTCTCTGCCCTCTTCCTTGGGTCCATGAGGGCTGGAGAGGGAGGAGAGGGGATACAGGTAGAGCACCTGTGGGTGCCGCAGCACAGAGCCTGGGACTGAATACCTGAGAATGTCAGCTTAGAACGAGAAGTAACCTTGTCTCCAAGCCAGATGTCTTCCCCTTGATCCCCTCTCCATTTTCACCTGGCCACCTTGCTGTGGGCTGGTGCTGAGGTGTCATCGTGGGAAATTCATAATCTTGTGGAGCCCAGGAAGGGGGAGAGAGAGCAAGCTACAGGGTCAAGTTATCCCCTTCAAGGGCCACCATGTCCTGCCCCCTCTATTGTGGGTTGACCCACAATGACGTCAGTAACCCCCCCCCCCATCCAATCATATCACCAAAGTCCCACTCACTGGACAGAAGACCTCCAACAAGGGAGTCTTTGGAGGCTCAGAGCCAAAACAACAAATCATGACAAGGAATCCAAAGAAGTCTGAGGGGGCTCCCAGCTAAGCAGAAGAGAATAGGGCCCACACAGGGTGCACATATATTTGCACACGCATCCCACACACAGGAAGCAGAGCCCTGGCGAATTCTCACACTCACACCTCTGAAACCCTGGCTTCCCTAGGCAGCTTGGGATGAGGTCAAGAGGAGGCAGTGGGGGTGGGAGACAGGCTGGGACTAAGGCCAAATCTTTAACCCCAGCAGAGCCACTGGTCCAGGAAACCCAGACTGTGGTAGCTGGAGTTCTATGGACAGCCCGGTCTGTGGTATCTCTCATGCCTTCTGCCTCTCCTGGGTTGCCTCTAAAGACCTTTGGGATTCTCCAGTCTGTGGGTGGGGCTCTTTTCATCCTAGTGGTCACATTGACAGCTTTCCCAGCAAGGATCCCTGGAGAGTAGGGCGCTGCCAGGGAATGGAAGGGGAGCCATGGCCCTCCAATCCTCTCCTTTGAGAGCCTCGGGGTTCTCAGGCTTTCGCTTTAGGCCATGGCACTGCCCATAGCCTGGGGACCACACTGCTGACTCCCTATAAGGCAGAGCCCCAACCCTACCCACACTTTCTCCACTTCCTGCCCAAGCACAACCTGTGCACTCCCCAAATCTTAAACCAGCCACAAGGGGATGTCATGGGGCCCTGAAGGAGTCAACGGAGCCTTGGGCCCCAGGGCCTGAGACTCCACCATGGAGATGGTCAGTAGAAGGAGTCACAACAACCCAGACACAGTGAAAATGACTTGGGGTGAAGTGAGTTTCCCATCTGAGAGAAGGTGCTCTGTGCCCCAGCAAGGTGGACTTCAAGCAAAGTGAACGGCCAGAGTCAGAATGTCCCATGGTCAGAGGTGCCTTTCCAGAAAGACCTTGCAGTCCTCAATGTGTGAGCACCTGCCACACACTCCAGTGAAGCCTGCTTGACAGGCTGAGAAGCCTAGAAGCACTCACGAGGCAAAGAGTTTCATGGAAACTCACCTCCTGGAGCTTTGGCGTTCTCATTAACCCGTATACTCATACCCTATCCCCACATTAGTCTGGTGTATGGATCCACGTGCTCTCTTTTAGTATTATCTTATTATAAGTGCCTTTTAAGATTGAATTCTGACATAGCCAGAGCCTTCACCAGTGTTCCAAGGTTCCAAAAGCCGAGCTTGGAATCCAGCAGGAATGCAGTAAGGAAGTTACCTATTCAGTAACTAATTAACCATTACAAAAGACAGAGCCAGCAGCTCAGAGCTGGTCTGCAAAGTATTTACTAAGGACAGTAGCAAATCTCACCCAAACAAGGGAATACCATAATGGAGCTAGGGAATCCCACTGAGACAGGGATCTTCTCTACAGCCAGGTATAGCAAGCTTCATATTAGAAGCAAGTTGATGAATTCTTCTGAAGACCCAGGAAATAGGGGGGTTGTGGTATTGCAGTATTCATGAAAAGGTCTACTAGTGCAGAACCCCTGGTGGTGGGCTTAACAATAGACTAGCTTTACACCTGGCTCCCTTCTTAGTGGCAGTGGCCTGGTCCCCGCCTTCTTTTGATGTATACATTCCTTTTGTATTGCGGTGGATTGTATCTTGTCTGGTTTCTTGCTATTCTGCTGTATAAAAAGTTTGATGCTCGACCTGAAAAAATACATTCAGATTCTACACAACCTCCTGTGTGCATCTGTCTGTCATTCCCGCCAACTTCTTGCCCATCTGCACCCAGAGACTCGTTCCACGCAGACAAAGGGACCCAGAGGGTCTGCGGCAAGCACCCAACTGTAACATCAAAATACACAAAGCCAAAATGGATGACACTGGGAAAAGAAACAGGTGAGCCTACAGTCATGAATAGAAATCCTCTCCCCAGGAAAAATGGAGACACTACCCAGGAAACAGCCCGCCATTGTTCATCCACCACTGTGTATGTCAGTCTGTGGAGCAGTCTGTCCCCCCAGCAGCCTGACGCTCCCACCTCCAGTTCCCCAGGACCTTCGCCAAGACAGAAGCACTCCAGGCCCAACAGACTTCAGCAAACTCCAAACTAGCAAAGAAAACGTTCATCACACCTCATGTCTATTGGTATTCTGTCTGGACTTCACCCCACGGTTACCTGGCAGCAGCCAAGTAGGCCTGGCCCTATAAAAGGGGCCACTTGCCCCCTCCTCTTACTCTCTTACTCCTGTTTCTCTTCCTTGCCTCTTGCCCCTTGCTCTCCCTCTCTCCCCACTCACCTTCCCCCTCTCCCCACTTGACCACAGCCAGCCTCTACTTCTCTACTCTCTCTCTCTCTCTCTCTCTCTCTCTCTCTCTCTCTCTCTCTGCCTCTACTACCCTCTTAACTCCCCTCCCCATGCCTGAATAAAGTCTATTCTATATTATACCACCATGTGCCTGGTCCCTCAGGAGGAAGAGATGCCTTGGCATGGGCCAGCCAAGGCACCCCCTTCCCCCACACCCCACCAGAACATATTCTTATAGTTCTTTCTCTTTTTATGAGCACAGTAACATCAGGAGCCAGGAAGCAATCCACTATCCTGACAAGTTACACACAGAAGATGTTCTGCAGAGCCACCGCTGGGTGTCAAGGACCCTCTGAGGCTGAAGGTCTTGGTCCCTCAATTGTGTGAATGCTAGTGGGTGGAGGGCATCTGAGGCCGCAGCACTGCAAGGCGTTTGAAATCTGAAAGCCTGCCTGGAGGCTCCTGTGAATTCAGGCTCAGTCTCCCGTTCCACATCTAGGACAGGTCTATCTGATGCTGCTTTGTTTTCTGGTTGTTTACCCTCAGACAAGTCACTCACACTCACTGAGCCTCAGTCTTCTCCTGTGAAAAGGAAGGTGCTAGTATGAACCCCCAAATGCCTACAGTTAAGTGAGAATCTTGTGTGCTGCCTGTAAGGTTGGAGGGGCAGGGTCCTTTCCTTTTCCCTTCCAGATGGATAAGGCCTCTAAGAGTCACTGAGAGGACTGAGGGGGAAGTGGAGCCATAAAGTCCCCTCCTCCATCCAAACCCCAGGATATGTGACCCTTACCCGGTCAAAGCAGCAGCTGATGAATGAGCCCCCAGCCCCACCCCAGGCAGCCTCAGCAGGACTCAGGCAGTCCCGCCTGGGCCAAATGGTGACCTGTCTTTCTAAAGAAAGATGCTTATCTCTCTCCATCAGGAGACCCTAGGTAGCACAGGCAGACAGGACCCTCCTGCTGCCCCGAAAGGTGATCAGAGCCCACCCAGGCCTGTGTGCCAACGAGGGCAGTAAGAGACAGAGCCCTCACTTCAAACTGTTGCCTCAGGAGTCTCTGATGGGAAGACAAGGTTGAGCCTCTCAGATGAAAGACCTATACACACCTGGAAGGTTCCAAGAGAATCTGAAGCAAAGCGCCTGCAAAATGGCCAAATGATTCATGATAGAGTCTCGGGATCCAGCTGCGAGGACTGGGGTTTCCGGAGACTCCTGGTCTGGCACTGTCTTCTCTCACTGCTGACAACAGCTGGCTACCAAGGAAACCAAGGCAGAGCCCAGAGGCAGCCTGAAGGTGCCCAATGAGAAAGCCCATCTCTTGCTCACCTCAGCCCACAGCAGCCTCTTGCCTCCACCTCTACCTTCCCACCCAAACCCACAGCAAGGAGCCCACCCATTTGTCAATCTTCCTGTGACTCAGATCTGACCCCTTGAGCTGCCAGAAGGAAGCAGGGCTGCAGCGTGGGGTAGTGGCCAGGGGGACTGTCGTGGGAGCTTCTCTTTGCAAGCAATCCATAGGTCACCCCCTCTCTTCCCAGGCAGCACCAACTTGGCTCCACCTGGCGTGAAACTTGGCACAGGAGACCCACAGGGTACACGCAGCTTGGTGGTCATTTGCTCTGAGCTCAGCTGGTGGGCACACTGGCCATGGCCTGTGGCGTCATAGCTGGATCGCACTCCTACGAATGCCTTTGACATCAGGCAGCTTCCAACTCCCATCTACGTGAGCCTTGTCGCTGTAAGCCCTGTCCCTTCTAGTTTGGAGGTGACTAGCTGGTTACGTTCCATTCCTTCCCAAGTCCCCAGGATCTGCCCACTTTCTAGTCTAACCCATCAATAGTGCAAATGAGAGCACAGAGTCTCAGGAAAGGAGAGAGACCAGCCCATGGTCACACAAGAGCACAAATCTTCAGACCCTAACCCATCCACTGCTCTTTCTCTCACTGGAACCTGCGGGGAGCCGCCGTGGCCTGAGAACCGCGCCACCACCTTGGAGGTTAAGACGTGTATTTGCAGATGGCGCGTCAGAGCATCTGAAGCAAGATAGTTGTGGCAGGACCTTGGCATCGGCATTTTAGACACACTGAGGTTGTTTGCTGGGTTCACTCCGACAGTGCAGTCTGAGGCCATGCTGGTAATTCCGTCTCTGCTCACTAGATGGAGCCAGAGCCCCGGCGACCGAGACCTAGAAGACCCTCGTTCAGGTTGGGGGGAGGACGGGTCAGCTGAAGGTAGAAGAGGGGTTCAGTGGGGGAGGGAGGGAGCACACACCCGGGTTCTAGCTCTATGCTACCATCCACTGTGCCCCCACGGAGCGCTCAGTCTCCGTGACCCAGGGTTCTCATCCGGAAGGCACAGCAGTTACACCCCAGAGGCATTTGAGCCCAGACCTCAGCCTCTGCACTGTACATTAGCATTGTTAGACCTGAGTCTGTCTTCAGCACGAGGCAATGGAAGGCTGTCATATGACTCACAAGCTCTGCTGTCTCTCAAGTTTGTGACATACAAACCAATCTTGTGCCTGTAGGTGAGGCTTAGAGCTGGGGCCCGCTTTCTCAGTGGTCCGTAGAAGAGATACACATGCTGTTGCTGCATTTTAAGACCCCAGCACGCCCGCCCCGTCTTGGAATGTCCCACGCTATGAGCTGGAGACCCTCTGGAGGCTCGTTTCAGGTGGGCTAGCCTCTACCAATTGCAGCTGAAGGTGTTCCATCAGCCTTTGACCTTTGGTGGCTGAGGAAAGACACTCTCAAGCTAGGGTCAGACCAGGGTGGTGGCTGGTGCTGGAGCTCTGAGAAGGCACAGCCTTGCTCTGGGGGTGAGGTGAGAGGCGAGAGGAAGGAAACAGATGGGGCAGTGAACTCCCTGGGGTGTCAGTGTTCTCAGAAGCCCAGAGTGTGGTGGTGGTGGTGATGGTGATGATGGGGGTGATGGTGATGATGGTGATGATGTTGGTAATGGGGATGATGGGGATGATGGTGGTATAGAAGTGATGGTGATGATGGGGTGATGATGGGGGTATGGGGATGATGTGATGGGAATGGCTCCATCTTCTCCATACAGATTACATAATGATGCCCAGAGCATCCTTGCCAAGGCTGCTTGTCAATGCTGTGTTCATTCAGGGACTCGACTTCCCCAGCACACCTCTGGCATGCCACACCCTGCCTGCTGCCTGCCTCCCAGAGCATCTGCACAAACATCCAGACAGCCAGGCATGATCTGGGTGGAGCCCACATGTTTAGCTGCTATTGCCCTTTCCTGACTGCATAGTATTCCCTCATGCGACTGCACAGTGGGACATAGTGTCTTTTTGATGGACATCTGTGTTGTTTCTGGAGTTCGGTGACTGCTGCCAGGCTAAGCAGCTATGAGCCGTTGTATGCGGATCTTGTGGGAAGCACAAACCCTCTTTTCTGTGAAGCAGAGTTGCTAGTGCCCAGTGTGTGTGATGTATAATGACTTTACATTTGTCAAGGGAGCCCTGCTCCTTAGCAGTGGGTTTCAGGACCAATCAAAGGAGGTCAGATAGGACAAAGAGTGGTGTAGCCCAGGATGGCATCCTCCTGTCTCAGTGCTGTGATGTAACACCATGACCAAAGCAACTTGGGTAGGAAAGGGTTTGTTTAGTTTATGTTTGCACATCACAGTTCATCATCGAAGGACATCAAGCAGGGCAGGAACCTAGAGGCAGGAGCTGATGCAGAGGCAGTGCTGTTGGGGGAGGGGCGTTGGGGACCTCTGAGTGGCTTGCTCAGTCTGTGAGGCCGAATGTCTTCGTGGCCTTCACTATACACCAGAATCCTAGAGAAGTGGGCTCTGATGCCAGAGAAAGTGTGGGCGTCCTAACAAGGTGCAAGTGAGTAGGCAAAGAGCAAACTCTTCCTTCTCCCGAGTTCTCGTTCAGGCTTCCAGCAGAAACTATGGCCCTTCCCCAAGGTCTGGATTAGAAGTGGATCTTCCTACTTCAAATTAACCAAAAAGGGAAAAACCCTCGCTGGTGTGCCCTCCATTTTTGAATTCTAGATGATTCCAGATGTGGTCAGGTTGGCTACCCAGACTAGACATCACACTCTGCCCTCAACGGCGAGGTCTATAGGCACAAGATATGTGCCACCCCACCCTTTTCTAGAGCTGGTTATGGTAACACACCTGGACCCCTCACCGTAATTCCTGTTTTCGTGCCAGCTGCACTCATGGAAGGCCTCACACACATGGTCTCGGGCCTCAGACTTGGAGAGAAGCAGAGGAAGTGGGCAAGGGCAGGCGGGGAGTCATGAAGCATGCTGGGATGGCAGACACTTGGCCACAAGGAGGTTGGCAAAGAAGAGGGCACTTGTGTCAGGCACAGTGACCAACTGTAGCACTCTACGGTAGTGAGTGCCGAGGCACAGCCTCACAGGCTCAGTGAATATCTTCCTGCTTCACTGCAGAACAGTCCAGAAACACAGTCACTGGCCAGCAGAAGCTGCCTGTGAGAGTGATCTCAAGGATGGAAAGTAGAGAAGAGGTGAGAGACATGTCACACACACAGAGGTGAATGTCAGTCACACACAGCGCAAAGTGAATGTCACACACACCACAGAGAAACACCACTCTGCCGGCGGCCAGGGTCTGAGCCGAGGCTCTGTCCTCGAAGCTTCGGAGGCTGTGAGGAACAAGGGCTCCTCAGGACCTGGGTTCAGAGGGTGATGGAGCAGTTGGAAGGTCTCAGCAGAGACCCTGCAAGGTGAGATTGAGGAGTAGACAGACACAGAGGATACAGTTCAGATACGGCACCCACGTGGGCCAGGGGTAGAATTGACAGAGAAGATGCAAAGGATGCTGGGAGCTCTACAATACACATTACCTGCTGTGTGTCTCCATGTCACAAAAAAACAAACAAATACCTCCATACTCTGGTATGAATGTCGTCTGCAGCTGGGACATAAAATGAGAAGGAAGAGGACCAGGAGGTGGACATACACAAGTGCATTCTGGGAGAGACCTCCAGCATCACTCTGTCCACCCCCTCATCTTAAAATGGGAAACCAGAATCGAAGGGCTCTTGTATTGACAGCCACCAGCAACAGACCCAGTCCCTCTGTCTGGTCCCAGTCTGATGGCATCTGTCCAGTGGTAAAATCAGGCTTCTCACTGTGCCCAGTGACACCCACCCCACACCGTCATTTTCCTCTCGCTTGCTGTGTAAAATTAACTGGGCCATGAGTTTCAGAAAAGCACACCTGTTGCCTCCTTCAGTGGCAAGAAAAAGAAACCAGCAGGGACTTTCCTGCCAGCCGGCCCGGGTGGGTGAGAGGCAGGCAGGGTGCAGGGTGGAGGGTTGCACCTCTCTGTGGGACAGAAGGAAGGTCCCTGGGACATTTGCCATCTGTCACATGTGTGCTGCGTCCCTCACACGTGAATCTCTGTGCTTCGTGCTGAAGTGTGACACAGGAGCCAAAACAAAAACAAACAAAAAAAAATGCAGATTCTAAGCATGGCTCAGCACATAGTAGGTAGCCACAGTGTCCTCTGCACAGTCCATAGCAACAGTGTCCTCTGCACACAGTAGGTAGCAATAGTGTCCTCTGTACACAGTAGGTAGCCACAGCATCCTCTGCGCACTGTAGGTGGCAACAGTGACCTCTGCACACAGTAGGTGGCAACAGTGTCCTCTGAGCACAGTAGATAGCATAGTGTCCTCTATGCACAGTAGGTAGCACAGTGTCCTATGCGCACAGTAGGTGGCAACATGTCCTCTGCACACAATAGATAGCAAGTGTCTTCTGTGCACAGTAGGTAGGCACAGTGTCCTCTGTGCACAGTAGGTAGCAACAGCACCAAAGAGAGAACCAGAGGAACAGGTGGCATCAGCCAGAATCCCTTTCTGTCTCCACCACAGACGACCAGATTAAAGTCGAAGCCCCCCAAGCCTTCCCCCATGTCTCCCAGCACACGGGTCTGTCTCTTCTCTCTTCCAGATCCCATGACATGTGGTCACATGAGTGATACTAAGTTGCATTTCTGTAGATTAAAGGAAAAAAAAACACAATATAAGCAGTCTGGTCACAGCCCAGTGGCAGGTGCCTGGTGCTGCTGTTCCCGCTGGGAGCAGGAGGAACATGGGTTGAGTGGCTTTCTGCCCCGCACTGTATGTATTGAAAGCTACTACCTGTGGCATCACTGCCCCAACTGTAGGACCACCCACTCGACATGGAGGTGGCAAGTCCCAGTGACCCTGTGAGGTTTCCTGGGAAAAGATACCCAAGATCACAACTCTGGGGTCATTTCTTTGACAGACCTGTCTCCTGGACTTTCTCCACAGGCCCCAGAGGCTGCACATCCAAGGTTAAGACAGCCAGACAGCCAGGCAGCTGAGGAAACTTGGGGAAGAGGAGAGCCGGAGTGACCAGCAGAGGGCGCTGCTGCCCTTGGCATCCTCCAGGCCACACTACCAGGCTGGCCTCCTAAGGCTCCTGCTCAGACCACAGTCTGAGGCACACATAGAGGCACACAACCTGGGATTGGCATGAGTCCACAGACAGGCTGATGGTAGCGGTGGGGAGGGGGGGTCACAGGAATTAGCTGGGCAGAAAAGAGGTCTCTGCATACCCCAGGATAGGAGACTGGTGAGGCACAGACCCTGGAGTAAGACTGTCCCCAGTGCTCCCCAGCCGGTGTCCTCACCAAGCATTTGCCTGAGACTCACCCTGTCTTTATGGCCTCGCCCCAGTTATCATCTGGACTTTGTGACATACTGCCAGGGTCAGAGAGAAAATGAAAACGAAAAAGAAAAAGAAAGCTGGGCAAGAACTTGCCACAGAGGCCAAGGCCAGCCACCCCTGTTAGCCGTCCCTTTATCCGATGCGATAAGCACTGATTGATTATGACCAGACTGGCTTGGAGGAAAGCCCTGAGAACAGAGGTCAGAGGTCAGACCCTTGTCCCCTTCCCTTCCCACCATGACAAAGAGCTCACGTATCATCCCCTGTCACTCAACAGTTGATGAGCACATCTGTGTCCAGGGGCATGTGAGTCAGGGGACTGACAGCCATACGGCCAGAGCCTCATACCTTGGGAACAACCCCATTCCCACCCTCCGTCGCCAGCACACACTGAAGGAACTTTAATGTTCACACAGCAAATCCAGCCTCCATTTCTCTGGGCATCTCTCAGCGTTTTGTTTTGTCTTTCAGTTTTAAACGGCAAGCGAGCAGGACTGCCTTGGACCAAACTCTGACAGCTCTCACTGTCTCTATTAATCTCACCTAGTCAACTCCGGGGCATGGCGAGGGCCACAGTTACTAGGCCAGGCATGGTACCCGCTCTCCACCAAGGAACCTCCACTCCACAAAGAAGAAAGGGGGACCCCAACTCTCAGGAGCTCTCCCAGGTCACTTAGACAGTTAACTGTGGGGGGAACCTGCTAGAACAAGTTAGGGTTCAGTCACACCAATCCACCCAACTACCCCCAGGATTTCTAGGCACCCAGGTATGGGAGAAGGTTCTAGAAAAATGTATATTTTTTCCATTAATCCTCCAAGATGACTTCAGAGAGGACAGTGCTTCAGGCTTTATGGCCCTGTGAATGTGGGAGCTGAAGGTGTCCCCAAAGAGCAGAGGAATATCCCCTCGCCCCATGTCAAGACAGGTGGCTCGCCTTCAACTTCATGCTCTTTCTGTTTGTTTTGTTTCTCAGACTCATCCATTACATTTGGATTTTTCTATCCTCAGAGGTGACCAGATATGTTTCTCAAAGCCATGAGTCAGAGAGAAGCATGGCCCGCATGAGCCATTCATATCCCAAAGCCACAACATGTCCGATGCTTTTCCTGGGGGTAGCCTTGGGGGAAACTTTTCTAAAAAGAAGAAAAAAAAATCCTGCATTTCAAAGTGAGAACAGGAGAGACTTGAGTTACCTCAGTAAGGCCCAGGCCTCCTGTCCAAACAGGGAATGGATCAGGGTTGTCCAGCCCTGTCCCCAACGCCATACAACTGGGCTTCACTCTCTGCCGGCCCAGGAACATAGAAAGGACTTATCCAGTGGTGAGATCTGTGTGAGGGGAGCCAGCCAGCCCCGCAGTGTGCACAGTGGGACAAAGACTTCCATTCCTTTACTCAAGAGCCAGGCAGGCTGTGCGAGCTGCCCCGCTCCACGGAGTCTGGGGTGGCTGAGAAAGGAACAGCAGATGTAAAAAGCCCAGGCTATGCCAGGCTCTTGGCAGTCACCAGCTTGCTAGGAGCAATTTCTCTGGCGAGGGGGATCGGAGCTGGCCCCTCTCTGCCACAGTGACATTCACTCCCTTCCTCCAGGCCTCAGTTTCCCTGTCTGGGACCAGGATGGTAATAATACCATTTGCTCATTGAGGCAGGTCATCTGTGAGTGTAAACACCAGCTCGTCCCCACAAGAGGCCAGTACAGGTAGGGAAACTGAGACAGGTCCTGTGGCAGCGAGGAGCAGAGATGGAATTTGAACCTGCAGCTCCAGACCCCCAAGCTTCAAGCCAGCTGCTTCCTGGGGACTTGGGTGGTGGGTTGCCTCCTGCATTGAGTTGGTTCACTAGGCAACAGATGTCAAGCCAGGAATATGACAGGGGTGGGTTATGATAGGGTGACATGCCAGGCCACCTCTCCAGGACACAAGGCAATGTGTTTGTGAGGA
Organism: Mus musculus; assembly: GCF_000001635.26. Lineage (NCBI taxonomy): Eukaryota > Metazoa > Chordata > Mammalia > Rodentia > Muridae > Mus > Mus musculus. Next base: position 120,794,211 of record NC_000074.6, on the reverse strand, counting down.
GAGTCTGCACCTGACCTCTGCAGAAGATACTGGGGAAACCAGCCCCTTGCCTCTCCAGAGAAATAGAAAGAATAAAGACCCCAAGCTACTGGCCACAGGCCATCCAGCCTCAAGTCTGAATGCGGGGGCCTCGGTGTCCTGAAGTGACATGGGCATAGGGTCCTAAATGAGGCGGAATTCGGTCCTCGGCACACCCCACCTCTGTGAGTGACCAGTACCCAGACAGCTTCGAAGACCTAAGAATATCCTGTTATTCTATGTGTACAGGGCTTGCCCCTGTGTTCCTAGGAAGGTAAAGAACTAAGATAGTCATGCTATATCCAGGGTACAGGGTGGCCCTTGTACCTCTAGTGAGAAAACTCAGTCGCAGGAGTCCCCGAAGCTGGAGAGTAGCCACGAGTGGACCCCAGAACAGACCTGAAGATCCAAACATCATGACTGGCACTCTTCCATGTAGAGCCACCGTCAGGTGTGTAATTCATTCCGTAGGCATGGACCAGGACCGTCCCACTTCAGGATGGACGGGGCTGTGCTGGAGACAGGCATCATGCCTACCCCACAGCCTGTGCCCCATTGCAGTGTCAGCCTACAGATCAGGAAGCTGAAACAGGCACCACAGAAAAAAAGCTCTGGGACACTGCTGAGCCAGCCCCAGCGGGGCCACAGAGCAGAGACCTTGTCCTTTCAGATGGTCAGAGGGCCTGGCTTGTGAGAGCCTCCCTGAGCGCTGCCTCAGACGACTACAGGCATCGTATGATGGCTTCCTCCCTGCTCTTAGCTGCATCCTGTCTCCTACCTCATCACTCAGTCCAGAGGTAGAGACCCTTCCAGACGGCCCAGGGAGGACACTGGCCAGAGGAGTCAGGAGCCTCAGTGGGCCAAAGGCAGAGGAGAGCAGCAGGGATGTGGGCAGGAGTGTGGGGACTGCTGGCAGTACTGCCTTGGCACTCTGGGCTTATCCCTACATCCGCCATCTTTCTTGGGTGCTGTGTGACCTCAGACAATTAACTATGCCTCTCTTAACTTCAGGCTCTGCCTCTGAACCCTGAGACAGAACAGACTCACAGGAATGGGGCTCCCACACTGTCTGGGGCTCAGAATAGAGCCCAGTATACAGCAAGAACCCGTCAGTGACCGTTATTCCCTTACCACCCCGTCCCTCCCAACACACGGCCACATGTGCCTCCCTGCCCCACACAGCCGCACGACCCGCCACCTCTCTGCCTGTGCCAAGAAGAGTGGGCCAGGCAGTGAGGACAACACCAGGGCAGGTCCCTATTGCTCAACAGGGCTATGCCGGGGGCTCAACGGTCAGGACCTGCTGCCGGAGCCCAGGCCTCGCCGCCGGCCTCTGGCGGCCACAGGCTTTTAATATTTTAGAGAAGTTGCCTTCAGCCCACTTCCTCTCCCTCAGATTCGTCCTCTTTGGGTGGGTTCTCATCCCCAGTGTTCCCAGCTCCTTAGGGGGCCATGCAAGGTCACAGGGGGGCACTGACACAGTCAGATGAGGATACCAATTCACCATCCGGGCTCACATCAGCGCCCAGGCCACTTGCTTAGATGAGAGCATCCTGCAGGCCTGTGTTAGTCCACACCAATGCCCTGCTTGCTTTTTCTGCCACCTCCATCTTTCCTCTGTGAAGTATCAGCCCAACCACCTGTCGAGACAACGGTCCCTCTCTCTGCAGGCAGGTGTCCCCACTCCTAGACACGTGACGCAGGATGCTCCAAGCCACACAAGCAGATCCGTGTGATGGTTTCACCTGCTGGTGTGAAAACAAGACAACCTTCTTCTCAATGCCTCCCACTTCCAAAGCTAAAATCCCACTGAGCTACGGGCCCAACACAGCCTTCTCCAATTTGAGCAATGACTTGGGAATGGCTCAGCAAAGGGTGGGCCAAGGGCTTGGGGGACTCAGCCACATGATATGCCTGGACATGACTCAGGAAGCACAAACTGACCTCAGCCTCACGGGGAGTCCAGCCCTTTTCAGGAGGGAGGCCAGGTACAAAGTAGTGTGAGTATGGGGGCGTGGCGGAGGGGCAGTTCACACTACAGTTCTGTCTTCTCTGTCCTCCTAAATGCATCAGGTCCCTACTGCAGGCCCAGCACAGCCCCTTGGAGAGAATTCACATGTGTCCTCCCACAGATCTAGGGTTCAGAAATCCCAGGCCTTACTGGTCTCAGTCTAGCTGTGGGCAGACTCTGGAACATGCCCTGGTTTCTGCAGCCTGTGGCCCCTGCCTCCACCTTCCAAACCCACACCAGGGCATCCCAAGCATGGCATCCTCCAGTCTTTCTCCGACTCCACCCTACCTGCTTCATGTGAGTGAGGGATCTGTAATAGCACGGGCCACGGGGACAACCCAGGATATGTTCCCCTTCCGAGGCTTCCACGTAACAATGTCTGTGGACGGCACCTTTGAGCAGGGGCATCTCAGGAGTTGGGGGAGCATTATCGTGCTAACCACACTAACCCCAGGAAACTTACCGGTTCTCTCCGACATCTCCCCCTCCTCTAACATTTGAGCAGTGGTGGTGGAGGTGACGGTGGCAGCCATGATCATGGTGGTGAGGGTGTGGATGATGCCGGTGATGATGGTGGTACTAGTGGTGGTGATAGTGATGATGATGGTGGTGGTGGTGGTTGTGATGAGGTAGAAAAGGAGGAGGAGGATGGTGGTAATGTGGCAGTGATGATGCCAGTGATGATGGTGGTGGCGGTGATGAGGAGGAGGCTGACACATCCCCACCCTGCTGGGGTGTATTGGGGGAACTGAGTGTATGTCTAGTCACACAACTGACTGGACAATATAGCACATGCCACACATGAGTCTGTGGCATATAAACATAGAACATGACAGTCCTTCATGGGCCTTCAGAGGAAACCATGTCTCCACCATGACATTAAAAGACTTCAATGTCAGTAGTGTACACAGTGGGGTCTCCTGCTGGGCAGCAGGGGCAGGTAGAATAGATTGAGTCATGTCACCCCATGATCCCGTCGCTCTCCTCCCAAAGCTTTCTGACTCCTTGCATGCACCAAGCTCTTTTCACCCGGAGGCCATCTTCCTGCTCTTTCCAGCTGGCCTTTGCCCATCCCCCAGCCTCCAGACACACACACTGGTCAGTGAGGACAAGTCTGCTCCTGACCAGCTTGAGCCCAAGAGCATGGCTGACTCTTGACTCTTGGCTCCATCTCAAATCTGTCAGAAGATACTGCAAGAAGCTCTGCACTCTGAGAGGGTGGCCAAGTGGAATTTAGCATCACGTAAAATGCAGGGACATGAGAGTTCATTGGTCAGGAGCTGGAGCGACAGCCAGCTGTTAAGGGCTCCTCGTGCTCCTGCGAAGGAGCCGACTTTGGTTCCTCAAAAACCCATGTAAGGCACAGGCAAGCATATCACGGGGCAGTGTACGCCTCTCACCATACTGTTAAATGACATTGATCCTGCAATCATCAAAGGCCAAGATTCTAATCTCATAGTGAAAAATTCAGAGAGGCAGTCCAGGCTGCCAGGCAAGACAGCTGGCACGTGACCTGGTGCTCTGGTCTCTACCAAGCATCCAGATGGCCAGCCATGGGGCGGTGACAGCGCACACCTTTAATCCCAGCACTCAGAATGCAGAGGCAGGAAGATCTCTAAGTTCAAAGCCAGCCTGGTCTACAGAGTGAGTTCCAGGACATCCAGGGTTACACAGAGAAACCCTGTCTCAAAAGAACAAAAAAAGAAAAACAAGAAAGAAAAAAGGAAAAGAAAAAGAAACCAGATAGCCTCTCAGGGCCCTGTGAAGCTTGGTCCCCATGAGTGCTAGCAGGACACTGGGCCAGCAGAGTGATCTGTGCACGGCTATCAGTTCAGGATGAGGCATGACTTTTAATTTAGTTAGCACATGCACCATAGGGAGCAGAGGTTACCCTCAACTGTGTTCTTCAGGACCTTAGGAGACAGGGTTTCCTGCTGAACCTGACTAGCAATCAGGCCATCGAGCCCCTGAAATCCTCCTGTCTCTGCCTGGCCAAGGCTTTGATTGTAAGTACATCTTACCACACACACACACACACACACACACACACACACACACACACACACACCTTTTCACATGGGTTCTAGAAAGCAAACTCAGGCCTCTGTGCTCACAAGGTAAGCATTTGGCGAGCTAAGCCATCTCCCCAGCCACAGGCCTGGATTTGAACCTCACACAGAGCCAGCACATTTAACAGACACACAGGCCTGGCCTGCTCTTCTGCCCTCCAAATAAGATTAAAAATCTTCATCCACACGGAAACTTTTCCAAGAGGGCAAGAAAAAGGACCCTCCAAGAAAAATGACTCTCAGCAGGGATGCAGGCTGGACAGAGCGGTATACAGATCTCCCTCAGCAATGAAGCAGGGACCTGGGTCTCTAAGACTCATATCAGTAGGCCAAGAGGGACCCCCATGCCAGGGACCAGCTCCAGCATGACCTGTTGAGTGACACATGGCGCCTGTGTCTGTTTGTACTTTGCCTTCAACATTCCTCAAGGTGAAAGAGGCTTGATGACTGGGGACGTGGTGGGCTGGTATTGCCTTGCCTTCTTAATCAAAGTGCAAACATTCCTATAGGAATCGCTCTAGGGCAGAGGCCAGGGGTGGCAGAGAACATCAGGGAGCGCTAAGAACAAAGCCCTGGGCTTCCTGCTGGCGGGTCCCCAGGGTGCCCCCAGGATGGCATGCAGAGCAATGTGTTGTGACACTCCAGAGTGGGCAGGGCACACACCCAGGGGTCAAGTTTGGTTTTTCATGTGACCTTGAGAACTCTTGTCTTGGATCCTTTCATAACAGGGCTGCAAACATTCCCACCAACGGTCCCTGGGTATTTTAGGAAACACTGTAAACACCATGCTTTTACAACTGTGCTGCTCTTTAAAACACTTTTTTTTCCAGTATTACTCTTTTGCAGAATAACTGTTTTCGCGCAGACATAGAAGCGGGTGAACTCTCTGGGAATCACCATCACCCCCCCCCCAATTAAAAAGGTTCCTGCTGGTGGCATGAGGAAACCAGATGACCCAGGAGACCACCGCTTGGGGTGTGATCCCTCTGGGAAGACCTAGCTCAAACCGGTCACACACTTCCCCTGTCAGGGTCTCAGGCTCAATGTCCAATAAATGCTCCAGCATGCCTGCCCCATCTCATTTCCTGTGACAAGAAAGAGTCACCACGGAAAGGGTCCCCAGACACAAGGATTCCCCCTTCCCTGGAGGCATGAGCCCCAAGCCCAGAGCTCTGCTAGGGCCAGCTACACTCAAGCCAGCCTCACTGGAGAAAGCCCGGCTACGAAACTAAAGATCCCTCAGGATGCAAAGCCATGGGTGGTGGACACAGGGGACCTGGGATGCCTTATAAACTGCTAGCTCATGAGCTATGAGCATCTATTGCACACTCATCTATTGGATCTATTGCAAGAGCTACTGACAAGTCTGAGCATAGGGAAGATGTCCACCTCTGCCTTTGCAGTTTTAAAAATTTTTATAGTACACTGCCCTCTCTCTGGAGGGTGCATGCTCACACATGTGTATGTATACACAGGTACTTGTGTATACATGTGCGTGTGCGTGTGTGTGTGTGTATGCACGTGAATACAGAGGTCACCTCAAATGTTATCCCTCAGGAGTCACTTGTTTTTTCAAGACAAGATCTCTCACCAGGACTTGAAACTAGCTAAGTAAGCTAGCTGGGCTGGCTAGCCAAGTCACCTCTGGGATCCACCTGTCTCTGCCTCCCCAGAACTAGGAACAGGGGTAGATTTCAACCACACACGGTCAGTAGGGAGAGCTGAAACAAAGACACTGTCCCTCTAACCCCACAGAGTTTGCCACATCATCTCCCAAGTAGCAAAGAGCCAGTGGCTCCTACAGTGCCTAGCCTCCCTGTGTGCCTGCTGCCTCCTCACGGTCCCTGAAGTTAACCCTGGGGGCGAGGGAAGTAAGGACATCATCTCTTCCACTGCCTGTGAGGAGAAACACACGCAGACAGGAGATGGTGGAGCTCTGGAAGGACAGTGGACAAAGACAGGACAATAGGGTACAGGGGAGCAGGGTGTCACACCTCAGGAAGTCACCTCCCCTGCATAAGGCTAACTCCACAGATCGGGACCTCAGCGAGCCTCCCCGGGTAAGTTAGAAACAGCCACAGACCCATGTCCAGCCACACTGGACGGGAAGAACCAGGCAGGAGGCTGCATCATTGCTGCAGAAACCTGTATGCTTTGGTGATTTCTTAAGGAGAGAGAAAGTAATCCCAAACTGTCCCCCCTGCCGGCCATCCAAGGTCTCTGCTCTCAGACTGTAACTGGCCACCAGCCCCACCCACCAACTCCCCGTTGCAGGCTAAAGCTGGAAGGACCCACAGAGAGAAGCGAGGCTTTGCCGTGACCCAGTGCTGAAGGCCTTAGGCAAGGATCTCACCCTTTGGCAAGCATGGGGCATATCTAGTCATCCTGTCCTGGGCACTGAGGTCTAGGCTTCACCTCAGTGACTCTGACCATGACCTTCCCTGCTTCCCATGGGACAGCATGTGTTGTTTGCTGTGGGAAGCCTTTGAGAGCCAGGTACCTCACCTGGAGGCTTTTCCTCATAGACTGGTGGCTCTCACCCTCACCCTATGTTATAACTGCGATGCTCAGAAACCTGCCCCCATCTTCATAGAATCCAAATGCAGATAGCTGTGATTTCTGTGGGGATCAAGAGCAGCAGAGCTGACTGGAGCACACCGGTCACTCCAGTTATCAGCTGCTGTGCCTGGTACAGAGGTCACACACAGCAGCCATACAGTCCCTTCCTGCCCTGCTGCTCCACATATACTCCAAGCATGTGTAACTGCCACCCCCTGCCTCCCTGCAGGCTGGGCGTTACACCTGGCTCAGTAGTCCTGAAACCCACTGTGAGCCTTGACCCAGAGGAAGCACAGACCCTACAGAGAAGCATTTCTTCCCAACCTCACCTGGCCCCACTTTATCCTGCTGGCCCTCACCTCTGCTGTGTCTATTCCAGCTGGGACATTTGAGTCCTCCACGGGACCACCCTTTAGCCTCAGCATTCAAGACTGAGCTACTGTCAGTGTGACTCAAACCCTACTGAAACTTTGGCCATTGGGGTCAGCTTGGACACCCACTGTGACTTCTGTCATCGGTGTCACCTCTGTCATTCACAGTGACCCAGGCTGTGAGTGTCACCTCCACCACCCAGTGTGACCTCAGCTGTCAGTCTCACCTCCAGCACCCGCTGTGACGTCAGTGGTCAGTGTCACCCCTGGTACTTATTGTGACCTTGGTCATCAGTGTCACCTCCACCACCCACTGTGACCTCATTTGCAGGGGTCATCTGTGACACCTGCTCAGATCTTGCTTTCCTGCCACCCCGCTCCCCACTTTTAACCACACCCACATGCACCAGTTAACTGTGGTGTGAGTCTTTCTTGCTGGTTACAGCTAACCTACTGGTCTGGATGGGTCCTTGCTTTAGTCTTAGCTTTCCCACAACTGCTCCACTTGTGAATAAGTGCAGCTGTTCCTGGTGTTCAAAAACTTGCCTTCTGCCATCTGAGCTTCCTCTTCTCAAACTCCTCTTCACTTCCCCTCCATTGGCCAGCTCTGGCCTGTGGTGACCTCTCCTGCACAGACTGTCCCCTAACCAGTGTTTCCCCAATCCCTCACTGCCACAGCTATATCTGAACTGGTGCCCCTAATTAAGCCCATTGATGGACATGAAGAAAAATGGATGGATGATGGATGGATGATGGATGGATGGATGGATGAATGGATGATGGGTGGATGATGGGTGGATGGATGATGGGTGGATAGATGAATGGATGGATGATGGATGGATGGATGATAGGTGGATGATGGATGGATGATGGGTGGATGATGGATGGATGGATGGATGGATGGTGGGTGGATAGATGAATGGATGGATGATGGATGGATGGATAGATGATGGATGGATGGATGGATGGATGGATGGATGGATGGATGATTGGTAGATGGGTGATTGATAGATGGTAGATGAATAATGAATTGATGGATGGATGATGAATGGATAGATGGATAGATGATGGATGGATGGTAGATGATGGATATATGGATGGGTGATGGATTGATATATGGATGGATGGATGGATGGTTGGATGGGTGAATGGATGATGGATAGATTATGGATAGATGATTGGTGGGTGGATGATGGATAGATGGATGAATGGATGATTGATGGATGGGTGATTGATGGATGGTAAATGGATAATGAATTAATGAATGGACAGATGGATGGAAAGATGGCTAGAAGAACAGAAAGATGATAGATAAATAGATAGTAAATTCATTGATCCACATATTTCTCAAATCCCAAACACTTGAGTAGAAGTGGCTCAACCCAAAGTGGTATCCACAAAGCTGGCCATGCCCAGAACTGTGGCCTGTGGAGATTCATGACTCTTGAGTGCCAGTGGCCTGTGGAAGGATGGGCAGAAACTAACCAACCGTCAATTAGATCCAATGCTTCCCCCACAGGTCAAGTTCACTGTTGAGATGGCCCATTGGTCAGCTGGAAGCTGCAGGTGTGGTGAGTGTTTAATTGCTCAATGGCCAGCACTGAGGTCCGGATCTGAAGAGCCACAAGAGCTGATAGGAGCATGTGACTGCATCTGTCATTAAAGGCAAATGTGAATCTGGCATGTTCATCAAGAGTCTATGAATTGAGAGACTGGTCTGCACAGTGTCACTGTGGATGCTGGTGTAGATGCTGGTGTGGATGCCGTTAAGAAGCAGTACTTTGGGGAAGTCATGGGGTCTCTAGCAGTGCTGACCCAGAAGGAATTAATATACTTTATTTGGGAATCTGGTTACTTCTCGTTGTAATGACTCTCTATGAACACATGTATACGCACATATGCACACATACACTCCCAGACACATGTGTGGTGTGTGTGTGTGTGTGTGTGTGTGTGTATGTTTGTGTGAACATCACTGTGCCCTCACTATGGCCTTTACTGGAACCAGCACCAGAGCCATGTTCTCTGGGCTTTCAGTCTCCAAAACCACAAGATAAACAAACTTTTTCTTGTAAGGTTTCTGGTATTTTGCTGTAGCAACAACACAGAGATGACACGGGAGGAGGAAACACAAAGCCTCCATGAGATTCTCTACTCTCTCTTCTTCTTGCTACCTCATCTGAGGAGGCGGTAATGCATAGAGAGTGGAGAGAACCTGCAGACAGTGGGAGAACCTGCAGACGGTGGGAGAACCTGCAGACAGTGGGAGAACTTGGGAGACCTGTGGAGGAACTTCTAGATTGAGTTAATTAAGATGGGAAGACTCATCCTAAATTTAGATGGTGTCATTCTCAGAGCTGGGGACTTGGACTAGCTAAAAGGAGACCGTGAGCTGAGTGCCCACACCCATCTCTGCCTCCTTGCCAAGCATATGGCAGGAGCAGCTACCTCCTGCTGCTGAGGCTTCCCACCAAGATGGACTCACCCCCAGACTTCGAGCCAAAGTCAACCATTCCCTAGGTTGCTTTTATCTGGCATCTGTTGTAGCAACGGAAAAGGGGGCCTAATACAGAAGCTAATTTTGTTGGATCAAAATCAAGGTGCTCAAAGGGCTGGACTTCTTCCGGAGGCCTAGGAATAAATTAATCTCCTTCCCTCTTCTGGTTTCTGATGGTGGCTGGCATGGCTTGGCCGGTGGTGGCCTTGTCACTCAGCCCTGCCTGTGTGGTCACCGTCATCCTTCCTCTCTGTGAGGAGTCTCCTTTGCACTTGGGCCAGCGTCAAGGCCCTGCCTGGATCATCTCACACATCCATGTCTATAATTCAGCAGGACCTGCAAAGATTTTTATCCTGTGTTTAAGTTCTCGGTAAGAATGCTCCTGGGCTCTGGGGTTAGAGTGAGCTCTCTGAAGGTCATTGCTGGGTCTGGAACACCACCACAGACAGGTTGCCTTGGGCCTGGCACAGGGCACATGCTCCGCAACTCTAACTGCTTTCTTTCTTCTACATGGCATCCAAGGCCCTGGGCCACTGGGGAGGAAGAAGCCGAGGCCGACATTGTTACTGTTGCTGTGAGTTCTAAGGGTACAGAAACTATAATAATGGCATTCACAGAGCCCTTGAAACAGATGTACCCACTGTTTGTGTGCGTGGAACCTTCCTCTGCTGTGTGGTCACAGACCCCACCATGGCCACTTCCCTGAAAGGTGGCACCATGAGCCAGAGGAAGTGTGGCTTTAGCACAGCTGGGACATGGTCCCTGGGTGCTAAGATGGGTCAAGAGCCAGGGCTGAGGAGGAGGCACAGAACCCCTGCCCCTCAAGCTGAGAGCCACCCCGAGATATATTATCTCTGGCTAAGGGCCCAAACTTTCTGGAGACAGAGTGTTTGAACTGCAGACAGCAGAACCTGGTGTCTGTCCTGCATGTGACCTGAGAAGCCACTTCCAGATTAGCAGCTGGACATGGGAAGTTGGGGAGGACCTCTGTCTGGGAGCACTGCAGCTGTTTCTACTAGGTCAATTAATTTAGATCTCAGAGGCTGGATGAAGTTAACAATCTCTAATAAGATCCAAGGTTGGTGTATCCTGAAGAATCATCAAAGAATTATACCAAGGCCAGTGAGGATGGCCCACGAAGGCTTGAGGGCCTCAGTTCAAACACCCAGAACCTGCTTAACGCTGGGCAGACACTGTGGTGTACGTCTGCAGTTCTGGTGTTCCTACAGTAAGTGGTAAGATGGGAGGCTGAGACAGGAGACTCTGCAGGAGCTCAGGGGACAGCCAGTCCAGCAGTCTCTACCTCCAAAGAAAGAAATTCTGCCTCAAACCAGATATAAGGAAAAGGCTGACACCGGAGGCCATCCTCTGACTTCCAGTGTGCACATGGCAGGTGAGCCCCTGCATGCACACACACAAATGCACATGAGTACACATCAGCACATGCACACACACATATGCACACATGTGCACACATACATATGTGCACATCATACACACAGAGATGTAAAACCCGAAGCTGATCCTCTGTGTTTTGGGACTGTGGGGGAACGAAGTCTCTGTTCTTTGTAGATGTTCCCAGCATCTTTGAGTGTGGCCAAACCACACACCTAAAATCCACCTTCAAATGGGTCAATAAATTCAACCCTAAAGATACAGTAAGCAGACACGGCACAGGGCACACAAGCACCTGAAGCTGGGGAGGAGGTCAGGTCAGGCCGTCTCGGTGTCGGTCTCTGTAAGTGAGGCTCAGGAGCAAAGAAAGTCAATGACACAAACCAGAAAGTCTGACTGTCCCTTACCCAAGATTCAGTGTGGTGGTGTGGGGGAGCATCCCTGTGTGTCTGAGAGCAAGCACCTGGGTACCCAGGCCAGGGGTGCAGCAGAGAGATGGAATGGGAGGAGTAGCTGTGTTCAGGAGCTTTCCCAGAGCCACACCCAGGCAAGTGGCGAAACAACAGGGTGGCAACTGTCAATCACCTGAGGATGAGCCTCGGTTAAGCCCATGTTGCTTGCAGAGGCTATGGGTGGCTGATGAAAAATCGGGTGCAAAGGTACATACATCCTGGAGTCCCCAGACAGTCTCCTCTGTATTTGCAGGTCTACGCTGCAACACTCAAGGATCCAGATACCCGGACTCAGGAAGAAAAGCAGCAACGGGCACACATCCTGCAAGCTCAGGTGAACTCTCAGCAGCCAATCTGAGTTCATCGGGTCTTCCTAACCCATGCAAAATGGCTGGCTCATAAATGGCCATATGACCAGTTCTAGCCAGTGGCTTCTGGGAAGATGCCCACAAAGCTGGTGTCTTCTGTCTGCAGTCTGTAGATGTGGGACACAGAAACCATGGCCACCATCCTAGGGCAAGCCCAAAAAAGTGGGTGATGTCAAGGCTCCAGAGTAGGGCTATGGAAAGGAGCTAGGACCTGAAGCATGCTCCTGAGCGTGGAGCTGTAAGCCTTCAGCTGCATTGCTGCCTGCCCTGTCCACACTCTGCATGGCTGCAACCTTGGCTTCTGTGACTGCTACAAGCCCAGGATATGAAGTCATACAGTACCTTTGCCTTATCTGAGCAAGGAGCCCCTTCCCCTAGATCAGGGGTCCTCAACCACCCTAATACTGCGACCCTTTAATATAGTTCCTCATGTTGGGGTGACCCCCAACCATGAAATTATTTTTTGTTGCTACTCATAACTGTAATTTTGTCACTGTTATGAATTGCAAGGGAAATATCTGATATGTGACCCCCCCCCAAAGAGTCGCGACCCACAAGTTGAGATCCACTGCCCTAGAATGATATTACCCATCTCTAGTACAGAACACACAGATTCCCCAACACCAGGAACCTGTGCAGGAAACACCCCACACAGAGCTTTCACACTGTGCCATCTGCCTGCCTAATGCACCCAGCAGGCTGGGGAACTCATCCCATGACCTCAAGGTTTTTAGCCTTTGCAACGTTCACAGTGGTACCCAGGGATGAGCAGAGCCCCCATCCTCCAATCCAGGCATCCTTCCATTAAAATCCCAGATTCTTATTCAAATGTAGCTTCAACCTCATTCATTCCTTCCTTTCCAACTAAAGAGAGACTGTGGACCCCCATGTTGCAGTCCTGGACACAGGCCTGCCTGAGCTGCCCTACCCCTACCCCACCCCCCAAAAAAGACTTGCACAGGAAAATCAAGGCACAGAGAGAGCTGCCCTCTGCTGGACCGGCCAAGGATCTGAACCACAGGTCAGTGTCAGATGCAAGTTTTTTGTGAAATGGCCTCGAGATAGACAGATGAGTTCAAAATGGCTCAGAACCTCTGTGCTCAGAACCTCAGCACCCACAAGCCAGCCAGGACTCCGTAGCTTGGGAAGCAAGGGGTGTCTGCAGAACCCAGAGGACCCAGAACAGGATGAGCTTCAAGAGCTACGCACATAATTTAGTCTTAAACCCTGGAGTTCGGAGCAAGAGGCAGCTGGGCACTTAGCCTGTTTCCCAGCTCTCAGGGAACAGGACAGAGCTGTCTTCCTTCCTTCCTTCCGGGCTGGGACACACTGCCAGAGCACAAGGGGTCACGGAGAGCCCAGCAGAACCTCCGAGGACCGAGGAGTAGAGGGCTAGCTACCGTGATGAATTCCTTGACCGTCATCCCCTGCACTTCCACTGAGCTTCTCCAGCTCACAGCCCGAATCCTCTAAGGAGGGCAGTGCAGCATGGAGATTAAAGACTTGAATTGTGGGTCAGTGGGCTCCAGGCTGCAGGGCTGCCTCTGTGCCAGACTACCTGCCTGTTTCCAGCTGTGTGACCTTCAGCAAGCGACTTCACCTCTCTGGTCCTTTTTCTTGTCCACAAAAATGTGAATGACACCAGAAGGTCCCTCTCAGGACTTTTGGTGGGGCTAAGATGATGTGCGTGCACCAAGCGCCCAGGACCCACCACCCACCCTGCCGCACAGAGAGCATCTAGAAATATGTAGCAACTGCTAAAGATCCACAGAACTAGACGGTATGGAGAGTGTGTTCCTGAACACCAAAAACCTCTTCTCTGGCTGGAAGACACAGTGAACTGGTTCTGGAACGGCTCAGAGATTCCTCACGCTACCCCGGGCTGCAGAAGCTGACCCCCTTGGGCCAGTCTGTGGCCCCAGGCTGGGTTTCAACATCAGTACTCTGTGACTGACTTCCCCTCTCTGCTCCCAATGTCTTCATCTAAGAAGTAAAATCCTGCATGGTGTCCAGGTCTCCGGGGTCTCTGGTCTCATCATCAACCTGATGATACTTTCTGCTAGATTGACATCTCTGGTCCTGGTTAAATTCTGAGTGTTTGCTTAAGCCTTGTTGTCAAGGCCTCAGTGGGTGCCTTCAGTACCTTTCCAGTCCTCAAAGTAGCCTGGACAGATAAGTCACTGTATACTCGTTGTACAGATGGGGAAACCGAGGTACAGAAATAGGCATTCGACACGACAACTCCCTATACAAGTGATACCCATGAGATGGGAGTCTAACTCATATTGGTCAAATTCAACCTTGTACCCTGGTGTTGTCTCCACCCAGACTCTCTAGGGCTCTGAGCCAGTAAATCACCAGACTTCTCCATGGGTCTGTCACCTTGGACACGTGATTTTGCAACTGTGATGGTGGCCATACGGCAAGACCAGACCCCAAAGTGGATGAGCCCATGCAACCCCGTCATCACTGGGATCCACATGAGGAGAAAGCCAGCTCAATCCGGCTTGAACATCCATGCATAGTGCTGTGTGCTTGTACTGCAGAGGCATCTGCACCAGGTGTGTGAGGCGAGGCCCTCGGGAGCCAACCCCACCCTGGAGCGCCTCAGTGATGGGAGAACCCCAGAAAAGCCCAGACAGGACCACCAGGTCTAGGTTTACAAACTGCTTCTTCCTCCTTCTCCTTCTGAAGCCACAGGAACACCTGAGTCCCACTGGGGAGTCATGTGACTACACTCCAGCTTGTGTAGCCCAGAGCTGAAGAGACCCCCACACACACATCGTTGAAACTGCCCTTACCCCCTTACCCAGTCTGTAGATAGGAGAATGAGAAGTCTGGTGAACAGGGACCATCACCAAAAAAAAAAAAAAAAAAAAAAAGACCCTTGCCTGCTTCTCTGCAGCCTCAGAGTCATCATATTGATGCCAGTGGCTCTTTACATATGATGGAGACTTGAAATGTTCTTTAGCAGCCGACCCAAACTGCCTACAGCTCAGAACTCTGATTCTAACCCTGGGACTGCTTGTGCGCACTGCGCCCTTCTCCAGCCAGACTAAGCTTGTCAGGCTCTGCAAGGAACTGGGTTCACTGTCCCTGGCAATCACCCATGCTATGCCTGGGTTGACGCCCTCATGAGCCAACTGAGACATCTGATCCAAGCCCTCAGTCATGGTCACGCCGGAAGCTTAAGATCAGCCAGGTGGTGAATTACACCACAGAAACTGGACACCCTTCCCGCCCCTCCCCAGGAGCCCTAGCTGCTAAGTTTCTATCAGTGTGAAACTTGAAGTGGCCCAGATGCCCTTAAAGCATCTAGTTTTGGGGGCTGGAGAGATGGCTCAGTGGTTAGGAGCACTGACTGCCCTTCCAGAGCTCCTGAGTTTGATTCCCAGCAACCACATGGCGGCTTGCAACCATCTGTCATGGGATTCGATGCCCTCTTCTGGTGTGTCTGAAGACAGCGTACTCACATAAAATAAATAAATCTTAAAAAAAAAAAAAAAAGCCGGGCGTGGTGGCGCACGCCTTTAATCCCAGCACTTGGGAGGCAGAGGCAGGCAGATTTCTGAGTTTGAGGCCCGCCTGGTCTACAAAGTGAGCTCCAGGACAGCCAGGGCTATACAGAGAAACCCTGTCAAGAAAAACCGAAATAAATAAATAAATAAAAGGTTTCTGGTTTTATCTTTAGTATCCCATGCATTTTGTAGTCATCCACAGAATATTTGTTAGTTCCTTGCAGGATTTGGGGCTTGCATATGGACTGATATCAAACTCAACATCCTCCTGCCTCAGCCTTCTGAATGGTGGGATTACAGGCATGCGTCATCACACCTGGTTAAAATCATCCTTGGCTTCCCTAGGACATTTTTAAATGGCCAGCCACCTTGTTAGCAGTGGTGGGGAGATGGCCCAGTGTTGCCTCCAGCAGCCTGGAGGAGCCCCCTCCCCTCTCAGAGACCTCCACCCAGAGAAAGCTGGATTTTCCTTTAATTTTGCCGCAGAAAAGAACTTCAGGACGAGCCAAAGAGAAGTGAAGGTAGTTGGTTTATTAGATATTCAGATGGAGCCCCACAGAGAAAGACACTACACAGTTCAGACCAGTATGAGTTCCTCAAGGACAAGTGGCCCTGAGGTATCTTGACAGTGGCTGCACCTATGGTTCCCTAAGGATTTTATTCTTCGAGGATTTAATTTATGCTAAGGTATAAAGATTAGGCAAAGCTTAAACAAAGCTGGCTGAAGTCTGTTAAAGAATTTCCCTTTTGTGAATAAAACTGTCAGGTGGTCTGATGAAGCTCATTGTGTCGCCTTAGGCTGAACGAGCGACGCTGATTCAGTAGCACCCACATCCTGGCCCTACTAAGCACAGCTCACATCTTGTTCTGAACATCTTCGTCAAAGCTGCCTTTAGAGAAACATCTCAGTAGGCGACTTCGGCCCTGGGAGCTGTGTTGACATTTCTTGGCTCACAGCAGCGAGGAAGAGCCAATGAGATCCCTCCCGAGGGCTTCTTTGACGTTTGTGTTCTATCCTGCCTCAACATGACTGCCCTGCTCAGACTAGCTTTTGTGTGCTTGGCCGGCAGCCATGCCCCGTGGAGGCTTGATGCCTCTGACAGCCGTAAGCAGCGTCCGTCCTAAGGGTGGTGGCACACAGATAGAACTGAGGGGCACCAGAACGTTGAAAGTGTCCTGCGTGGCAGGCAGTGGGTGGCAAATGACATCTGCATTTGTTCAGCCCATGGGGTCCACCACCAAAATGGCACCCCCGTGTCAGCCAGCAGCCAGGCCTGGGTGATGATGACATGTCCACAAAGACTGGGGACCCTAGTGAGTAGGGTACTCCAGGGAGGGTCATGGAGACATAGAGGGAAAGAAGATCTGGGGTATGTGGGAACCCTTTGTGTCTCTCACCATCTGGGATCCCATATAAGGTTTATTTTTACATTTTTGAAAGAAGAAAAGTTGCAGAACATCGCCCAGGCCCCAGGTGTTCCCCCCTGTACCCCAGATCCCATCCCTCTGCCTCTTGGCTTTAATTAGCACAGTGAAAGTGGCCGGTCCTAGGACCGGTTCCTCCTCTGGTAGAGAAGAAGCTGCGGGCTGGGCAGGTGCCGCACCCTCCCCGGCAGATGTCTTCACCGTGCGGTCAGGTTTGGGGAAGAAGTGGCTGGAAGCCTTGAGTGGTGGTTCCTCCAGGTGTCTTTGGGCACCTGGGATGCGTCCTGTTAGGACCCCATAAGCTAAACTACAAGGGCCAAACCTGACTCTGCTCTCTACCGTCCAGAAGATGGTGATGGGTAGGGCTATTCCCAGAGTGTCAAGAGAATGCGGATGCCTGACTCTGTCCTCCCAGATAACTGTCCCCTGGGTCACCCTCCACAGATACTACTTGCTGTGTAATGGTGGGTAAGGTTCCAGCCTCTTTGAGCCTTGGTTTCTCCAGCTGTGACAGGGGCAGGGTCATTCCATTGGCCTTGTGTTACTAAAAATCGTGACTGCCCAAGCCTGGAGTCCAGCAGCCCCAACAACCCAGAATCTGCAGATGGCTCAGACACACATCCTCAATAGGCCAATTAAACAGAGAGGACAGATGACAAAGGAGATGGACAGAGAAAGGAGATATACTCGGTGTGTCCACAATGGAAGGAGGTGCGATCACACACACATACACACACCACCGCCACCGCCACTGCCACCACCACCACCACCACCACCACCACCACCACCACCATGTGTATCCAGGATTCTGATGGTGGCAATGTTTAAATAAAGGGCCAAGGGGTGCACAGATCAGCTGTCCTGGCCCAAATGTGGCCCTGTCCATCACTGTCCCAGCTCCAGACTCCCATGCAAGGTGGTCTGACAAGGTCAGAACAGTGTGAAGTCTCTTCCCAAGAGACAAGCTCCCCTCTGGCTGACAGCGGACCTCAGGCTTTTCTTTCCCCGGGATGAGACTTTCCTAGCACAGGTCATTTGTCTCCAGCGTCAAAGGAAGGTCACAAGGGTCTCTTTAGAAAATCTTCACGCTTGCCAAGACCCCTTTTTACAGCCACAGGGCAGTCACATAAATTAAACGACACACGCAGGCTGGAAAGCACGCAGCCTGATAAGCTTCGAGCCTCCAAACCTGCAGCCAGTGTGAGAGCCTTGTGCTTGGCAGTGTCTCACTAGCGTCCCACAGGTTCATCTAGATAGAGAACATTGCGCACACACACACACACACACCTCCTGGAAACAGTGGCTCCCCCACTCCTCAGTCTTTGGGAATGAGAGGCTTGAAACTCGAGTACAGTGCCGTGGAGCCCAGGCTGCAAGCACAGAGAGTACTGAGCACCCAGCACTAAGAGGATACTGAGTATCGAGCACTGAGGACTGTAGCAGTCATAGCCACAGAGACTGAAGAGGAGAGAGGTTGCCCACAGCCTTTTGAAATGGCCTTCTGGGTGGGGTATTCCCTTTAAACAAATTCTCAAGGTTAATAGCTGCCTGCTGTCCCTCTTTAGTGACTTTGGAGACATGTCTGTTTATCCACAGCCACCCCGTGAGACAGGATCCACCACTGTCCCACTGACAGGATGAGAATAATTAAGTGGCTGCATAAGAAACCATAAGATACCAGGCCAGTGTCCTTAGTAAGAGGATGCCAGTTCAGACCCGAATCACTAAGACTAGGTTTCTCCCCAGGTGCCAGAGTCTGAGTCTTTCTAGGTGCTGGAGTCTGAGTCCCTTTGGGTGTTAAGGGCTCAGTCACCATACAGAGTAAATGAATCCCAAGTATCCATGTCACAGAGAGTCGATAGAGAGTAAAGCTAGCCCTGTGAGCTAAGCAGACCAGCCTTCATTGTGACAAGCTCAGGCAGGGATCAGGTAAGACAAGCTTCCTCGATTCTTCGAGAAAGACAAAGCTGGACACTGGCTGAGGAGGGGACAGGGGAACGGCTTTCTCTGGAGATGTGACGCTGGACAGGAACTTGGCCGAAGTGAAGAAAACATCACTTGCTGAACAGTTAGAGGGATTTCAAGTGTGTGGCAAGCGGGGCTGAAGGGGATGTTAGAGACGGGACAAGGACCAGCAATGTGGCCACCCAGCCATCCCAGCCCTCAGAGAAGAAAAAACCCACACTGCTCACTGGAGACATCACTAAGAGCCTGAGTGGCCACCTCTGCTGGGGCAGGGGGGGGGGCTACATATCAATGACTCTCACCTGCCACTTTCCTAGTGGCAATGTAAAGGTATATAGCTCTGAGGACAGTGTGCATGATAGAATTTTTTTTGTTTGTTTTTGTTTTTGTTTTTTGAGACAGAGTTTCTCTGTATAGCCCTGGTTGTCCTGGAACTCACTTTGTAGACCAGGCTGGCCTCAAACTCAGAAATCCACCTGCCTCTGCCTCCCGAGTGCTGGGATTAAAGGCGTGCGCCACCATGCCCGGCAAATATATATATTTTTTAATTACAGTTCAGATCACAGCCCCAGGATGAAGACGACACAGCTTCTGCACGGTGGGCTGCCAGGGAATGGTTCTTTGCCCCCCTTTCAGATTTTATATAATGTTCTTTATGATTGTTTTTACGATTGATTCTTTAAAAAAAGAATCAAGGGAAGATGTGTTCCAACCAAGCTCATGACTGAGAGGGGGTGGCAGCTCAGCTCGGTTTCCGTTCCTCGTGAGGTGACTTCCCACCTGTGATTCAGGCTTCCTCACCACTGCTAGTGGAAGTGAGCCAGCCCCAGGGATGCCACACCCGCAGGGAGCCTCCTGCAGATGCACAGGGTGGCAGGAACTTCAGCCCCTAGATTCTCCAGAAAGACCATCTTGACCCAAACAGACTCTTGCTCAAAGTATGGTCAGATGTTAGCATGAGAGGGAGCCATGTGTTCCTGACAAAATTGAAGCCCAAACTCACCCTAGGCTCTGCCACCTGAGGCCTGTTTGTTTGTTAAGATGCCTCCTAATCCCAGATGGAGCCAGCTACCTCCTTCCTAGGTCCTTGGAGGCACTTGAGACCTACTACTAGCCAGAGTCGATGCCCACTCCTTTCCCTTCCTGGGATAGCCAGGTCCCAGACTTCTTCTGAGGCACTCCAGGCTATGGGCCACAGCCAGGGGTAGCCCAGGGCTCCACACCCTACATGAAACTCTCACAGAGCAGAAGTTCCCAGGGAGCCTTACTTGGGCCTTGTTCCCCCACCAGCTTCTCCTGCCTTCCAAACCGGCCACCTTCCCCCTGAGGCGCTTGTGAGGCTGGACCACTTAGTGTTGTCACCTCTATGTCACCAGCACAGCAAAGATGCTTTTTTCAGAGTCCTGAAAGCTTGGATTCCCATGGCTGGAGGTCCACTGTCTGTTCTCCCAACTAGACCTGCAGCACCCTGGCTGAGGCCCAGGACCTCCCTAGAAAAATCCTGGTTTATTTCCCCGGGGCTACCGTTTCTCTTGCAAGGGAGTTTTACGACAGCTGCTGGAATCTTCTGGGGGAGCCTGGGCTATAAGGAATGGTGTTCAAGAGAGAAGAAAGGGAATCCAGAAGTCTTTTGAGCTATGTCCCCAGCTAATCTCATACCATTTACAGTGGGCCTAGGTCCCACCTAAGAGACTGTCACTGTTCTCGGCCACCATCCTCAATAGTCCGATTCAGCAGACAAGGAACAGGCAGATGCAGAGAAAGGAGCTTTACGCAGAACACATTGTTCCTGTCAGGACCGTTGGAAAAGCAGCTGCCTGGCCTAGCCAGCCTTCCAGCCTACAGACCCTGCAGCCTCAGTTGTGGTTTCTCTTATTCTGTCAATGCTAGGCTGACACACACCGCCTTTGATGGAAAGGCCTCCTCCAAGGTGTTCTAGAATTCCAGCTTGCCCACGATCTCCTGTCTCACCCCAACGCTGGGCAATGAAGAGGGTGCTCCCTCATGGAGAGGTCCTCCCTCATGAGAGGGTGCTCCCTCATGAAGATGGTGTGGAGCACTTTGGTCAATACCCATCAGAGAAGGCAGGGGGCTGGGGAAGGGGACACAGGGCCCCACCCTGCGTCATGTGGACAACACACAAGGGATCAGGAGCCGGGAATATAGACGTCAGTGGAGGTGGAAGCGACAGAGAGCCGGAGTCTCCCCAGAGCACTCACTTGAGTGGTCTTAGGCAAGCTGCCCAGCTCTTCTGAGTCTTGGTTTTTCCATCCGTGAAATGAGAATAGTGAAGAGACCATGACCTTGTCTCCCTGGAAACTGTATCTAAACTCAGGACCAGTTACGATGCTGGGGACAGAGTAGTGAGGAATTGCGGGAAGTGGGATGAAGTTAGTAACCAGGCAGTTTTGAGATGGGTTGTTTTTAAGTCATCCTGGGCGACCATTAGATTCTCTACTTGGGAAAGTGGAAGGAGAGAGGTGGAAACTTGATGTCAGTACTCCACAGCTGTCCCTGACCGGGAGAGAATGAGTACTC
Organism: Mus musculus; assembly: GCF_000001635.26. Taxonomy (NCBI): domain Eukaryota; kingdom Metazoa; phylum Chordata; class Mammalia; order Rodentia; family Muridae; genus Mus; species Mus musculus. The sequence goes on along the minus strand of NC_000074.6, from coordinate 120,773,025 downwards.
CCCAGAGAATCTGGAAAAAGCCAGACAGTGACTGCTCCTGGAACCTTCTGGAAGGACCCAGCCCTAGAGCAGCCCTGTATCAGTTCAGAGATACTCCTGCACCTTTGGATCAGTTCAAAGACACTCTGTGGTTTTGTATCAGTTCAGAGATACTCCTGTCTCCAGACACTAGATATTGTTACTTAGATCCATAAACCTGGCTGCCTTGGTTTCCTTGGTTTGGGGATTTGTCTTGTTTTGTCTTTAAGGTTTCCCCCCTGTGTATAGATGTGTGACCTGCCTATAGGATATGCACCACCTGTATACCTGGTTCCTGGGGGGCGCACAGAAGAGGGCATCGGATCCCCTAGAACTGGAATTACAGATGGTTGTGAGTCACCATGTGGATGCTGGGAACTGAACCCAGGTCCTCTGCAAGAGCAAGTACTAACTGCTGAGCCACCTCTCCAGTCGCAGTTCCTTATATTTTAAAGTCTTCTTTTATTTTCTAATTATGGGATGGTCTGGGTATGAAAACAAGTGTGTAGGGGCCCTAGGAAGGCGGCAGTGATGGAGTCTTGAGAGCTAGAGTCATGGAGTTTGTGAACTGCCGTGTGAGTGATGGAACCAAACTGAGGGTCCCTGCAAGAGTAATGTGTGCTCTGAACCACTGAGCCATCTCTCACAGCAACCTCTCTTGATGTTTTTTAAAGAAATTAGCCAGAAAACCATAATTGTGTGTGTGTGAGGGGGGGAGAGGGAAAGGGAGAGGGAGAGGGAAATTAGCTAACAGAAATCAAAGAAAGTGAATGTATTTGCAGTTTTGGCCAAACCAGGCCAGGTGGTAAAGAAAATGAGTATTCACTCCACACCTGTGGTCACTTTACAATTTACAGAAAACCATGAGACGACTAGAACAGACACACATTTAAACTGAGGCAGATTAACTTCCCTGGGCTAAGAAAGTCTCACCCCAGGTTGCCCCAAGTCACTGATATAGACTGGTTGGTTGGTTGGTTGGGTGGGTGGGTGGGTGGGTGATTCAAGTCCAGACCAAGGAAAACAAATCTTTAAAATACCCCTTTTAAAAACAGAAAAGAAAGGGGTATAAAAGGCCCTTCCATCTCTAGGTGGAACAAAGTTCTTTGTCTTCAGTCCCTTCCCTTGGTAGATCCATTAGGGAAACTTTTTGAGTCTTTCCTTTGCTGGTCAGCCATGAGCTCTGAGAGAGTCCTGTCTGTTAAACACACTCATTTCACAAGGGAAAAGGAGAACAATGGGAGAAAAGGAAGGAGGGGGAGGGAGAGAAGGAGGGAGGGAGGGAGAGAGAGGGAGAGAGGGAGAGAGGGAGAGGGAGAGGGGAGAGGGATGGAAAGTGGGGAGGAAGGGAGGAGACGTGAGAGAAGAGGGAGAGAGGGGGAAGGAGGAAGGAAGGGGTAAGGGGGAGGGAGGGGAAGGAAGGGGAGAGGGAAGGGGGAGAGGGTAGAGGGATGGAAGGAGATGAGAGGGATGGAAGGAGGGGAGGAAGGGAGGAGTAGGGAGAGAAGAGGGAGGGGGAAGGAGGGAAAGAGGGAGAGGAGGGAGTGGGGAGAGAGGAGCATATGTCTCTCCTTAGATCTCTCTTCTCCTGCTTCAGTTAAACAGAACTCCTCAGGCTGGAGAGAAGATTCAGCCATCAAGGGCACACACAAGGCTCCTGCCGAGGACCGGGGTTTGGGTCTCAGCACCCACTGGATGGCTTGCAAGTGTCTGTAACTCCAGTTGCAGATCATCTGAGCCCCTCTTCTGACCTCTGCAGACTCTTAGATGCCCGTGGCCCTCAGACATACTCACACACATGTACACACAAATAAATATTTTTTAAATTAAAAAAAATTGATTATCTCCTCTGCAGGGCTGTCCAGATGGCTCAGTAGGCGAAGCTGTTGAAGCTCATTACCAGCTCAATACCCTGAGTTCGATCCCCAGGACCATAGGGTACAAGTAGAGACCAGAATCCCACAGGCTGCCCTCTGACCCCCGCTGGTGTGCTGTGGCACGCACACGAGTAAACAAAGAAGCAAATAAATGCAGTAAAACTCTCTGTTCCTAGGTGCTTCCCACAGAACACAGGTCATATAGAGCCTTCTCTCCCCAAAGGCTCTTTTTGTCACCTACAGTCGTGACTTGGGGCTCAGTGACAGCCATCTCCCTACAGTGCCCAGAGTCCCTAGACACAGCCAGCATGGCACACAGTCCTAAAAAACAGACCTGGGGTGGGAGACTGGACCAGGTCATCTGGGGATCTCAGAGATCTAAGGGTAGGAAGCCTGGGTGGTCGCCTCAGCACTGGGTCAGAGCAGACTCTTGCAGCCTGAACGTCCAGTTCATTCCTAAACGTGGGCAGAGAGTTTTGAATGTTGGTTTCTGCTCAATGACAGAGCACTGGTCTAGTATGTACCTAGGTTCCATGTCCAGCACATGGGACAGAAGGTATGGGGGCTAGGGGTCTTTCCTGGTGGTTCCGGAGAGCATCCAAGCTTGAGACTTCATCTAACTTAGAAAACACCCCCACCAAAGAGTCGGCAGTTGGCTTGCATTGGCTTGCAGTGTTTCGATAAAGTCCTGGCAGCAGTTGTCATAGTCTGCAGGCAGGCCACCACCTCCAACCCCACCCCATCCCTTATGGGTGACTCTGGAAACTGCCTGAGGTAAAGGTCACACAACTCTATGAATACAGTAAAAATGACCGGAGCCCCACTCTGTCCTCCCCTCAGCTCCCCAGTCCTGGGGAGAAGTATCAGCACAGAAGACAAAGACTTGATTGTGATATGTGTCACTCTTGAGAGTGAGACTGGACAGTGGCCCAGGGGACCATCATAGAGGGAAATGCAGGGTGACAGTGAACGGAGAGCCCGTCTTGCTGGCCCACAGGTTTAGGCAAGCTTCACGCTATGCTACTGGAGTGTCTGTGGCAGACAGCTTTCCTGAGAGGTACCTTCCTGTGCAGGTGATTGACAGGCCCGCGAGATTAATCCTGAAGGGACAGGCAAGTTATGTCTTCATTCTTTACCAGAAAACCTCTGCTAGGTAGGAATCCTAGGATCTTTCTGGAAGTTCAGAAAGTTGTGTCTCTCACGAGGGCCAGAGATAAAGACGTAGATACTGAACTTTAGATTGATGTATTACAGGGGATGTGACTTCCACCCCAACTAGACTGTTACAACACAGAGCAGGTGACTCTGGCCATGACAGTGTCCTTTATAGCTCCCTCTTTCTCTATCTCTCTCAGATTTATTTATTTATTATGTATATGAGTGCTCTATCTGCAAATACACCTGCATGCCAGAATAGGAAACCAGCTCCCCCGACTTTTACTATTCTTACAATGTTTCTGGATGTTTAAAGTTGCTCCTTGTGGCAGGAGAGATGGCTTAGCCATTGAGAGTTCTCAGTTCACTTACTATCACTTATGTTGGGTGGCTCAAAATTGCCTGTAACTCCAGATTCCTTCTCCTTGCCATTACAGACAGACAGACAGACAGAGACAGGCAGATACACACATAATTATTTTACAAGAAATGACTTTTGCAGCAGTTGTAACCCTTGAAGTGAGTAGGTTTTAGGGTCCCCTTGTACTCAATGCATATGTTTCCCGTGTACCCAGACTGTGCCTGTCATTTGAGGAGCACTGCACAGGAATTGACTCTCCATTATACTAAGATACCCAGGGGCTTGGGAGAGGAAATCAGCCACTGGAGATAGCAGCTACCTAGACAGCCCAGCCTGTGGGGATAGAGAGAAAGACCCATACCCAGGATCCTGCCCTTGACTTTGGAGGGGACTGCTGTAAAAGACAGGGTCAAAGCCAATTTGATGTCAGTCCAGAATCAAAGTCAGTTACAGGGTGTGGGTCCTGAAGTGAAAGCTACAAGCATCAGGCTGGGTGGTGGTTTTTCCATGGGGGTCTAATTCTGTCTCCCACGTGTCCTTTCTCGGCACCTGGACCAGCATTGGCTGCAGGAAACCCCAGCAACTATGTTGCAACCTCATGACCCTGCCATGAAGCCAGCACTGTCAGATGCAGGGGGCTGAGGAACACCAGGTCCCAGCAAAGCATGGTAAGAAATCCTACCTCTGGGGCCCTGCTAGGGGTCTCCCCCTTACTTTGCCCCCCTCCCTCACCCAGTAGGTGAGGTGCGATCCTGAAACCAGACCTGCCCCAGGCCAGTTCCCTTTCCAGGGCCATCGAAAACTCAGGGTTTCCTCCAGTGATTCCTCTTGGGGAGTCACTCGTCCTTTGGGGTGGGGTGAGCACGGCTGGATTCAGGAAGTTGCTGGCGTCCTCAATGTCCAAGTTCACCTTTCGGTTTTCTTATCAGAGAGGTGCGTGAGTAACCTCGGGAACCGGTGTTGTGGAACTACCTTGACAGGCAGGATCCCTGAAACTCTGCTCCCAGCCAGAGCAGGCAGCCAGGCAGGAACTTGAGCCAAACTGAAATTCAGAAGGAGAACCTGAAATAGAAACAAGAAGAGATATGGGGGGTGGGGGTGGGGGTAGCTGGCTGCACATCCACAGGACGACATTCTGCACCCCAGTCAGGGTCTCCTCTGCATGGAAAGGAATGGGCCCTCTACCTCAAAGATCACAACCCTTGCCTCAAAGCCTGCAAGAGCTACTTTGTTCTATAGACAAATACAATAGGAATGACCACAGCCCAGGAACACAGGTTCAGGTTTTCAAAGTAGCAGGAAAAAGAAAGCTATCGGCCTAGGCATCATTCAAATATACTAGTGGAAACTTAAGTAAAGAGGGTTAAGGCTTAGAAAGGGAATCTCTACTTTAGACCTCATGCACACACACACACACACACACACACACACACACACACACACACACCAATATAATGACATTCTTAGCTTTTGGGATGGTGGGAGCCAGGTTCTGTTTGTATGGTCCGAAGAACTTACTTGCAGTCACAAGAACGTTAGGTCACTCACAGAAGTGGGCAGTGAAATTTCAGGGCTGAGATAGCCCAGATTAAGTGGGCTTTTCTGCAACATTCTCGATCTCCATGGTCATTAAAGTATTTCTTTAAGATATATTTTTCTTTATATGTATATGCTACAGGTGTGCCAGTGCCTGAGGCAGTCAGAGGAGAGCATCAGATTCATCCGCCCCCGGCCCCGAGTCGGAGTTACAGACGATTGTGAGCTGCCTGACATAGCTGCCGGGAAGCCAACTTGGGTCCTCTGTAAGACCAGCCCATACCCTTAAACTCTCAACCATTTCTCCAGCCCCCATCACTGACATTTTAATCATCCTCAAATCTGCCTCAAAGAATGTGTAACAAGACAGCTCTTGTTTCCCTGGGAACTTTCATTCAGAGACCATAAGCAGAATTCACTCTCTATGACCCTGAGAAGACAAGAAGGGACCTGGCATCCTGAGCCACACAGGCCAGTGGGCACCGTGGGCAGCTGTCTTACACAGTTGTCACTTCCCCCTTGCTAAGTCTCAGTGGGACACCAACTATGCCCATCCTACTAGGTTATAGGGTGTAATTATCATGTCCTAGTTCTATATTAAATCTGATGCAATAGCTGCCCTATCAATCCTCTCTTAAAGACCAGGAAACTGTGGTAGTCGGGCCAAATGGCCTCCCCAGAATGAACCTAGTCTAGGGTCCTGCTCATCAGAAATCCAAAGAGCACTCTTCTTAAGAGTCAGAGACCAGGGACCTGAGATGTGGCTCAGGGGTTCGGTGCTCACCTAGCAGGCAAGAACCCTGCGTTCCACCCATGGTACAGCATGAACCTGGCATGAAGAATGCCTGTAATCACGGCACTGAAGGGGGCAGGAGAGCCCGGACCTCAAGGTCATCCCTGACTGTGTAGGGAATTGGAGGACAGCCTGAGCTACATGAGACTCTGTCTAAGTAAGGAAGGGTGAAGGATAGGAGGGAGGGAGGGAGAGAGAGAGAGAGAGAGAGAGAGGGAGGGAGGGAGGGAGGGAGGGAGAGAGAGAGGGAGGGAGGGAGAGAGAGGGAGGGAGAGAGAGACAGAGACTTACAGAGAGACAGAGAGAGAATTTAACACCAGACCTGGTACCAGGAAGAAAAGAACCCTGAAGTTTAATCCCCGTGAACCTAACTGTATTATCTCCAGTTACCCCTGCACCGAGGGCCCTTGTGCAAGGCAGACCCCATTGCTCACAAAAGAGGAAGAACTATCTGATAGGCCATCCAGTCCTGGCCCTGGGGGAAGCTTTGTTGCAGAGCCCGTGAAGGGGCAAACTTGTGAGAGAGCCAGACAGTGAGTGACAGGCTCTCCTAGGTTACTGAAGGAACAGCTGAGGGTGGGAGTCAGGCACTAACCCCACAACAGCTAGATCCTAGAACATTTTTCTCTTGCTCAAAAGGAGAGCAGGGAGCCTGGAACCTAGAGAGGAGCTGAGATGCTGCCCCAGCTCAATTACCCCCTTGGACTCATAACCACCCCAGCACACAGCCCAGTTCCAAGCAGAGGAGATGAGCTAGGAGCTGCTATAGCAGACCAGATTCACAGCCAAATGTCTGGAGGGAAAACTGCCTTCTGCACCCATGGCAATGAGCCCCCACAGGACATGACAGCAGCTTGTCATGAACCTAATGGCACAGGCTTCCATCTCTGCAGCCGACTTTAGCAGAGATGCAGTAACCAGGCAAGAGGCAGGCGAGGTTGGGATGAGACACCAGCTATGAGGTGCTGGGGCCCCAGAACTGAACAGTCTGTTCCTGAGCAGTTGCAAGTCCCTTGCCTCACACTGCTACTGAAGATAGCAGGTTTGGATCTTGTCAGCCCAGATCAGTGGCTCTGTGGTGGGAGCAGACATGGTCATGAGAGAGCATCCAAGTTCACTCTGGAACCGTAGATCTACAAGAAAGCCCAGAAGAGACAAGGACTTCACCTGGCCAAACCCACAGCATACACCAGGATGCTAACGGGGGTTGACTCTGAACCTGGGAGCTCCCCAGGCAGAGCTGATTCTGTGGGGTTCACAGTACCCCCCCCCATGCCAGCTGGATGCCCTGTTCCTTTGACCTATGGCTTTCTCTGGTCACTTGCATCCACCTAGCTGCCTGGACAAGGGTCATCAATGTGGGGAAATCACACTGGGGACCAGCACGTGGGCACTCTCCCTTCTCCTTCACGTGGATCTGAGAAACAGGAGTCCCAGGATATCCTGGCTTTACAGAGGAGGAAGGTAGAGCATGGGGCACAGAGCTCCCTCCCACAGCTAGAGCAACAGAAACCATTCTCCCTCCATCCCAGCCCCGCCCACATGACACCTGGCAGTGGTCACAGCCATGGCTCTGGCCTCCTGAGCCTAAAGCCCCCTATAACCAGTGCAGCACTCACAGCAGTCACATCCTGGACATTTGGCCACTCTCAGCCATCTCTGGGGCTCCCGCAGAGCCATTTCACGACTGGACATCATCCCTGCTCTCTGCCTGTATTTCATCGCACCACAATCATCCTGTTCAAAAGGCATCTTCTCCCTTGGGCATCCTGTAGTGTCCAAGCCCCATTCCCACTCCCTTCCACTGCAGGCCAGCACCCCACACACACACCTCACACTGAAGGCCAGAACTCCCCCTCCACATACACACACACCTCACACTGCAGACCAGCAAACCCCACCCCATCTCACACTGCAGACTAGCACCCCCACACACCTCACACTGCAGACCAGCACTACCCCCACCTCACATTGCAGGCCAGCACTACCCCCACACCACACTGCAGGCCAGCACCACCCCCACCTTACACTGAAAGCAACACACACACACACACACCTCACACTGTAGGCCAGCACTCCCCCCTACCTTACACTGCAGGCCAGCATTCCCCCCCACCTTACACTGCAGGCCAGCATTCCCCCCCCACCTTACACTGCAGGCCAGCACTCCCCCACACCTGACACTGCAGGCCAGCCAACACTCCCCCCTCTTATACTGCAGGCCAGCACTCTCCCCCACACACACCTTACACTGCAGGCTAGCACTCTCTCCCACACACACCTTACACTGCAGGCCAGCACTCCCCCCACCTCACACTGCAGGCCAGCACTCCCCCCTACCTTACACTGCAGGCCAGCATTCCCCCCCACCTTACACTGCAGGCCAGCACTCCCCCCACCTCACACTGCAGGTCAGCACTCCCCCCACACACACCTCCCTGCAACATGTTCTTCACTTCACACTTGAGAGAGAAAGATAAAAGAAAACCAAGAAAGGAGGAAGGAAGGAAAGGAAGAAGGCTGTGTTCAAACTTAGCACAAGTTTAACTACCAAGAACACAAGACATGATTTCCTGTGCTTTTTTTTTTTCTTCTGGTTTTTAAAAGAGTTCCAGAAAAGTTTCCTCTACAAAACTGAGACCAAAATGGTAAAAGATGCAAATGTGGTAGCCTTGCTTTGAGCCATCATCTGCACACAGCACAAGGCCATCCACAGCCACAGCAAGGTGTTCAAGGCCTAAGGCCTGCAGATCCATCAGCAGACAGGACCATTCCCTGCAGGACCAAGATGATATAGGCTCTGAGAGGGAAGGAAGCATTTCTCCCTTGATCCTGTGTGACAACCCTGTCACTCTGCTTGTCTCAGTAGATGGGAGGATAGGTACATGATAGGTGAAGGGATGGATGGATAAGTAGATGGATGGGTGGATGGTGGGTGGGTGAGTGGGTGGGTAGTGAGTGGGTGGGTAGAGAGATAAGTAGATGAATGGGTGGGTGGTTGTGAACAGATGGTAGGGAGATGAATAGGTAAGTGAATGAATATGTAGATGGGTCAATGGATAAACAATGATATGTGTGGGTGGGTGGAGGACAGGTGGCTGGTGGGATACATGCAAATGGAAGGGAAGATGAACAGGTGGTGGGTGAGCAGACAGATGCTGGGGTAGGTGGGTGGATGTGTCAGTAGATAAGAGAGTGGATGGATGGATGGATGGATGGATGGATGGATGGATGGATAGTTGGATGGATGGGTGGATGGATAGATGGAGGGAGGGAGGGAGGGAGGGATGGAATGATGGATGGATGGATGGAATGATGGATGGATGGATGGATGGATGGATGGATGGATAGTTGGATGGATAGATGGATGGATGGATGGATGGATGGATGGAGGGAGGGAGGGAGGGAGGGATGGATAGAGGATGGGTGGATATTTGAGTGGATGAATAGATGCATTATCAAGTGGATAAATGAATGGGTGGATGAATAGATAGATGTTTGGGTGGATAAGTGCTAAGTGAATTCAAGAGCAAGTGACAGGTGGATTGATCGGTGGATGGATGGAGTCACAAGAGTACTAGACCCTTTATCATCCACCTGGCTCTGGGCTGCAGGCCTGAAGATACACCAGGGAACACAAATGGAAGGAGTCTTGCCTTCCTTGAGTGTACTATAGAGGAGCCTCCCTTTGTACTGAGCTCCCACAGTGCAAAGGGAGTTGTTTATTTTATTCTGGAGGTTGGCAGAGGAGTCTGAAGGAGGAAGCTGTCAACCAGCTTACGAGGGAAGGAAGCAGATTCCAGGCAGAGGAAGTGGTGGGTGCACTGGCTCTGAGATCACTGGAAGGGTGTGTGGATCCTGAGAAAAGCGAAAGGAAGCTGTCGTGGCTGAGGTGGCAGGAAGGAGAAGCTGCTCAGAGAGAAACCAGGCTGGGGATCCAGAGTGTCGCAGGCGTGTCATCTCTGGACCTTTGGGAAAACTGTTCAGGTTGACTTTCTGAAGAGCATTCTTAAAAAATAGAAAATAAAAGTAAAGTATGTAGGAACTGCTGGAGACCCCAGGAACTGGGGGGGACCCGTGGGGGTCACAAAGATGTCTCAGCCTGTATCCCCTGGCAGAGCACATGTTCCTGAGCCCTGAACTGTCCCATTGTTATTGGCCTTTGGACTTGGAGAATCCTCTGTGAACAGGGGGAACAATTTCCTGGGAGACCAAGACCAGCACCCATAAAAAATCCACCTGTGTAGTGTGCCTGACATCCCAGCAGCTTGTGGTTTTATTTTATTTTATTTTTAATTTATTTATTTTGAGACAGGGTCTCACTGTGTAGCCCTGGCTGTCCTCAAAGTCATTATGTAGACCAGGCTGGCCTCTAACTCTGAGAGACTTGCCTGCCTCTGCCTCCTGAATGCTGTGATTAAAGGCATGCATCTCCATGTCTGGTCTCAGTATCCTCCGTTAAACAGGAGGAAAAGACTACAGAGTCCCAGCTGGGGGGAGCCTCTGTAGGACACCTCAAAATAGTCAAGGCTATGCAAGCCAGGCAGTCTGAAGGAGTCACAGTCAAAGAGATGTGACTACCCTAGGATATGGGATCATGATGGGTCCCAAGATAGGTAAAAGGGAGAGGAGACATTTAATAAATACCAGAAAAGTGTGGGATTTCATTAACAAAAGTGTGCTAAGGTTGGTTAGTTCCCTGCAGGGGTTATCCGTGTCAGGAGCAGAGGCCACCCCGGGCTGGGTCCATCATGGCTTGAGTTGAGTGGTGGGAGATTCTATTCACGATATGTGGTCCTGGACTTTAGCCTCTAATTTCCAGAAAAACACAGAGGCGGAGACTTAGCTGTCAACTGTCACTCCAGCAAGCAACTTTGTAACAAGGTCATCTCCTCCAAGCAACAAGGAGTCCAATGTTTGTTGTAACCCTCAGGTTGTAACCTTCGTGGGCTCTGCAGTGAACCTCTGTGAGGACAGCAATGGTGGATAAGGAGACTGGCTTCAGACAACACCACCAATCAGCCCTGAGCAAGTCGTTATGACCCTGCTGTTCCTCTGCTTCCTTGGTGTCAACAGAGACAACCATCTCAGGACATTATTGAGCGGCTAAAGGAGGTGAACCAGGATGGCAAAGCAGCCCATGATAAGGGTCTCGTGGACAAGACAACACAGCGGCCAAAAAAAAAATCCCCACTCTTTTCTGATATGAACTAAGCATTCCAGGAAGTCCACCCAGCACCCATCCAGGAATGCTCGAGGTGTGAGGTTGGTCTAGTTCTGCTCCAGAACACTAGGTTCTGTATCAGTGTCTGAAACAGACCTGCAAGAGAGCTGGGTGACACCCAACCTCTCCCGGCTAGGTGGTCTCTCGGACTCACCTTGCTTCATATGCCTCACCCTTTTGCTCTATCCATGACATATAGGAGAGTCCCACATCACAGGAGGCCAAGCAAGGTAAGAAGAAGGAGTTTCCCGTGTGATGCAGTAAAGATGGAGACTCAAGGCTGGAGAGTCCTCGTACCTGTTCATTGGCTAAGAAGGGCTGGAAGAACCTCCCAGAAGCCCAGTGGAGCCTTCCCTTGTATTCCCTGGATGTTATCCAGTCACAGACCCTTCTGGAAGAACCATTGCCTCAGAGATGTCAAGGCCCATAGCTGGGTGAGAATGGGACCCTCCCCTGAAACACACAGAGGGAGACAGAGTGCCTGACACAGTTAGGGTTCTGTGGTAAGGAACCTGTCAGGCTGCTGACCTCCCATCTTCCACTAAGCACTGGGCCACCTCATGACCACTACAAGCGGCTCTGCCATTTATAGCTCACCTCTGGGTCTTAATTTCTCTATCTGAATAGTGAGAGTGATGTTCTTGAAGTGGAGGGAGATGGGATGGGGGTTCCACCACCTGTCACAGAGTCTTCCTGATCATGACTGAGGTGACCTGCCCCTGGACGTGGCTGAGGCATGCAACTCATGGGTGAGGGGACCTGCCCTGGATATCACTGGGGCCACTCAGGATCGTGGGTAGAATCCAGCATGCTGGAATGGATCGCTGTCCCCACCGGGTTGTCTTCTAGTCCAGAAGACACTCGAGGCACTGTAATCCACCTGGAGAATGATTTCAAGGGATCAGCACATGGGTCACACTTAGCAGAGAGGGTGACCATATGTTCTAGAACCTTCAAGTCCCATCAGACCCAGCGGCTCCTCGCTTACACATCCACATCCATTTCACTGGACAAACATCTCTGGCCTGCTCTGTGGTGAGCGAGACAAGCCATCATCTGAAGCTTTGCCTTCGGGAAGCCCCTCTTTAAAAGTGTCATTCTCCTCCCACACCTAAGGCGATCTGTGTCCTATGGCGTCATTTACATCTCTCAGTGGCAACCGGTCCTTTAAGGTCAAGCTTGAGAAACGGGGGGGGGGGGGGGGGGTAAGAATTTTCTTTAAAAAGGTCTTTGCCGGCCCGGCCCGTGGTTTTGAGTGGAAACAAGTTCTTGGCTGTGACACCATCGTGGTCGGAGCTCACACCCTGAGAAAGGAAACATGGCCTCAAACTTGACAATAAGAAAGACCCTAGAACAAGAAGACCAAAGCAGGCAGCAGCCCCCTCCCTCTCCGCTCCGCTCTGCTCCAAAACTTCTGCCACAGTCAGGGCAGGAACACAGGGAAAATCTTTCCACAGAAGCCCACCTCTGGGCCAGCCCCAGGTGGCTGAAAGCCCAGCAGGACAGAAGACAGATGCCAGTATGGACGGCAGGCTGGCAGAAGGAAGTGGCTTTCTCAGCCGGCTGCCTCGGGGAAAGAGCAGAAACTTAACCAAGAATAATACAGGGCTATTTTCAACCTTGGGGTTTCCACCCCAGTGTCCCCAAGTACTGGGGGGCAGTGTGGCTCCCATGTGAGAAGGACAGGATGCTGATGAAAGAGAGACAGCTGGGAGGAAGTTGAGTCCGGAGAAAAGGGGATGATGTGACCCGCCATCCAACCCAGGATCCCTAACTCCCATCCCGGGAGTCCTGGGTTTCTCCTCTGAAGGTCAACATTCTGTGTCACTGTCCTATGGCTGTGGACAGTGCTGTAGCAGTGACTTAAAAACAGCACACACCCGTTCCCTGACAGTCCCCAAGGTCAGGACTACAGATTGGGGTGGTGGTTCCTTCTAGAACCTCCTGTGTTTCCCTGCCAGTCCTCAGCTTCAAGAGTCATCTCAGCCCAACTAAATCCTGTCCTGCCGTGTCACGTGTCTTCTCTGGCTCTGACCCACGTGTCCCTTCTTCATAGTTCTGACTCAACCCTGTGACACTGGCTTGCATGGATAATCAAGAAGACTCTCCCATCATCAGATGTTTGACTTGTTCTCAGAGGCCTTGGCAAGAGTCACTTTATTCTGGCCTCGGGATCTCTACCCTGCATTGACCAATGCCCCGCTCATGGCACTAGAGGCTGAGAGACCCTTGCAGAAGCCACGGACAGGAAGGAAAAGGGGATCCAGGGTGGCTGAGACACTGGTTTTTCTCCCCCAAAGCTGGCTAAGGACCTGCTAAGGGGATACCTCCCATGTCCCTTTTGGGGTTTGGGCAATTTTTTAAGTTTTTTTTCTATATACTTCAGACAAAAGCAAAGTAGGGGATAGTAGGGATAGCCCTCAGCACAAAGTAGGGGATAGTAGGGATAGCCCTCAGCACAAAGGTATGACCCATAATGCCAACATATATTGAGTTCAGTCCCAATCTGCAACACAGCTCCAAGCCAGGGTCACTCAGAGCTCAGTCCTCCACTTGCACATGCTAACGGGATGGGGGGGCAGGACAGGAGGACCCTGCTCACCGGGCAGCATCCACGAAAGCCTATTCCCTTCCCCAAACCTCACCACAAGGGATCCTAGAGCCCAGATTCTGCCCTTCCTTCCCTCTCCCGCCCCTTCCCCTCCCACCGCATAGGAAAGGCTAAACCAAAAGCACACTATTTTGATGTCCTCTAAGGGATGCTCACAGCGACTCCTCCTGCAGGATGTGCGAGTCCGTAGGACTGCCTAAAGCAACATGGGATCACCTTCATGAGGGGATCTCAAGTCTCTCCGAAGCCCTGAGCCAACCACTGATCCCTTCTTCCCATCACAGGGCTCCCGGTGGGTGGATCACAGGCAACGCCTCACTGGCCTGTCCCACCACCTGCCGTGAGCATCAAAACCAAGTTTGAGGTCAGCCTGGAATATAGATTAAGATTCTTTCTCAGAAACAAACAAACAAAATAATAATAGTAAAAGAGAAAGCTACAGAACTCCAGGCTCTGGTCCGGAAGGGAAGCCAGGATCGGGGAGTCAGCAAGGCAGCCCTTCCACTAGGCTAGCACAGACTCTGTGTAAGGAACCTAATGAGAGAAGTTTAATAAATTCATTACTGTTTACAATGGAAGGCTCAGAAATGACCACATTAATATCATATTCAATTAAATCGGTGTCCATAAATAAAGGGAAAACATATAACTCTGCACAGTCATACGTTTCTTTATCACTCCAAACAATTGAGTGCTAATTCCACTATTGTTGCAGCTTGGTTTCTTGAGACAGTGTTTCACTGTGTAGCCCAGCATGGTCTGGAACTCACCATCCTCCTGCCTCAGCTTCTGGAATGCTTGGCTTACAGGAGTGCACCACCACACCCTATTAACAATTACATTATTGACATAGTTGATTGACACACACACACACACACACACACACACACACTTACTTAACCATTGGCGTTGTAGCGTGTCAGCAAGGACTATTTAATATTTATAGTTCAGCTCTCTAATCACTCCTGGCTTAATTACAGATGAGTGGTAAACAGAAATACGGTTATTTTGGGTATTTTCTGAGCGGCAGGCTCTGCTCTGTGCTCTTCGGGCCTGTTAAGCCTCTTTGTGTGTGGTATCAAATCCCTCTCGATGGTGAGGGAAATGGGAGACAGAAGCATGATGAGTGGAACCCTAGCCTGTCCTCTGGCCACACAATCAACCCTTGTCTTTCACCGGCCCAGCCAATACCTCACACAGCAGGCACCCCAGGGCACTTGCCTCACCCCACCCTGCTCTTCCCTCGATGTCTCTAGGGTCCTTGTCTTCTGTGACTGGTATGAAGGGAAGCAGAAAGTTTGTTCTGCTCAGGTGGACCTTGCAGACATTAGGGAACTAAGTAGCCACTCAGAGTCATGTTAACACACACTAACCTAATAAGGGTTTTATATGATCCCAAGAGTGGTGGTTAGGTAGCTGGCCTTTCCTTCAGGACCAAACAGTCTCCACCCAGAGAAAGTCACATTCCTTTGAGGACCCAAGTCCTGTCCCAGGAGGCCCCAGCCTTCAGAGATGCCAAATTCCCTCCCGCACTTCAGGGAGACAGCATCCACTCTTGGCCCAGAGGTTGAACTCTGAGAGACACAAACAGGACTGGATTCACTTTGCACATCCAGAGAGGAGCTGTTTATACACAAGACCCCCGTTGGAGCCCTCTGAAGCCAACGGGACTCCCTGCAGAAATGGCTGCTTTACTTTGCTCTGCAGTCAGCTGTCCTCTGGGCCAAGGATCTTGCAGAAGCTCTAACTGCACTCCCGGAACAAGGGAGGCCTCACTCAAGCCAAACATGGCCCTCTCCCGCACTTTCCACATGGGTAAGCTGGGACTAACTGGCCCTGTCTCTGAGATCCCATGAGAGCAGAGACAGTGCACACTGCCTCAGAGACAGCAGAACTAGCAGTCTGTGCCCACCTGCGGTGTGGGGGTGGGGAGGGCCTTTGTTCCCAGTTGCTACTGAAATGGCCCCTGGGCTGGTTATAGCACCAGTGAGGGTCATTCTGAGCCGGTGTCTGGCATAAGTATGTGTGCACGAATGGAAGATCACACCTCAGCGCTATGACTGGTGACCGTCCCACTAATGCTTCTAGAAGCTTCCAGAAGGGTGCTGTCAGCATAGTCTCCTTCCTCCATGCCCTCCCATGCTGCACGAGGCCTGGGCTCACTGAAACCCTAATCTACATCTGGTAGAACAGCGTGGATTGCCCGCCCTCTGTGCTCTCCTGTGTCTGTTATTCTCCAGAGCTTTCTGCTATTGTCTTAAGAGAAGAAAAAAAAATCCCTAAATCCTTGAAAATCTCAATCCATTATTTCTTAAAAGTAAATTAAAGATTTATTTTAAAGATTCCTTTAAGGATTCACAGTGACTCACACCTCTCCTCCCCTTGCTAAGGAGGCTGAGGCAGGAAGATTGCAATGAGTTCAAAGCCTGGGCTGCAGAGTCAGATCTGGTCTCATTTTTTTTAAAGACTTTTTAAAAATAAATTTACTTTATGTAGATAAGTACACCGTCGCTGTCTTCAGACATCCCAGAAGAGGGCATCAGATCCCATTACAGATGGTTGTGAGCCACCATGTGGTTGCTGGGAATTAAACTCAGGACCTCTGGAAGAGCAGTCAGTGCTCTTAACCACTGAGCCATCTCTCCAGACCTCTGGTCTCGTTTTTTAACATCAAAATTTAAAAAGAAAAAAAAATCCTGGAATCTAATGAAAACTATATTCAAAAGTGATTTTTTAAAAAAAGAAACAAACATTACTTTTGTGAAAGAGCAACTTTTTTTAATAAAGGATGAAATCAATACTTCTTAAGAGAATACAAAAATAAATATTTGGACACTAGCACTCCTTGAGGCAGGTGGAAGGTGACATGTGACAAGGGGCCTTGTGAACAGGTTGTCCTGGCTTCGGAAGGGACACTCCTGCTTTGACTGAGGGGGAGAAGCAGGGGCCCAGGATTCTGTTTGCATGTATCACACACTCCAAGGATTCTGTTTGCATGTATCACACACTCTGTCGACCCTGTCTGTTGAGCAGGCCCCACCCAGCACCTTCACACAGTAGCCGGGAAGGTCACCGTGGTCCTTAGCTTTTCAGGTTGTAAGGTATGGCCTGTAGCTTGTAGCTGCTCTGGACCCTCAGGCTTTTCCCCAGAGCAACAGTCAGCAGGTAAGGCTTTCCTGCAGTTCCCCAGGGAATGCAGAGCACCTAGGCTTCTCTAGCTGCGTGGAGCATGTAACCCAGCTTGTTACAAAGTTGAACAAACGGAGAAGCTCTCCTTCTCTCAGACAAAAGCAGATGATGACTCTCCCTGCCCCCACATCTGCTTGGCTTTCTGCCCCTGTTGTGTACTGACCCTCAAACTAACTCCTTTTCAGCGGCTCCCTCCTCCGGGAAGTGTCCCTTAGGCGGGGCTATAGTCACTGATTTAGATTACTTACAAACTAGGTTGGACAGCCAGATTGGGGGCGCAAATGGTGCGGTAGGGGGACATTCCGCTCTGTGCCCACTGGGTAGGGTGTGTGCCTTTCCCTGGTACGTGGGTGGGCACTGATGAGCCCAGAGCACAGTTTGGACGTGGCTTTTCACTGGGTCTTAGGACTGGGTATGGAGCTGGACAAGGAAGGGTGAGATGCCAGTGAATGGGTCTTCTCCACAGTGCCTGGTCCTCCTTTGATGCCCCACACAGCCCTGTCAGCTGACACAGAGTCTGTGTGAATCAATGAACCACAACCAAAATTCCTGCGAAGGCTGCAAGCAGTATCTACACCCATATTTAAAATCTGCCCCACTTTACAGGGAAGGTCTCAAGTGATTGACAGCTGAGCCTGTGAGAATACAAATATTGTCTTAAAAAGAGTTTTTTTTTTTTTCAGAGTTCTGGCCAAAAAGAAAAGAAGCTGAATAGTAAAGATTCTTCTTCTCCAACCAAGCAGAGAAAGTCATAAATCTCCGCCCTCGGCCGCAGAAGGGCAAAGGCGAGTCTGCTGCCACCAGATGATTTGAACTGTCGAAAGACCTCAGCACACAGAAAGGCCAGCCATTAGTGGTGAAGGGGGAAACGCAGGAAAGGAATGCTTTAATCACAGGTTGCGGCCACAGCCCCTGCAAGCTTCTGACACCTGCCTGAGCAGGAGCGCATCCCTCTGTGGGCTTCCGGAGGCCCCTTGGAGGACACCCGCCCACCCCAGTCAGAGGGCTCCACATCCTTTCGGAATTCTCTTAGTCACAGACTCTTGAAGCTTGAGCTCAGGCGAGGTGGGGTGCCCGGACTGAGGCTTAGACGGTGATCTGTTGATTTTCTCTAAAAAAGGGTCTCTGGTGTGAGGTACAGATAT
The DNA here is from genome assembly GCF_000001635.26 of Mus musculus. Taxonomy (NCBI): domain Eukaryota; kingdom Metazoa; phylum Chordata; class Mammalia; order Rodentia; family Muridae; genus Mus; species Mus musculus. The sequence goes on along the minus strand of NC_000074.6, from coordinate 120,755,116 downwards.
CCGGAAACATGCGGAAAGCCTGGTCCGGCTGGGGCTCCTCCAGGGCTGGCATCAGGGAGCCAGCACCGCAGCTCTTGCCCGCTTCCTCCACCAGCTGCCTGGCATACAGCTGCTCTACCTGCAAGGGCCATGTGCAAAGTCAGAATCAAGGTGGAGGGGAACTGGGGCCATCCTCCACCACAGGTCCTCCAATCCCCTCCGAGACAAGATGGAGCCAGGTGGGCAGCGTTCCTGCACATGGCTAAGAGTGTTCTCCCAGAACTGCTCCAACCAGGCTGGCTGCTCCTCAGACTGTCACCATTACATCTACAAGAGTGCCACCGTTCAGACCATAGTCAAATAGACCGTGATCTGTCACTTAGATCTTAGGGCCACTGGACAAGCAGAAATTTCCTGAAGAGGGAGGAACAGGAGAACAGAGGGAGGGAAAGTAGGAGCAAGCAGAGAGGGGAAGAAGGAAACACAAATGAAGAGAGTCCCAACGTGGGAAGCCATCACAGAGGTGACAAGAGCCACGTATGATCTAGTCCCCGACCTCTGCCCAGGTGGAGCCCCCAGTCCTTGCTGTCTCTTCTCACCCTGGGCACAGGCAGACACTGCTGCCGGCTCTCACCTGCACCAGAATGAGTTTGGAGCGCAAGGGCACAGTGTCCGGAAACTCCTCCCCGAAGCACAGGACCACCCTGCTGTCAGGTAGGCGGCTCTGGGTGGCGTAGAATTGCTGCAGCTCTGGAAGAACACAGACACCAGTGAACCGCTGAGCTGTGTGTAGCCAGGGCCCAGGGCTGGGGTACAGAACTTGGAAGGAAGTCACAGATCCCCCAACAGCCAAGGAAAGGGGCCTAGGATACAAGGCTGCTTAGCTAGAAGCCAACCAAGGACCCATGGGATTTGTCACTCCCGAATACTGCTAGGCGATTTGGGGAACTTTTTGTTGGTCTGGATTTGTTTTGGGGAGACAGGATCTCACTGTGCAGTGCAGGCTGGCCTGGAACTCTCTCTCCATGATCCTCCTGCCCACTAAATCATGCCACATCCCCTAGGGACCCTGTCAGGGTAAAGAAGCCGAGCCTGGGCAGGCTGAGGCCCTGGAGTCTGCATTGCTAAGCCGTTCCCAGGCTAGGAACAACCATCAGCTTCGTCAACTCCAAAAGGAAAGGCTCCAACTCTGCTGTCCTTATACCGAGGGGGAGGTGAGGAAAGGGTTGCCCAGGCGCTCAGAAAGCACAGGCAGGCTAGGCTTCCAAGGGTTCCCCCAGCTATACCACTGCCAAAGCCATGCAAGAGTGCACTTGGCCCATGATACAGGAGGCACAAGGAAGGAGGTGGGTGTGACCTCTAAGGCAGGGACAGTGGGTGGCAGCGAGGTGACTTGGTACTGACCTCGGATGAACTGGTTGGTGTCAAAGACCTGCACCACCTCGTCCCGCTCCAGCTTGTTGGGCCTGCCCTTGCACACCACCGCGTTGCCGCTGCAGAACACGCGGCCCTGGCACAGCCGCTTCACGAACACGCCCTTGCGGTTGCTGTGCAGTAGCACGCCACGTTCCAGGTGCCCAAACAGCTTCCGGGTCACCTGCCTCTGCCGCTCACTGGGGATGGTGTCGGCCGTCGGAAAGCACACGGGTTCCAGGCCATCCGGCCCATACAACTTAGGCAGCCCCGGCTGGCTCAGGGAGAGACGGCAGCCTTCAAGGCAGGTGGTGGTGGCCTGGCCCACCAGCTTGCCCCCGTAGTAGAAGCTGATGACCATCTGGGAGAAAGCTGTGGGAGCCAAGAGCACAGGGCCATCAGGCCTAGAAGATGGGGAGCCCCAGTGCCTCCCCTAAAGGCTCAGAGTCTATTCCTCATTCCAAGTGCTGTTTGCTGGTAATCTCAGCCCATGAGAGGCAGAGAAAGGCTGACCCCGGAGGCTGGCTGGCCAGCCAGTCTCACCTAGTTGGTCAGATCCAAGCCAGCAGGAGACCCTGTCTCAAAAAATAAGACGGGCAATGCCCAAGAAATGATACCTGAGACTTGCCTCTGGCTTCCACGTGTACATACGTGTGAACACGCATTCACATACACATGAACCTACACACATATGAACACATATTCATATACACACACATCTCCACACACATGAGCACAGGTGTGAACATGCATTCATGCATACATGTGCACATGTGCATGCACATGCGCAAACACAGAGAGATCTAGGAAGGCCTGTACCAAGCTCAAGACATACAAGCATGCCAATGTAATTCTCATGAGCTGCCTATGGCTCTGGTTCCCGAGTCACCCTGCACTCGGTAGCCCCCATTAGAGATGGGAAGAAACCCACCTGTGAAGGTATCAACATTATCACAAACACTGTGACCTGGACTCAGATCGAAAGCCTCTGTACAATCCTACACACAGCCTGTCCTCCAGAAAGACCTAGAAGCCTTCTCTCCACCTATGAGCAGCACAGGCAGGAGCTGTGACCATAGGCTACATCCTAGCCAACCCTTCTCTCTGTCACCTCAGGAGCTGGGGTGCAGGTCGGAGGGGAAGCGCTCCCTCACGCACTCAAGTCCTAGGCTTCATCCCCAGTGCCACAACGTAAACCCATCAATCGAAAAACAAAAACAAAACAAAAAACAAAAAAGTTTTAAAAAGAGAGAAAAGCTTCAGTCTGGCACCAACCGACCATAATAATCCCAACGATCTTTTTTGGGTGGGAGGGAGACTTTGAACTTGAACCCTGAGGCTGGAAACGTGCCAACCCAGTATTTGGCTTTCGTTGACTTTCCTTTTCTTCCGGCCTCTGGCTTCCTGTCTAGCAGGCGGTACTGAAGGTACTGACGTCCTCTTGCAGGCAAGGACAACCGGATTCCAGATAAGGTTACAAAGTGGAAAGATGAGAAAAACACAAGGCAGAGGGCCCAGCGGCCCCTGACTAACAGCTAGTGTGGAGGCGGGGCTCCAGGGAGGGAATCATAGAGGCGGGACTCCTGGGAGGGAAGCTCGGACACCAGGAGCCCAGAGCTAGAGGCTTGTTGTTGGAGAAGCTTTGTAACTGCTATAAACTGAATTCTCCACTGTCGGCAGCCTTGTGCATCCTAAGCTTCGCCTCGCCACCTCAGGCCAATCCAGGCTTCTCTCTGGAGCCACACAAGTTGATAGCTCCCCAAACTCATGGTGTCCTAAAGCTGTGCAGTCACCAACTGCACCACTGCCTGGGTGGGCCTGTGTGGGTGACACCAGCAGCTCGCCCCACATTCACTCCCAGGCCCACCGTTAAAATCGCTATCAGCATCATCAGCATCGCCATCTGCATCGCCTTCGTACTGAATTCTAGCACTGCTTCCTCACAGCTGTGTGACTTGAGGCAAGCGGCTCCACCTCTCTGTGCCTGCTCTTCATCAGCAAGGTAGCGATGACAAGAGCGCCAGCTTTGTGGGGGGGTCTCTTGTGAGACCACAGGAGCCAGGGAAACGGGACAAAATATGGTCCACAGGTGAGACCCCTGAGACTACGTACTGAAATCCCTGGTTCTGCGGGGGTTGGGCATATCCATACATCTGGCCCCTGTGGTACATCGCTGGTCACCGCAGCCATTTTGCAGGCTGAAGAGGTGAAAGGGCAAGCCCTGCCACTCCAGCTGTCTGCTGGGGGAGCCTGGCATTTTTCTCCACAGCAGGCTGGCTCTGCCTCACCCTGAAGTGCTGACACACCAAAAAAAGCCTTGCTGTTTGACCCATTCCTTAGATGCACACAGGCTGGGAACAAATTGGCAGCCTCAAGAGGTCTGACAGCAGAGCACCTCTGAGAAAGCCTTGGCGTGGGTGGCAAATACAGAGAGGGGTGCCTCATGCCAGAGCACTCGAGGCCGAGGCAGGAGGATTGTGACTTCATGACCATCTCGAGCTACACATCTCTCAAGATTGTTCTAAAAATAAATCAATAAATCAATGAATAAAATAAAATTTAAAAGCCAGAGGTCTGGGTTTTTCTGATAAATAGGAAGTCTATCCTAGCCTGGTCTCAAGACCTATAACACTGCTTACCACAGGGAGGCAGCTACCATGGGTTAGACCTCAGAGTCAAGGCTCTGCACAGTGCCATGGTCTCCCTTACTCCCTGTGGTCCCCCTGCCTCACCCATCTCACCCCAGGTCATCTCTGCAGTCAGGAAGCCCGGCTGCAGCGTATCTACAGAGACGGGGCATGTGGCCTGGGTTCTGGAAGAAGAGCTCCCAGCTGTGGCTGAGGGCACCTCGCTTCCCTCACTTGTGCTGAGGCAGCTGTGCAAGGCTCAAGGGCACTTCCTCCCCACAGCCTGCCTTTACCTCTCACTCAGAAGGCCCCAGGTCTGGCCCGGCCAGTGTGGCCCCAGAATGCATTGGTCAGCAGATTCTCAGGGCCACAGCCCGGGGCTGACAAGGCCAAAGGCTCAGCCCGTGACCCCGGGCCTCCTGAGTGGGTTACAGAAGCCTTGAGGGCAGTCGAGAAGACAAATGCTTGTGGAAGCTGTACAAGCTAAGCTCGCCATCCACAGCCAGATCTAAAAGGACCCCAACACATGGACAGGCCAGCACTAGAGAGAGGGGCGAACGTCTATTTGTGTTTTTCTTACTTGGTGAGCACCTGCCTCTACCTTCGTGACAGCTCCCAGGGCTTCTCCCTGAGCCCCACCGAGCCTGTCCTGAAACCAGGCAGCACGGTGGCTCGCAGGACGGCACAGAGATGCCACCTGCCTCACAGCGAGCAGCAGTGAGGATGGCAGATCCCCACTCTGAGACCCATCAGTCACACTGCCCAGGGCCTTGAAATGGGAAACGACCTGTCTTCATAACCTAGAGGAGGTTAATAGCATGGGAAAGAGACAAGAGCCCACAAGAATGTCACCCTTGACTCTGGCACCCAAAATCACACTACAAACACCAGCCATCACTATCAGCACCATGACCATGGTTGCCAGCGTTATCACCATCAGTACCATGATCGCCACCACCATCAGGATCCTCAACATCACCACCACCATCATCATCACCAGCACCATCAGTCTCAGCAGCAGCACCACCACCACCATCACCACCATCAGGAGCGCCGTCACCTATAGAAATAGCTTTTTTCCAGAAACACCTCTTGCCTTCAGCAACTGAACTTTTGTCAGGCTCTGCAACCAGGTTAACCATTGGCCTTGAGACCATTTAAAATTACGTCCTTGCTCTGCCTCCATACTGTGTTCTCGGCCCGTTTAACCTGCCTTTGAAAGACCCATGCAACCAACCTTATGTCGCCTCAGTTTCCCAGATTCTCAATCAGCTTTTAAAACACAAGCTAAATGCATAGCTTAAATCTCAAATTATATACCCTTCCGTGCCTATGACCAGAGTAGTGTGTGTGTGTGTGTGTGTGTGTGTGTGTGTGCATGCATACATTGTACACACTATGGTAATCGTTCGCTGAAAACAGCCAATAGGTTAAAAGCAACCATAATCAAAAGAAATATCCCCTAAGAGTTGGAAGGCACACGAGGATATAAATCAATAGCATGTCTGCAGGGCCGCACGCTATTCTCAGTCAGCCGGGGTCAGCAAAGTAACGTCTTAACTTGAAAAAAAACTCCAGATCTCTATAAAAAGATAATCCCTTAGTCCTTTCCCATACTGTACCTATTGTGCTGTTCCATAAATACAGAGCAAAGCACTTTGTCAGGGACAGACAGACATCAGACACACACAACAGAGAGACAAAATAACACAGACCGCAGAGGAGACAGCCAGAAGACCGCAGGTGGGGAGGGAGCGGGAGGGAGGGGAGAATTCAGATGAAGGCTCGCTCTTCATCTACAGTGCTCCAGGAGAAAGAATCATTTCACTCATTAAGGCAGCTGTAGAGGGAACTTCATACATCTGTATGGACATTGTTCCTGGAAACAGTCAATCTGACGGCCTATGGCTTAGGCAGGAAATAGGAAGAGAGACATCCCGGAGGGAGAGAAAATTCTGGGATAGGGCGAAGTGCGGGAGATTCTCCCGGGAAGTTGTGATGAGAGGGACACATGGTCCCTGAGCACAGGTAACCAGCCACGTGGCAGAATGTAGATTAAAATAAATGGGTTATTTTAGGTTATGATCTAGTCAGAGAAGAGCCTAGCTTCATACAGGTATCTGTAAATATTATCTTGAGTCTGGGAGCATGGGGGCTGGGAGGAGGAACCAGGTCCAACTTCTATAGACAGCACTGATGCAACCACATCATCACCATCAGCATCCATACCAGCATCAGCAGCATCTGCAGCATCATAGCCATTCAGCACCATCAACATCTGCACTATCAGTATCATCTACATCAGCACCATCAGCACCACCAACATCTGCACCAGCCTCAGCACCATCAGTATATCAGTACAACCATCTCTAGGACTCTTGCTACAGAGTTGGAAGTGAGAGGAGGTGACAGACCCTACATGGGAGACACTGGCCAGCTGTGTCCCTACTAGACCGTGTTAGGAATAGTACAGCATTTCACACATGATGAACCTGACGCCCCAAGAGGTCAGATCCCACCACGCGAGGCCAAGGCAGTCCAGCAACCTACATTCCCGGCTGCAGAGCTGTCCCTGAGGACACTCTTGGATGACTATAACTGCTCCCAAACCACACAGAACGAGGAAGAAGAATCAGTCTCTGGAGCCTACCCCTAGGCCACACTTGTCTGTGGGACCTCATGACCCCATCTACATCATGGGGCTATTTTCAAGCAGAGCCTGTGCCATGCTCTCCCAGAGTACCCTGGTACCTGAATGGTGTGTGTCATAGGCGGCATATCCGGTCACCAGTGGCAGGCCTGTAAGCAGAGAAAAGAAAGGATATGCCTTGCTGGGCTGGTGCAGGGAGGACCCAAGTATCCCTGAGCTATAGATGAGAGGCTGACACTGCTGGTGTCAACATTAGTGGGCAGACCTCACTCTACGTGAGACACAGAAACCTACCATGATGGAGGGGACTTCCTCTGCACTACAGGTTCCTGTCCTTGTGCTAAGCTTCCTTGCTACCCCAAGGACCATACACAATGGTTGGGGACTTGTCTCACAAGGAAGCTGGAGTCCCAGGCAGTTTTGCCAAAGACACACCCCTGCAGCGCAAGGCCCCTTGCAGGACACTAACACCCACAGCCTGGAAACCTCACAGTCCTGCAAGGCCAGTTAAGACCTCCCAGCAGTTCCTGTCTTAGCAGGAGAGAGGCAAAAGAGGAAACCAAGATGTCTGTGAGCCATAAAAGTTGCTCACACACTGAGGTAGGGGCCCAGGTGAATGACCCTCTAAGTAGCTACAGCATGGGTGTACCTCCCAGATACTATCAAAGGGGTGAATCCTTTATTTAACTTGTGGATCCTACCAGGCAGGTCCTGGTGGCCCATTTTATGGATGAGCAAACAAGAGGCACCACCAAGACATGAAAACTGCCCAAAGTGGTTCCAAACTAACGCCTATTCCTGACTGAGCTCCCCTCCCGCTCCTAACGCCCTGGCTCTCTCTGGCTCTGGGGCTGCCCTGACAGTGAGCCAGGAAGAGACAGGTGGCTGAGAGCTGGGACCTCCCTTGAGGCTTGGGGATGTTGGCAGGCTCCTCTCAGCTTCCGGGGACTACAGGAGGGGACTGACCATGCATGACTACCAAGACCTTTGTGCCTGCCTGAGAGGCTGCAGCTTGGCTGTCTCGGTCCCCGGCTGTGACTCATGACCCTTCCACAGGACATGGATCCTAGCAGTGGCAAGCACCTCCTACCCTAACATAAAGAGCCTAGTGGTTGCTAGTGCCGGACAGCCACACTCACCTGCACTGGGCTGCTGGACCCACCAGTCAGGGAGGATCTGGCTCCTGCAGGCCTCTGGTGGGGATGGGCTCCTCTTGGTCATACCCATGTACTCATCCACAGAAGGCTGTAGACCCAGGTGACAGAAAAGAGCAGTTGAGTCCCGGGTCACCAGCACAGCACTCACCTGACCCCATGTTTGTAAAACCCAATATCAGACACACAACTAAATCCACAACTTTTATCTCATGAGAGAAAAGCAGAGCTTCCCTTTGCAATTCATCAGACCCTAAGCTACAAACCCACTGGGCTGGCATCCTGACTAGCCTTGGCTATGAAAGAGTTCACTGGCCTTCAGATGCTGGGAGACATAGCCCAGTTCTGGGGCAACCCTCTGGGGTGACACCAAGCCAATTCTACTGTGCTGAGAATCTCACTCAGAGAGCCACAGGGCTCTCGGGCCTTCAGTGGTGGATGGGTCCAATTAGGAGACGTCCTGAAACCTCCTTTGCTTGTGACCCTGGTGTGACATCATCACCATCTACTGGCTCAGGCAAGTTGGCAGTAAAGGCTTATACCGAAAACAAGACAAGGTGGGGGTGGGGGAGACACAGAACCAAGACCACCCAGAACATCACAACGGCCATGTGCCGCAGAGCTGGGCAGCTTGGGAAGGTGATGCTGGCCGGCTGCAGTGCTCCACAGAATGCTGCAGACCACACAGCTGATGTGTCGTTGCTAACAACAGTCTTGGTTTTATTTTTATGATGTCACTGAGCTGGGGATGGAAACCGGGACTTTGTGCACGCGAGGCGAGCGCTCTACCACGGAGCTATGTCATTGCCAGCCTTTTTCCCCTTTTGATTTCAAGGCAGGGTCTCGTGAAGTTTTCTACCTTGAATTCATTCTGCAGCTCAAGCAGGTCTTAACCCCTCCTGCCTCCGCCTCCTGAGTAGCTGAGGTGACAGGGTCTGGGCCAGCTGCCGTCTAAAGAGACCTCATCTTGCTTATATAAGCTTAAAGGGTTGTTTCAGCTATGGAAACCCCACCTTGTACAGACACAATATAAAGGCTAAAAACAGACACACAAAAAAGCCATCTGTTTAACTTAAACGGAGCCCACTGAGCCTTCAGTTCCAGGCTGCCAACCATGCATGTGATGGGGGATTATTCTAAGATGTGTGTTTTGTGTATGCTGCTGGGAACTGTCGTACACGATAGGTGAGCGCTGAGCCACAGGCTGGTCCCCACCACCTTTAGTGGATCCTACGGGCCTCAGTCATCCAATCTTATAACACACTCAGGAATAAAACCTGTGTCTTGAAAAGCAAGCCATCTAGTTACCATGAGGGCCGACGGGATGACCAGAAGCGATGGAGACCTCCATATGAAGCTTGGCTAAGAAACAAGGCTAAGACTCCATGGAGACCTTCAAAGCTGCTATTCAATGGGTTTAACTATGCTTGGATGGGCAGGGCCTGACCAGTAAAGGGAGGCTGGCCTGGGGAGGTAGCTGGGGTGTCCCTCACTTCCCTGCAGAGCCTGAGGCTCTCAGTGCCTCTGAGGGTTAGAAGCAATGTCCCATCCTCCCTGGAAGACGCCTGAGACCCCCTCCACTCACTTCCTTGATCAGCTCCTCAATCTCTGAGCGGCCACACTCCATCTCAGGAACTTCGCTCATGCAGCCTGCAGGTGCCACGCCCAGCTTGCCTATGGGAAAGGGGACAGACACCATGACCCAGGGCAGCCGAGCACACTGCAACCTTTTCTTAAAATGCTGAATTAAGGAAACGGGAGTAGTGAGCGTCCTCGCTGGTTTTGACCAGCAGCTGCTGGAAGGTTTGGGAAAGGCTCAGCCCTTGCTTCTCATGGCCGGGTCATCTGATCTGCCAAGTCAAAAAGGGAGAAGTGGTGGGTGGTGGAGGGGTTGTAAACACTGGCTTGTGAAGGACAAGCGCCAGACTTTGGCTTCTTCCTTCTATCTGAACCCCACCGGGTGCATTTTATACCAGGCATTTATGGCCCATATACTGAAGGTAAGTTTGCTAGGCTGGGTTTTTATCAAACACCCAGAGATTTCCTGGAAGGTAGGGAGTGCCAGGTAACAGAAAATCTTTTTGCCCTTTTATACGTGTGCATGTGCGTGTGTGCGTGTGTGCGTGTGTGTGTGTGTGTGTGTGTGTGTGTGTGTGTGTGTGTGTGTGTGTGTATACGTGCCACATGGGGAAGTCACACACATGACATTTCACAGCCTCTGCCTGCCTCCCAGGGGACCAATGCTTTCATCGGCCAGTATCCTGGTCCAGATGGGTGCTGACCCACTTTGTACCTCTTCCCTGGGTACATTTGCCTCAGGAAGTTAACCTCCATGAGACACAGCAGGAACAATAACCCCTCCGCCCCCCACCCCCACCCCCCGCCAGGCTCCCCACCCCCAGGAACCTGTATCATCTCTCCCCATTGCTTCATCCAGGTGGAGAGACTCACCTAGAAGCCATGGCTGGGCAAGCAGAGGTTGAGAGCCCCACCCACCCACCCAGCCAGCCAGAGAGGCAGGCAAACCACTCAACTTCACAGTACAGTATACCAAGACAAATGCCATGCAAATGCTATGTCCTTCTGCCTCTCCTTCACCCCCAAACCTGCAGGTGAGGGGGCTCCACCCACACTATAAACAAGTCAGGGTCATTAACCAGATCAAGCCTGGCTGGTCCTGGGGGAGCAGGGCTCTGAAAGAAACTTCCCTATTGCTTCAAATCACTGCGAAGACAAAGGAGCCGGCCTTCCAGAAGCAGTACAGAACGGACCAGGCCCTGGGAGCCACGAGGCTCTGCTGGGGAAGGCCAGTGTGCGTTCATTCCTTTACAGATGCTCTTAGGACATTACCGCTGGAAAAGACCTCGGCATTGATGTTATCCTCTCCAGCAGTGACACACCGAAGCCATCAGTGATGTCCCCACTGCCGGCCCGTCTAACTGGAGAACTTTTCCCTGGACCTTACCGCCCGTCCCTGCCTTGCCCACTCCTCCCCAGCCTCCTCTGTAGACTGCCTGGAAGCAGCAGGGAATCCTGCATCACAGACTTCAGCAGAGCCTCAAACCCATTTGGAGGAGTTTATGCTGAGCTCCGGGGACTCGCTCCCTCCAGCTTCTGGCTGCCATGACCCAGAGTCCACCACCCTTCCCTGCCTCCACTGGGCCACTCCCTCTGCAGGAAGCTGCCACTTGACAGCACATGGCGTATGAGGTCAGCAGAGCAGCTCTCTATGTCTGCTTACACAAGAGAGAACAACTCTGGTGAGCTAAAACCAGGCACCCAAACCCTGTGGGTGGCATGTCTGCTCTAGCCCTGTGGAGACTGAGGGCTTCAGGAGCTAAGCGTGGGGGGGGGGGGGGTGAAGGAGGTTCCTAGAGGGCTTCCTGGTCCCAACAGATAGTTACATTTTTGTTCTTCCTCGGGGACAATTCGGTAAACTTTATATGGCTCAGAAATGTCCAGCTGGGACCGGTCAGTCACTTCTTCAAAATCTGGGCTCTTGTTCAGAGCACAGCGTAACCTCGTCTTCCACGTGGCTGGTTCAGCTTTGTCTCCCTCTTTAAACTTCCCTTTAAAAACTGCCCAGGCCTGAAGAACGAGAGAGAAACTCAGTAAACACAGAGGGACACAAACCACAGAGTTCAACTCAAAGGCCGGCTGCATACCGCCCGCCCCCTTCCCCCAGAGCCTTTCCTGGCCATCAACCCTTGTCCAAGGTCAGCACCCAATTGGACTTCAGGAAGACCACTGTATCTCAACAGACAAGAGCTGGGTAAGGGTCCCCCAAAACACTCAGCAAAGCTGGAATTTGAACCCAGGCTCCCCACAGCCTAGGATGCAGCTTTGGCAAAGTCCTCTGGCTTGAAGGACCTGGGGAGGAGGCAAGAGGGGTGTCTTAGGTCATGAAGTCCAAAGAGGAAAATGTGGATGGCTTCACCAGCACCGTCAAAGACTTTCTGCTTTGTCACATAACACCTCCAGCATGAAAAGGAACACATGTGTATCCACCGGTCTCTCCTCTTAATAGAACATCTGTTTGGGCTTTTTTTTTTTTTTTTTGCATGATTCTAGCCCTTTAAGATGCAGCCAACTGTTGTCCCTGTTAAGTGCCTCTTTTTTTTTTTTCTTTTTATTTAATTTCTTTTTTCTGACCCATCCAAAGCTTGTGCTTTAAGCAAAGGCCAGAAATTCAAAGCAGGGGCCAACTTAATACAGTGCTTACCATGTAAACATAAAGGCCCAGGTTCAAATCCCCGGTGCCCACAGAAAAAGATGGGTATGTGTGCCTGTGACCCCAGCCCTGGGGTCACGATAACAGGATCCCCAGGGTTCGTTGGCAGTCAACCTAGCCTAATCCCTGAGCTCCAGGTTCAGTGAAATCGTTTTTTGTGGACAATGATAGACCTCTGGCCTCCAAATGCACACACACACACACATGTACACCTACCGGGGACACTTATGTTCCAGGCCAATGCTCTCTGCACTGTTGATGCCAAGTTCTGTATCTATGCTCAGCAAGAAGCTGGAGGAACATTCCTACCCCCGAGCCTGAGTGGTCACTTCCTCTCTGACATGGCTGCAAACCCACTTTTAGAAAAAATTTTTTTAAGTAGACAGTTCCAATTCTGGCCTTTATTGTAAATGGCACTGCTGGCTACACATTGACTTGTGGGCTGTTGTGAACTCCAAAGCAGACTGGAACAGTGACTTTGGGGCTGGGCTACATGGAAACCTCTGCCTCTTTGCCACAGACACAGTGAAGACCACCCTACACGGTAAGGCATTCCCCAGCAGTACCTCTCCCTGGATGTAGCAGCCCAGAATATCTGGCACACAAGTGAAAAACCACACCCCTTAAGTCATTGGGTGAACCCACTCTCCAATGGCACCCGAGAAAGCACAGATACCCCAGCAGTATCTCGGTCAGCTGGCGCATGCCAGAACGGTGGGATCTCAGCAGTACTGCCCAGTTTATCCCTCCATTCTGGTCTCATGCTTCCTCGGGGAGGAAAGCCTGGAGATACCAGGTACCAATCAAATCAGACTCCATGGTCAGGGAGCATCGTGAGACAGCACTGGGTACTAGCACAGGCCTACCCTGAGCCTTGCCACATCTGGCCAGAAACCATCTCTGCAGGGCTATCTTAGCTGCATGGTCTCTCAGGGCTGAAGGCACAGAGTGAGTTGTCCTGGGACCCGCAGGGGCGCCCACTGCTTGAAGCTCTTCTCTGCTGACATTGTGTTGCACTGTGTTTGAAAAATTAATACTAGGAGTGTAGCTCAGTTGATAAAGGAGTACTTGTCCGGCATGCAAGAGCCTCGGGTTCAATCCTCAGCACCATATACACCACGTATGGTGGCCCACACCAGTAATCCGAACACGCAGGAGATAGAGGCAGGAAGATCAGAAGGTCAAGGTTATACCCAGCTACAGAGCAAGTTCGAGATCAACCTGAACTACCTAAGTTCCAAACTCAAAATAAAGTAAAGTGAAAATTAACCCCTATTCCGTCCTTCAAGACCCTCTGCACACAGAGTAAGTGGTAAACGGTCAGGCCTATCTCGAGCGAGGCCCAAGGAATCTCAGCCCTTGCCTGGCTGAGGTAAGCTCAGGATCTTTTTCATTCTCCCCCCTGCGGTCTACACAGGAAGCAAGCCGCAAGACGCTGCCCGGAGACAGCACAAGGGCTCTCTGGTGTAATCCCTTTCCCTGGTAGAGAAGCAAGCATATAACTTTTCCTTAACACCTACATTTCTTAAAGGTTTTAACTGGCTGAGAAAAGTGGGTTTCTTACTTAAGCAGACGGCCCCTAAGATGGCTCTATCTGCCCAAGGCCTCATCCTACGGTTCCTTCAACAGTCAAGTTGAGTCTGACTGAAGATGCGGAGGTACCCGCCCCACTCAGGACAGCTCAGAGAAGACCCTCTCTGCCCTGAATCTCCTGCCACTTGCCCGCCCGCCCGCCCGCCCGTTGATCTCCCGCCATTCCTGCTGAGATTGATGTCTCATTTCAGATTGCCACACAGAGCGACTGCGTAACCAACGGAAACATCGGGAATCTTGCACATTCTCCTCAGGGCTGTTGAAACGGCTTGCTGGCCGTGAAGAACGTTGCATAAGATGCATAAATCTGGGGCTTTATTTCAGGACTCCTGCTTTGCTGAAGCAGGGAACTGGATGAAGCGAGGCCTGCTGTCTCCTGCAACAACTGAGGCCCCTGGTCCAGGACTCTGCCCTTTTTTCTGGAAGATTCGTGATGGCCTTTCAGCCAAGCACACTGTGCCTCCGAGTTTAGTGTCAATGCTAGTCACCATATGCTTGGTTCAGAGTTCTCACTGGAAAGGGAAGACTGTGCCCCAGGAGGGACCCATCCAAGACAGTTTTGGTAGTCAGAGTCTCTGCAGGCCCTGCTTCCTGCTTGAAAACGGTCTTGAGTCAGCTTCTGGTCCTCTGAGTTCAGTGGGCCTCATAACCTTCCACCCTGCCCCAGACATACTGAGCTAAAGGCAGTGGTTTACAACCTGGACTCTGGGTCAAACCACCAAGGCTGCAGCTGTTCACAAAGTAGAAGTGTGGGCTGGCCATGACCTAAGACTCTGAAACTCCCAGAGACGAATGTAGGTGCCTAAAACCTTAGGGACACTCATACATGAGTGTAACAACCCTCAGGGGATGTCTGACCCTGCCTGCCTGCAGAACTGGGCTGGGCTGGTCCTTAATGAGAAATTACCCTAGTTCTCTATACTATAAAGGGTTAAGACCTTGGACCACCCAGTCCCAAACACAGGCTCCATCACACAGGAGCTATGAGATCCCGGAGAAGTGGCTTCTCTCCGTGGCAGTACAGAGTGCAAACAGGAGCATCACCTGCCACCCAGGGTGAGATGAGAGGGTGCCGACTCCTCTCAGGCCAGCTGTGTGACTTGCCCTCGGTGATCGCACTCAATCCTCTCAGAGGGGAAACATTAAAACACAAGCTCAGGGTGTCCCTCAAACCTGACCCAGAAGCAGTTGTGGAAGCCTGTCGCCCTTTATAGCTGATCCCTGCATGCCAAGGAGTCGCACTTTGAAAGAGCAAAGCCTTCCTTAGTACACCAAGCAGAGCATGTCAGTACACCGCAGCAAGAAGAGCGGAATGGGCAGGAAAGTCACTCTCAACCTCATGAGGGAACGTGCCAGAATCAGACACTCCTCCTTGTTTCTCTTGAAATAGTGGGCTGTTTAGTCATAGGATATCCCTAAATACCTCCAGAGCCAGAGGGAAACCAAAAACCACTGAGTGGGTACGCAGGAGGCTTTACCTTGAAGATGGAAGCATCCACCTCCTGATTGTAATCCTGCTTGCCGGCATGCTTCCAGGGGATACGGAACATGGTCTTCTCATCATTTTCCCAGATCAGCCCCGGGTACATGCTGCTGTCGATCTGTTCGATCAGCCACTGCCGCAGCCGCCGCCCGCCGTTCCGGTCACACATCCTTGGAAAGAAAGCAAATCTTTCAGGATAACAAATACATCTCTGTGAGTCAGAGCAGTCCCGGAACTGACTGCCGGAAGATCAGAGGTCCACGCAAAGGTGCCGGCTCAGGAAGACATCTGGACCAGTGCCATGAGAAATCAGCAGTGCCCGGTGGCCCTAAACCCAAAGGAAAACCGAAAGGCTGTTCACAGATGTGCCCCACCCACAGCTCTGGCTCTGGGTCCAGCTCTTCCCTGACCCCCTGTCCCAGACACTGAGGGCACCTGCTAGGAAGAAGTCCCTCTCCTACAATGCTGTGCTTTCTCTGAGCTGCTCGCCTCTCTAAGAACCAGCGTGACTACTGATACCCAAGGGGCCAGTGTTCCTCACAGAGTTTGATCCCAGCACCACCCGAGAAAGAGGACACCCTCAAGGCTGCTTGCAGGTTGCCCTTTGCCAGCTAGGATAGTAATAGTAATATCAGACAGTATAGGGTCCTGTTCCCACTGGGATGGAGTTAGAGCTGGAGTCCTGTGCTGGCTGGGTGTCCTTGAAGCCAATAAACCTTAGAGTGTTAAGGATTCGGTCTGGGAGCTGTGTGTACAGTACCTGCAATCAGAGCCTGTATCCTAGAGGACTCCTCCAACAACACAGGGAGTCCCTCTTACAATCAGCCCTCAGTGAGAACAAAGGGACAGTACAAAGCCAGCTCAGGGACTCCATATCCAGGCCCGCCATCCCCAGACACCTAATGGCACACTTGGACACTCTCGGGTCTGCTTTTCCTACAGCGTGGGGAGAGAGGGCATTTGTGCACAGGGACTTGCAGCCAGCATTTACTAGAACAGCCTGGAAATCCCCAAAGCAGTTGGACAGACGCCCACCCTGAAAACCAGAACACAGCACTTCTAGTCTTCCAACTAAAATGACCTCTTGGGGTAGGGAAAAAAAAAAAAAAAAGAAGTTATCATCAGTGAGAAGTCAAGATATCCCCAAGAACATAGTCACATCCAGAGCCAGCATGTCCCACAAAGTCAGGATTGCTGGAAAGAGGCCTGAGGGTCAGAAACTCCAGGCCGCTTGCAGGTGGTAGTGGGGCCAGGAAAGACGGCAGCAGCCTGAGAGGAGGGAGATGAGGTCTCTCCAGGGCTGGTTTTAGCCACACAGCAGCCCTAACTGCCACCAGTGGGCTTGGAAGGGAGCGAGGGCTAAAGCGGAGTCAGACTCCAGTCAGTTTTGAGTTTTATTTTTGAGGCAGGGTTTTGTATCGCAGGCTGATCTCCAACTCCCTAGTTTGATGAAGATGGCCTTGGACGCCTGATCTTTCTTTCTGCCTCCGTTTCCCCCGTGCTGAGGACTGGACCCAGAGCTTGTGCCTGCTAGGCAAGTGCGGTGCCACCTGAGGCACCTCTCAAGCAAATCATCAAGACGGCTGGGAAACCCTGACCTCAGCAGGGGCTCTTCACCTTGGGAAGCCATTGGCTCCTAAGTCTAAGGACCCTCACAAGAAAGGCAGGAAAGAAAGGTTATCTCAAGAAACCCAGTATTCTAAGACCACTGAGTTCATAAGTGACAAGTCAGAAAGGAATACCTAGGGAGAGAACTGAAATGGCATTGGGTACCCCTAAAACCAAGTAGAGTCCTGGCTCCAACAGCTTGTTCTGGAGAGGAGATAGGAGGCTCTCCTGGTTTGGTAGTGTCTTGTGTGGCCTCTAAGGATGAGGGTGGGGTGGGAGCTGGGGTCAGGGGTCCAGAGTATCTGAGGATGTGTCCATTGAAAGCCTCAACTCAGCTCCTGGAGATAGATTTGTGACCCATACCCCCATGGTCCCTGAGCCTCCTGAAATCTGAAGGGACTTCCCTGGCATGGCTGGAGTTTTTTCCAGAACAGGAATGGCACTTTCTTGTCAGGGATCCTGGGGTACCCAACACCCCAGAACTGTGAAAGACAGATGTCTTGGTGGGTGACAGAGAAAAGGGGTGTTTAAAAGGAAAGGTGAATGGCAGACCATGGAAGCTAGGAGGTTAAAATTCTCTAACCCAGCCTCTTCTACACTCGGAAGGGGGAGAGACTGGGAGGGACCACCATCCCCTGGGCAGGCACAGCACAAACTGCCAGCACCCTGCCAGTGACAGTACACACAGAAGGGATGCTTTCTTTCATTCATTCTGCAGATGAAAGAACACCTGACAGGGTCCGGCTCTCAGCACCTGGACAATCTCCTCTATTGCCTTGGAGGCCAATCTGAGGTCCTAGACAGGCATAGCCTGACTCTCTTACAACTATGGACAATTAATGGTTTATAAACACGCTCACATGATTCTAGCTTCCTCTTCTTGATTTTGAGGCAGCATTCCCTGTGGGCCCAATCCTGCCTACAGCTAACTTACATCTAGAGCAACGTGTCTTAGGTCAGGCTTCTCACAAGGCAGGGGACAGAGGCTCGCCTAACACAGCTGTCAACATCTGCACCAGCCATGTTTGGCGGGGCTCACACCACACCGTAATCCCTTTCATTCAGCCCTGGGCCACAGTCTGACCACCACTGAACGGAAATCCATCACAGACCCATCTCTTTCTGGCCCCAAGCTTCCTCAGGGACACTGAATCGGTCCCAGTTCTTCATGAAGGAGCCTGCCATAACTTAAAGGGACAAACCTAGAACTGTCACGAAACTGCTCTTATCGTTTGACTTTAAAAGAAAAAAACAGGGCCATTGAGCACCTGGGCACCCCCCAAGCTCCGCCTGAAATCCTAACACTCAGAAGAGGTAGGCGGATAACCGGGAGCTCATTGGAATGAGCCTGGGCTACAGAGTGATACCCTGTATCAGAAACAAAACAAAAACAAACAAAACAGTGATCTACCATTTTAAGATTCTAGTGAATGGTTTCTATTAGTTTCTACCCCCTGAACGCCCTTCCCGGCTGTGGGTAAGTAATCTTTCTCACCAGGGGAAAAGTCTGCCCCTATAGCCTGGGGCCAAGCTCACAGCAAATCTGGTCTTGAGAGCTGTGTGGGACCCACACGGAAGACTTTCCTTCCGGGGCCAGCTGGGCCACTGGACAATCAGAGAAGTCCAGCGCCACTGGGCAATCAGATTGCCACTAGTCAGAATCAAAGCCAGTCGGTCCCTGGGCGAGCCCAGTCGCGAGCTTTGGATAGTTCATGCATGGAAGCCGGGCTGCCGCGCGGTGATTGGCAGATCTATTTCTCTTCATTATGAAGTTGGCCATCAGGCAGATTTTAAAGGGAGAGGTGTTTGTTCATTTGGTTGGGTTTTGTTGTTGTTGTTGTTGTTGGTTGTTGTTGTTGTTTTTGGAGAGCAGCCAGAGCAAGCACCTGCTAACGTGCTGTGCACTCCGTTTGGGCGAAGGTGGGAGAGCCACAGCCCCGGCCCCCGCGCCCACCCCATCGCGTCCTACCTGCCGCCGGTTCCCACGCTGCCCGCGCCTCCGGGACCGCCCGCGGGCTCCTGGAGGCCCGTACGCGCGCGCCTGCTTTTATAGATGGGGCGGGGGAGAAGGCGGGTCCCGCGCGCAGAGCGACGGTCGCGCGAGCTAATTGAGGAGCGGGAGGGGCGCTGGCGCGGCCCAATCAGCGCAGCCTGCCAAATCCGCCTTCTCTGAAGCGCTCTCTTTCCGAGAAATCACTTTTGCACGTCCCCGACCCCGTGGAGTCCTTTTCTCTCTTTACTCCGGGGGCGGCGGGGGAGGGGGCTGCCCCAAAAATGGCCGGGGGGCTGGGGCGTCTGCCTAAGGTCAAGGAGGCTGGTGATGCACGGATCATCCTCGGGGTGTCGTTCAGGTTTGGAGAGCCTCTGTCCCGGGCACGTGTCCAGGGGCACCCTGAGTGTCAGCTGCTCAGGCTGGAGTTTCAGAGCAAAGACCAGTCCCAGAGCTGCGTGCTGGGTGACAGCCACTTGCAGCGCGCCCTCCTGGATGGAGGATGACCGCCTGAAATTGCGCAGGAAATCTGGGAAACCAGGGGAGTCGCGAGCGCTGAGGCTGGGATGCCCCCAGGAAGGCTACGCATTATCGGTTCCCTTGTGTCCCCCAGTGATGTCAGGAGCCCGGTCGAGCCTGTTCCCAACCTGAGTAGGATGTGGGAGCGGGGAGCCTTAGGTGAGGGTCGAGAGGGACTTTCGTTGCAGGCTGCCCAATTACACACCTGCGGCCACGCTTACAGGACTCTCACCCGTCTGGCTTTTAAAATACTTAGGAAAACGTTGGAGCCGCGACAAGAATTTTTGATTGGTCCACAAATACAAGAAGTATACGGCTAGGTTTCAAATAAATACGAATTCAAATAAGGATTTTCCAAACAGAACCTTCTAACTCTAGTTTATCCTGATGAGCATTGTGGTATACCTGAAAGGCACTTAAGACATTACCGGGTATTAGTTCAATGATAAATACCATCCAACAGTCAAAAGCCAAGTGGAGTTCCCTGGAGCCAAGGAATTTCAAATGAAAACTACTTTTCAAAGCTCATTTGTTTTATTACTATTATTATTGGGTTTATTGTTTGTTTTCCAAGACAGGGTTTCCCTGTAGCCCTGGCTGTCCCCGAACTAGACCAGGCTGGCCTCAAATTCACAGAGATCTGCTAGCCTCTGCCTCCCAAGGGCTGGGATTAAAGGTGTGTGCCACCATAGTCCAGCTCAAATTCTTTAATAGTAATATGGGAGTGTTTTAATAAGTGTTTGCTGTGAAGGGCAGAGTCCAGAAGTCAGACACGCTCAGATTACTACAACAGACTCCTGTGTGCATTTATACCCCTTTCATTTCCCAAATAGGCACCTTATAAGCGTATGCAGATTTTCCTACTTACAAATATCAAAGGCACAGAACAGATCCCAAATGTCCACCCAGTGTGCCTGCCTCTTAGCTAAAGGTAGAGAGAGATTAGGGACACCAGCCCTAGCTTCTGGTCCTAGCAGCAGGTGTCTCTGTACACACTAGAAGACACCAGCCCAGCCTGCCTGACAACTGTCCTGAAGCCATATACATCGGGGTGTGAGTGGGGTCTATTTTTTTCTAACTGTTTTCCTAGAAGTCTGAAATAGCTCCACTCAGGACCTAAGAGAACCCAAGCCACCTACAATGGGCACTGACTCACAGCTGAATATTGATGGGGTCTTTGAGGGTGAAGCTATGAAGGTGGTGTCTCATGTGAGCCACGTGTACATTTCCCACACGCCAGCGATAGCCACTCAGGAGAGATTCAGTGTAGGATCTCCTGGCATAAGTCATATGTCGGGGGTGGAGCTAGGTCACATCACTGCATAAGAGAAGAGGCATGTGCAGGGCTTAACTAAGGAGAAGAGGCCCCGAAGTGTTCTAGAGAGTCCATCACCACCTCCCAGCCTCTCCAGAGGAGGCAATTAAACATGTCCTCCAGACCCAGTGTACTGACTGGTTCTCTGGGACAACCTGACACAACCTGGAGTTATCACAGAGAAAAGAGCCTCCCTTGAGGAAATGCCTCCATGAGATCCAGCTGTAAGGCATTTTCTCAATTAGTGATCAAGGGTGGGAGGGCCCAGACCATGGTGGGTGGTGCCATCCCTGGGCTGGTACTCCTGGGTTCTATATGAAAGCAGGCTGAGCAAGCCAGGGGAAGCAAGCCAGTAAGTAGCATCCCCCCGTGGCCTCGGCATCAGCTCCTGCTTCCTGACCTGCTTGAGTTCCAATCCTGACTTCCTTTGGTGATAAGCAACAATGTGGACGTGTAAGCTGAATAAACCCTTTCCTCCCCAACTTGCTTCTTGGCCATGATGTTTTGTGCAGGAATAGAGACCCTGACTAAGACACCCAGAGAGCACACCCCCACCCAGAGAGACCAGGCTGCTGTTGCTGTGACCCAGGCTTTTTCTGAGGTTCCTTGCTATGGGTACTGTCACCAAATCTCTGTCCCTGTCTCACTCTCTCTGTCCCTGTCCCTCTGTCCCTGTCCCCTTTCTCTCTCTCTCTCTCTCTCTCTCTCTCTCTCTCTCTCTCTCACACACACACACACACACACACCTTCCTGTCACCTAAAAACTGCCTCCTCTCCACTCACTGTGTATGGCCACTAGAACAAAGACAGGCACTCCTCACCCACTTGTGTCAGCAGGTCCTTCTGAGGAGAATCGGTGCTCAGAGAGGCCATGTCCAGGGAAATCCTTGGCTTGTGAGCTCGTTCATCTCCAAAGCCAGCAAATGTGCATTCATGTCCCTGGCTCTTCTCTACAACCTCCCTGGTCCACTAAGGCAGCGGTTCTCAACCTGTAGGTCGGGACCCCTTTCACAGAGTTGCCTAAGACCGTCTGCATATCAGATATTTACATTATGATCCATATCAGTAGCAAAATTACAGTTATGAGGTAGCAGCAAAATAATGTCATGGTCTGGGTCAGCACAGCAGGAGGAACTGGGTTAAAAGGCCACAGCATTGGGAAGGTTGAGGGCCACTGCACTAAGGGTTTCGTGGCTGTACTGGGTTCAGCTGGATGACCCAGAGTCGTTGCTCTAGTCAACGTCAGATGAGGAGTATCAGTCCCTGACATCATTCTTGGTTCTGTGGATTTTGACTTGGACATCTTTGGGGAGCCATTGTTCTCCTACCACCTCCTTCTCCTCAAGATCCAGCTTCTGACCTCTTTCCTATGCCGGCCTTCATGGACCTTAATTTTAAAAAACCCAGATTCCAGCCACACTGATATCTTTTAAAAATTACATTTCATGCTTTAATTTTTTTAAATTTATTCTAAATCTGTGTGCATGTGTGTGTGTATATGTATGTATATGTGTGCGTGCATGTGTGTATGTGTGTATATGTGTATGTCTGTATACTCATGTGCATGTGTGTATGTATGTGAGTGTGTAGTCCAACTTACTCCTCTTTGTTCGTGATCAAAGTCCCCTGTGTCCTACTGAAGCAAGCTTTGCCAACCCCTTTCCTGTGTAGGGAGGTTGCTCCCCAGTGAGCATGTTACCCTCTATGTGTGCCCCCCCCCAAAAAAAACCCTGCATTTTTCAAAGCCTTTCTCATCTATGCAGGTCTACCACCTGCAGTCTGATGGGGTTCCCAGCACACACACATTCATACGCACACTCACATGCACACACATACCCGCATATGCACAGCACACATGCACAGAAGCACACGCACATATACACACATGCACACTCACACACACACATATATACATGCACACTCACACACACACACAATAAATAAAACTGATAAAAGTGTGAATTGGTTGTGAGCCTAGCCTTTAACGGCTGAGCCATCTCTCCAGGGGCTGGTGAGATGGCTCAGTGGGTAAGAGCACCCGACTGCTCTTCCGAAGGTCCGGAGTTCAAATCCCAGCAACCACATGGTGGCTCACAACCATCTGTAACAAGATCTGACGCCCTCTTCTGGAGTGTCTGAAGACAGCTACAGTGTACTTACATATAATAAATAAATAAATCTTTAAAAAAAAAAAAAGTGTGAATTGGTATTCTGAGTAGTGGGAGGAGCCAAGGCTGGAGAGACACCAAGTGGTCTAGAAAGAGCAGCTAAACCAGAGGTGGGCGGGGCAACACCTGGGATCCCAGCACTAGGATTGGCTAAACCAGAGGAGGGCGAGGCAGCACCTGGGATTCCAGAACCCGGATTGGCTAGGCCAAGGTGGCGGGGCAAGCCTGTGATCCTCGCACTGGGAGTTAACTTTTAGCCTGGGGAACACATTGAGCCTCTGTCTCAAAAAGAAAAAGAAAGGACTTCTACTCAGAACACTTTGTAAAATTCCTGTGAGTCAATAAGAGAAGACAAACGACAAACTGAGCTGTAGTACAGCTCCGCGGTAGAGGCCATGTTTAACCCAAGCAGGGGCGCTGAGTTCCGAAGCCGGCACCGTGAAAGAAGAAAAACCAGCGCGTGCTGGTTCCTCCCGTCCCAAGAAGAATCACTTCTGTCTGGTCAAATCCCAGAAGCCACTTCGTATGTGTTTGAACACTACCTCCTCGGAGCACGATGCAGAGACAGCTGTGGCTCACAAGAGCATCTGGGCTATTAGAGTACTAATCCTGTAACCCTGGCAACAAAGGCCAGAGTCTGAAGACTTCATAGCCACTGTCTGTCTCTAGCGCAGCCTCTGTGCATCCGTGGGTTATCCCTCTAGCCCAAGCAAGTGTTCAGGGTTTCTGCCCCACCCCCGAAATTATTTATTTGCACAAAGCTGACCAACTATGGGGGTCATTAACGATCTCAAAATATCTTTGTGAGGAAAAGGACACAAAACAAATGCCAACTCTGAGTTGGTCCCTCTTAGGAGTATCGGCATTAAGTAGGCTTAACTTACCAAGCCCTGAGTGCACAGACTTGTCTCCAGCAAGCAAGCTGAAAGAGGAGGAGAGAGGGAAAGACTGACAGAGTAAGGAGAAGGAGGGAGGGAGGAGAGGGAGGAGGGGGAGGGCAAGGGAAAGGAGGGAGGGAAGGAGGGAAAGGAGAAAGGGAGAAAGGAAAGAGGGAGGAGGGGAAAGAGGAGGGAGGGAAGGAAAAATGGAGGGGGAATCAAAAAGCTTAAACAGCCATGGCACTCAGAACAGCCTAGAGTCCTGATGAAAATGGTCCAAATCTGCCGGGCTTGGTGGTGCACGCCTTTAATCCCAGCATTTGGGAGGCAGAGGCAGGCGAATTTCTGAGTTCAAGGCCAGCCTGGTCTACAGAGTGAGTTCCAGGACAGCCAGGGCTGCACAGAGAAACTCTGTCTCAAAAAACAAAAAACAAAAAAAAACAAAAAAACAAAAAAACAAAAGAAGGGAAGGGAAGGGAAGGGAAGGGAAGGGAAGGGAAGGGAAGGGAAGGGAAGGGAAGGGAAGGGAAGGGAAGGAAAGGAAAGGAAAGGAAAGGAAAGGAAAGGAAAGGAAAGGAAAGGAAAGGAAAGGGAGAAAAGAAAATGGTCCAAATCTCCCAGGGGAGCTGACTATAAGGTGATGTTGTCACTCTCCAAGATGACTAGAATTATAAAACGACAGTGCAGATGCTGGAACCACGTGAAGGATGAGACTGCCATTCCTTTAAAGCACTTTGGCAAACAGCTGGAACCTCCTCTAAGTCAGGCAGGCCAGCTGCTAAGCACACCCCAGAGAAGTGAAGGCAGGACGTCCACAAAGGCAGAGTCCAGTTCCTTCATGCTCCCCAAATCCCTGGAGGGTCAGGGCTGTAGCTGTAAAACTCTCGGCTAGACACAAAGCCCTGGTTGGGTCCCCAGCACTGCCTAAGCCAGGCATGCAGGTACATGCCTGTAATCCTAGCACACAGGAGACGGGCAGGGAGATCAGAAGTCCAAGGCCATGCTTGGCTATATTAGTGAGTTTGAGGACAAGCTGGGCTGCATAAGACCTTGTCTCAAGAAAAAAGAAAAAAAAGAAAACAAGCAAAAGTCTTTAGGGGAAAAAAATCACAAATTTCTCAAATAGCACAACCACTGTGGTGGTTTGAATAAGGATGGCCCTTATAGGAACATGTATTGGAGTGTTTAGTAGCAAGGGGGTGAGTATTTGAAAGGATCGGAAGGATTGGGAGGTATGGCCTTGTTAGAGGAGGTAGGATTTGAGGTTTCAAAAGCCTACCCCAGACTCCACATCTGTGTGTGTGTGTGTGTGTGTGTGTGTGTCTCCTCTCTGTCTCTCTCCATCTCTCTGTCTTGTCTCTCTCTGTCTCTGTCTCTCTGTCTCTCTCTCTCCCTGTGCCCACTGTCAGGATGTAGGTCTACTGGTCCAATATCTGCCTGCACACCGCCATGCTTCCCGCCATCATGAAAATGGGCTAAACCTCTGAACTGCAAGCCAGCCCCAGTTAAACTCTCATAAGAGTTGTGGTGGCCACAGTGTCTCTTCACAGCAATAGAATGGTGACTAGGACACACACAAGCATTAGCAACCCCACTGTGGAGGGCACTGCAGTAATCAGAACGGGCTATTCTGCATCCAGCCACAGCACAGGATGGACCTCTGACACCAGACTGAGGGAACAAAGCGGACGGAGGCCTCAGAGTCTCGTGGGTGTGCACTTGAAAAGCAGTCAGGCTAGCTGCTGGGATGCTCAGGAGAGCTCTCCTGTGGGCGGAGGTGGGGCTGAGTGGGAACCAAGACCACTGGACACACAACACAGAGCCGGGGCACGTGGCGTGTTCATCTGAGTGGTGTCTGAGTGGTGTAGAGTGACATACATCCAAGGGAAAGCCATCCTGCTGGACACGTAAATTGACAGGACACAAAGCCACACAAAACCACAATGATCAGAGTGGCATTCAGCCAGGCTCAGAATACTCCTAGGGCCAGAGTGGAGGCTTGAGCCCAGGCTGCGGGTGCAGGGCTTCAAGTGACTCACCTGGGGAAAGGCAAAGAGAATGTCAAAGGCTATAGTCGATCCCAGAAGATAAGGGAAGAGTCATCAATTCTTTTACTAAACCCAGCACAGGATCTCAGCATTTCAGGATGCTCAGGACCATATGCATACAGTCATGAGTCTGTGTGCGTGTGCATGCATGTATGTGCATGTTTGTGGTGTATGCATGTGAGTGTGTGCATGTGAGTGCTCCTGTGTGTGTGTGTGTGTGTGTGTGTGTGTATGTGTGGTGTGCATCTATGTGTGTGTGCGCGGGTGTGCATGTTGTGTGCGAGTACATGTGTGTGGTATGTGCACGTGTGTGAGTGTGTGTGTGGGTTGTGCATGTACTCATGCACAAGTGGATTTTTCTTTCATGCAGGAAGCACCTCCTACCAATAAAAGTGAGATTACTTCAAGCTAGCTAATTGGGACTTAGCAAGCCATTCAGGACTGTGGCGAAACTTATCTGTGCTATAGAGGTGGCCTTTGCCCTGTTCTCTTAGCCCCAGTTTCTCTTTTACAGGATCCGTCCATTCTATTTGCTCAAGGTGGACTCGGGCAACAGTTGACTAGGTGATAACAATACCCCATCCATTGCTTCAGAGAAGAAACAAGCCAAATCTGAGACCCACCTGTGTTTATTTGTAGCTTAAATAAACTGCTTTCACCTTTGAGGGTAGCTTTAGTTCATGAATCGGCTGCTTATTAAATACCCAGAGTGTGCTAGCTGTCATGTTCAGAGCACGCCTGCAAGATGCATCAAAGCTGATGAAGAGTTAAGATAAGGGGGAAACGCAGGAAGCATTCAGCAACTCCTGCCTGCAGGGGCTGGAGGTCGCTTGCATTTATTATCCATGGAAGTGCCTAGAACAGTCCTAGAAAGAACAACTCTTCCAAGTAAATGGATTGTAAGTGTACATAAAACATGTCTTTGAACTCTCTTGGGAACTATTGCCAAGAGATATCAATTTACTGAAAACGTAGATTTCCCTGGGTTTGTTGGCACACACCTGTAACCCAGCACCTGGGAGGCGGAGACAGAAGGCTCTGGGATTCAGGTTATCCTGAACTAAATGAGTTAGAGGCCAGCCTGGGCTACATGAGACCCTGTAAAGAATACACGTTTGTGTGTTTAATATAAACCACACATGACTCATACCAGTGTGCTTATGACACACACAAACCCCCAGGAAGATGTACCTAACATATTTCGGGCAGGGCCAGGGGAGCCACACACTCAGAAATTTCAATGAATTCAGAACGATGTATCCCCACCTGTGTACAAGTGACCAGACACACAGCAAGTCTACATCTCTAATAGGAAGACGGCTTAGGCACAGGAAAAACTTAGTACAACAGCAGATAGGGTACCCAGAAACAGAGTCACCAACTCACCAGATTACTGACATCGCTTACAAGAAATCCTTTTTTAAATTAAGTTACTTTTTTTTTTTTTTTGATGAGCATACACTTTAATGAGAACGGCTTCCTCAGTAAGTGTGTCTGTGAGCTGAAGCTGTGTGGCGTCAGGACGTCACTTCCAGCTCCACAGGCTTCAGATGCCACCACATGACCAACTCCCCGGTGCCCCTGAGGCACGCGCTGGACATGGTCTTTTCTGTGGGAAGTCCCTGTGGCAGCTCCAGGCGCTGGATGCCTATCTAGGGTTTAACCACTTTCAGCTTTGCATCCACCGGTGGGATGTTCTTGTGAATTTGAGGGCTGTGTGCCTTCTGTAGTCCGAGCATCTTGATCGTATCTTTTTCCCAGTATGGACGCCTCTTTTATTTTTTTAAGAATTATTTATTTATTATATGTAAGTGCACTGTAGCTGTCTTCAGACACTCCAGAGGAGGGAGTCAGCTCTCATTACAGATGGTTGTGAACCACCATGTGGTTGCTGGAATTTGAACTCAGGACCTTCGGAAGAGCAGTCAATGCTCTTACCCGCTGAGCCATCTCTCCAGCCCTGGATGCCTCTTTGTACTTCCTATTCTTATGACAATGTACAGTCTATGAGGCCTCTGGGGGTCCCCGCTGTACTTTTCATGATCTTCAGGTCTAGGCCGAAACACTTTATCGGGAATTCTTGAACTGGTAAATGTGTGACGAATCCATTCTGTACCAATGAGAGATTCTGCACCTTCCTTCACAGTCTGCAGTCTGCCTGGAGGCCTCTGAAACACTGAGCTCAGAACCCCAGCCATAGATGTGGTGAGTCTTCTCTTTAGAGGCGGCGACCGCCGTGTCCACTCCGAATCTAAATTACATTTTAATTAATAATTTTGTGTATGTGTGCGCTATGTGTGTGCATATGAATGTGCATGCATGCATATGCATGTGCGTGTGCGCACGCATACGTGTTTAGCAGGGAGCCCATGCCATGGTGCCTGTGTGGAAGCCAGAGGGTTGCTTTTTCTTTTCACCCTGTGGCTCCTGGGATGCAGATCAGGTGTCAGGCTTGGTGGCAAGTGACTCTACCTGCTGAGCCATGGCGTCAACCCTGCAAGCAACCTCATCAACAAGTGGTGACTGTGTCCCACAAGGAGCGCTTGCCCCTTTCTAAGCCAATCTGCTCACTGGTGAATTGGGCTGCGCCCCCTCTTTAAAAGAGGTTAGTGCTTCAGAAGGCTCCAGTGCTGTCCGCTTCTCAGCTTGGTTAGGTGTTGTCTGTTTGGTTGCTTTCCGGGACTTGAGAGAGTTTGATGTTGATTTGGGGGTGGCGTTGGGTTTGGAGAGTTGGAAGGATTGTTAAGTTGTTTTTTGATTGTTTTGTTTTGTTTTGTTTTGGTCAGGGTCTCTCTAGGTACCCCTGGCTGTCCTGGAGCTCTCTTTGTAGAGCAGCCTGGCCTTGAACTCACAAAGACTCTCCAGCCTCTACCTCCTGAGTGCTGAGATTAAAGGCATGCACCATCACGCCTGGGGTGGGTTTTTGTTTTTTTTTTTTTTGTTTTGTTTTGTTTTGTTTTGTTTTGTTTTGTTTTGTTTTGTATTTGAGACAGGATTTCACTATGTATCTCAGGCTGGCCTTGAACTTGTTATACAGTCAGGCTACCCTCCAACTTTCCATCCTCCTGCCTCAGACCTCAATGATACCACACCTGGCAAAAGCTCACACTAGAGTAAAGATCAGAGGTGACTTGGGTGTCCCTGTGTCAGCTGGGGGAAGGGGTTGTGGTTCAACCGATCAGTCTGTGCCCTTAGGTCAACTTTACTGTTTCCTGGAGGGCCTTCAGCAAGTGCTTCAAGGCCCCTTGAGTGGCTGCTCCTTTGTGGTCCCTCCACGGTTCTTCCTGCACTTACAGGGCCGACTGAAGTGCAGCTGAGGACTGCCCAGCAAAGACTCCTGTGAGGAAGGATCGAAGGCAGAGCCCACATCCCAGTTCAGAGCTCTCGAGGGACCCATGGGTGACCAGCTCTCTAGAACTCCATGCAGACAACCAAGAACTGACCTGCTGAGCAGCCTCAAGCGCTAACAGCAGCAACTACAGTCTGCATTTCCCGCTCTCCTTTGCAAAATACTTGCTTAGGCATTGTCATATTTTGGTTATTCCCATTTGAGAGTTGGAAAAACTGAGGTCCAGCAGGCCACTCTCTCGGCATCAAACCGTAGGCTTTCCATTCTTCCAGTATGTTCCACTCAGGGGATGCAGGTGCTGCCCAGAGGACAGGGGCGTAATTCACACCTCTGTTTCCTCTTCTGTGAAGTGAAAGCACCGAGCTAGTCAGGTCTCAGGGTTTATTTTAGCTCTAAAAGCCTCAGTTTGCCCAGGCTTGGTGGTACAGGCTTTTCATCTCAGCCTTCAAGAGTCAGGGGCAGGAGAATTCTAAGTTTGAGAGCACATCTCAAAACAACAAAATAACAACAGCGATTCCATTGTAGAGCCTACAGTTGTGTGTAAACATCTGCACACTGAGAAGTCATCAGATACCGGGAAAGAGAGAGGCTGGGTACAGGACACGCATGGCTGACATTTCTTTACCAGTTAGTCATTTCCTTCCTGAAGTCTTCTTCTTCTTCTGTGCCCTTCACTCTTACCCCTGTGACCCAAACATGCAAATAAGTGCACGGTCACTTGGGAGCCAAGCTAGAGCCGTGTCAACGCACATCTGCTGTGCTTGCCTCTACTCGGGGGCTGTGCAGAAGTCGGGGCTCGACGCAGGTGTGAGTGTGTGCACCTGGGGTGAGGCTCCTGTACTCTGCTCCACTACAGTTCCGGGGTTAAGGGTGACCCCTCTGTAAGACGGTTAGTTCCCAGGGGCTATTTGGAGGTTGGTGGATAGAAACCTGGTGTTCTAGGGCAATTATGAACACAGGGAGATCATGGCTGTGTGTGTGTGTTGCTCATTAGAGCTGACCTGACCGAGCCGGCTGGAACAGGCCAGCAGCTCTCTCAAGCGCTGGAGCTCAGATTCCTCTTCCCCCGAGTGTCTTCTTGGCTCTTACGATCTCTCCATTGTGTGGACTCTGTTATTAACTATTTCAACACACAAGTTTCCACAGATAGTTAATTTCCACATGGCTGGTTAATTGCTCACTGCACACCTGTCGAGAGCAAGGTCCTTTCTGTTTCCCTGAGGTGGCAGTTAGCCACTTTCAAGGACCTTGAGCCTGTTGGGTATAGTGGCACCTACCTGTAATGCCAGTATCCCAGAGACTAAGGCAGAAGAATTGCCTAGAGTTTATAGTCAGCCTGGGCTACAGCGAGAGACCTGTCTATAGATGAGCAGAGGGCTCTCTCACTCTACGGGTCGAGGAATACAGTTGATTGATACTACTCACTTATATTTGAACCCACATGATGAAAGGAGAAAACCAACTCCAAGAAAAAAAGAAACTTGAGGCCCATATTTGAATTAATCCAGATTTTAAAAAAAGATGGTGCATGAGGAAGAGGGCATATTTAAAAAATGATTTGTTTTCTTTTTTTTTTAAAGATTTATTTATTTATTATATGTAATACACTGTAGCTGTCTTCAGACACTCCAGAAGAGGGAGTCAGATCTCGTTACGGATGGTTGTGAGCCACCATGTGGTTGCTGGGATTTGAACTCCTGACCTTTGGAAGAGCAGTCGGGTGCTCTTACACACTGAGCCATCTCACCAGCCCATGATTTGTTTTCTATTCAATTGTGTGTTTGTGAGTGCAGTGCCCAAGGAGGCCAGAAGAGGGCAGTATATCCTCCTGGAGCTGGAGTTACAGTCAGTTGTAAGCAGCCCAGTATCTGTGCTGGGAACTGAGCCTGGGTCCTCTCCAAGAACAACAAGTCTCTTAACTGCTGAGCCATATCTCTACCTTAAGAAATTTTGTTTTGTTTTGTTTTGTTTTGTTTTGTTTTGTTTTGTTTTGTTTTGTTTTGTTTTTCGAGACAGGGTTTCCCTGGCTGTCCTGGAACTCACTCTGTAGACCAGGCTGGCCTTGAACTCAGAAATCTGCCTGCCTCTGCCTCCCAAGTGCTGGGATTAAGGGCGTGCACCACCACCGTCTGGCTCAAGAAATATTTTTAAATAAAAATTATGTACCATCACTTAGAAATACAGGTTTTAATATCTATAACAAATATCAGAAAATCAAGTTGGACACCTCAGTTTTTACAGAATGACAGGGTCAAGTTTAACCTAAGGGTGCAGGAAGCTTGACTCACAAGACACAATATGGTAATGGGGGGAGAGGCAAACAAGCAAACAAACTGGATGGCGGCAGCGCATGCCTGTAATCCCAGCACTTGGGAGGCAGAGGCAGGTGGAGGTTCTGAGTTCGAGGTCAACCTGGTCTACAGAGGGAGTTCCAGGACAGCCAGGGCTACACAGAGAAACCCTGTCTCAAAAACAAAACAAAAACAAACGAATATTGTCTAATTAAGACCCTGTGTGTATACACAATATTTATTGATATATACAACATATGGAAACAAATCTGCTGCATAGCATACAGGTGTTCACAGGGAAGTATGCGGAATGTTACTGCAAGTCATAAAAAGAAAACCTACCTAAATTGTGTCAGTGGGGAAAGCCCAAGTGCTTTAAAAGAATCTGGAAGATCAACCCCACAGATCTCCAGTCTTAGCATGAGTCTGTTGGAAACGAGAATGTGAGGACAGCCAAAGTTAGAAGCTTTAAGACAAGGGCTGGAGAGATGGCTCAGCAGTTCCGAGCAGGTACTGGTCTTGCAGAGGACCTGGGTTCGGATCCCAGCACCTACAGCAGGCAGGTGACTCAACTGCCTGTTGCTGCAGCGCCCTCTTCTGGCTTCTGTGGGTACTACATGTGATACAAGTAATTTAAATGTCTAAAAACAAACAAATAAAAATCTTATGATGAAGGAGCAACAGGATTGGCTCAGAATCTATCACATTGGCCGTGTGAAGACACACGTGTGACAGAGGAGTGCTTGACTCAGCAGAGGCAAAAAAGACTGGTTAATCAGTCATGTTCTAGCCATGGGAAGACTCACACCATGTACCCCGATCCCACTCGTCTCTCTGTCCCTCCATACCCAACTTCTGCATTTGCAGCCTTCCACCTAAAAAGAAAATTAAAAAAAACAAACAAGCAAACAAAGCTTGCAAAACATCTCGTGAAAGTTGTAGTGTGTCACGGTGTGTGTCCCACAGTGTGTCCCTCCATCCACACATCTTTAGTTGAGTGTGTTCACTGCAGTGAGTCACTGGTCTGGCTCGAGGCCTCTGGCTTCGGCTACTCCATCAGTACTGGACCCTCACCTGGACTTTTCTCTGTTATCCTGTCCTTGCCCTGTGTCATGGAGATCCTGCAGCTTTGGATCATCAGGACTGGCTCCTTCACGCATCTCAGCCATTCACAGACGTTGTAGATTTTGGAGTGGGCCAGTTCAGAGCCCTGGGTCTGAGTCTTGGTGGCAGTTGAGTCAGTCAGCACACTACATCTGCACCACCAGGGCAGGCTTCCCTGCACTGCTCTGGCTAGTTCACCCAGTGCTTCAGCTGGCAAGGGGGCAGAACCAGCCCTACCTTTCTTGGGGCTGGCTCACCTGTGCCATAGTTGTCAGGGCCAGCTCTACTATGTTGCCCAGATGAGGTGCAGGACCCGCTCTCCCGATGCAGCAACCAGTGAGGGGCAGGGTTAGCTCTCCTACTCTTATGAGCTCAGGGCTGACTCCCATGGGAAGATTAAAAAAAAAAAAAAAAAAAAAAAGACCTGGAAGCTGTTCCCAAAAAATAGTATAAGCAGACTATTATCCCAAAAGAACCAGGGCTCCCACAAACCAGAAAAACACATCAAACCACTAACTAGAAAACACGCAAAGGGCACAGATGGTAAAGTCACGAGTTCAAATCCCAAATGGATCTGGGTGGTCAGAGAGAAGGTATACTCTGATATCCTCATGTTTATCATGGTATGTGCACGTGCACACACACAATCTCACACACACACACACACACACACAGTAAAATAAAATAAAACATTTTTAAAGTCACAAATAATCACGTGACTTAGTAACTTAGCAATTCCATTCAAGCTGTATACCTAGGAGGAATGAAACATGCTGATTTAGTCTCGTTACTGTTGCTCTCATTAAATACCCTGACAAAAATAACTCAGGGGAGAGAGGGCTTATCTTAGCTCACAG
This sequence comes from Mus musculus, assembly GCF_000001635.26. Taxonomy (NCBI): domain Eukaryota; kingdom Metazoa; phylum Chordata; class Mammalia; order Rodentia; family Muridae; genus Mus; species Mus musculus. The sequence continues at coordinate 120,721,859 of NC_000074.6, read as the reverse complement.
TTCCAGGTTACAGAGCATCATTGTGGGGCAGTCAAGGCGGCAGGAACCTGAAGCAGCTGATTGCATCAAAGCCAGGAGCAGAGAGAGTGAGTGCGTGCATGCTCATGCTCAGATTGTGTGATCCATACACTCTTAACACAATCCAGGACCCAAAGCTAGGGGATGGTGCCGCCCATAGTGGGCAGATCTTCCCACTTCAGTTAACACAGTTAAAGCAATCCCCCAGAGACAAGCCCACAGGTGAGCCCTCGTGGAGACTGTCCCTCAGGTGACTTAACTTTGTGTCAAGTTGATGATTAAAACTGACCATCACATATGTCCACACGGAAACACACGTGACTCTTCCTAGTAGGTTTTTCTCATAAGCATCAAAAAGATATATAACTTATCAATAAATAATTGATAAACGAGTAATCAAAATGTAACATAGTCACGTGACTAGTTCATATTGACTGTCAGCTTGACCGGAGACTCAGCCCGAGTATGGGCAGTACCAGCCCATGGGCGGGATACAAGGGAGAAGATGAGCAGAGCACCAGCGGTCACTCCTCTCTGAGGCAGCTGGCCTGCCCTGTGGAAGGCACTCTGAATGGGCTACCATCTCCCTTTAGGAATCTTAGTGGCCACCGGGCTGGTCCCAGCACCCTGCTTAGGACACAGTAAGGCGTCCTTGAGGACCAGTGCAGGGGCACACATGGGCAGATGTCTGAGGAGCACCAAGGGGACTCTCAGAGGCAAGCATCCCTTCCCATCATCAAGGCATGGAATGCTCTCTGTGGAGCTTCTTCCCTGGCTGTGGATGGGACAGATGAACACACGGTGCCATTTGGGAAGATTTCTGTGGGTGGTTGCTCTCCCTGACTGCGACCCTGGGAATTTCCAAAGGGGCAGCCCTCTGTGTGGCTCTTAGCACCTCAATCGGAATCTTTACCCACAGGACCCAGTGTGGCAAATATTTCCCTTCCATAGCTCTATATGGCATCAATCCTATTGTAACAATAAATACTATACAATTCTACATAGAAAAAAAAAAAAGAAACCTGAAAACTCACTCTCCATTAACAGCCAAGCTTTCTAGGTGTCATGTGGGTCAGCCTTATGACTATACTCAGGTGCAGTGAGCTGAGTCCCCTAGATGGAGACATGCCAATAGGAAGCCTATCAACCAGGGCAAGTTCTAACCAGCAGGCGTGGGTCTGGGATGGATCACATATATACAAGATCGTGGTTAATTTTAAGTGGCTATGTCATTTCAAAAACTAAGACTGAGCCAAACCTGGTGGCGCATGCCTGTAATACAAGCACTTCAGAGGTAGAGGCAGTGGGGCCAGGAGTTCAAGGCTATCCTCAGCCACATAGGTAGCTTTAGGGCTAGCCTGGGCTACATGAGAACCTGTCTCAGAGAGAGAGAGAGAGAGAGAGAAGAAGAAGAAGGAGGAGGAGGAGGAGGAGGAGGAAGAGAAGGAGGAGAAGGAGGAAGGAGGAGGAGGAGGAGGAGGAGGAGAAGGAGAAGGAGAAGGAGAAGGAGAAGGGAAAGAAGAAGAAGAAGAGGAAGAAGAAGAAGAAGAAGAAGAAGAAGAAGAAGAAGAAGAAGAAGAAGAAGAAGAAGAAGAAGAAGAAGAAGAAGAAGAAGAAGAAAAGAAGAAAACACTCTGCCAGATGGCAGGGTCAAAGTGAAATCGAATCTTGATTTCCCATCTCCAAAGCTGCCAAGCAACATTCTTCGCCCGAGGTTCCCACTTCTCTATTCTGGTTTTCGCTTGGAGGGATTTAAGAATTATGTCATCTAAAAACACTGAGGTCACTGTCCCTTCACCACGCAAACACTAACTATCGGCAAGAGGCAGCGAGGGGAAAGGGCAGAAGCGCACGCGAGGCCTCTGAAGCAGACAGCGACAGGCAGGTCACTGCCCAGTTCTGAGGAGGCTCCTGGAAGCCGAGGCCTGAGACAGAAGGGAGAGAGAAGTGGGTTGTGTGAGTGCTTAGGGGCCAGCACCTCCAGCGCTGTGAGCCGTGTGGTGTCAAAGTGGTTTGGAGGTTACAAAGCCCCTGTCTGCTGTGACCCAGCGGTGGCTTCCAGCGTCTCAGGAGAAGCAGCCGGTGTGGAGGCTGCCGTGTCCAGCTTGAGACTGGTTCACACAACATCCCCAGGAGAGAGGGGTTTTCATCCCACCAGAGAAGCAGGAGACCTGGGAGAGGCTGTGTGTCAGCTTGACAGCATCTAGAGTTACCTACTTAGGAGCTGCCGCTAGGTGTGCTCATGGTTTTTGGTTTTGTGAGGGGGAGGGTAGTCTTTTGTTTTGTTGAGACAGAGGCTCTATACAGAGACCTGGCTGCCCTGGGATTCGGCATGTAGACCAGGCTGGCCTCGAACTCACAGAGATCAGTTTGCCTCTGCTTCCTGAGTGGCAGAATTAAAGTCTGCACCAACAGGCCTGGTTTTGTGGGCATTCTCTTGATTGTATCAACTGAGGCAGGAGAGCTGTCCTCCTGTGAGCAGGGGTTTTTCTGACTGGAGTCCCGGATCCTGTAAATGGAGACTGTCAGCTAAGGGCAGCAGCAAGCATTGCTCTCTGCCTCCTGATTATGGATGTGTGCGAACAGCTGCTCTCAGCTCCTGCTACCTAGCCTCCTCCGACCCCCGTGATGGACTGGACCTTGAACTGTGAGCTGGCTAAACCCTTTCTCCCCTAAGATGCTTTTCTTGGGGTGTTTTATAAGAGCAACAGGCAATCCACTAGGATGTTGAGCCTGACTGCCAGCGGTTGACTGAGAGTCAAAAGGGCGCCAGTCAGGGGCTGCTGTAATCTAAACCTGGAGCTTTGGGATAGGGCCAAGGGGACCATCATCCGCCTTTGCAGCTTTCTGTGTGTAAGTGTTTAACAAGTGGTGGCGGGAGAACTCATGTTCGAGGGAAGAGAAGCCCCAGGAGGCAAGCGCTGAGGGTGAGGAACAGTGTTCATATCTCCAGACCCATGTAAATGTCATAATGGCATGCTGACCTGTAAGTCCCACACTCTGAAGAAAACAGGAGATTTCCTGAGCAAGCTGGCTGGCTAGCAAGACTAGCTATATTGGAGAGTTTAGGGTCCAACTGAGAGGCCTCACTTCACTATATAAGGTGCAGAGCGGTTGACGAAACACCAGCTTCAGCCTTAGGCCTCTGTGTCCGTGCATGTGCACTGATGCATTGGTACTGTACTGCCTGGTGTTGTGTGTCAGCTTGACACAGGCTGGAGTTATCACAGAGAAAGGAGCTTCAGGTGAGGAAATGCCTCCATGAGATCCAACTGTAAGGCATTTTCTCATTTAGTGATTAAGGAGGGCCCATTGTAAGTGGTTCCTACCCTGGGCTGGCTGTCTTGGGTTCTATAAGAGAGCAGGCTGAGCAAGCCAGGGGAAGCAAGCCAGTGAGTAACATCCCTCCATGGCCTCTGCATCCGCTCCTGCTTCCTGACCTGTTTGAGTTCCAGTCCTGACTTCCTTTGGTGATAAACAGCAGCATGGAAGTGTAAGCCGAATAAACCCTTTCCTCCCCAACTTGCTCCTTGGTCATGATGTTTTGTGCAGGAATAAAAACCCTGAGTAAGACAGGTACACACACACACACACACACACACACATGAATATACACACATGCATACCACACAGAGACACATGCAAAAAAAAAACCAAAATGCCCATTTTGACAACAAGGACCAGGAATCTTCTAGCAAGTCCACGAGGTTGTCTTGTGCCTCGTTCTCAGGCTAGTGTCTCTTGTGCAGAGAAAGGCTTCCAGAGAGGCACACCCTGCCGGGTCTGACAGGTGGGAAGTCCACCCCAGAAACATAACCTATCAGAGCTTAACGGCACGCATGCGCAGGTACACACAGCAGGAACGGAGTCCACCTGGTGTCATCTCTGAGCTTTCTTCCTGGGCACCAGATCTTCCTGCTCAGCCAATACGGCAGCCTCCAGCCACAGAGTGCAGTACAGCTGGTCACAGCTGAGTGGGGCCGCAAGGTACCAGTACAGTGGATTTCAGAGACTATCTGAGCAGAAAGAAGGTAGAACACGGGGCTCTGAGGACCTTCCAGCCATGAGGCTGCTCAGCACACCGGGTGGACTCTACTGATCTGGCTAGCTAGGAGACAATCGGCTTCCTCCCTCACCAGGGCTCCATGGGTGTCCCTCCTGAAGCTGTGTGCTTGATGGAGGAGAAAGGCCTTCTCTGAGAGAGGACAGATCTTCCACCGAGGGTCATGCAGGTAGCTGCACTCCCCTGTTGGAACCTTCAAACAAGCTCTGAAGGGTGGAAACCAGCTGGTTAATAACATTATGGTAATAACAGTAAAGATTTTTTGGGGTGTGGAGGCTTGACATTAAAGTGAGTTTTACCCTTCGGTATACACTTTCCAACAATGGCTTCTGCGAAATGTGTATTTTGGCTGGAAGAGCCGTGTGGATAAATATTAGTTGGTCCCCTAATCCACAGCCACCCAGTGGATAGACACTGCCTTGAGCACAAGGTGAGAAAATGGAGATCACCCAGAAACAGAGAGGCAGGTCTGGGTAGGACACCAGGGCCTCAGAGCCCAGCACTGGGTCCTTAGATGCCTGGGGTTCCCGCCACAGCCACAGCCACAGCCCACTCCAAGTGCCCCAGACCCCAGGTTCTCCTGTGTTAGGAAACCAGACCTTTCCTGAGTGACAGTCTAGAAGAAGAGAACAGGATTCTGCCGGCTCCCTGGGGTTGTATGAAGTGGCTAGCCTGTGCTAACCAATGGAATGTTATAGGAAAGTGAAGGGGACTTGGGTTGTGTGCGTGCCTTTGTGTAAGCCTATGCATGTGGTTAGATAACAAGGCAGAAAACATGCAGGTCTCTTTACCCGAGCTTCCCGGTGTCCCTACAAACACCTCGAACAGGAGTCTGGTAAAGCCACCCAGGAACACAGGAACCTCATCCAACACGGCTTCAAAGAGAGGCAGCAGGATGACTGTCCCCAGCCCTGAAGGACCCAGGACATCCTCAGCACTAGGAGACACTGAGGGAAGCCATAACTTCTCAGGAAGTGGCTTGTCACAAGTGTGACACAGCCCTCCTGGGTCCCCGTCCCTGCGCAGCTTAGTTCACACATGTCCAGCACGCCACTGCAAACTACATGTATTAAGGGGCATACACACCTTCATTTTTCTCCTTGTTTGCTTTTCTGAGGCAAGACCTTGATTGGTAGATGAGGCTAGCCCATCCTCTCCTGTCCAAGCACTGAGATGGCCGTCATGCTGCCACACCTGATTGCAACGGCTCTTAAGAAAACCATTTCCTGCACTTGTCATATATTCAATGAGGTTTTCTGGGTCACATCTACCCTTAACAAAGTTATCACTTGCCAGGTGAGTCACCAAGGGCCTGGTGACATGCTGAGCTCGTCACCTTCCACGGGCCTCCTTGGTTGGTTCTTGGGGCGGAGGTCCCAGAGGCTGGTGTCCACTGGAAGGGCACGGACAGCCTCATGTTTGTCAGTCCACCCTGTGTCTGCCTTGAGTAGCAGCATGTGTCTTGTCTCCATTACTTCTCAAAACTGATGCTGACGTGGACAGGCACTCTAGCAGGGAGCTGGGCTCCCCTTGCTGATCCCTGGTCATGATGAACATGACCTGGGGGATGGGCTTCCTCTGAGTCACACGAACAAGGGTGACTGTGGGTCACTTATGTTGGGAGGACCTCGGGTCACATGACATCAGCTGAGCAGCAGAGCAAATACCGGCTGGCCGCTCTGTGGTGCAGTGAATGCGGAGCTTGCCTGGCATGCACAGCGTCCTGAGTTCGATCCCCAGCACTCCTTAAGCAAGGCGTGGTGACACATGCCTGTAACTCAAGCACAGGGGAGCTAAAGGCAGGAGGATTACAAGTCCAAGGTCTTATCCTCTACTTCAGGGGGTTAGATCAGCCTGGGCTGGAAGGCATTGTTAAACAAAAACAGAGAAAAAGAAGAGAGAAGAGAAAAGAAAGAAAAGAAGAAGGAATAGTATATCATTGCAGTGATAAAAGTACTAAAAACAGGCAGATTCATGAGAACAAGAAAGCAGGGATGGGGGCAGGGGAGATGGGGTTTGGGGAGATATTATTTAATGGGGACAGTTTCAGTTGGGTACGCTGAAGAGTCCTGGAGACATGACAGCCACATCGGCCCAGCAGTGTGAGCCTGTGGGGAAAAAACCACTACAGAGCTGAACTAAAAATGGCTAAGATCACACAGGCTACGTTAGGTCTATGTTACCAGAAAATTAAAAGTATTTCCGCTACACCAGGGGTTGGATCGTCTGTGGTGTTTAAATGGTGGGCATTAACATCACAGAAAAGAGTCCTCCTCCAGCCCTGAGTCAGCAGAGGCCCTAGGCCACAGGACAGGAAAGCAAAACTACTATTTCCTGGAACTTCTGAAAAAAGTCGATAAATTTAGATGTAAAAGTTATTTCCTCTCTGCTGAAGAGTGAGAGGACAGCCCTCTGTTAGAAGCTAGGAGGGCGGAACACAGCAAGGTCAGTTTTCAGGCTGCCCTCACAGGGCCCCACTGTGCCTGCCCTGCTTCTAGCCTCTTACCTCTCCCAGGGCGGCTCCCTGGTAAAACTGATTCACTTTTTTTGTTTCGATTTTTGAGACAGGGCTTTTCTGTGTGACAAGCCCTGACTGTCCTGGACTCCCTTTGTAGACCAGGTTGGGCTTGAACTCACAGAGACCTGCCTGCCTCTGCCTCCTGAGCCCTAGGATTGAGGGTGTTGCACACTTGGCAGTTTTACTTTTTATAAAGATTAAAATATTATTGTGGGAAACCTCCCTGATGTGTAAAGACATGTGGAAGTAAAGACTATTTCCTCTAGAGAGTCAACTGTCCAATATCCTCACTAATAATGTTTCTCCAAACCCCTCGCTCTGCTAAAGGAATGTAGACAGAGTCATACAGGAGGAAGGGAGGATGAATGTGAGAGAGACAGGGAGAGAGAGAGAGAAAGAGGAGGAGGCGAGAAAGAAAGATGATAGGTAATAAATAAATAGATGATAAACAGATGGTGGACGGATGGATGGATGGATAGATTGACAGGTGATACATACAGATAGAGATAGATGATAGATAGATGATACATACATATATACATAGATAAGATGATAGATATATAGATAGATTGATAGATGATACATATATACATACAGAGATAGATGACAGACAGATGATAGATAGATAGATAGATAGATAGATAGATAGATGATAGAAAGATAGATAGATAGATAGATAGATAGATAGATAGATAGATAGATAAGATGATAGATACATAGATAAGATGGATACATGGATAAATAGATACATAGATACACATAGATAGACACATAGATAAGATGGATACATGGAGATACATAGATAAGATGATAGATAGATACATACATACAAACAAACATACATACATACATATATAGATACATAGATACATAGATAGAGGATAGAGATGCTAAAATTTATTTTGTAAAAAAAATCTATCACATTTACCTGGAGCTGGGCATGGAACATCACCATGTTGTGTTATGTACATCACTATCCTAAAGACTGCTCACTGACCCCGTGTGACTAAATCATAGTTCACTGGCCAGTCCTTAAATGTCAGACAATGGAGTTCTTTCTGGTTTTCTCTACAATTAGCAACATCCCAATCACCCCTGGTCATGTAACTTCACCAAAGTGCCCAGGTGCTTCCTGCAATCAAATCCCTGCTCTAGAGCCTGTGTCACTGGGTATCCACGAGATTTCTGGAGATAGCTGCGCTCCGAACAGTTGTGCTTCTCCAAGACTTGAAAAGATGGCAGAAGCTGAGCCTGAGTGAAGTCACTTCGATGTGGGGCCCTTGGGGTCTGATTAGGTCATGAAAACACCACCCTCTGGCTAGCACCCTATGAACGAAGTTCAAGGGGACACTAGGGCTCCTTGCATTCACGGAAAAATATTTGGAAGGTATTTATTTTGGAAACAAACCATGACAGGGTTGACTGGGGCGATGTTTTCGCCATCTGTGACCATACCAGAAAACATAAACATCCTTTAAACAGGAATATGAAATTCAAGAAGAACGAAGACCAAAGTGTGGACACTTTACCCTTTCTTAGAAATGGGAACAAAACACCCATGGAAGGAGTTACAGAGACAAAATTTGGAGCTGTGACGAAAGGATGGACCATCTAGTGATTGCCATATGCAGGGATCCATCCCATAATCAGCTTCCAAATGCTGACACCATTGCATACACTAGCAAGATTTTGCTGAAAGGACCCAGATATAGCTCTCTCTTGTGAGACTATGCCGGGGCCTAGCAAACACAGAAGTGGATGCTCACAGTCAGCTATTGGATGGGTCACACGGCCCCCAATGGAGGAGCTAGAGAAATTACCCAAGGAGCTAAAGGGAACTGCAACCCTATAGGTGGAACAACAATATGAACTAACCAGTACCTGGGAGCTCTTGTCTTTAGCTGCATATGTATCAAAAGATGGCCTAGTCGGCCATCACTGCAAAGAGAGGCCCATTGGACTTGCAAACTTTATATGCCCCAGTACAGGGGAACGCCAGGGCCAAAAAGGGGGAGTGGGTGGGTAGGGGATTGGGGGGGTGGGTATGGGGGACCTTTGGGATAGCATTGAAAATGTAAACGAGGAAAATACCTAATTAAAAAAAAAAGAATTAAAAAAAAAAGGAATTTGAATTACATCTCAATAAAGCTGATCAGTCCACAAACCACATGGTGGAACTCATGGCTCCAGCTGCATAAGTAGCAGAGGATGGCCTAGTCAGACATCAATGGGAAGAGAGGCCCTTGGTACTGTGAAGGCTGTATGCCCCAGTGAGGGGATGCCAGGGCCAGGAAACAGGAGTGAGTGGGTTGGTGAGCAGGAGGAGAGGAGAGGGGGTGGGGGAGGGTGCTTTTCGTGGGGAAACCAGGGACAGGGATAAAATTTGAAATGTAAATAAAGAAAATATCCAATTTTAAAAAACAAAAACAAAAAGAAGTTCCTGAATAAAAAAAAGAAAGAAAGAAAGAAAGAAAGAAAGAAAGAAAGAAAAGAAAGAAAGAAATATTTGGGCGGGAGCAAATGGAACAAGCAGAGCAGATCAGAGCGAGTAGGATCTACCAGAGTGAGCAGAGGTCCTGAATTCAAAAATTCCAACAACCACATGATGGCTCACAACCATCAGTACAGCTACAGTGTACTCATATACATAAAAATAAATAAATAAATCTTCTTTTTTAAAAAAGTATGTACTTACATAGAAGATTTGATGGTACCACTATCTTCAAGTAATAATAATTTAAAAATCCATCACTTACATTGTTTTGGTCACATGGTCTCACACACACACACACACACACACACACACACATGAAACCATTGGTGTCTTAGCAGCTTTTCTAATGCTGTGATGAAACTCCATGACCAAGGCAACTTACAAAAGAAAGCATTGGATTGGTCTTATGGCTCCATAGGGTTAGCGTCCATGATGTCAGGTCAAAGGCATGGCGGCAGGAACAGCTGAGCGTTCACATCTCCACCAGAAACAAGAGGCAGAGAGCTCACTGGGGGAGGGTCTGAGGCTTCTGAAACCTCAAAGCCCATGCCAAGTGACACACCTCCCCCAAACAGGCTGCAGCTCCCTATCCATCACGAACACCTCCAACTGGGGACCAAGCATCCAGACATCGCGCCTACGGAGGCCATTCACATTCCCACCAGCACACCCGGACATACAGAAGACCTGAAAAGCATTAGCAACTTGACCCAATTAACATTGGTGGAAAATTCCACCCAACAAAAACAATTCCTTTTCAAATTTATATGGATTTCCTCAAGACAGACCTTATCCTGAGTCACATGATTAAATTTTAACAAATTTAAAAATAACTCCAGGCCTGTGGTCCCATCACTCTGGAGGTATCAAGAGTTCATGACCATCTTCAGCTGTAACACATTTGAAACTAGCCTAGGCTACATTGAGACTAGCCTGAGCTACATTGAGACTAGCCTGGGCTACATTGAAACTGGCATGGGCTACATTGGGTCCATCTCAAAAACTAAACAAACAAGTGAAATACTGAAGTCATATGAGGTCCTCTCAGTATTATTTATGGGATTAGGTTAGAATCGATGACAAAAGGTTATTTAGAAAATCCCCTAAATATTTGGAAGTTAAACAACATACTTCTTAATAATCCCTGGGCCAAAAAGTCAGTCACAGGGGAAAACATAAAATGTTTTGAGTGGAATGAAAATGAAAATACAACCTATTAAAATGAGTGGGCCACGAGGAAGCCCGGGCTGACAGGGAAGCTGACGGCATTGAAGGCTTGTGTTGAGAAAGATGACTGCTTTTCAAATAAACGCCTAAGCTTACCACTTCAGAAACTAAAACCAGCACAAACCAAGCCCAAAGGAGGGTGAGGTAAGGGAGACTAAAACATAAATAGACAAAACTGGAAACAAGAAAAACAAATTCATGACACCAACAAGATGCTTGCTTGTTTTCTGGGCTGCCTGAGGCTAAACACAGGGCACTGGGTGTGCTGGCAAGGGGCGGCCACTGGCCCACAGCATCAGGCCTCAAGATCCTGTTCCTTAAAAAAATATCAAGCCTGGTATGGTGTCCTGTGCCTTTAACCTCAGCACTCAGGAGGCAGAGGCAGACAGATCTCTGTGAGTTTCAGGCCAGTGTGGTCTACACAGTGTCATTCAGGCCAACCAGGGTGGTACATAGAGACCCGCTCAAAAGAAAAAAAAAGTAAGAATGAGTGTGTGTGTGTGTGGGGGGGGGGTGTCTAGGCGTCTGAGCGTGAGTCTATCAACTGTCCATGATTATCGAAACAGTCTCTGTGAATGAGAAACATAGGAGACTTTTTTTCTTATGTGCAATGGTGTTTTGCCTATATGACTGTGTGAGGATGTCAGATCCTCTAAAACCGGAGTTACAGGCAGTTGTGAGCTGCCGTGTGGGTGCTTGGAATTGAAGCCAGGTCCTCTGGAAGAGCAGCCAGTGCTCTTAACCACAGAGCCATCTCTCCAGCTCCAGAAGGAGTCTTCTTATCTGGAAAAGGATGTTTACTCAAAACCTACAGCTTAGTGCTAAAAAGCCAAGTGCTTTGACTCTGTGTTCACCACTAAGGCAAGGATGCCCCCCTTTACATCATCTGAGTGATATAAAGGCATATATATACCCCCCAAAACCTGTGTACAGAGCTTATGGCATCTTTACCAATAACTACCAAAAGTTAAAAACAACCCAACAGGCATCCAGCCGGTGAATGGATGAGCATTTACGTTGTTTGCAATGGAGCATGGCTCAGAAATGGAAGGAATGAATTTCTGATTTGTCAGCACAAATCAAGATGAATCACATTCAATTCCAGAGCTCCTTCTGTAGGATCCCATGTCTCCGACGTCTGTGAGACCAGAAGTTGATAGGGACAGCTAAAGAAAGCCAGGGGGTATGGTTGATAGTCCTGATGTGTCACCGCCAGGTCACCAAGCTCTGTGCACCAGTAAGAATCTGAAAAGTCAGGCAAGATGGCTAGCCTCACTAGGCTGGGTATGGTGGTCACACCATTTTATCCTCAGTATTTGAGGCTGAAACAGAAGCATCAAAATCTAGCCTGGAATACATAATGAGTTTTGAGGCCTCTTGTAAGAAAAAAAAATCGATGGGTGGATAAACAGTCAGACAGACAGGCATTTGGGAATGCTGGTGTCACCTGTAATTCCAGCTCTCGGGAAGTAGAGGCAAAGAGATCGATCAATCCAAGGTCAAACACTGGCTACACAGGGAGTTTGAGGCTAGCCTGGGATACATGAAAGCCTAGCTTTCAAAACAAAACAAAATAGCAACTCCCACTGAGTTAGAAACTTTGAAACAAATCCCACAGGCGCTAGCCACAGACACTTCCCCAGCCCTCTTCCCAGGTAGAGCCTTTAGAAAAGCTTGATTGCCTTTTCTAGATAAAAGCTCCCTGGTATCTGTTTGCAACTGTATCAATTGATTAGTTTGTAAAGGACTGTTAATTTATAATTGAAATCTGTTTGCAACTGTATCTTTTGATTAGTTTGTAGAAATCTGTTTATTTGTAATTGAAAGACTGGGGTACTTTCAACAGTAAGTTCTGGAGAGAAAGTCACCTTCCGGCTCCTGAAGTTGGGGAAGGGTGTCTGCCGATTCTTCAGGGCAGCATGGACATTCATCCTGTGCTCCTTTCCCATTATTTATTGCTTATCTTTTGCAAGGCTCTGCTTTCACTTCATATTACCTCATCGAAGGAGATCTTTCCAATTCGATATTTAAAGGTGACCTATCTCCGAGCACTCGCTTTATTAGTGGCTTCTCTCACTCCTACTCCTTACTAATATTAGCTATTACCGCCCTGAGACATGCACTTCCATCATCCACCGCGATGACATTTCCCTCAGTCTGTCTCAGACTTCCCCTCGCAGGATGACTCACATTACAAAAAGTAACCTGACTTTCCTGAGTTTCCCCCACTTGTGAGAGGTGAGACGGCTGCTCTCTGTCCTCAGACTCTTGCTCCTCTGACCTGACAGCAAGAGACGGGGACACCCCTTGTCTGTCTTAAGATTTTCCATTCCCTAGCCATGGGTGGCTTGGCAAGATCCAATATTTAAAAAGAGGAAAAAACAAATCTTCATGCCCCCTACCCTACCTCTCTATCCTACCCCAATTCCTACCCCACCCTCACCCCCTCCCATCACTACCCCTACCCCACCTCAGGTAAAGCCAATTTCCATCTTCTCCACCTGAGCCAACCCTGTGGATGTAGTCATGACCCCTGAAGTGTCTACTCAGAAGCCAAAAGCACTTACACAAAACTCCAGGCCCCAGAGATGACTTAAGAATGCTCCCACCAAGTCATCATAGATAGAGAATCATCCACAAAGCAGCAGACGTCGGCAGGGATGTGGGGGAAAGGACAACCCTTATTCACCGATGATGGCTGGACCATCAACTGGTTCAACCCCAGTAGAAATTGGTATGGAGTTGCCACAGAAAACTAAAATCAGGACTGCCAGATGACCAGCTGTATCACTCCTGGAGATGTGTCCAAAGGACTACATCCTACCATGGAGATGCCTTCTCATCCTTGGGCACTGCAGCTCAACTCACAGGTGCGGTGAAATGGAATCAGCTCAGGTGTCCGGGATAATAAAAGATGCACAGCGGAGTGTTTCTGCATCAGTGAGACGTGAAACACTGAAATTTGCAGAGCAAAAATAGATGGAACGGGAACACGCATGGAGCGGGTAACCCAGCTCGGAAAAACAAATGCCACCTTTGTCTCCTGTGTGGATCCTAGCTTCTTCCTGTGTCCACATGGATTTCTGTGAGAGTAAATGTGGGTACGTTCTAGGAAAAGAGACATAGGCCCGTGAGGTGGAATAAAGTGACTTATAGGAGAGGAAAAGTATGAGACAACATGTGATCTGAGAGTGAGGTGGGTGGGGGCATGTTAGGGCATGAGAGTTCAGCTGGGATGGGGCCAGGGAAGTGAAAGAGGAGAGAGAGGAGAAAAATCAACCAGAACCAAGTGTGTGTGGAAAGGCTTCAAAGAAACATCTTTGGAGAGAGGCAGAGAGACAAAGAGGGAAGAAGGAGACATGAAAGGGCAGCAAGTGGTGACAGTAAAAAGCCACAGGGAGAACCTGTGAAGGTGGAAAAAGACAGCCCTGGGGGAACAGCCCCTTGCCCTCCGCAAAGACTAGGCTGTAAGAAAAGAGCCATGCACTGGGATGAGACTGACAAGCAGCCATTGGGTCCACGAGTTCAGCCTCCAGTTCTGCACCACCTAGCCACTGTGTGGCCTTGGCCAGGTGGATGGCCCTCAGTAAAGACAAGCTGAATGAATGCCTGGGACATTCCAGGGCTAGCTTCATGTTGAAACTTCAACAGAAACATGGGGAGAGTGGGACAGGGGTTCCGTCATGGGAGTCTGAAGAAACCAAGAAGTGGTTCTGGGAGAATCAAGGTCATGAAGTCATAGAACCTCAGTGGAAAGGGCCCAGGGGTGACCTAACAAAACTTCCCTGCCCAGCAGGAATCCCCTTAGGACATCTTCACGGCCCCTTGGAACTGCTAGGAACAAACTTGCTAGCCCACTGGATGGCTTGTGTTCTCAGGGTTTAACATAGTTGTGACAAACGCTGACACCATTACATACACCAGCAAGATTGTGCTGAAAGGACCCTGATATAGCTGTCTCTTGTGAGGCTATGCCGGGGCCTAGCAAACACAGAAGTGGATGCTCACAGTCAGCTATTGGATGGAACACAGGGCCCCCAATGGAGGAGCTAGAGAAAATATCCAAGGAGCTGAAGGGATCTGCAACCCTATAGGTGGAACAACAATATGAACTAACCAGTACCCCTGGAGCTCGTGTCTCTAGCTGCATATGTATCAGAAGATGGCCTAGTCGGCCATCAGTGGAAAGACAGGCCCCTTGGTCTTGCAAACTTTATATGCCTCAGTACAGGGGAACACCAGGGCCAAGAACTGGGAGTGGGTGGGTAAGGGTGTGTGGGGGGAGGGTCTGGGGGACTTTTGGGATAGCATTGGAAATGTAAATGAAGAAAATACTTAATTAAAAAAATAAATAAAAAAAAAGTAAATCTGGGAATTAAAAATGAAAAAAATATATACATACAAACAATATTATATAAACTGAAATGCTTATATTTATGTCTATCGAAAATATATGTTGAATATGAAATACAAACTTATATTTTTAAATAAAATTCTAATCTAAAAAAAAAAACCCAGTTGTGAAACTCGCTCTTAAATGAAGACAAGATCAATTCCAATTTAAGCATCAAAACCTGATGTGGGGAGAGGGAGCTGCTTGCTTAGGTCTCCAGAGGCTTGGAAGGCTAAAGTGTAAGAATTCATCTAAGGTCATGAATTCAAGGACAGCATGGGAAATAGGGACTAACACAAACACACTCACACACACACACACACACACACACTTGGGGCTAGAGTAACAGCTCTGAGGGTAAAGAGCTTGCTACACAGCACGAGGACCCCAGTTGGGAACTCCAGAACCCACACAAAGCCGGGCACGGCTGCATCTGTAATTCCTATGGCAATACGGGAAACAGAGACAGGAAAACTCCCAGAAGCTCGTGGGCCACCCTGCCCACACATAGTTATACAGTGACGATTAACAAGAGACCCTATCCCAAACAAGCTGGAAGGCCAAGACCAGCAACCAAGATTGTGCCAGGCCTGACCTTCACATATGTGCCCTGGCATGGGCACACCTTGTACACAGACACACACACAGGAGGGAGGAGGGACACAGTGGGGATGGAGGGAACTTTTTTAAAGGTTTGGGCTGGGACTGTGTCTCTGTGTTAGAAGGAGGGTTTTGCTTGCATGGAGTCCGTGCTTGGCTCTCCTCACTGGAACGCAGCTGTGTACGTTGTGGAGTAATGAAGAACACAGCTTTTCTGTCTCCCCTAGCTGTCTGTTCTTTGACATGTAATAAGCTTGTTGGTATTCAATGAATTAACAGATGTTTAAAGACTCCCTTGAATGTGTCATATGTAGGGTTAAAGGGACAGAGCCCACCTCCAGGTTAAAAAATAAGTAAATCTCACTGAGCAGAAAATCTCCCCAATCTTTGGGCTTGCTCTAAGCAATCCCCACCCAGGAAAAAATCCTCCCCTCAAAACCCTATATAAGCCAGAGCCAGGCTGCCTTTCCCTTCTGAGCGGAGACACTTCTATTGGGGAAACTTTTGCTCTCAGAGCCGAAACACCTACATTGGGGAAGCCTTTCCCTCCAGAGCTGTAACACAGCATATTGGTGTGTGGAGTTAGCTAGAAAACTCTTTCAGAAATTCTATTCAAGTGTAGGAGAGAGAAAGCATATCAAGTCACGTACTAAGAGAGTTATTTCAGTTTTGGGTTTGTTTGTTTTTGTTTTGGGTGTTTTTCTGTAGGTTTTTTTTTTTTTTTAATGCATGCGCGCATGCAAATGTGCATGTGCAGTTGTGTGTGAAGGCCAGAAAGGACATCAGATTCTCTGGAGCCGGAGTTAAGAGCATCTTGTGACGGTAAATGTCCTTGAGCGCTCTGGCAGAGCAGCAAGGGCTCTTAAGTGCTGAGCTGTCTCTCCAGTTGCAGGGTTAGGACACTTTAACAGGCAAGGTCTACTAGAAGGCCTTTGGGGCTGTTAAGGCTGTCTACGATGGCCTTACAGGAAATCTCCTGAGAGCGGTATTTCTCACATCAAGCCTCACCAAAAACAGGGTTCTAAGCGACCCCGAATTCTCTGCTAGTTGTTCTGCTTCCGGTTTGATTACCCGTTTCCCTGCCTCTCCGACATTTCAGCCACAGTGCATCACCGGGAAGCCCTAACGATCCTCCATAGTGAGTCAAGCTCGCACTGTGTCTGAGTCCCGCAGGAATGGGACCCTTGAACTTGGGCATGCGCAACCATATGGATGCCGCGGGGGACTGTGGGAAGGAGAGCTGACCTGAGTTCTCCGCTCAAGGCTCGCTCCCCAGCCCTGAGGCGAGCTGCCCTGAGGTGAGGCAGCTGGAGGAAGTCAAGCCTCTACCTAAAAGTGTGCTTTGGAGAAAGTGAGGCAGGGGGACACCTGCAGAAAAGACTGGAGAGAACTGATGAGAAGAGCAAATGCAGAACATTATTTTAAAAAAAATAGCTAAGTCAAAACCAAGGAACAACTTCATTTTCTTTTATTTACTTATTTTATTTTATTTATTTAATGTATATGGCTATACTGTTGCTGTCTTCAGAGACACCAGAAGGTAGCATCAGATACCCATTACAGATGGTTGGGAGCCACCATGGGGTTGCTGGGAATTGAACTCAGGACCTCTGGAAGAGCAGCAGTCAGTGCTCTTAACCGCTGAGCCATCTCTCCAAGCCCAACAACTTCATTTTCAAAATAGCCTAATAGTGACCTGAAAAGACCCTTCATCCAAGTAGATTTTACACTGGGTTTGTGGTCCCTGTGTGTGATCCCAGCATTCAAGAGGCTAAGGACCAGGAGAGGCTCAAGCCAACCTGGCCTTCTCAAGAAGATGAATGAGGCCATAAAAGCACGAGTCAGCTGGCGATAGAGCCAGCGGGAGAGCACTTAACTCGCCTCTCCTGAGGTCCTGACTCAAGCCTCCCCAGTCCTCCCTCTCCCAGATGATTGGTCACTAGGCAATTACTAATTAAATTAAGAAGCAGCTCTATAAGGTCATTGACCTTATTAAAATGTAAATGTTAATGACACCAAGGGCTAGCTAGCCGGAGTACAAAATAGCCCTTGAAACTTTGCAGACAGTTCCCAGTTCCCTGGAAAGTGAGTCCTCTGCACCAGCCAACCATTGCGTCAACCGGTATTCCCCCAAGCACACAACGGAGGAAACTGCTGATGGCCGAATTGATGTCTGTGACAAACATTTATAACAAATGTCCATTGGCTGCTAAGTGGGTGGATGAGCAGCTCGTGGAGCAGCGAAAGAACCAGCTATGGATGCAAGCGGCCGCAGCAGCAGCAGCAGCAGCAGCAACAGCAGCAGCAGCAGCAGCACAGGCAACTAACTGTCTTCAAAATAGCAAAAGGCAGGACCTAGAAGACTATACACTTCAGGTCCTCTTTACATGCAGTTATTTAAAGACATGGCCAGGGTGCTGGAGAGATGGCTCAGTGATTTAAGAGTATTGGCTGCTCTTCCCGAGGTCCCAGGTTCGATTCCCAGAATCCAAGTGGCCCCCTCATAACCTTTTGTAATTCCAGTTTCAGGGATGCCAGTTCCCTGCTGGCCTCTGAGAACATCAGCCACACATGGTATTCATAGATGTACATGCAGGCAAAGCACACACACATACATACATACATACATAAATGTATGTCCTGACAAGAATAACAGCAAATCAAAGGTTACCAGGGAGAAGGAACTAAAGGGAGAGGTGACCCCCCCCCAGAGGGACAAGGAACTTAGCAATCATTTAGAGATAGTCTGTCATGCCAGATAGGTGAACAGACAACTCCATACATTTGCCAAGACTCACCAAATTGTACATTTAAAATTGGTGAATTTTATCACATGGATTATACCTAAATAAAGTCAGCATCCTAAACAACATACACAAAACCTCTGACTTTCCAGCCACTGAGATCACAACGAGAGCTGGAGGGAAGGAAGGTTTCTGTTTCTGTGGCCACTGCAGCATTTTCAAGCGTTTTTCCTTAAACCTTCCCTCCCTCCCACCCCATCCCCGACAGCTCTGTCCTGACCACAGTTGCTCTCCTAGGACATCAGCTGAGACTCTCTGTTACTCTTCTTAAAGGGTTTTGGCCATGCTCAGAAAAGTATTGGGTGGGGGCTGGCAAGATGGCTCAGTGGCTAAGGATGCCAACTACTCTTCCGAAGGTCCCGAGTTCAAATCCCAGCAACCACACGGTGGCTCACAACCATCTGTAACGAAATCTGATGCCCTCTTCTGGAGTATCTGAGGACAGCTACAGTGTACTTTCTTTTTAAAAGAAGAGAAGAGAAGAGAAGAGAAGAGAAGAGAAGAGAAGAGAAGAGAAGAGAAGAGAAGAGAAGAGAAGAGAAGAGAAGAGAAGGTGGCTCTCAGCCACCTGTCAGCATGTAATTTCCAGGCTGTGCTAGCAATGGGCAGCCCTGCCCTGAGGCCTGTCGCTGAGAGCCCTCATGTGGACGTTGATCTTCATCCTTTGCCTTCTGAGGTTGCCTGGTGGATTGCTCCGCCAAGGCAACGTTGAGGGGAGCAGTACCCCACAAACCATGGGCTAGAAGAGAGCAGTGAACAGTCACGTGGACTTGGCAGACATCGTGGCTGGGGAGTCAACGCTCAACCTTAGAAAAGACTTGGCCAGCCGAGAGACCCGTCTGCTGGTTTTCCCACAAATGCCAATAGCCAGTGAGTGTCAGAATTCCCTTAACTATTCTGCTTTAAAAAAAAAAAAATGTTTAAACCCTTTCTTTTTTTTTATTCTAGTCTCCCCAAGTCTTACACACACACACACACACACACACACACACACACACACATACACTTCCCAATAGTGAACCTCTTTAAAGTGTAGTTGTCCCCAATTCTGATATATCAGAGACCCAGAGGGAAAAAGCTGCTCAGAGCTGTCCCACGTGAGATATGCCACCACAGGGTTCTGAGGAGCGGCTTCGCCGACAGAGCTGGGGCCACCTGCCTGTCCTTTCGCCAACCAGAGGCCTGTCCAGCCACCTTCCTGCAGGTCTTGGTTCGATATAGCTGTCAACTTGATCCAGTCTAGAGCTGTCATTATCCAGACAGAAGGTTAGCCTGTGGCCAAGGCTGTGAGAGGTTGTCTTGACTAGTGATTGACGTGAGAAGGCCCAGCCCACTGGCCAAGGTAACCCCCCTAGGCAATGATTGACGTGAGAAGGCCCAGTCCACTAGCCGGGTACCTTCCCTGGGTAGTATTCCTAGCCTGTAAAAGGAAGCCAGTTAAGCATGAGCCAGCAGCAACCCTATCGGCCTCCGAGGTTTCTGCTCCTGCCTGAGTGTCTGACTGACTTCCCTCCGTGATGAACCATGAACTGCCGTGGTGAGATGGAACCAGCCCTTTCCTCCCTGGGTTGCTTGTGGTCCTGATTGCTTCATCACAGCGCAGAGGGAAACTAAGCTACAGCTCGCCCCTTGCCCCTCCCTGTTCACACCTAAAGCACTCCAGGGGCTCCGCTAAAAGCCCCAGATAATGGAGATTCCCAGGAATGAAACCGTGGGATACAAGAGAACCTGACAGCAAAGGATCCAGAACCCGAGATGCCACTTCCTACCAATGCCACCTGTCATAGCAGGAAACAGTGGGGGAGTCCCTCAGGCGGTCTGAGTCACAAACGCCGCCCACGCCCACAAAGCCTAGAGGACACACCTGTGAGGATCAGCACGTGGCCCTGGCAGAAACTCAGAGCCTGGTTCTTCCCCACGCCTGTTTTCGGAGGGAAGGCAGAACAAGAAGGCAGACCCCCTAAACCTGATGGGACTTAATTACACCTAGCTTGTTACTGTGTTTCTGTCTCAGTGGATCTATTAAAACCAGACTAAGTCGGCCGAGGGCTGGGATCCTCAGCTGCCCCCCACTCACCCTCATGGTGAAGATGCGGTAGTTGCTCGTGCGGCTTCTATGAGGGAAGGCTTCTGTGGAGAGCGCTGCCTGTGAATGGTGGGCCCTAGATTAAAATGGGGTCTAAACAAGCCTCGAGACATTACACCCACTCCCTCCTGCCCAACACAGCCTGCTAAGGACTCCCTTAAGTCATATTAAAACTGAAGGTACACTGAGGAGGCTGAGGCAGGAGGATTACTAAGTTTAAGTTTGACGTTGGGCTGGGCTACATAATGACACACTGGTTGCTTGTTTGGTTGGTTGGTTTTGATGTTGCTTTCTTGCTTGTTTGCTTGCTTGCTTGCTTCTTCTTTTTTTTTTTTTTAAAGTACATTGGGAATGCTCTGGATGGCCCGTGGATCCGCTCCCACCTCCACAACAACTGCCCTCAATCTGCTGGCCTGGCTTGTCTCATTGCATGATGACACATGAAGAAGCCAGGTGCTTATGTAATGGTGTTTGTTACCTGAGAAGATTAAAAATACTACTAATAATAATAATGGCAGCCTGGGGTCTGTTGTTGTATCCTTGCTGCATGGGCAGATGTGTGTACAGGCTGGGAATGCAAAGAATGGAGAAAAGACTTCTAGTCAGAGGAAGAAGCCAACGTTCGCCTCTGAGAATACGGCAGCTAAAATCAAGTGGATTATAAAGCAGAGGATCTGAGTCACCAGCACACACTAGGTGACAGATCGTGTCACCTGTAAAGGCCAGGGACAACCGAGCAGGGGAAAGAGGAGCTGGTGACAAGAGGGACGCAGACATGGTGAAGTGCCTGATTCTGAGACGGGAGGTTACCCCAGCGGATGCAGAAGACTTCAGTGTCCTCACCTGGGTTTTATTAAGAGGTGGAAAGGCTCAGGTCAAGAGAGCAGAGGAGAAAGAAACTGTGTTGCTGACTCAATGGTAAGGCAGTGTTGAGGGGTGGGCGGATCCAAGGCTTCCCCTGAGGCCCTGATGTATGGAACACCTCTTCCCTGGAACCTTTAACATGCTTGGCAGAGCTGGTAATGGCCTGGGACTTGGGACCTAGGTCTTAGGGGGAGCTACAGCTATCAGTCACAAGGCTGCTGTGTCCTTCATAATATTCCTGAGGTACCCTGTGTTGATTAGCTTCTGGCTTGGTCCCGTTACTTGAGAGTTTCTGCTGATTTGGTCCCATTTCTACCCTGGAGCTAACGTACAGATTTTCCTAAAAGGCTTGCTTGGTGCAGACAAAGCTTGTGCCAGACCTCACTTGGTTAAGTGCTTTTCCCGAGAACTCTAGCGAAAGAAGTCTAGATTGGCTCACCTTGCCTTCTGAGACAGTTTGAAGGCAGGCATCCTCTTCCTCAGACACACAGGAAGTCACATACTCCTCAGTCCCAGGGGACTCTGGCTTCCTCCTGGGGAGAAGCCTTCCTGTGGTTTCCGGAAGTCTAAGATGAGAAAGAAGGTCCCTTGTCCCCGCTGTGTCCAGCCACTGTTCCCCACTGAGGATCATCAGATGGCCAGATTGCTAGTAGCCATGATGGAGGTTACTAAGCTAAGAGAAGACCCTGTGTCCATGCCCTGTAAAGGTCAGAGAGGGAATAGGAACCCAGCCCTGGAGCTAACCTGCCACCGCACGGACACTGTGAGCGTGGGAACCAGGCACCTACACACAATGCTTGCCTTTGGGTTCCTGCTGTCCATCCCTGGCCACTACAGCAGTGCCGTGGCCATGGCTGGGGCACTTTAGCTCCAGCAAGAATCCCCTATCTCAGTTCTGAAAACCAGAAGTCCAGCTGCAAGGCACAGTTCCCTCTGGGGACTCTGGGAAGGAAGGAGAGATTCATCTCCTTCCAATTCCAATGACTGACACTACTCCTCAGCCTGACAATATCACTCTAACCTCATGGCCTCTTCCTGTGTCTGTCTCTTCTGGGGCTTGCAAGGGATTTCCGTTGGACCCAGGGCCCAGACAGTCACCAAGAATGATCTCATTTCCAGCTCCTTGATCTCTGAAGACCTTTTCTTTTTTTCCAAGCAAAGCCACACTGTGGTGACATTTTTGAGAATTCTGGAATTTGGTTTTCTTTTTTCTTTCTTTCTTTCTTTTTTTTTTTTTTTTTTTTTTTTGGTTTTTCGAGACAGGGTTTTCCTGTGTAGCCCTGGCTGTCCTGGAACTCACTCTGTAGAGCAGACTGGCATCAAACTCAGAAATCTGCCTGCCTCTGCCTCCCAAGTGCTGGGATTAAAGGCCTGCGCCACCACTGCCGGGCTGGGTTTCTTTAAAAACAACAACAACCAAGCACAGAACTATCACACGACTGTGCTTTGGTTTTAATCCCACGTGTGGGATGTGGGTGGCTTCAGACTGTCCACAGCAGCTGACTGTGATCTGCCTCCTGCTCCAGCGGAAGCATGGCTTTGCCAGCTGCAGATAATTTTTGTAACAGTGTGACATTTGGAATTCTGGAAACTTTTCAGAGGATACATAAATGCTAGGGCCCTAAGAGGCAGCGTGGTTGGTGTTGGTTGTTCAGGGAGGTTAGTTGTGATTTGTTAGTGGCTGTGGTCATAGAAGAAACAAAAGGAAAACAATTAGATTCAGGGATTTTCCTAATTCCTCTCTCTCCTCTCTCCTTGTTTCTCTTCTATCTAGTGTGAAACTAGGGGGGATAAAGGGTAAGAAGAAAAAAACAAAAACTGCCAAAGGCCAGCTACACCACACCTCAGGAAGTTGCCAGAGCCTCTATAGGTAAAAGTTGCTTATCCATGAGGCCAGTCTCCCTGGCACCCAAGAACTGTCACATCTTTGCTCAGAACAAGCTTTCTAGATCCTAACATGTCCACAGAGGAAAAATGGCAGCCTGGACGCCGCCCTCTTCAGCACCACCACAGGACCACAAGAGGAGACTGTAGAGAGGAGGAGATGGGAGGTTGTGGATAAGAAGAAAAGTCAAGGAGACCCAGCTGGTCGGTTATGGCTCATCTTATTTCCTGCTGGAAACGGCACCGCAGGAAAGTTACCATGGCTGCCGGATGAGTCCCCACAGCTGGGAAGCAGCCAGCAAGAAGACAAGATGGACTTCCAAGCACAGAACAATTATGCAAACTCCACTATGTTTACAGAGGCTTGATGGGTGAGCAGGCAGCATGTCTGCCTGGCACCTGTGTTAGTGTTGGGAACTCAGAGGGGCTACTTGTGGCTGTCCGTTCTTTGCTGCCTATGGCAGCAATGGCTTTGCTGTGAATATCTGAAAGTGGGCATTTTAGAGCAGCCATCCCAGGATACTGGTAGCTGCTGTGAGTAGATCACAGTGTGTTTTCCAGGCCTTTTCTAA
This sequence comes from Mus musculus, assembly GCF_000001635.26. NCBI lineage: Eukaryota > Metazoa > Chordata > Mammalia > Rodentia > Muridae > Mus > Mus musculus. The sequence continues at coordinate 120,698,336 of NC_000074.6, read as the reverse complement.
GCTCACAACTTGCTCTCTGGAGGGTCCCATTGGCTCGCCCTCACTCAGGCTGGCTTCCCAGTTAGATTCTCAGTTCTGTCTCTTTCTTTAAAGTAAATGTTTGGGAGGCTGGAGAGGTGACTCAGTGGTTAAGGGCACTTGCTGCTCTTGCAAAAGACCTGGGTTTAATTCCCAGCATCCTCCATGGAGGCTCACAACCATCTTTAACTCCAGTTCCAGGGGCCCCTGGTGCCCTCTTCTGGCCTCTATGGGTACTGCATGCACACAGTGTACAGGCATGTGTGTGTGTGTGTGTGTGTGTGTGTGTGTGTGTGTGTGTGTGTGTATGAATATTATCTTGGACTCTCTTCATGCACATGGTTCTTGTGCTTTCTGAGACATTTGATTCTTGAGTTATAGCTGCCACCAAGGGCCTGAGCTGAGAGTCCGGCCTCCGTGTATCAGCGTTGTGCAATCAGGGCTATAAAGAGATGCTCAGAAAATAGCTTCTCCAGCAGGCTTCCTTCCTGTGGCTGATTTCATGTAGACATGTCACAACTATGGGGGGGTGGGGAGGGGGGGCGGGGGGAACGAGAGGTTAAAGAGTATGCAGGATTTGCTGAAAAGGTTATTTCTTATTAAAAAAAAAAAAAAAAAAAAAAAAAAACTCTGCCCTGTCAAGTGGTGAGAGAACAACCAGGCAGATTCCACCCGCTTTGTTCCCTAAGTCTGGGATGATAAAGGAGCCTGGCTTCAGTAAGAGTTCCACACCTACGCCACCAACCATCTCCCAGCCCTGACACCACCAACCCAGCTTCCCAGCGCTGCAGAAACTCTTGTGGGGTGTCTGGGTGTTCAGTGGGTGTGTCCCACCAGGACAGTGTATCTGGTGGATGAAGATGGGACTTGAACTTAAGGACTAGGCCTCCTCCCTGCTTGCAGCTCTCTGTGGCACTTGCTCGCTGTCCTCCGCAGAGCAGCTCCTGTGCCTGTGTCCCTTCCTCTGTTCCTCTTGAGCAGTAACTGAGTAGGGTCCCGGTCTAGCATGGCGCTTTCCTTCTTCTGTCTCTCTAGCGATGCTCTTCTGTGGCCCTCAGCATCCAGCACTGTGGCAACAGCTCTTCTCCCCCGGCTGGCTCGCCCTCTGGCTGCTTGCCAGGCATTTTGGTCTGCGGTGTCTGGAGCGTCTCTACACATCTAACTGTCGCTTTGTTTTTCTCTCTTCTGCTCTGCACTTCATGGGTTGAAAATTCATGCTTTGGCAGGAGTGTGGTGCCCGGCACTCTTTAGCTCTGTGAGTTCAAGGCCAGCCTGGTTTACATGGATAGCCTGAGTTGCATAGAGAGACCCTATCTCAAAAAAAAAAAAATCCTGTTTCCACCAGTTCTGGCATGGAGCATTCTCACGCTGACACCGCACTTGGCTCCTTTCTGTGGAGCTCTGACTGAGATTGGAGCTGAGCCTGTCTTCATAGGGTTTCATGATGGAACTGGTGTGGCCCTCACCCTACCAAGCTTTGCCACTATTTCCATGGTAACTATGTAAAACATTATTTTACATGGTAACTATGTAATACATTGTTTCCTGGGAAAATAATGTTTCCTGTTGATCTAATGTAGTATTGTCACAGATGAAGCAGATGGAAGTTGTTGGCCACATCCAGACCCCAATCTAAGTGACGAAATCCATCTGGACAGCCGTCCAACCCTTTAACCCTAGAAGGACCAGGAGCGTGGCGAGTAAGGCTTTGCAGCCCGTCCCCTCTCTGTCACAGCTGCTGGATTCTGAGTGCAGACGCAGCTGTGGAGGATGTCAGTGAACGGGAGAGCCTGCTGTGCTCCATTCTGAGAGCAGGTGACAGATGTGTGGCTGTCTGTCAGATGCTGAGCTGGTCTTGTGCCTTACACAAGCAAACACTCTCTCAAAGATGCCTGGAAGCCTTCTCGGACGCTTTGAGTAGTAGAGAGCTTACTGCTTCATAAGGACCTCAAATAAGCAGAGCTGTTAGGGATAAAGTGAGCCTGAAGCCACACTTCTCAGTGTGATCCTCCCCCAAACCTCACTGAGGGGAAGGAGGGGCAGACAGGGAAGAGTCTGAGCCACTTAGGCTCATCTCTTGTACCTGCATGCTCCTTGGGAAAGTGGGTTGAGAGGTAGGGGGCATGCCCACCGTCACTGAGGTTTAATTGAGCAAGCCTGCAGTCACATGAAGACTTGCAGCCACTGAATTTCTGCTTCCCAAGTTGATGCTCACTGCACCCAGATGACAGGCTTTCCTGTCTTAAACCAGCGATGATGAGGTAGGCACTATGGGGGTGTGGCGAGTAGCTTAGGTTGAGTTTGGGTTGGGTTGGGTTGGCAACAGGCCGTTGTTATCCAAGCCGGACTGCAGCTTTAGGCCCCAAGCATTCTCCTCTGCCTTCTGTCTGGCTGTGTCTACAAGCATGCACGCACCTTGTGCCCACCAGGTTTACCTTTTAACATCGTAATAAGCAGACACAACCTGGGCTGTAGAGGTAGCTTAGTAAAGTGCTTTCTGTGCAAGCATGAGGACCTGGGTGCAGATCCCTAGCAAACATTAAAAAGCCAGGTGTGGCAACACATGGCTGTAATCCTGGTGCCGGGGAGGCAGAGACGAGCAGACCGATGGAGTTCACCAGCCAGTCTAGACAATCAGTGAGCGTCAGGTTTAGAGAGAAACCTTGTCTTAAGAGAGGACTGTAGAAAACAACAGAGAAAGACATCTGACGTTGACTCTGGTTTGCGCACATAATGAACATGTAACAACAGTATACATGTGTGAGCATGTGTACATGACATACACTACACACATGAACGTGTGTGCACAACATATACAACACACACATACAATAGGAGTGAGTGTCTTTTGGTAGAATTCATTCTAGGGACTCCTCTCTAGTCTTGCAGGTCAAGTGGCTTCTTGTAGAGACGTTTGTTGCCCTTGGCCTGTGGGTTATCCACATGAAACTCAGGCGGGGTCTGCTGTCTACCTGCTGTGATGTTCCCAGGGAAGCTGGCAAAGACCTGGAGCTGAGCCCACAGCACACTGTGTCTATAGCAGCCCCATATGCCACTCCGACTAAATCACCATTGGCCAATGTAAGGACACGGTCCAAGTGTAAACACAAGATTCCCTTGCTCTGTGTACACCTTGCACATAGAAGCTGACAGGTAATTTATATAGTATCCATAATTGTGAGCAGGAAACTCATGATCTGGCAGGGTTTTCTACTGTCATCATACCTGTAAAGATGAAGATGATGGCTTCCACAATTGTACCAGAGTTGGTGTGAGGCATCTTGAGTGTCTGGCCCCGGTCTAGGTGAGACAGGCTGATCTCATTCCTTATGGCGGCACCTGAGTTCAGAACATGAAGGAGACGCCACCAACTGTTCGCTTAGACTCTGTGGTTACACATGAGGGAATGCATCCTGTCCTAGGAGGGAATTTCCTGAGAGAGTTGAAGCCCACCAGAGCCTTCCCTCTTTGGGTGCATCTGGCACTGTGGGGGTGTGCAGGTATAGGATGGTTGTGGGAAGTACTTATGGAAAGAGGAGCAGGTGAGCTCACGGAGGGACAGCAGGGGTCACCTGTCAGCTTGGAGTATATGAATATATGTGCCTAAGAGAACACAGATCTTCTCCTTGACAGAGAGTCTGCAGGCCAGGCCCAAAAGGAAGAGAAAAATGGACCACGGTGCATCTGTGGAAATTGAGAAACTGCCCACAGGATCTATTCCTCATCTCAGACCTTGAACCCAGGCTCCTTCAGGGTAGAAAGGTATCCTGGGCTCACTGTTTTTGAGTGGGGCAAACACTCTGCCAGGCAGGAGGACATCCACACTTCTTATCCGGGTTTGCAAGTCTGCTGCCTGCCACGCAAAGTGCAGTGGGCGGAGTCTGTAGTGGGCGGAGTCTGCAGTGGGCGTGTCCCATAAGTAACTATCCTTGAGAGACAAGGCTCCTTGGAACTTACTCTTGGAAGGTAAACGTTCCAACAAAACGAAGCCCTGTGAACTCCGCTGGCGGCACTTTGTCATCGCTGGCAGGAAACCTTCAGAGACTGCAGCGAACTGCCTCTTAATCCTGTCAGGCAAGGTCAGTAGCTGGGTGCAGGCTCCATACACAAGCCAGAGCCCCCAACAGTCTATCCATCTCCCCAACACTACAGGAGTTAAACTGTGCCTGACCCTCCAAAACACACAGACACATAAACAGTGGGAGATAAGACAGCCCGGCTCTGCTCCACTCTGGGGAAAGAGATGAAGAGCCTTGGCGTGAGGGGTAGCCTCGCTGTGAAGGCGCTTGTTAGCCCAGCCCCTCCCAGCAGCTGCCTTTGCGGTGGCGTTGGAGGACAGTGTTCTTGGCCCAGAAACTATAGAGTATAGGGTCAAAGTCATAAAGTTCAGAAGCAGAGAGAGGCGCCGCCCAGGAGCACGCTTGAAAGCAGACACCGGTCTGTGCACGGCTGTGTGGCTGCCAACAGTCTAAGAATGGTGTAGAGACTACAGAGACAAAGTTTGGAGCTGAGACGAAAGGATGGACCATCTAGAGACTGCCATATCCAGGGATCCATCCCATAATCAGCTTCCAAACGCTGACACCATTGCATACACTAGCAAGATTTTGCTGAAAGGACCCAGATATGGCTGTCTCTTGTGAGACTATGCCGGGGCCTGGCAAACACAGAAGTGGATGCTCACAGTCATCTATTGGTTGGATCACAGAGCCCCCAATGGAGGAACTAGAGAAAGTACCCAAGGAGCTGAAGGGATCTGCAATCCTATAGGTGGAACAACAATATGAACTAACCAATAACCTCCCGGAGCTCGTGTCTCTAGCTGCATATGAATCAGAAGATGGCCTAGTCAGCCATCAGTGGAAAGAGAGGCCCATTGGTCGTGCAAACTTTATATGCCTCAGTACAGGGGAATGCAAGGGCCAAGAAGTGGGGGGGGGGGAGTGGGGAGGGGGAGCGTGTGGAGGACTTTTGGGATAGCATTGGAAATGTAAATGAAATAAATACCCAATTAAAAAAAAAAAAAAAGAATGGTGCAGAGACATCTCCAGGGTGGAGAAAGACAAAGGGACAGACAGAAACTGACATGGGTGTCCTTGAAAGGAGGAGGACTAGGTGTTCCTACCCAAAAGGCCCAGACTTGTGGCTGAGGATGTGGCCCGGGGCTCAGCAGTGGAGTGTTTAGCTAGCATGCACAAGTCTCCAGGCGGCAGCACTGCAGAAGATCAAAGGTCAAAGTGGAAGCCAGACAGCAGTGCCCTGTGCTGGGCAGCCTGGAGAGTGGCTTACTGATGTCCCCAATGAGATGGGGACACGGGGACCTTCTGTCAGAAACCAGAAGCCTTGGACAGGAGAATTTTTGAGGATTGGAAACAGATTACCGGGGTGTCATGGGGTGGCAAGTGCTGATCAAGTGACAGATAGCAGGATGCTGGGACAGGCCAGCCGAGAACACCAAGAGGAGTTCTCCCCCCAGGCCTGAGGCCACTGCCCCTACAAAGGAGATGCCACAACTGCCCTCGATTGGCATCTAGAAGCCAGAGGGAATGGTTCTCTCATTCCCAGAATCAAGAAGAGCCAGTAGATCCATGTACCCAAAGCGAATGACAAGTTTCCACAGAACTGGTCAAGATGACCCTGTCTGCTTGAATGGTGCAGCTGAGTGTGAGTTGTGCGGCTGTGAGATTGTGTGGCTGTGAGATTGTGTAACTGTGTGGCTCAAGAACTGCCCAAGGCTATGAGGTCACACCCAGTTTGATTATCATCGACCTCACAGCTACTATCCACATATAAGAAAATGCGCACTATGTTTCTCTTTTCTGGATCTGAGATACCTCACATGGGGTGGTTTTTATTTTTGTTTGTTTTGGAGACAGGGTTTCTCTGTGTAGCCCTGGCTGTCCTGGAACTCACTCTGTAGACCAGGCTGGCCTCAAACTCAGAGATCCACCTGCCTCTGCCTCCCCAGTTGCTGGAACTTAAAAGCGTGCGCCGCCGCCGCCACCACCACCTGGCTATGATTTCACCACCACCTGGCTATGATTTCATTTTTTTGTTAACAGCTGAGTAACACTCCATTGAGTAAATGTACCAAGGGCCATCTAGGTGGTTTCTGATTTCTGGCTATTCCGACTAAAGCAGCAATGAAACATGGTTGAGCAAGTGTCTCTGTGGTAGGATGAAGCATCCTTTGGATACATGCCCAAGAGTGGTACAGCCAGCTCCTGAGGTAGATCAACTCCCGTCTTCCCCAGGAATTTCCATATTGATTTCCACTGTGGCTGTACAAGTTTTCATTTCCACCAGCAATGGATGAGTGCTCCCCTTGCCCCACTTCTCAATGGATGAGTGCTCCCCTTGCCCCACTTCTCCATGGATGAGTGTTCCCCTTGCCCCACTTCTCCATGGATGAGTGCTCCCCTTGCCCCACATCTCCATGGGTGAGTGCTCCCCTTGCCCCACTTCTCCATGGGTGAGTGCTCCCCTTGCCCCACATCTCCATGGGTGAGTGCTCCCCTTGCCCCACTTCTCCATGGGTGAGTGCTCCCCTTGTCCCACTCCTCCATGGATGAGTGTTCTCCTTACTCCACTTCTGCATGGGTGAGTGCTCCCCTTGCCCCACTCCTCCATGGGTGAGTGCTCCCCTTGCCCCACTTCTCCATGGGTGAGTGCTCCCCTTGCCCCACATCTCCATGGGTGAGTGCTCCCCTTGCCCCACTTCTCCATGGATAAGTGCCATGCTGAGAGGTCTGAGATGAAATCTCAAAGCAGTTCTTATTTTGACTAAATGATTTTTCTTTTCTTTTCAGAGGGGAGCAGAGGGAGACTCGGCACAGAGTTTTCTCTGTGCACCCTTTGCTGTCCTGGAACTCACTCTATAGACCAGGCTGGCCTCGAACTCAGAGATCCACCTGCCTCTGCCTCCTGAGCATTTGGCTTAAGGGCCTGCACCAGCACTGCCCAGCTAGGAGATTTTTTCTTAATTAGATCTTTTGAAGTGGGAAGACCCAGCTTTAATGGGCTCTTTTTAGGTGATAAGATCTGCTCTAGATCTGGGCCATACCTTTGTGGCTGCCTACGTAAAGGGCGTGGAAGAGGGAAGCACCTGTTCTTTGCCTGCTTGCGCTAGCTCTGCCTTTTCTGGCATGAGGGTCTACCTCTTTGAGATCCAAATGTATACTGAAGACCAATTGAGACAGCCAGCCTTGTGGGCCAGATTCTTGGACTTCCCATTGGTAGACAGCCATTGTTGAACTATCTGGACCATAGCCTGTAAGCCTCTCTAAAAAAAAAATATATATATACATATATATATATATATATATATATATATATATACACACACAACACACATATATATCATATAATATGTAATATGATATTGGGATATTATAGTATATAATATATTGACATAAATATAATAACATCTCATATATATATGTGTGTGTGTGTGTGTGTGTGTGTTCTATCAGTTCTGTTTTTCTAGAGAACCCTAATATACCCATCCAGCACTGTACTGGGGCCTGGGTATGGTGTTTGGATATGGCCCCTTGGGAGGTGATAATTAACACTGTGTCCATCTCTGCCTCTGAGCCAGCAGCAGCATGACGTTGGTAGGAAGTCAGTCAGCCACGGAGTGAAGGTTGACAGACACCACAGCAACAGCCCTAGGCATCCAGGGCTTTCTCCAAGAAAGCCAGTCATCAGAACTCAGCACGTCCCAAGTGATCTCCCAGAAATCCGTCAGTAGAGGTCTGGTTAGGTGAGCTTGCAGCTGCCTCCTGTCTCTGAACATGTGCCTTCTACTGCCAAGGGGGCTCAGAAGGGTCTGGCTTTCTCTTTCCCCCAGATCCACATGTCCCCATGGGTACAGGGTCTAGACTGCTTCGTGTCTGAACAGAGCTGTTTGACAGCAGACTGCTAACTGCTCTCCTGACTCAGTGTTAATAATCTACGGTTTAAAGGCTACCTCACCTTCCAAGGGGGCCATATCCAAACACCATACCCAGGCTCCATTACAGAGAAGGACGTGTTGTTAGGCTTCAGGAGTAGCAGAGGAAGAGAGGACAGCTTCCCACAGCAGAGACTAGTGTCTCTCCTCACACCACTCCCACTTCAGGATTCAGTCTCAAAGATGGACTCAATAGACACCACCCAGGAAGTTGTCCACCTGATGGCCCACTCAAAGTCTATATTTGCTGGGGACCAAAATGGGTTTGTCAGCCCTGAAGGAGGTCCCATGCCGGCTAGATCTATGTCAACTTGATGCAACCTGTAGTCGTGCAAGAGGAGGAAAACGTGATTGAGAAAATGCCTCCACTGGGCTGCAGAGATGGTTCAGCGGTTAAGAGCACTGACTGCTCTTCCGAAGGTCCTGAGTTCAATTCCCAGCAACCACATGGTGGCTCACAACCAGCCCTGATGAGATCTGATGACCTCTTCTGGTGTGTCTGAAGACAGCTACAGTGTACTTACATATAATAATAAATAAATCTTGAGAAAAAAGAGGAGGAGGAGGAAGAGGAGGGAGAGGAGGGAGAGGAGGGAGAGGGGGGAGAGGGGGGAGAGGAGGGAGAGGGGGGAGAGGGGGGAGAGGAGGGAGAGGGGGGAGAGGAGGGAGAGGGGAGAGAGGAGGGAGAGGAGGGAGAGGAGGAAGAGGAAGAGGAGGAAGAGGAGGAAGAGGAAGAGGAGGAAGAAGAGGAAGAGGAGGAAGAGGTGGAAGAAAGAAAGAAAATGCCTCCACAAGAACAAGATCAGGCTGTAGACCATTTTCCATCATTAATGGGGGAAGGTCCAGCCCATTGTGGGTGGTGCTCTCCCTGGGCTGGTGGTCCTGGGGTTTATAAGAAAGCAGTCTGAGCAAGCCAACACCTCAATCAACACCCCTCCATAGCCTCTACATCAGCTCCTGCCTCCAGGTTCCTGCCCTGATTCCTTTAGGGTTGGACTATGGATGTGGAAGTGCAAGTCAAATAAACCCTTTCCTCCGCAACATGATGTTTCATCGTAGCAACAGAAACCCAAACTAAGATAGCCCCCCTTCAGACAGACGTGCCCTGGGAGCCAAGCTGGAGACAGGCAGTGTCTTGGCTGGCAGCAACAGAGTTAAGTGCCTCTGCTCACATATCTGGCCCATCCATCTTGCAATGGCTGCTGTGTCTCAGCCAACAGCATAAAAATCCAGGCACGGGGCTCCCAGGATGATGGTGGCTGCTGGATCCGCCCATCTCCACGTGTCTGCAACAGCTGATGCCCCCCTCCATTGTGGAATGTGGTTTTCCTTTGGGTTTGCTGATGGTAACTGCTTTCTTCTAGTCTGTGTGTATGATCCAATCCATCCAGATGAGTGACATTTGCTGCCCGGGTTCAGATCCTGACTCTGCCATTACCAACCACGGGCAAGTATGCTTAATAGACCATGGCTCACCCAGAGTCTGGCTGCCAGAGTAGGGGATGATAGGAGGGCCCATGGTCTTGGCACAGCGATGCATACAGGGGGGACCCTGGATAGTAGAGACCAGTAATCGCCACACACGAGGTGCAGAGCTGCCCTGAAGACAGGTTTTTGAGGAGTTCTCAAGTGGGCCAGCAAACCCTGGGCTCTGGAGGCCGAGGAGAGGCAGGACGAAGTCCTTTCTGGAACCCCATCACCTGGCGTGTAAAGTGTTCACCATTGGAATGTGTCACCTGTGCTTTCCCCTGTCATAGCCAGTTTTGGTCCAGCTTCTTTTCTGCATAGCCTTTGCAGGATGGCAGCCCTCCTAGGAGAGCATCCCTCCTGTGTAGCGCTCTTCCTCCTCAGCTGGCTAGCAATGTCTCTGTTAAACATTGTAGTCCTCACTGGGAGAAAGGCTGGAGTGCTGCCCATCCCACTGCCCCACAGTGCCCACGAGTGAGCCGAAGCTGACACAATGAACACTGAGGCGCGTTCTCCTCTGTCTTCCCTCCTTTCTCCTTGCCAGCGAGGATGCAGACGTGATGGATGGAGCTTGTGCAGCCATTCTTAGTCCATGAAGCACTGGACCAGAAATGTCAGAACAGCACACAGGGAGAAGCCTGGGTATGGAGAACCTTGTGGAATTCATTGTCCTGCCAGCATTGGGCTTTCTATGGCATATAATCTGTCTGGTGAGGAGCACTCTCCCCGTTTTACTTCCAGTCGTCCCTCTCTCCGTCCTCCATGTCTCCTCCCCTTCCCTCTCTCCCTTTCTCCCATGTTTTCCTCTTCCTCTCTGCAGCCGGGCTGAATTCTAACTGGGACTCAGCCAACAGTGGTTCTGCTTCCCTGGTCAGCAGGCCAGGAAAGCTCATGGGTGGAGCATCCTCCACCTGCTCTGCGGGAAGCCATCCATCAGTCAGCAGAGGCAGTCCGAATCTGCATCCAGGCAGACAGTGGTGATAAGCACCAGGGCTCACTGGATGCAGAAACTTTCCCAGATGGCGCTGCAAGATGTTTCTTTCCAGGTTCCACTTGCTCTAGATGGAGGGAACTCCGTGCTTGGCTTCTCTGGCACCATGCTCTGTCCTGGCTGGCCCCAGTCATGCCTGGCAGGATAAGCCAGACACAAGACAGAGGTTGCAGTTGCACTTCATGAGGTCCCTAGGGTATGAGATTCATTGTGACAGCAAGAGACCATCCATCTTGCAATGGCTGCTGGGTACAGTTTCACTTGGGATGTTAAACAAGCACCGGAGATGGAGAAAAACCCACAAAGTAGTGTGAGTGCCTCGTGTCACCGAAAGATATACTGATAACGCTTATGGTGGAGAAATCTGGGCACACTGAAAATGAAATGCCAAAGCCAGGCGCGGTGGCACATGCCTGTGACCCCGACACTTGGGAAACTGAGGCAGGATGGTCCTATTGCTGCCTTTACAGCAAGTTCCTGGATAGCCTAAGCTATGAGACCAGTCTCCAAAAACCACCACCACCATAACCCAGGATGGCTGTTGAAACTGGGGCGCCCTTGTCTTTAGGACTCGAATGTACCTTTACGATCCCCCTATGAAATGCTTTCTTCAATGCATTCAGTGACAGTCCATCCCAAACTGTGGCAGAAACCACAGCAGAAGCATGCTCGAACAAAGGCAGGGACTGGCAATGCAGTTGAGCCTGTGCCATGGTTTCAATTACATACAGAAATATGCAACGAAGAGGAATGAAATGCACCAAAGTTGCAACCACTTAAGTTTGGGCAGCAGGCTAAAGGGATAGCTGTCCTTTCTTTCCTCTACTCCCTCCTGGTCTGTTTTTTTTTTTTTTTTAAGACACCATGGCCCAGGCTGGCCTGGAATTCATTATGTTACCCAGGTTGGCATTGAACTCTATGTGATCTTCTGATCACAAGCTCCCAAGGGCTGGAGTTTGGGGCACGTGTAACACACTCAGCTGATTATTTTCTTCTTGCTCTAAACATTCTGAAGTACAGACCTTGGCATAGACTTCAGAACGAACTCTATACATCCCAAGGTGGCAGTAGGCTGGAGCCGGGCATGGAGGGCACCACACCATTAAGGGAACAGAGTCCCTGGCACAAGTCACCTGGTTTCCTGGGGAAGCAGGCCAAGAGTCTTCTAGGAGCCACAGCTCAGGACAAGAACTGTGTGGCAAGGGGATGTCCAGGCTAGCGTCACACAAGGACAGGCTCTGGCAGGCATTGGGATTTGCTGCTTATAGAACCCTGCACCGGGACCTTAGTTTGAATGCTAGCTGATCAGCTCTGTGCTTGGTCACCAAATTATTACTGGGCTTCTCCAGAAGGTGTAAGTGGGCCACAATCCCATCCTGACAGCAAGCAGGAGCAGGACCACGACCCACACACACACTACCCCCCCCCAATACACACACACACACACACACACACACACACGCATGCACCCAAGGCCTGGCTCTGGGGGCGTGGGGGGTGTTTCCTGCTCGGTTGCACCCCATGGCCAGCTCAGCCTCTGTGCCAACGCCAGGCAGCTGCGGCGTCCATGGCTTGTGGTTGCCTCAGCCCCAATCTGGGCTCCTGGTTGCTCAACCCAGCATGTTTTTCCTCTTTTCCTCTTCTGCTTTTCCCAGGCTGAGTCCTGCTGCGTGTGGGCCCCGGGGCTCTGCGGGCGAGCACACAACACACCCCAGGCCCGTTTCCATGTCCCTGATTGCTTTTCCCTCCCCGGGGTTGCTAAACAGCCTATGAAGAAAGCCCTTTCTTTTGCCTTTTTATTTTAAGGAAGGAGTGTGGTGACATCTGTCTACGGAGAGGCTCCATGTCCAAGAGACCAGCCCCTGCCTAGAGGTATCTGTTTCGTCTCCTCCTCAGAGGGTCCCAGGAGAGTCTAGTGACGCCTTCCTTCAAGGGTTCAAGCAAGGGAAGTCTCCGATGCTTCAGTGAAGAGTCACCCAGCACTCACCTACTGGGCCTGAGAAAGGAGAGAAGAGGAGCCTATGGGATCGGGGTAGAGGCGAAGCTGAGCACAGAGCTGTGTTGTTTCAGAGGCCCCTGCCTTGGCCTTTGTGACGCATTTCCTTAGAGCAATGGTTCTCAACCTATAGGATGCCACCCCTGGGGGGGGGCGGTTGATTGACCCTTTCAGAGGGGTTGCATAGCACATATTCTGCCAATCAGGCATTTACATCACGATTCATAACACTAGCAGAATTACAGTTATGAAGTTAGCCATGAAAATCATTGTATGGTTGGGAGGTCACCATAACACGAGGAACTGTACTAAAGGGACCAGAGTTAGGAAGGTTGAAGCCCGCTGCCTTAGAGTCTTAAGGAAAGGACCTGGTCGGCTCTCGTTCTAGCTCTGAGTGAAAACAAGGACATTAGCTGGGTGCTGTACCCTGTGAGCCAGAGGTGAAGACACTGACCTCCTCCGCAGCTTTCCTCAGAACCCAGGCAACTGCACACAGGCAACGGAACAGCAAAGCCAGGCCCTGCTTCAAGGCCCTGGGCGTGGTTGTGCTTTATATGTAGGTCATGCCTCAGGCTCCCAAGGGCCTTCTAGTCAGCTTCCAGGGGCCAGGCCTGTTAGGCCAACCCACAAGTGGCTGTCCCTCCCCCTCTACAAGAAGAACCTTGACACACACCCTGCATGAAAGGAACCTGCCAGGTTTTTCCGAGCACCAGAAGAAAAGCCAGGCTGCTGACATCTGAAATAAATACCTCCTGTCTTGATCCCTGGGTCTGCGAGGATCTTTATTCCATAAACATCTGAGAGGGCTGTCTCTCAGCAGAAACAGCTTGGCCTCCAGGCGCCTAGGCCCTGGCTTCTATTACTATGTATGCGAAGGTTGGGGGGTGGGAGCTTGTGGCCAGGGGCCAGCACACTTCTTTACCAGCACAACCCTGGCAGCAACCATGGCTTCATAAGCATGAGGGGCTGGCCCTGAAGGTGGGGCACAGCTGCCCCACGCCTGTGTGCTCTGGGAGCACAGGACCAGTGTGAACTCAGGGAAGCCCCTGCACAGGTATGCAGGAACTTTTGAATGTTTTAAAGCTGAGTTTCAGCCTGAGATTCGTAGAGTCTCCAGGCCTAATGGCCTAAGGCAGAGACCCACTGGGTATAGGTCTCTGCTGCACACCAGGATTTAAGTTCCGTGTGTATTCAGGAGGGGTGGATCCTCAGCTTTTAGGGTCCCAAAAGTCCGGAATCTATATGCCCAGCCTGGTCTCCTGTTATAAATGAAAATGCAAAAGACAAAACTCAGGTGTCACACAGCTGGGATCTGGGCTCTCAGGAGGAGGTGGAGGAAGCAGAGTTGGGGGTTAACGGTCATCCCTACTGAATACTGCACTCAAGGCCAGCAGGGGTCCTAAGAGACCCTGTCTTAATAATAATAATAATAATAATAATAATAATAATAATAATAAACCCAACTTTAGCCCGCTTGAGTGAGAAAAAGAGAAAATGAATTGGCTGGCTATCAGTGACAAGACACAGGGATAGCTGGCAGCCAGCAGGGTGGGGTCTGTGAGGTCCAGGAGTGCAAAAGCCACAGTCTAACTCTGAATATGGGGCCCTCTGCCCTGCAGTAAGCCCAGACACACCCTCCTTGCTCTGCCTGCAGCTGGAACCGTCGCCCAGCCTCTAGCAGAAGTCCTGGGAGCTGGAGTGGCCATGTGGAGTCTGTGTGAATAGGGATGGCCAGTGGGCTTAGGCCAGAGATAACGAGTCACCTGCACACCAGCAGTGAGCAAGGGGTGCATGGCTGGCCACAAGAAGGCCCAGCGGTGCTCTGAGAAATGGGTTTGGGAACAAAGTGGGACAAAATGTGCCTCCTGTGTCCAGGAAGACAAACTCCCAAGGCACATTCAAGATGTGGTGCCACACATCTCTAACTCCAGCGCCTGGGAGATGAGGCAGGAGAATTGCTATGAGTTTGAGGCCAGCCTGAGTCCCACAGCAAGTACCATGAAGCCAGTGCTATAAATGAGAACTTGTCTTTAAATAAAAAGGGGGGGGAGGGGCTCGTGCACAGGTGCTGAGATTGTGACCAGTCCCAGTCCCGGGCAAGGCCAGCTGCGCCCCTGCTGCAGAGGTGAGCTTCGGGAAGCAGCGCCATCTACTGAGGGCTGGGCTCCTAACACCGTGGGTGTGACCTTGTGTGCAAGCAGGATCCCAATGAGACGACTCCAGATGAAAATGGCCCTTGATTGTATTGACGGCTGTCCTTATAAGGCATCGTTGAGGAGATGTGACAGACACAAGGCAGATAGGAGAGACTAAAATGAAACACCAGAAGTTGGACGAGCCTGCTCCACCCACCTGGACCTCAGACTACACGAGTGTGAGAGGAGGAAACTTCACTTTGAACCCTCACCCCAACCCAGGTCATTGCTAAACAAAACTCCAAGGAGACACACACACACATCAGTTCTGCTGTCTTCCTGAGGATTCCTACCGCTAAAAAACATCATAACCAAAAGCAGCTAAGGAAGAAAGGCTTTATTTCAGTTCTCGAGTCCCAGGTTCATGGGGCAATCAGGGCAGGAATTTAAGGTGGGAATTGGAGGCCGCATCGGTGCAAAGGCTATGGAAGGATGCTGCCTCCAGACTTGCTCTGCCTGTTAGAGCGCCCAGGACCACCTGCCCAGAAACAGCACTGCCCACAATGGGCTGGGCCCTCCCTCCCACAACAGTCACTAAGAAAATACCCCACAGGCTTGCCTATAGGTCGGTCTGGTCTGGAGTATTTTCTCCCTTGAGATTCCCTCTTCCCAGATGGCTCTAGCTTGTATCAAGCTGACATGAAACTAGCCAGCACGTTGAGCCTGGCTCTGACCAGATGATGTAAACCAGGCACCCCAACACGAGTGCAAGGCCAAGAACCCCAACATCCCAACATGGAACTCCTTCCTCCACAGTCCTCACTCCACTCCTCATACCCCAGCCTCCCAACCTGGGGTTTTCTGAAAAGGCCACAGGGACATTTGAGGAAGTACCGGCCATGAAGGCTGGGAAAGTCCTCTGGGCCTCATGACTCCACTTCCTAGGTGACCCCAATCTGAAAAGACGTCCTCCTCCAAACTCTCCTCAAGGTCCTTTAAAGGGGAAAAAACACATGCCATGCTCCCCAGCCCTCCAGCCCAGCCCAGTCAGCACATGGATGGCAACCCGGGAGTGACACCGGGAGTCAAGCTGTCAGGAGCCACAAGTCTCCACACACAAAACCCAGCATTAAAATCCCCAGGGGCCACACCCTCTAACTGCATGTGGTCAGCTCCAGACGGTGGCACTCTCTGCCACCAGAACAGTGGCTAGTCTCGGTGGCCAGCAGAGAAGCCAGTTCCTAGCCATCTCTGACTAAACCAGCTTCCACGGCTCATGCGTGTGAGGCTTCAGTCTGACCTGAGCCCATGCTGTGAACTTCAGGCTACTCTTTAAGGATGATCAGAGCCAGGCTGTAGAGATGGCAGATCAGGGATTGCTCCCACCAGGACTTTCTTGTCTACTTGACAACCAGCATATAGAAGCCACCCACTTCTACCAGAACTATGCTTCCTGCCCACTATGCCCGGAGTAAGAAGCACGTGGCATAATTGGTAACATGGATAGAAGGAAGCATGCGGGGCTGGAGAGATGGCTCAGCGGGTAAGAGCACTGACTGCTCTTCTAGAGGTCCTGAGTTCAATTCCCAACAACCACATGATGGCTCACAACCACCTGTACAGCTACAGTGTACTCATATGCATAAAATAAATAAATAAAATCTTTTAAAAATAAAATAAAGGGGGCAAGTTATCAGCCCCATTAAGCTACATTAAAGGAGGAGGAGGAGGAGGAGGAAGAGGAGGACGAGGAGGAGGAGGAGGAGGGGGATGCATGGACATCTTACACAAATGGAAGGACCAGGCGCTAGCTTGTGCAGGGGGAAGGCAGTGATGGTTATAGCCACATTCGTGGTAACAGTTATTGATGGTGATTCGAAAAATTCGAGTGAATACAATGATAGAGATGGTGACCATGGTAGTGGTGATTATGGTGGCGTAAGCCATGCTATGGCGGTGCTGATGGTAATGGCAGTGATGATTCTGATGACAGTTGGTATTGATAACAATAGTGTTTGAAGTGACAGTGGCGGTTGTGGTGGTGGTGAGGATAAAACTTAGAGTCCCCTCTAGAGCTTGGGTTCCTCAGTGGGAGCTGTACCCCACATATTCTATCCTTTTATGTTCATAGTGCCTTGCACATAGTAGGTGCTCAAAAATACATTACCCAGGTATTACTTTGTTCTTCGAGTTGTTAAAGCAGAGGAGTCCCCACACCAGCTGGCCCCAGTGCAAGCACCTTTGAAGTGGACCTGAAGTGAGACCACACCTCAGCAACTCTGTGTCCAGAGCCAAAGGACATCAAGACAAGAAGCAAAGCCTCTGACCCAGGCCTCGCTCTTCACCGCAAGCCCCACGTTACCCATCCACACACTGGCCAACCTCCCTGAGTTTCCATTTCCTCGTTCCTCAGGGCAGCTTGCTGCAAAGAGAGGCGGAAACAGCTGGGACAGATGGCAGCACGTGGTCAGAGGTAAGCTGAAATGTCTAAAGCGGCTGGCAATGCTGGCCCATGGCCTGGTGATGCTGGCCCGTGGCCTGGCAATGCTGGCCCGTGGCCTGAGGGTAAGCATCTCATCCTCTCTTGGGCAGAGTTATAGCACACTTAAAGAAATGACTGCAGGGAGGCCAGCAGTCCCCCCTCCCCGTGTGGGGGACAGGTCAGTGTTCCTGTAGATGGAGATGCCTATGTCCCTTCCTTGGGGTGGCTCTGGGTCATCTGTAGAAGTAATTATTTCTCCTTAAAAACTACAGCAGTATCAAGGAAGATACACAATTCCCAGGGATTGTCCAGATCAAGCAGAGGACTCACAGATGTGGCCAGGGAGAACACGCAGCAGGTAAGGCCTGGTCTGGGAACCACAGCTTGTCCTCAGAGACCCACATGCTAGGAGAGGGTCAACTTTCACAAACTGATCTGGGACCTCTGCACAGGTGCTGTGGTGTACATACACTAACACAATTAAACAAATGTAATTTTAAATGGTTTTAAGTTTGAAGAACTTGAAACCATTTTAAATTTTAAAACCACCCTAAATTTAATTTTTTTTAATTTCTAAGAAATTTAAAAATTAAATAGCTCAGACCTTGGCATAGCGGGTTTGTGAAGGCGAGGTACAGGGGGGCAGGAGAGCCACTGGAGACCCAGGCCTAGCACGGAGTCCTTGCACCCCCTGCTGTTCACTCGGGATGTGACCGCCAGTTTCCCATATGTCAGTGATTTTTTTCCTGTGACTGAGAAATTATGGCACATGCCTTTAATCCCAGCACTTGGGAGGCAGAGGCAGGTGGATTTCTGAGTTCGAGGCCAGCCTGATCTACAAAGTGAGTTCCAGGACAGCCAGGGCTATACAGAGAAACCCTGTCTCGGAGGAAAAAAAAAAAAAAAAGCAAGCTTAAGAAAGAGTTGATTTGGGCTCATAATTCACGGCAGGGAAGCCATCCTTGAGCAAGAGGCAGTTGGCCACGCAGCATCCGAGGTCAGGAACAAATGGTGAGTGTCGGCACTCAGTTCACTGTCTTCCCTTAACTCAGTCCAGGGCCCCAGCCTAGGAAATGGTGCCGCCCACTTTTAAGATAAGGCTTCGCACCCAGTTAACCCTGTCAAGACGATCCCTCATGGGTGTGCTCGGAGGCTTTCTCCTAGATGGCTCTGGATAGCGTAGAGCTAGTCATATAACCATCATAGGCTATGCATAGACACTAGATTACAGCTACTTGCTAGGTGGTGACAAACTCTGCACCCCTGCCCTTCCAGCCTGTCCAAAGGCTGGGGCTCCCCATTAGGTAGGGTGGTGACCCCCAACTTGCCTAATTTCCAGGAAAACCAACAGGCTTATTAATGTCAGTTTGCCCCCTTGGACCCTGTTCAGCACCTCAGGGATGGAGGGGCCACACCTATGTGAGGCCAGTTTCCCAGGGGAGTCCTAGAAGTGAGTGTGCAGTGACTCAGGTCACTGGGGAAACCTGACAGTCCACAGCACCAGACTATCCACCTTTGAGCTCTTATCACTGGTTGCCAGGTAGTCCTACTACCACCTGCACCGTGACAGCAGTGCAAACTCCAGATGTCCTGAGAGTCCTGTGTCCCGTTCCTAAGGAGGCTCTAGTGACCATGAAAACTGTTCCACCAGGAACCACAGGAATTCAGGGGCCTGCCGGGCATCCTGTGTGAGCATGTTACAGGTTTGCTGAGCCTATTCTACCAGTATTGCCTCGGGACCCCATGGGTGTCAGCAAACGTCATGCAGCACTCAGAGCTGAGTTGTCACAAGGATGGTCGAAACTCACGGTTAAATGACCACACTGTGGAACTTCACTGCAAAAACTGGGAAAGCTTAGGGAAACCTCACTGCCTTGGATTTTTACCCTCTGTTCAAAATCCTCCATTTTGGAAAGCGCAAGCAGCCAGCGACCAGTGGATTGCCACCATACCAAGCGACTATCAATCATTGGATGATTTTTCTTTTCTTTTCTTCCCTTTTTTTTTTTTTTTTAATGTATGTGAATACACTGTCACTCTCTTCAGACACACCAGAAGAGGGCATTAGATCCCATTACAGATGGTTGTGAGCCACCATGTGGTTGCTGGGAATTGAACTCAGTACCTCTGGAAGAGCAGTCAGTGTTCTTAACCGCTGAGCCATCTCTGCAGCCCAACCATCGGATTCTTAAAGGAACAGTTTCCTCAAGGATGAGAATACCTGCTTTCTATGCTCATCCCCAAGTCTCACCTCGTCCATGCCTAGATCAACCTGGCACAGGTGTTTTCCGAAAGGAGTGGAACCCAGAATATCCCTCCCAAAGCAAGATGCTGCCCACAGCCTGCACTAGCTCAGCGGGCAGCTGAGGGAGACCCTGAGGTATTTAGGTCTGGCTGATTTCAGTGCTGACTTCATAGGGGAAGGGAAGCAAAAGAACAAAAAGATGAAGTAATTTTAGAAGCCCCCTCGAGGTGGGCCCACCCATAGGGTTTGGATGTTTTCCCTTACTAAGCACTTATGAAGTACCTATGTCCCAGGCAGTGTCCCAGGTGCTCCAACAAGACCAACATGGGAGGCTCCCACGTCGTTGAGTCTGAGTTGACTCCCACATCAGTCAGTCTTGGCTCAGATTTCGGATGCTCCAACTCTACACGGTTTGCTTAGATCTCCGAGCGCCCCCTGCTGTCCAGAGCTGAGAATACAGTGCATGGAAACAGCTGTGGTGGGTGCCAAACTCAGGAGACAGGGGCCAGTGAAGAGGCCCGGGAGCAGAAGACAACCCTTTGAAAAGGTATCTTTAGGCCCTTTTCTTGGCCAGAGCTGTGTGTCTCGGGAATGACAAAGGACGTAAGCATGGACCGGCGAGGTGGTTCCTCAGGAAAGTCTCCCATTGCAGAGCCTGAACGGCCTGAGTTGGACCCCCTGTGTAGTAGAGAACTGATACCCACAGGTTGCCTTCTGACCGCTGCACACTCAACATAGCACCCACGTACCCACCCACATATACAAAGTACATACTAAACGAATAATGCTCTCGATGTAACAGGATCTCTCTGGATGTAGTCCTGAAACTATGTAAACCAGGCTGCCCTCAAAAACCTGGCTCTCTTGGGTACTGGGATTAAAAGCAGGAACCACTACACTGCTAAAGATGGTTTAGGGTTGGATGTGGTGGCACATGCCTTTGATCCCAAAACTCAGGAGGTAGAGGCAGGTGGATCTCTATGAGTTCAAGGCCAACCTGGTCTACAAAAATGACACCTGAGAAACCCTTGTCTCAGGAAACACAAACCAAAAACACAAGATTTCTTTTTAATGCTGTGTTTATGGGGGGCATGATTCTGGCAGCGCAAGTGCCGGCAGAGCCCAGAAGAGAGCATCAGGTCCCCTGGAGCTAGAGTTACACAGGCAATTTGGAGCCATCTGACGTGGGTGCTGGGGACCAGACTCAGGTCCTCTGGAAAAGCAGAACATGTTGCTAACCACGGATTCATTTCCCCAGCTCTGAAATCACTCTTCTTTAAAGAACAAGCACAAAGCCTGGAGATGGAGCTCAGTAACCCAATGCTTGCCTGCGCGTGTATGAGAGGCCCCAGGTTCAAGCCCTGTACTGCTCCAGAAGGGGTAGGGACATTTGCGCTTGTTGAGACCCTTCCCTTTGGAGAAGACTTTATGCCATGGTGTGGGCCCCAAGACTCCTCCACCCCAGTCCTGGGGAAGCTTCAGAGGAGGTCCAAGGTGACTTCCCACCAGCCCAGGCCTAATGGAGTGCGACCCCTGCCAGTGCTCAGCAGTGGCCGCTTCTCAGATGCCAGCGGCGGCAATGTAAGTGGTGCCCAGTCGGAAAGCAAAGAATATAAAAGTGCAAGGTGACCAGAAACAAGGTGACCAGAAAGAAAGGTGCCGCACCTGGGTGCACAGGAATGAGCAGAGAAGCGGCAGGTGCACAGCCAAAGGCCCACCACTGGCCGACGGAGAAACAGCATTCTGCGCATGCGGACTAGACATGCTGCCATAAAAACAGTGCAGTAGAGCTGGGCGTGGTGGTGCATGCCGGGATGCTAACACTTGGGGTGCTAATATCAGAGGGTTGTCATGAGTCCCAGGGAAGCATAAACTATCTTGGAAAAAAAAAAGGACATTTCCTAGCATTCTGCAGGATGGTTTGGCTCTGATTTAGGTCCACAGCAAAGGGAAGTTCCATGTCTTTCAGTGGCTCTGACAGGAGCTGCAAACCTAGGGAAGGATGTGAGAAATCTTCACGACGGAGCTGTGCTCCCAGGCAGAAGGTCCGAGCTGACTCGGGGGGGGGGGGGGGGACCTGAGTTCCTGAGAGACGTGACACTTCAACCCTCTGACTTAAGTCCTCCATTGAAAACAACAGCCATCACTGTGACCTGAATTTATGTAACAACAACAACAAAAGAGAGAGAGAGAGAGAATGGAACCAAAAAACTAGTATCAAGTATACAAGTTTCGGGGCTGGTGAAATGGCTCAGTGGGTAAGAGCACCCGACTGCTCTTCCGAAGGTCCGAAGTTCAAATCCCAGCAACCACATGGTGGCTCACAACCATCTGTAATATGACCTGACGCCCGTCTGAAGACAGCTACAGTGTACTTACATATAATAAATAAAAAAAAAAAAAAAAAAAAGTATACAAGTTTCAATGAAAACCCATGACCGGTCTCCTCCACAAACCACTAATCCTACAATAAGGCTCCCAGTAAAAACCTGGAAGCCAGGCATGGTGGCACATGCCTTTGACACCAGAAAGGTGGAGGCAGGGGAGAGCTCTGTGAGTTCAAGGCCAGCCTGGTGTACAGAGCTAGTTCCAGGACAACCAGGACTACATAGAGAAACCCTGTAGCAAACAAAACAAAACAAAAAAAAAGAACGATTATATGTTTGTCCCAACAACTAAGGACATTAATACGCTCCCAGGAGAAAAAAGAAAAAGAAAAGTGGATGTCAACTCAAACCCTGTGTCAACGAGAATGACTCATCACAGGCTAGGATTGCTGAACCCCAATTAAAACCATGTTGAATATGAAAATCTCAAAAAAAACAAATAAAAACAGATTTTTCTAGATTATGGAGAAACCACAGCGGGACCATGGCTCCTGCTCGGCTTGCTGTAGCCATGCAGAGAGCCCAGGCCCTGCTTGACTTCTTGGACCACCGTGTCACAGCTACGCTTCGCTAGGCCCCCCTCTTGCATGAGCACCGTCCAAGCTCAAGGATCTCTTCCCTTCCAGACAGGGTCTCTGGTGCTTACATGGGACAAGGTAGTAGGCTGAATCTTCCAAGTCCTCATCAGGGGCCAGGCCG
The DNA here is from genome assembly GCF_000001635.26 of Mus musculus. NCBI lineage: Eukaryota > Metazoa > Chordata > Mammalia > Rodentia > Muridae > Mus > Mus musculus. The sequence goes on along the minus strand of NC_000074.6, from coordinate 120,675,965 downwards.
GCACTCACAGAGCCACTGCTCTGCAGGCTGCAGCTCTGCTGCTGCCAGCTTGTGGCAGAAGTTGGAACATGAGGCATGCTGGGCAGTCATCCCTTTACCGGCCACATCCCAGCTTTCTCACTGCAATTTGGTTGTCAGGGTCTACGTAGCCCTGGTTGGCCTAGAACACTCTGTCAGCCGGACTGTCCCCAAACTTACTGTCATCACTCTGGCTTTGCTTCTGCCTTCTAAGTGCTGGTGTGGAGACAGTGTCACCATGCCTGGCCAGCTGTTAGAGCCTGGCCTGCTCTGCACAGCCCCAAAGTTACCTCTATTCAGTGGTGACAATTTCAAGAACTAAAGTAACTCCCGGCAATTTCTGTAGGCTACCACACAGGATTATGTCAGGCCACCTGTACTGGCTGGTTTTGTGTCAACTTGACACAGCTGGAGTTATCACAGAGAAAGGAGCTTCAGTTGGGGAAATGCCTCCATGAGATCCAGCTGTGGGGCATCTTCTCAATTAGTGATCAATGGGGGGAGGGCCCCTTGTGGGTGGTGCCATCTCTGGGCTGGTAGTCCTGGGTTCTATAAGCAAGCAAGTTGAGCAAGCCAGGGGAAGCAAGCCAGTAAGGAACATCCCTCCATGGCCTCTGCATCAGCTCCTGCTCCCTGTTCCAGTCCTGACTTCCTTTGGTGATGAACAGCAGTATGGAATTGTAAGCAGAATAAACCCTTTCTTCCCCAACTTGCTTCTTGGTCATGATGTTTGTGCAGGAATAGAAACCCTGACTAAGACACCACCCTAACAGGATTTTAAGACCATGTAAAAATGTCATAACCTACAATCTCTCAGACCACCATAGTAGTCAGTCTAGTTTCAATTTTTTTGCTTGTTTGTTTTTCAAGACAGGGTTTCCCTGTGCAGCCCTGGCTATCCCAGAACTCAGAGATCTGCCTGTCCTTGCCCCTGCCTCCCAAGCCCCATGCTGGAAGTAACCACTGCCTAACAGGTTCCATTTTTTTTAATTAGGTATTTTCCTCATTTACATTTTCAATGCTATCCCAAAGGTCCCCCATACCCACCCCCCCAATCCCCTACCCACCCACTCCCCCTTTTTGGCCCTGGCGTTCCCCTGTACTGGGGCATGTAAAGTTTGCAAGTCCAATGGGCCTCTCTTTGCAGTGATGGCCGACTAGGCCATCTTTTGATACATATGCAGCTAAAGACAAGAGCTCCCAGGTACTGGTTAGTTCATATTGTTGTTCCACCTATAGGGTTGCAGTTCCCTATAGCTCCTTGGGTAATTTCTCTAGCTCCTCCATTAGGGGCCGTGTGACCCATCCAATAGCTGACTGTGATCATCCACTTCTGTATTTGCTAGGCCCCGGCATAGTCTCACAAGAGAGAGCTATAACTGGGTCCTTTCAGCAAAATCTTGCTAGTGTATGCAATGGTGTCAGGTTCCATTTTTATACACTCTTCCTCAACAAGTTAAAACGCAAGTCCCCTACTCAGAATATATTTACCCATCACAGTGGGTAGTAACTTCTAAGTGACAGAAACTTCTGTCACGTAGCCTGGCGACCTGAACTTGACCACAGCAAAATGAAGGGCGAACACCAAGCCCCACATTGTTCCCTACACACGCACCTGACATCACACAGAGTAATGATGCAAAAACCTTAAACCCTCCTCACTTCCACTGTGAGAAACCTAGCCTCTCCGGAGACAGGTACCTTCATCTAGTGACTGCCAAAGAATGAACCACACAGACACCACGTAAACTGGTCTTTTATTAGCATGGACCATTGGATACGGCAGCTTCCAGCATGCCGAGGGAGTGAGGGAGGCAGGGAGCCGGCAGGCAGCGGGCTCTCACTTCTTCCACTCATTCTTGTCATAGTCCCACTTGGCGGAGAAGCCCTGAATGGGGTTGGCCTTCATGTCCAGCATTCGCTTGGTCTGCATGGCCACCCAGTCACGATCGAAAGTATGAGGGATGGGGCCATACACTGTGGAACAGAACAACTTGGTGAGGAAGGCTGCCCTGCCACCTGCCCAACCCCTCTCTCACACGGGCTTTAATCCAGGGCACTGTAACTCCTATCTCAGAACCTCCCTCGATTGTGAAAGGTCAGCAGGGAAATCCTACGGATTAAGCTGTCAGTGGCAGAGTCTGCAGGGTGGCCCAGCACACAGCTAGGGGTGCCACTCAGAGGGCTGGCATGTTAGTAGTCTGCAATCACACTCAGGAGGGGAGGGCCTGCTCGGAATGCAACACAACCTGACCCAGAGAGGATGCATGTCAGAGAGCAGGCAAGCGCAACAGTGTCCAAACACTATGGAAAAGGCCGACATCCCAGACTCCAGATGCTTGGGAACAGCCAGCCACGCAGCCAATGGGTCTCCTAGCTCACACTATGCAGTCCTCTGTGGACATGAGGCTTAATTAAGCTACAGAACACGATATTCTATACAAAGCAAACCATCTGGCCACAAAGGCACGCTGCAGCTCATAACTGTTGCCATGATCACAGCATCTCTATCTATGTGGGCTTGGAGGCCACATAAGACCCCAACAGCACCAAGAGCTATAGCTGTCCTGGGCCTACCTCACCCTCTGTACTTACCATAGCTCTTCTCCCAAATCAGAACGAGCGCAGTGAAGCCAATGAAGAACATGGCCATGCCCACAACTGTCTTCCATTCATTGGTGCCCCTGTTCATCTCGGCGAAGCTCTCGTTAAACTGGATGCGGTACACTGAATGAGACAGATGCAAGGTAAAGAATACCTACAGAGGGCTCAGCCCCTCCCTGAATAAACCCATCCCAGGGACTGCACAGGCTAGGCTAGAACACACAACTGTGCACACACCTGCACTCACACACCAGCATACATGGAAGGGGAAAATGAAGAGCTGTGAGCACAGCCCTCAGACACGAGGTCACATGACTGTGAGGTCACATGGCTCCCGTTTGGCCAAGCCAGCAGTATGGAATGGGTATCTAGAAGCCCAGCTGGGAGAGCTGACCCAGTGCAATCGCCTCCACACACTACTGAGTGTTTGTGCACCCCCTCTGATACCCACACTGAACTTTCTCATCCCTGGAAAGGCTGCTCCAGTCGGCCTTCTCCTTCTCCTTCAGCGCCTTCTGGCTGGCAGACAGCATCGTGACATGGGCCACATCAGGCAAGGGGTAGTCACGCCGATCAGCGTAAGTGGGGAAAGCATAGTCTTCACTCTTCACAACACTCCCTACAACACATTGGAGAGGCCTGAAACCCCGTGTGGACGGCAGTCTAGGCAGAAGGGCGGTGACGGTCAACGGTTAAGACGGAAGCCTGACCTAAGCAGCCCCTCGGTCACCAGGGGCAGGACCAGGGCTGAGGGTTGTTAGTCACACAAGCAACTGGACTAAATGGAGACCCAACCGCAGGGTCTCATACTCAGAACATAAAATTCAAAAAGGGAAAGGCGACTGTTGCAGAGTCTTGGTGGTCACCGTGACCCTGGCAGCCAAGGACTTACCAAGTGCCTACTGGTCACTGAGGCTAACTCTGGACATGTCTGGATGGCAGTGTCAGGAAACAAGTAAGCACCTGTACCCCCCCATGGGCTCACACTCTAAGTGAGAACTGAGCAGTACAGGAGGCTTGGGTCCCACTGGAGGAATGCACGTGTGTCAGGAAGCAGAGGGTGGCCCTCGAGACTCTGAGGGAAGACTGCTGTGCTCAACAAGCAGACTCACGGCAGGTTAGTTCTGTCTTCCTTCCCATGTTTCCCACTTAAAACACTCAAAACAGTCCAGTCAGCCCAAAGTGAGCAGTGGAGAGTGCCAGCCTGAGGGGAGGCTCCAGCTGCTCCATGGAACCATCACAGTGAGCGTGGCCTCACCAGGACAAAAGCTCAGGCCACAAGAACCCAAGCTGGATGGTGCCCCCAGGGCTTCCTGTTGCTAAAGCTCTAACTTGACCCGGCTGTCTGCAGGACAAAGCTTTGCAGAATGCTTTCCCCAGGTCATGTTGGTACACAATAGACAAAGCCTTGAGCAGTGCTGCGTGTGGTCCTTCTGTGTATTTACTTTGGTGCACAAAAAACCAGTGAGTCTCCATTCTTCTGCTCAACCCCACCCCAACAGACCCGCCGGGATTACTCTCCCACCTTAACCCTCAGCATCCCATAAAGTTGGCCCTGACAGCACACGCTGAACCCAAGCACCCGGCAGGCGGAAGCAGGAGGAGCTCAAGCTTGAGACCTGACTGAACAATCACAAAAACACTGTCCTAAAACTAGGAGACAATGATCAGAAAAAGAACGGCAGCTACTGAACTTTCCTACCAACACACACACACACACACACACACACACACACACACACACACACACACACACGCACGCACGCGCCCTCAACCCTATGCCTCTAGGCTAAAGGACTGCAGGCTATTGAGATAGATGTAAATTAGGGTGAGAATGTTCTAGAATCAATCAACTATGATAATGGCACATACCAGCAACTACACTGAAATAACGAGAAGTGACTTGAGTGACCCAATGTATCGTGTGAATTACAGCTCAGCTATCAGACTGCCATAAACTCTCATGGTCTCAGAGCATTGCAGCCATAAAGCACTACATTCTAGATCAAGAGTGGGTAAGTTGTTTTCTAGGCGCACTTGAGAGCTTTTGTGCCTCTTCCATGGGTCAGAGGAAAACAAAGGCTAAACCCTCCTCTTTTAAAAGGTCAGGGTCAGAGGTGCAGAGCCCACAGCCGGCTTCCTCGTAGCTGTGGCCACCTGTGCAGGACCACACTCAAATGTGCAGGGAGGTGACCTCACCTGAATGAGTGGCCTCATTAGGCAAGAACTGGCATCGTCCCCACCTGAAGCATGAGATACGTAGAAAGACGCCGACTGCTGAGGGCCACGTTGCACATGAAGACAAGTCCCAAGCAACCATCCCTGCTCCTGGGCCTAAGGGCTGTGGGTAAGGGGAGCTGGCAGGGTTACTTCCAAGTAGACCGGGTTGCAGAAACCTTCCCTACCTACCCAGGCATATGCCAGGCCTCAGTCACCCTTCTTGCCCTTAGTAAACCTCAACCTTTGGGGAAAATTTACAGAATAATAATAAAAGGGGGAAAAGCAAAGACTGCAATCACAAGATCACTTCTGTTCCCACCCCAGGCAAGCGCTGCCCGGGTTGTCAGATGTTAAGGCTCAGATCTCTTCTCAGTCACCTCACACCATGAATACCTCAACTGACAGCAGTGCCCCAGCAGGCTCCCAAAGCGCTCTAATACTGTGGGCACAGATGTCCACAGAGGACAACAAGGAGACTGCAGCTCCTTGTCCACTGGCCAGACTGCCAAAAAATGACAGCCAAGTCAGACAAAAACTGGTCTTGTCACAGATATCTGTGCTTGGAGATGGAGCATGTCTTTTCCGTGTTGGATAATAAAAGAGGGACTTCCCTTACCCAACACCCTTCTGTCTCAGCCTGCACCTATGGTGCCCCGGGGAGAGCAACAGGACACAGCACTCTCACTGCTGCAGAGCCTTAGGACACCAGCAGCTGGCCCATGGCTGAGGTGAAATCCACACAGCTCAGACTCAAGCCCAGCAGCCTCCCTTCGCTTCATGCTTCTGGGATGGCAACAGAAGCGGGCTTTATGCGTTTACAGAGGCTTGTGGCAGGAAAAGATTAAAGACAGACATGGCGCCAGACAGAGGGACAGAACTTTACAGGTGTGGTGTCCTGCCTTTAACCACAGCATTCACGAGGCACAGTCTGGAACCCTGTGGGTCCAAAGCCAGTCAGAGCTACACAGTGAGACTGAGAGGAAGGAGGGAAGGAAGAAGGGAGAGAGAAAAAAATGTAAGAAGAAAATAAAGCAAGCAAAGACCCAGACTAATAGGATTTATCCATGCTCCTTCAAGCAGGCAAACGCCCTGTTCAAATTCTCATCTCTCCCTAAAATCCCGGTAAGGCCAAGCTACCAGGCATCTTTGTTAAAAAAATCCCAGCACAGGACCTGAGACATAGGGGCAAAAAGACATTTAGTTTGCCTGTTTGAAAGTAAAAGTCGGGGGCTGGTGAGATGGCTCAGCAGGTAAGAGCACTGGCTGCTCTTCCAGAGGTCCTGAGTTCAAATCCCAGCAACCACCCGTAATGAGATCTGATGCCCTCTTCTGGTGTGTCTGAAGACAACTACAGTGTACTTATGTATAATAATAAATAAATCTTTGGACCAGAATGAGCGGGGTCTACCAGAGCGAGCAGGGTTGACCAGAGCGAGCAGAGGTCCTAAATTCAATTCCCAACAACCAGATGAAAGCTCACACCCATCTGTACAGCTACTGTGTGTACTCATATACATAAAATAAATAAGTAAATCTTTAAAAAAAAAAAAAAAAGAAAAAGAAAGTAAAAGTCCTGAGCCGGGCATGGCGGTGCACATCTTTAATCCCAGAACATGGGAGTCAGAGGCAGGTTAAGTCTCTGCGCTCCAAGGCAGCCAGAGCCATGCAGAGAAACCCTGTCATGAAAAACCAAAGGGAGGAGAAAGAAAAGGGCAGGGAAGGGAGTGAAAGTCCTGCTCACCATGTGCTCGAAGGCACACCGAAGTAGAAATGGCTCTCTTGCCAATCAGGCTCAGCGCTCTGGAAGCCAACATTCTGAAAGACAAAAAAAAACCCTTATACCTCTTAACAATGACAGCAAACACCTTTTAGCCAAAGTCTTTTTGCGGCAAAACATTAAGGAAGTAAATGCAACTTATCCCCCGAAATGTTAAATGTTTTTTTTTTTTTTTTTTGGTAATGATTTCATCAACTTTTTAAGGCACGGACTGGCCTGAAAGCTTCCACTATTACCTTCCTCTACCTCGTAAGAGCCGGCATTACAGGCCAGAGGCATGCCCCCAGGATCCGGTTTTTATTACTGATGCGAAGGCACAGGGTGAACTTCCTTACATCAAGCCAAGGGCTGTAATATACATGGCTTTGGCCAATGACTATAAATCCGGCTTCTTAAAAAATTAACTAGAAAGACAAAAATGACTGAAACTGCTAGAACTAGATATATAGATAGATAGATAGATAGATAGATAGATAGCACGGTAGCACACCTCCTGCGACTGAGTTTTATTTTAAAAATTGACTTGTACAGAGACTGCGAAGGGCAAGCGGGAGGAGGCCGCCCAGGCTCAGGCCCTGGCCCGCTTCCCGTTCCTGCGTCCCGCAGGCGACCTGGATGACCCTGTCACCCGCCCCAGCGACCCGAGCCCCACGCCTCACTGTAGCACAACCCCTGAGATTCGATCCCCGAGAAAGAACGTCCGAGCCCGGGAAAAAAAAAATCAACGCCCGGGGCGGCAGAAACCGTAGCGTGACGTCAGGGCTCAGGTCGCTGTCCCTCGGGCCTGGCACAGCGGGAACGCCCGGTGCCCGGCAGGCCGGAGCGGGGACCCGAGACAACAGACCCGCTCGGGGAAGCGGGCGCCCCAAGGTCACCGAGCCGCTCAAGTCCCGGGTCCGGGGGCGTCTCGGAGGCACCGCTCCCGGCCCCGGCGCTCCAGGTCCTCGGGCCCCCGACCGTGCCACCCTCACCCGCCGTCCAAGGCCGTCACCTGCCACCGCTGCCCAGGCGACCGCCGCGACCGCCCTCTACACCCTGGGGTGCTCGCGACCGGAAGAACGGGGCCCGCAACCGGAAGACCAAGACGGAGCCGCGAAGCATCGCGGGAATCAGGGAAGCCCCGCCCCAAGCCCGTCCGTTTCAGAGCGCGGGGCGGGGCGGGGCGGGGCGGCGCGGCTCGGGGCAGGGCGGGGCAGGACGAGGCGGGGCGGGGCGGTAACTGTCGCGAAAGGCCGAGCGGGTAGCAGCTGCTTTCCGGCAGACGTTTTCCGGCCGACCGGCTGAGGCGGGAGGCCGCGGCCGGAGGTGCGAGAGCGTCACGGCGTGCAGCGGAGGGTCGTGGCGGAGGACCGCGGTGCGTGGGTCGCGATGCCCGGCGTGAAGCTGACTACGCAGGCCTACTGCAAGATGGTGCTCCACGGCGCCAAGTACCCGCACTGCGCCGTCAACGGGCTCCTGGTGGCCGAGAGGCAGAGGCCGCGCAAGGAGCATCCTCCCGGAGCGGGCAGCCACACGCTCTTCGTGGACTGCATCCCGCTCTTCCACGGCACGCTGGCTCTGACGCCCATGCTGGAGGTGGCGCTCACCCTGGTAAGCTCGCGGTCGAGGCCGCGGCGCGGGGTTCCGGGCCGGGCGGAGTCGGGCGCCCTTCGCGGGACGCTGCGGCTGCTCCCGGGGAGCTCTCGAGGTTTTGTAAGATGACCGAGAAACTCGAATGTGTGGTGGACGTCCTTAAAACCAGCACTCGAGATGGGGAGGCAAGAGTTCGAGGCCAGCCTGGTCTACATTAGTGAGATCTGGGATAGGTAACGTTTAAAGTTTAAACTTAATGTGTTTGTGAGGCCACAAAGAAAAAAATGCCTATAGCATGTAAATCTCTAGTTTTACAGAGGTTTTTTTGTTTGTTTGTTTGTTTTTGTATTTTGTGGGTCCACTTGCCGATTTTTTTGCCCCAGACTTGCTGTTTTAGCAAGATTATAGGTTATAATACGGACTGCTGTTTCTGCGCTTGTAATCAAACTCGGTTTCTCTGCTTAAGAGACATTTGCAAGACCCGGAATTCTAACTCTGCGGTTTGCCTTTATAAAGCCCTGGACTGATATGGTCAGGCGCTGCTTACTACATCTTGGAAGCGCTCTCAGGTGCAGTCCTGACGCACCTGAGAAACAGATCAGACCCGTAACCACCCAGTCTCCCCACAGCCTCATTTACATCTCAGAATGAGCTCTGAAGTTAAAAATCTGAGCTGGCCTAGGAGGGAATGCTAATCCTGTCTCCCCCTCTCCCACCAAAATGACTGCATTGAATCGGAGACTTGCTTTGAATGTAGCCCCCCATGCTAGCCTGGCACTCCCAGCACTTCCTGCTCTAGATTCCTGAGAACTGGGATTACCGACGCGACTCGCATTCCTTGATTTCTGTTTCTTTTGTTTTCTGGGGGAGAGGGTTAGGGTTTCACTCTTGTGGCCTTGCCGAGTTTGGGACTCTTCTGTAGACCAGGCTGGCGTCCTACACACAGACCAGCCTGCCTCCATCTCCTGAGGCTAGGTCTAAAGGTGTGCACTACCACCACACCTTGCTCATCCATTATTTAATTTACATTAAAACACCAGAGGTAATTTCCAGCAAACTACAAGAGCCTACAGGCAAATCGGCACGTTTACTGGGCACATTTTGAATGTTTTTTAGATTCTTTCTGAGCAGGAGGAAGGTTTGCAGATGATACTTCGTTCCAGAAGAGAAGCGTGCTTTTAGTGCCTAAAGTGTCTCTTGAGAGTTCCTGTGGGTGATTCTGGCCACCGTCTAAGTTGTTCTGTTAGCAAGGGAGTTGCACCTGGCTGGGCCCTGCCTTCCACAGTAGGGCAGGCTTCTCAGGTTCTCTCCTGACTTGGTGGGGTGGATTGAACCCAGGGCTCAGTTAGACTTGGATTTGTAGAGGTCTGGCAAGCTCTGTGCTGAAGAGCTCCTAGCACCAGCTGATGGAGGAGCTGGAGAGATGGCTCAGTGGTTGGAGCACTGGTTGCTCTCCTAGAGGAACAGTCCTAACTAGGTCAGACACCTATAACCACCACTAACTCTGTCTCCAGACTCCCTCTTACGGCTTCTTGTGTGTACTGCACTCATGCCCATACTTATAGACCTGAACTTAAAACTAAAACAAGGGCCAAGGCAAAGTGGCCTTAAAGTTCAAGGCCATCCTGTTCCACACAGCTAGTTCCAGGACAGCCAGTGCTAATGACACCCTGTCTTGAAAAAAAAACAAAAAAAAAAACAAAAAAACCCACAAGGTAGTTTTTGTGTTTGGTTGGTTGGTTGGTTTTTCCCCTCCTTAAGAAAATTAGCTGGTCAAAGTTGGAGGGTTAGGATGGTCAGGGCATTCAAGTGTCAGGCCAGCCCAGCATCCCAGGCCATGTGACCTGCCTCAGGGCCTCCACATCTGAGACGGTCTGGCAGTTGACTGTCTTGGACTTTGTGCACCAGATGCTGTGACCACTCTCTTCCAATGCTGCCCTCCACTGTGTCCCTTTAACAGTGTGGAAACACTGAGTCCCCAGTGCTCAGTTTAACAGTTCTCAGGCCTGAGCTCCATTGTGATGAATTCCGATGCCTGTGGAGTGTCTCCCTCAGGCTCTTGTTGAACTTGTCCCTTCATCACCTGCCAGTCTCAGATGAGCTGCCTCCTGCAGCAGGTTGCAGGCTCCCCTTGAAGGACTGGGGTCTGACAGCATCTCTCTGGACAGTGCATCTGTCCCAGGATGTGACCCTGTGCCCATGGGAGCAGCAAAGTCCCTTAGAGCAGTATGCCTGCTGCTCCCTCCCTCCACCCCTCTGCTCATACTTCCTTGTCCTCCAGTCTGTCTCTTCCCAAACACACATAGTTCCCGGTACTACTGTTCCTCCTATACATGCCCCCTGCCCTGAATATTTTCCTCCACTTCCCCTGGGCTGTCTAACCAGCCTCCCCGGTGCCTGAGTTTTCTTCAATTTGTGTTATTTACTTTGCAACCTTGTATGCTGAAGGCCAGGAGGTCTCTGGGCTTAGAGCCTGCAGCTGTCAAAATGCAGGCTGTCGAAGTTTTAACAGCAACAGGCAGAACCCATGCAGTTACTTCAGTGAGGCCCCATCCTGGTGGCTCCCACTGCCAAGGAGCTCACACTGGAATGATTGCTGAACGTGGTAAAGACGAGCCAGCCACTTCTTAACATGTGCTCTGCCAAAGGACAGCATGAGACTCCTTTGAAGGGATTTCTATTATCATTTTCCATTAGACAAAAATCCTTGCATTTCCGGGTGCTTTTCATCTGTTTAAGTACTTACGCCTATTATTTATCCTCAAGCCCTTTGACGTAGGCAGTGAAGGAATTACTCTTAATAGCAAAAAACCATAAAAGGGTTGGTAGGGAAATTAGCGTAACCCTATTTCTCTAAGCCCTTTGTCTTTCCCCTGCCTTGGTTTTGGCAGCGGAGGTGGCTCTCTGCATTCTGCTCAGATGACTTTCTTACCATGATGTGGTTTCAGGCCAGTGTTCTTCCTGCTGTCTCCACTCCATGCCCCACAGCTGATGTCCCATCTGCCCTGGGTACTTCCCTCTCGTTAGCAGCCTCACTCCACCCCCAGCTTCTCTTTCAAGGAGAACTCTGGGCTGGCCTGAGAAGTAGCTCCTTGAAACTGTGAAGGCACGGCCTGCTTCTTGCTGCAGACAGGAGGTTTGACCAGGCAGGCGACCTCCACCTGGTGGTCGTGCAGGCTCAGGTGTGGTGTGCTCTTAGCTTTGCCTGGTCTCTGGCTAACGTGGAGTCACTTGAGATCCATGACGGTGCTTAGATACAATGTTAGCAGGCTTGCAGAGAAGGGCCCATCTGTGCAGTCTTAACAGGGTTGGCCCTGGCCCCTCGATAGCTCTCCAGTGTGACTGACCCAACAGCATAGAGGACATTGAGCAGAGGGAGCAGGTTCACATCCTGCTTTCTCCTCCTGTGAAGACGTGTCCGAGGTATGGTGTCTGTCTGAGGTTCACTTCTCTCCCTGTGGTCCTGGACAGCTATTTGCTATTCCTGTGCTGATCTTAATAAACTTCATGGTAGAGGTCTGGGTTTTCAGATAGCCATGCTGGGATGATGGCCATTAGCAGAGGTCAGCGTCTGGGTTGTGCTTTATCTTGGCCCACTTGGGAGGGGGCAGGTTACTGGACTGTGTGCTGCCACTGTAGGCCACCCAGCTTTTCATGGGGCTGTGAGGCCTCTGTATGCCTGTCTCTTCCCATCCTAATACCTCACTCTTCAGAGGCCACCTAACCCTAGTTGGTTTGTTAATTATTTAGGGCCTAGAGAGACGGCTCTGTGGTTAAGAACACTTGCTACTCTTCAGTAGACCGAGTTCACTTCCCAGCACCTGTGTCAGGTGAATCACAACAGTTTGCGACTCCAGTTCTAGGGAATCTGACACCTTTGGCCTCCACAGGTACCCGCGTTCCTGTACACACCTACACACAGACATATACATAATAAAAAATAATAAACCTTTAAAAATATTTCATGTGTATGAGTGTGCCTGTGTGTGTGTGTGTGTGTGTGTGTGTGTGTGTGTGTGTGTGTGTGTGTGTGGTTTGTGGAAGCCAGAATGCCAAATCCCTGGAGTCATATACAGTCATGAACCACCATGTGGGCGCTCTGTGAAAATATCCAGAACTCTAGAACTCTTAACCACTGCGTCATCTCACCAGCCCTCTTCCCCTGTTCTTAAAAGGTTTCTCTGCCTCTGAGTACGCAGGAGGGAGTCTGTTCCCTGGTTGATGGATAGGCCGTGTGCAGGTCCTTAAGCACCTATGAGTTGGGTGGGAGACAAAAACATACACACAGTGAAAATTTGTTTGAGTTCATAGAGCCAAGCCAGAGCTTTTATGGCCTGGTTTACTTTAAGCCTCCCCACAGAGTTCTGAAGTTCCAGGTCACAGCATTAAGGCCTCCACTGGAACTTGGTTGGGTGCCTGGGATGTTCACATAGGAATTTGTCCTCGGCAGACACAGGGAATGAAGTGTGTGTTGCATTTGTCACAGCAGTCAGCCTCATGCTCAGAGAACAATTTCAAGGTGGTATCGTGTTTGAATGAGGCAGATATAAGCCCTGGACCTTTTGGCTAAAGAGCCAGATTAAACTGTTCACTGAAGACTGATACTGTATGTTAGGGCATAAAATAGTGTTGTACCCCAATAGTAAACACAGCATAGCTGTGGTCAGCTGAACGTACTTCAAAAGATATTCACGGGCTGAGGGATTGTCCTCGATTCTCTGTATAGGACCAGAGTAAGCATGGGGCTCGTTAAACAAGTCAACAGGTAAGGAATGGTGACAGGAGTGGGTCAGGAGGGTGTAGGTAGCACAGACCCAAGAAAACAGGCTGGAAAGGAGGAACCCAGAATTTGTAGGAGGAACCAGCCTCATTTTTTTTTAAAGATTTATTTATTATTATATGTAAGTACACTGTAGCTGTCTTCAGACACTCCAGAAGAGGGAGTCAGATCTCATTACGGATGGTTGTGAGCCACCACGTGGTTGCTGGGATTTGAACTCTGGACCTTCAGAAGAGCAGTCGGGTGCTCTTACCCACTGAGCCATCTCACCAGCCCCGGAACCAGCCTCATTATAGACTGCTCTCACCTGTGAGAATGTTTTATGCCAGTGTGTTTGAGTGTCTTGTTTCAAAGAGCAGTAAATGGAAAATCGGCAGGCCCTGAGACGGGATCTGGCCAGAGGTGGGGTTGCCTGCAGCAAAGACAAGGTCAGCTTTGAGTTAAGGGAAAGGGGCTAAACCCAAAATTTAGAGTAAGGCCCTCTGATGGTGTGTGGGATAAGTTTGGGAAGGGAGAGAAACTTCTAGGTAGGGACATTTGTGGCACCTGTTCCCTTAAGAGGAGACGGCAGCACGTGGCTAGCTTTGCCGGGATTTGTGCAATGGAGCCATTATAAATATTTGGGGATGTAGCTCTAATCTTTTGGGTAGATGACCAGCATTTTTAGCTTGTTCAGTGAGCCCTGGTTTTGTCCCAATATGGTAACTCAGGGAGTTGTCAGGAATTTGGAAGTATTCTAGTCCACATGAGCCAGGGACGCAAAGACCTGCCTTTGTCTGTTTTTAGTCCTGAAGGAGACTGGGGTCTGAACCAGCGTGGGGATGGAGGCCAGGTTTTAAACACGGGCATTTTTGTGTTGTGTTTGTTTTTTAAGACTTCTGAGCCGGGCATGGTGGCACATGCCTTTAATCCCAGCACTCGAGAGGCAGAGGCAGGCGGATTTCTGAGTTCAAGGCCAGCCTGGTCTACAAAGTGAGTTCTAGGACAGCCAGGGCTATACAAAGAAACCCTGTCTTGAAAAACCAAAAAAAAAAAAAAAAAAAGACTTTTCTGGACCTGGCAGTGGTGCTAGCATACACCTTTAATCCCAGGAGCCAGGGGCAGGCAGATCTCTTGAGTTCATGATCAGCCTGTCTACAGAGTGAGTTCCAGGAAATCTAGAGTTGTACAGAGTAACCCTGTCTGAAAAAAAAAAAAAAAAGAAAGAAAGAGGGAAAGGGAAGAAAAGAAAAGAAAAAGACAGTAGTCTTGTATAGCTTAGGTACCCACAACTGTGGTGTCAGTGGGCTTCTGGCCACAAACTTAAGATCTTTCTGCATGAGTTCCCAAATACTAAAACCACACACAAATGCTACCTTGTCTAACTTGCATTGATAGGGTTTTGGTTTGGGCTTTAAGGTTTACTTTATTTTTGTGTGTGTCTGTCACAGGCAGGCATTAGACCTGCAGAAAGCTAGACTGGATGTGATAAGCCACAGAGCAGCTAATTTCTCAGTCTCCCGCTGCTCCTGTTTCCCCCACAGGACACAAGCATGCTGCACTGCAAAGTCTTGGGTGTCATTTGCACCCACCCCAGGTGCCTGTTTACGGTACTCCAACCCTGGCAGGTGTAACTAAGAATGTTAAAGCCCATTTCAAAGACTTCAGACAAGATGGAGGTCCTGTCTGGATCTGTTCTATCCACTATGCCTACTCAGACCTCTCTGAACGTTAGTTTTCCTTACTTGCAGAGGTTTGCTTTAAGTAAGGCATCTCCAACCTTCTGTGTATCTAAAATGCTAAGATGGCCTAAGTGTGCTCAGCATATTTGAGACAACAGTGTCACAGTGTGGAGAGCTTGGAACCAGTTTTAAGTGATCAGGATTTCTCAAGCTCCAGCATGCAATGCGCATTAAATAGTAAAGAATGCTTCCCTCAGATCCATTCCACACAGTGCTACTGCTCTGTGGTGTCGGCTGCTGTGCCCAGTGCAGCCTGCGTGGGAGGACTCTGCCTCTGGGCCCTGAACTCTTGAGTTCTCACTGACTGTAGTCAGAGGAAGAACTGTTGGATGTATGGGTTGTCCCGTTCGGGAGAGGGGTGCGCTGTCGCAGACCTGGTGCTGAGGTCCTTTTCCCATCTCTGTTCCTCTCAGATTGACTCGTGGTGCAAAGACAACAGCTATGTGATCGCTGGCTATTACCAAGCTAATGAGCGTGTGAAGGATGCCAGGTATGGGTTGCACACTGTGGGTAGAGGGTACAAAGCCACAAAGCTGTCACTGAGGTGATTTTGAGTTGGCAAAGCTTGTGCAGGTCGCCACCTCCTACACCCTGCTTTCTCAGGTGTGCAGGTGACCGGCCAGATGAGCAGCCAGGGTTTTTCCATGGCTCCTCTGTTGTGCAAGGAGAGAGCTCAAAAAGAGGAGGAGCAGCCACCAACCAAGTCTGCCTGTGTCCACCAGCCTGCTGCTTCCCACTCCAAACTAGAGGCTGTGGAAGGCAGGGTAACTTAACTCTTGAGTGAGTAAAGTGGTTTGGGGTCTGGAACTCTTAGGATGGGAGCCTATGGTGAAAGTGTGGTCTTTAATTTAGTACCTGAAGTAGCTCCAGGTTCCAGCGCCGACGATGCCCCCACCTCTGCTCTCTCCTGAGCAGGCTGAGCTCATGTCTGCTTCAGTCTGGGTCCCATGAATGTAGCCAAGGACACCTTCTGTCAGGGTGGCTTAAGGAGCTGTAGGGGAGCAGTTCCTGAAGGGGTGGGCCATGGATGAAACTCAGGAACTGTGTATAGGGACCAAGCCGGTGACAGCAGCCTCCATCCCTTAGCCCTCCAGGGCCAGCGAGGAAGAGCTGATAACGAAGGCCACCTCCAGAGGAGCAACATCCTTTGGCCACAGGACATGGGCAGCAGCCAGCCTGATAGGTCCCACGTCAGGGAAGGGAGGCCAGATCAGTCGTACTGATGTCCCTCTTCCATGCCCTCCGCTGTCCTCCAGAGGCTTCCTTTGGCTGCAGCCAGCTAGAAGCCAGGGGACAGCTGGAAAGTACCCACACAGTAAGTACTGGGGTTTTCTTGTGTGGTTAGATGGAGCCAACAGACCCCAGTGTACTTATGTAGCATGGGCGGTAGAATGGCCCACAGGCTCTCCTAGAAATGAAGCAGTGAGCTGGAGGTGCCCCACTACTGTCATGAGACTTGGGGGTTTTCAAGAGCTGTGCTGTCTCATTGAGTCAGTCAGGGCGCCTCTGGGACTACCCACACCTGTGAAAGCCCTGTGCGCAGGTCCCCCGGCTCTGCTGCCACCTCTTGTTCTCTGTGCCCTCTGGCCCTTGATTCTTCCTCTGTGTGGGTGACAAGTGCTTGCCCACCCTGCACAAAAACTGCTGTGGAGGTGACTGTGGATAACCAATTACTGAGCCAGGCGGGCCCTTCTGTCTCTCTGTGAGAGCCCTGTAGGAAGGGGGCAGGCTATAGCTGCAGAAGTTGCAGACCTCTACCCAGTAGCACAGCTGGGGAAGCTATGTTTGTCAATGTGAGGTGCCAATGTCATTGATCAAACAGTGTGACACCAAATTGAAAGCTCACAGCATAGGAAGATGTCCTAAAGAGTGACTTGATTTAAAAAGAGGATTCAATTATTAGGCCCTGGACCTCCTGTGACGGAGTTGCTATGGTTGGAGAGTGCAGCCTCAACTTCCAGCACAATCCACAGCCCAGCAGGTCATCAGCTGCCCTAGGCCGCACTCCAGGAAACATTGCCCTTTAGAAGATGCCCGAGGGTCCGCCCTGGCACTCACAACCCTGAGTCATCTCAGTGGAGCCGACACTCACCATCGCTTGGCCCCATCCCTCTTCCTAGTTGAGGTGGTGGTGAACTGTACTGACAGGGTCTGGTCAGCTCAGCTAGAGTATTGTAGCTCATAGGTCCTTCTCCACAGCCCAAACCAGGTGGCAGAAAAGGTGGCCTCCAGGATCGCAGAGGGCTTCGGTGATGCCGCACTCATCATGGTGAGTCTCGCCCTCCTATGGTGTGAGCTTCTCTGCTGGGGTTACCCCAGCTCCAGCAGTCCTGGCCTGCTCTCCTGAACACACTGAACCCAAAACCCTGGTGGTGGCCCAGTAAATACCAGGGCCACTGGGCAAAGCCAGTGTAGCCTGGGGGCTGGGAAGAAGGGCTGCATTGCACGGTCTGGGTATATAGTCTGAGAGTGAGGCGGGGTCTGGTTGGGGCACTCTGCTCAGCTTTGTAGAAAGGCGGGGAGCCCTCACACTCACCTTGCAACACAAGATTCCCTTGGTATGGGCATAGCTGTGCTGCTCGCATGGGAGCTAGGCAGGCCCTGCCCTTCTCAACACTGTACTCGTGCCTGTCACTGCCCTCCCTTCTCAGGTGGACAATGCCAAGTTCACGATGGACTGCGCAGCGCCCACGATCCACGTGTACGAGCAGCACGAGAACAGGTGGCGGTGCAGAGACCCACACCAGTGAGTGCAGCGCCGCCTTGGCCTGGGCACGGGCTCGGGCTCTGGGTGGTACACCGAGGTCTCTATGCACACCGAAGCACCATGGTCCTCCAGTGTTTGGTTTCTGGTCGCATGGATGCTTCAGCCATGTCCCTCTACTGTAGGTTCTAGAGTGCCCCGTTTGGAGGGACCTGTCCATTCATGAAAGTCCACATTCCTGAGTCTCCCAGCAACTGCTCTGTCCTTAGCAGCCTATTGGTCTTGGTAGGTATGAGGCTGACTTTCCTGTCTGTCCTGCAGCGACTACTGTGAAGATTGGCCGGAGGCACAGAGGATCTCAGCTTCACTCCTGGACAGCCGCTCCTACGAAACACTCGTGGATTTTGATAATCATCTGGACGACATTCGGAGCGACTGGACAAACCCGGAGATCAACAAAGCAGTTCTGCACCTGTGCTAGACAAGGACCACACTACAGCGAAGACGGAAGCATATTTTTACATTTATAGAGGAATAGTAGGTTAGCCGGAAGGGAAGCTGCAAGTGTGCCTTGGAGGGGGTGCGGTCGGCATCCTTCAGGGCGGGGCTGTGGAGAACTGTGGGTCGCCTAGGCTTTGGTTTCTTAGTCCTGTACTGCCCGATCCCGCCCGTCAGCTCTTTCTGCTTGTGCCAGGTCATTCCCATTAAACAGTTCTATCTAGCCTTTTGTAATCCTGAGAAGTGTACACGGTGTACCTTACTCTTTACTCTGGTGAGTGTGTGGGGCTTCTCAGCCTAAGCCCGCGCCAGGCATCCTGAAATACTGGGGCAGCCAGCATCTGAGCAGCCAAGCAGATGTGGGGCTGGAGCTGCACTACTTCACAGGCCGCACCGTGGGATTAGACAGCACTGTTGCCTGAGAAACCTCGCTGCACAGTGAGCACAGCACACTGGTGACAAGAGCAGAGGTCCCAAGAGAAGCCAAGGCCACGAACATTCCCAAAGCCAGTTCCTCCTGACTCCGCTACTCCACATCTTCAGAGTGAGAGCTGCTTTGTGTTTAAAATGGGGGGGAGGGGTGAGCTTAACCCCCCACGATGTCCCAAGCAGTGTCCTTGTTAGCTTGGATCATTTGACCATCTTAGGAAATAGCATGCAGGCTCTTTGGTACATTGTACATTGTCCTTTGTGAATGCTCTACAGGGAGAACCGTGCCATTTCTTGGGCTTCGTGAAGCTGCTAACAGCGTTCCCTGTGTTCTTACTAAGTGGGGAAGCCAGGGTCTCCTTAGTGAGTGGACTCTGAGTGTGCTTTCTGCCCTGTATTCGACATTTTGCTCTTGTCTTTTGTTTGCTGGTTGGCTTTTGTTGTTGTTTGGAGGAAGTGTTTAGTTTTGTTTGGTTAAGAATATCCCTTTATGATCGTGCTTGGCGTGGTGTTCACTAGGAAGGAGCCTGGCCTTGGCCAGGCAGTGGTCCCTCAGCCTTTGCTTCTTAAGTACGTTGATCCCCACCCCTCCAACACCCCTGAGCCTTCTAAACTGACTTCCTCTGTGTGGGAACACAGGACCTGTTCTGAAAAAAACTAACTTGTCAAAGCACTCTTGCCTAGCTTTGACTCCTGCCTTGTGTTCAGGGAGGCTGCTCTACAGTGTGGCTAGCAAGTGGTCCTAATGGAGCAGAACCCAGGGCCTCGCCCAGGAGAAACCACCTATACTCGGGCGGACCTTGTAACCTCTCTCCAGCACCTGCCCTTTGTCCTGGTTATATTTCTGTTGCTCTGATGAGGCACCAAAACTACTGTGGAGAGGGAATGGTTCATTTCACCTTATAACTCAGATGGAAGGGGAGGCGGCTGGAGGCAGGAACTGAAGCAGAGGTCACAGAGGGGCTGCTTACTGTCCTGATCTCCATGGCCTGTTCAGCCGGCTTCCTTATGTAACTCAGGACCACAGTCAAGGGCAACAGTTCCTTAATTGATAGTCCCTCTTCTTTGTGTCAAGTTGGCAAAAACTAACTAGCATTGTATTAGGGCTCTCAGACTGACAGAATGGGGAGAAGGGGATGACAGCATTTATTAGTCACAGGCTGTGGTCCAATTATCCCAGCAACAGCTGTCTCCCATTGGGTAGTCCAAGATTTCCCTGTTGAGTCTGCAAGTCCCTGTCTCAGCTGGTCTTAAGTATATGCACAGCGTATATGCACAGCGTGGGCTCCAGTGCAGTGGTGTTAGAGGGATGGAGTTGCCAGTGAGCAAGGGTGAGCAGGCATGGGTGAGCAGAAGGTGTGGCCAGGCTCAAGCTGGGGTTTTCCAACTCGGATCCAGTCAAGAAAAATCCCTCACAGGTGTGCCCAGCAGCTTGGGGTGTAGTTAGTTAATTCCATATAATGTAATATAGTGATTCCAAGTCGTACAGTCAAGTTAACGACCAAGAATAGCTATCACAGACGTCATTATTAAGCCATAGCCTTTCTTGTTTATCTCCCAACTTGCTTCTGGTCAGTGTTTAGCCCAACAATAGAAACTAAACTAGGACTTCATTAACAAGTGCGCATGCAGTACAAACTCAAATACAAACTTTTTAAACATTCCAAAAAACTAGGATTTTGAAGGTCAGGATTTTGAAGGTCCCACCATAAAGCAATAATGAAGAGAGAGACTGTCTAGCCAGCTTTAAAATCGCGGTGTCTGTGTATCACTTTAAAAACATTTAATGAGCTGGGTGGTGGTGGCGCATGCCTTTAATCCTAGCACTTGGGAGGCAGAGGCAGGTGAATTTCTGAGTTAGAGGTCAGCCTGGTCTACATAGTGAATTCCAGGACAGCCGGGGCTATACAGAGAAACCCTGTCTCGAAAAAACCGGGAAAAAAAAAAACCATTTAATGAATTTTCCACTTAATTTTTGTTTTGTAGCCTTGGCTGGTCTAGAACTTGGTGTGTAGACCAGGCCTCCTGGGCCTGGGATTCAAGCAGCTTTTCACTTCTAGGATTGCCTTTCATGATGGGGGCTAGAGAGCCGGCTCAGCGGTTGAGAGAGCTTGCTGCTCTTGCAAGGTCAAATTCCTGACTCCAACATGACAGCTCACAACTGTCTGAACCCTTCACTGGTACCAGGCACCATGGGGTGCACAGAGAGATACATGCAGGCAAAAACACCCATACACGAAGAATAAATCCAAGACTTTTTTTTTTTAATTGCCTTTAAGAATTAAGGCTACTAAGCCAGGCTTGGTGATACTTGCCTTTCATCTCGGCACTCTAGAAGCAGGGAGATGTTGTTCAGTTCGGCTTGGTCTACACAGTTCCAGGACAGCTGGGGTTATATAGAGAGACTCTGCTGATAAGTAAATATTTAAGGATACTAGCCAAGCATGGTGGCATATACCAATGATCCTAGCGCTCAGGCTGAGACAGTAGAATTGCCACAAGTGTGGCCAGCCTGGGCTACATTGAGTCCCAAGACAACCTGAGGCTAGAATGAGGACCTGTCTCAAAACAACAGGAAATAATACCAAAGGATACTAATATGGTAAGACAGGCAACAGCCTCTTCGGGAACCAAGTGGAGAGCTGCTTAGGAGAAGCTGATTTTGCTAATTTGTGTGGGGTACTTAGGGGTGTGTGGGGTGCTGACCAGCCTAAGTGTGTGTGCCTGGTGCCCGTGGATTAGAAAGCAGCTTGGAAGTCCTGGGAAAGTCTGTACGGCCAGCAGGATGGCCCAGCAGATGAAGCCACCTTAAGACCCACATGTGAGAGTGCACAGGTCCTCCACACGTGCACTGTGACGCACGGTTGATAAATAAATGTTATTTTTGAAAGCCTCTGTATAATCAACATCATGTATTCCAGGAGCTTATTTTTGATGTCTGGAGAAACCTGTTGTTTCTGTATGATACTTCCCACTTATCTCGGGTTAGGCGGGAAGCTCAATAGCAGGGGTCCGGCAAGCTCTAAGGCGAAGGCATGAATTAAGTGGCTTGGTGGGGGCAGGGTGTGAGAATATCTGTGGTGTGTGTTTTGGGGGGCCAGCTGTGAGAGTATCTGGTGTGTGAGTGTGGTTGTGGGGGAGGTTGTGGTGCTAGAGGTTGAACTAGGACCTCATATATGTTCAGTGAACACTATACCCTGTGATATATTCATCCTCAGGCATTGTGTGTGCTTGTGATCTCCTCAGCAAGACCTGTGTCGTCCATCACAGCTGTTTCTGAGAGCGTCCATCTCCGAGGCTCTCTGTTATCTGCCCCTGGGAGGGATCTGGGCAATTCTGAGTTGGATGCAATCTTGGACCCTCCTAGGTTCCCCAACTAGGCCCCTTAAGGGAAATGGCTTAGAAACCTGCCAACTGATGCCAACAGCCACACACACACCACAGCAGTCCAGAATGGGTTGGGTGAGCCCCATTTGCTACACTGTAGTTCTGTGGCCCAGGGCATGTTTCTGTCCACAACCCTCCAATAACACCCACTGGCAGGGCCATGCACAGCAAAGAACATGCTCACAGTGGGGGTATATTCAGGTGATACTGAGAAAGCTTTTAGATGCTAATTAACATCTAGAATGTATTGCTGGTTCGGTCAGATGCATTCTGAGGGCACCAGGCCATGACAATATGTATCGAAAGGCAAAGTGAATAAAACATTCAACTGCTGGCACAGCTACCTCCTCTCTGTGTTCATCCCTTCACCTGTCGTCTCCACTTAGAGATAGGGGAACCAAGGACGCCCAGCCCGCAGCAGTGACTTCTTAGGTTCACGTGACAGTAAGTGATGGAGGAGGGGGATTGAGCTGGCGGTGGCTCCACTCGAGACGAACTCCGTGTTGCCTGGCATGGGTAAGACCCAGGTTTGGTACCCGGGAAAGCAGAAAACCCTTTCTCTGCCCTCGGTGCCCTTCCAGCCACAGCCCAGTCCAAGTACCCTTTATTACAGAATCAAAATAGGGAATGAGGAACAGACAGGTGCCTTGTACGAGTGTGTGTGTGCATCTGCCTCTTGCCATCCCCTTCACGAATGAGTGGTCAGAGCTGCAGCCACATTACAAGCAGAGGTGCCCAGCGTGATGCCAGTGTTTGAGGGTGCCTGCAGTGAAGAATGGTGTATAGTGAGTAACAGTCTGTAGCCCTGGCCCAGAGGATTCAGACCCAACGCCAGTTTTTAGCAGCCTGAGCCACACTTTGTTTGTTTGGTCCATTGTCTGTCTCTGGTGGAGACTGGCCCTGACTCACAGTTCCCCTGCCTCCTCTTCCCAAATGCTGAGTTCAGCCGTGATTGGGGCATTCTTTATCTAAATAGTAAAGTAAATAGCATGGCTCTAAAGCCAGGTGTGCCTGTGCCGGCCCTCACCTGTAGTCCTAACAGGAAGAAGCAGCAGGGTTGTGGGGTTCAGAGTCAGCCTTGCTACAAATAAACAAATGGTAAACAAAAATTAAAAACAAGCAAAGAGGAAAAATACCACTTCTGGGTAAACACTCCAGGGATTGTGACCTCATAGGTGGCATAGATTTTTAAACAGGGTGCATACGGAAATGATCGATTGTACTACATTAAAAAATTGTTCATAAAAAGGACAATTAGGTTGACATTCAGGAAGCAAGGCAGGGAGATGGCCTAGAGAGTAACCTGCAGTGGAGCCATGAGGATCAGAGCTCAGATCCCAGGACCCACAGAAAGCCAGACAGAGCCACAAGCAGGCACAAATATCAGCACCGGTGTGTTCCTAGAATTCGCTGGCCAGCCTAGCTGAATCAGAGCTCTGAATCAGGGAAGAGACCCTGGCTCAAAAAATAAGGTAGAGGGCTGGAGAGTTGGGCAAGCAGTTAAGAATAGGACCTGAGCTAGCTTCCCAGCACTCATAATGGTTTTATGTGTTAGCAGTTTGTCTAAGCTCTGCCCCACAGTTACCTAGCAACAGCCAGGTGTGCCTGACTCACTATAAAAGGGGCTGCTTGCCCCCTCCCTGCTCTCTTGCTCACTTGCCTTCTTGCTCCTGCTCGGTCCCATCTTCCCTTCCCCTCTCTCCTGATTTCCCTCCCCCATCTCTCTCCACCTGCTCATGGTCAAACTCCTCTGCTCGCTCTCTGTCTCTGTCTGTCTCTCTCCCTTTCACTGTCTCTACTACCCTCTCATCACCCCTCCCCATGCCCCGAATAAACTCTATTCTATACTATACCATCGTGCAGCTGGTCCCTCAGGGGGAAGGGATACCTCAGCACGGGACCGCGGAGGCACGCCCTTCCCCCCACACTTAACTACAATTCCACCAAACATACTCCTTCTCTCCTTATCTTTTTATAAAACACATCAGGTAGCTCACAATGTAACTCCAGCTCCAGAGATCTAACACCATTTTCTGGCCTCTGAAGGGTATGAGTTCACATACACACATGCACACATATTAAAAAAAAAAAAAAAAAAGCCAGTACGGTGGCATGCTTAGCCTAATCCCAGGACTCTGGAGGCAGAGGCAAGTGGATTTCTGTGAGTTCCAGGACAATCAGAGCTATGTAGAGAAAACCTGTCTCGATAAATACAGAGCCGGGCAATGGTGGCACACACTTTTAATCCCAGCACTTGGGAGGCAGAGGCAGGCAGATTTCTGAGTTCGAGGCCAGCCTGGTCTACAGAGTGAGTTCCAGGACAGCCAGGGCTACACAGAGAAACCCTGTCTCGAAAAACAAAAAAAAAAATTTAAAAATTAAAAAAAATTCACCTAGTGTGCTCATCTCATCTATACATATAAATATTACTGAGTTGGAGGGTTCTAATTAAGCAGGCATTTTCCAAAAGTCACCCAACAGCTGGCAGGTACACAAATAATGTGTCATTGGTGTCCCCAAGCAGGAACAGTTAAAAACAAGAGGTAACAGGAGTTGATGTCCTAGTACCTGGCCACATCAGACCTGAGGGGTACATCTGATGCACCCACACTCATAACCCCAGAGCTAGTCCATGTCAGGGTGTAGGGTTCTGGGTGTGTGTTCTCAGCACCAGGTTCTCCAGTGCCGCTCCTACAGCCCCTGGGGGCTCCTGAAGGCCCCTAGAGTCAGCCCCACATTTGCCATGAGCATCTAGCACCTGCCCACACCTTGTCTCTCCCAGAGCTCAGACCTGGATCCTGCAGTGTCTCCTGTACTTGGGGTCGGTGCCATCCCCTGAAGGGCTTAGAGACTGGAGAGCAGCTGCCCTGGGTGCCAAGCTCTGCTCACAAGTACCTGCTCCGTAGTCGTTGTCAAAGCAGCAGGCTAGGGGGTCCTGTGCCTTGAGATGCTCTGGTCACTTGTATCAGGAAGGTGACAGTCACCTCATTCCAGCATCATGAGCTGAATGGAGAGGGGGTTCTGTGCATTTTAGGGAACCTGATGAGTGAGGGGAAAGGCAGAACTCAGAAGTTCAGGCTGCGAAGAGCATCTCAGCAAAGCTGCGTCCTGAGAACCTCGGGCCCCATCCCAGCATCCCTATGGACATCGCCCAGGGGCCCTGCCAATGGCTGCCTTGTCCCTGAACTGCCTCAATGTTTCTAGCTGGTTTCTCAGACTTCCCGTTTGCAGCATCTGATCTAACACATACCAGGCAAGTCTCTCGATGAGCGAGCTCACCACTTCTATACTCAACTTTCTCACCACAAGGGAGAGCAGAGGACCCTGCTTCAGCCACACAGGAAGGACTGTGTAGATAGCAGGCTAGAGGTAATGGTGAGAGGTACCCTGGAGGCTCAGAGCATAAGGTAGCTCCAGCAGAGAGGTGTCTAGATGGGGTTCCCACCTGCCCACCCCAGGCAGCAGGCAATGTCCACTCCTTCAGAGCTGTGACAGGGATCGTTAAGAAGAAGCCAGAAGCCCTTCCTGCCTTGAGCTACCACCTGCTCTCCTTCCCCTGGAGCCACGACTGGAGGGTGGACAGAGCTAGTGACAACTGGGCTTGGAGCCAGGGTCTCAGCTGACATGTCTCATGTTATATGTGGAATCCAGAGTACCCAGGAGCCCCACTACTCCACATCTAGCAAGTGTGGGTTCCGGTCACACAAGCTCCACCAAGAAAACACCTAGGAAGGGAACCATGGGAGAAATAACCTGATCACATACAGACTGTCCCCATCACTGGGCTATGGAACCTGGGGGACAGGCGCTCGCTCCACCCTCTCCTCCAGGACCTTCACACCCTTCCTGTTCTGCTCAGCATCTTGCCTGGTACCCCACCACCAAACACCCTAAGCAATCTTGTCTTCAGCATCCTCTATTTTATTTATTTATTTATTTATTTATTTATTTATTTATTTATTACGAATACACTGTCTTCAGGCACACCAGAAGAGGGCATCAGATCCCATCACAAATGGTTGTAAGCCATCATGTGGTTGCTGGGACTTGAACTCAGGACCACTGGAAGAGCAGCCAGTGCTCTTAACCACTGAGCCATCTCTCCAGCCCCTTCATCCTCTCTAACAGCCACACACACTATCCCTGCCCCTTTCCTTCCCAACCTCCTGCAGCTTGCCTGCCCAGCATCCCTGTCCAGCCTCCTGCCCAGCATCTCTGCCAGCCTCTTGCTCAGCTTCCTGTCCAAGATCCTTGCTCAGCCTTCTTTAAGTCCTTACCTCTAACAAGAGCCTAGAGAGAAGACTGTCTATCCATCACAACCCTAGTACCTTGTCTCTCCTGGGAGTGGTTTGGGTGGGAGAGGAAGAGTCCCTCACTGAACGTGAATCTGGCTTATGTACTATTTTCTGCTCCCCAATGGTCTGCAGCTGCAGCGACCATTACATCCCCAGACAGTTCAGCCAAGATTGGTGCTGCCTCTTAGAGGCTGAGAACTGAGCAGGTCATCCAACTGTTAGCCAGTGTATCTGACAGGCTCCCTCACCCTCTCTGAGGCACACTGGACTCTCCAGCCAGAGCCTTCCATCTCCACCCACTGAGCTGGGTACCCTCCCCACAGACGACTGAGAGGAGAAACCAAGGTCAAAACGCAGAAATCCTAGCATCCCAGAGAGGCCACGATTCAGTAAGTTGGACAGTCCTTGTAAGCCTAACCTGTCCCTGACCCAGGGACCCTAGCTGGCATACCAAGGTAGGGTACTGGCTCATCTCTTGCTCTTTCCATTTCTGACAGCTCTATGGTTTGTTTGTGTCTTTAAAAAAAAAATGTAGTTTACAATGTGTGTGATGGCTCCAATCTGTCATCCCAGATCTCAGGAGGCTGAGGCAGGAGGATTCCCATGAGTCTAAGGCCAGACTCAACTATATAGTGAGTTCAGGCCAGCCCAGAAGACAAGATGAGACTATCAATTCAAGGGGAAAAAAATCAGTTCAACAAAATGGTTTGGGCCAGGTGGTGGTGTCATATGCCCCTGATCCCAGGGCTCAGGAGGCAGAGACAGGCAGATCTCTGAGTTCAAGGCCAGCCTGGTCTACACAGTGAGTTCCAGGACAGCCAGGGCTACATAGAGAAACCCTGTCTCAGAAAAAAAAAAAATATATATATATATAGATAAGTAAGTAGGTAGGTAGGTAGATAGATAGGAAAAAAAATAGGTAAGTAAGTAGGTAGGTAGGTAGATAGATAGATAGATAGATAGACAGACAGACAGACAGACAGACAGACAGACAGATAGATAGATAGACAGACAGACAGATGGGGAGAGGGAGAGGAGAGAGGAAAGAGAATGGGGGGGGGCGGATTTGTAAAGGCAGTGTTTGAATGCCTGTGGTAGAAAGAGGTCCAGCTTGTTTGTCAGTGGTCAGTCACATCCTAGGACTGTATAGCCCATCCAGTATTGTCTTGTGAGACCCAGAAACTTGTGCCCAGGACAAGCCATGACCACATCTGACCTAGCCATGGCCACTGGAGGTGTGTGTGGTCCCCCAGCTGGGGCTCTTGAGATTAGGGGCAGTAGAGTTGGGACCAAGAGGGCATTCTGGTCTGCCCTGCCCAAGGCCTGAGGCTCTACCCTTAGCCAATGGGGCCTTTCTCAACCCAGGTGTAAGAGAACAGCCTGGTGTTCCCTGGCCCTGGCTCACTCCCTCAGCCTTCACCTGTCCTCATGCACTGCAAGTAGGCTTGGCCACCTTTGCCTCCAGGCCATCTCCTAGGAGGTAGGAGGAGATGCTTCTACCATTGCTGCTTTCAATGTCAAAGGCCAAGGCCCAGGTGCCTTCTGGGGACAGTCTTGGGGACAGCCTCTGTGGCTGGCATCCTGGTTCCAAGATCAGGGAGAGCATGGAATGTTCTAGCTACGCCCTCGCTAAGAGTGACCCCGTCTCACTAGGATACCTACGGCACCCAGCCTCCCTTTCCCAGGGCAGTCCCATGGCCTCACAGCCCATCACTGGGGCCAGTCACAGCTGGCCACATGCAGCGAAGAGTCTGTGCTCTCTCCCCAGTGTGAATCCTGCCACTCGCGAGTCCTCTGTCATCACAGGCCTTGGGGAGGGCAATACCATGTGGAGCCAAGACACACGGCAGATGCTGGCTCAGAAACGTTCTGAAGTTAGGCAGCCTGTCACTAACCAACCTGATCAGACACACGGGCCAGCAGATCTGGGTGTGGCTCAGGGACAGATGCATGCTTAGCCTGGAGCTCTGTCACCCACCACTCCAGGCTCAACACTTTGTCCCCTCAGGCTGTACATACACCTAAAACCTCCATTGTTGTCTACTAAGGGCCCTGGGTTCATTCGAGATAGATGCCCACACCTGCCTCTTCTGGGATAGACACCTGGTTACCTCCTCGTTCCCATCCTTCTTCCTCCCCCCCCCCCACTTTGCCCCTTTGTTCTGCTTGGGCTCCCATTGGCTCACCCCTCTAGCCCCAGGGCCAGACATGGGAATCCGAAGCAAGGGGATTAAAGCTTCGAATGCCACAGGGGACACACAAGGCCTGGGCTTAGGGATAATTTCCCTTCTCTGCAAAGGCCAGGCATTTAGTCCACATGGGCCAGGAGGGACGGGGAGCAGCCCAAGGGCAGATGGCCACCACAGAAGAGCAAACTGCTGTCCCCAGCCTGAACGAATTCCCTGAGACTAAAGACGGACACTAAGCTCCTGCATCAACAGGTAGGAGGGGCGGAGGGGGGCGGGGAGTCCAAGAAGGTATGTGGGCGCCCACCTTCAGCCTCAGGGGGTCTTCCCTCCTGCAGGACCTGGGGATCAAACTTGTGTCATCAGGCTTAATGGCTGCCAGCACCTATATCTGCTAAGCCGTCTCTACCTTCCCTTGTTGGGTTATTTTAAGTTAAAAACTACACATCCACCCATACTGGTGAAAGAGGGGCTGACCAGTGCTGCAGTCCCGATTTTTCTGCTGTGATCTCTGCCTGCTTCTCTCCTGGCTGGAGCTGGTGTGACCCTGACAGTGAGGAAGGAGCGCATTTCTTCTCTCTGCTGGTTGGCAGTGCCCTGTGTGTTGGGGGTGTGGGGTCATTTGTTGCACTGTCCGTTCACTCCTGGAGTTGAACTTAGTTAGAGGCTTTCTGAGTTCTTCCCCAGCAGAGACAGCCAGGGCTCATGTCACAGGGCTCAGTCTCTTCCAGGACAGCTTGTGCAGAGAGCTGAGAGCTCTCAGTGCTGGTGTCTCCTGTCGTTCTGGAGTGGCTTTCTGGGTTCCCACGTAGGCTTATCCACATAGAGGACAGGCCCAGCAGGACCTGTAAGTAGCCAGAGCAGCCACCTCTGACTCCCAAGAGGCCACTAGTGCCAGGTGCTCAGGGGTGAGCAAGCTGGGCATGGTGGCTTACACCTGTCATCTCAGCATTCAAGAGCCTGATGCAGGAGGACGGCCATCAGCCTGGGCTGTGTGCTGAGTTCCAGACCAGCCACTCTACAAAGAGTGAGACCCGTTTGCAAACACAAAACAGAACAGAGAGCTAGGTACGTAGATCCCTTGGTAGAGTGTTTGTTCACCATTCAGGATGCCCTGGGCTCATTCTCCAGGATGAGGTGTGGTGGGACACACCTCCACTCCTAGCACATGGGAGGTTGAGGCAGGAGAATTGCCTCAAATATAAGGTCAGCCAGGGCTAAGCAGGACCAGGTCAGTCTGGGCTATGCAGGACGGTGCCCCAAACAAGAGTTTTTGTTATGTCCCCAAAACCAACCAAAGAAATGTCTTTCCAAGCACAGGAAATCACAGAGAACACCTGAATATCAGCCTAGCACTCCCTGGATTTGGGTCTTCTGAGACGATTGAGCGATTGGTTGATCAACTGATTGATTGATTGATTGAGAGTGTGTGTGTGTGTGTGTGTGTGTGTGTGTGTGTGTGTGTGTGTGTGTGTGTGTGTGTGTACAAAGTGACTGCATCCCCAGGGAAGTGCTTCCCAGATACCAGCAAACAACAACCCTGTCCCCTTGTCCCCTGCTTGGGCTGTGACGCCTCTGCTTGCCCGGCCACTCTGTCCCTCTCGCTCTGTCAGTTTAGTTGGTGACTACAGTGTGAAAATTGCTCAGGGTTATCCCACAAAGCACTGCATGGCCAAGAGCTGTGCCCAGTCACCAAGTGACAAAGTAGGGGCCAAATCGGCTCAGATAGGAGAAGTCCACGGGCCCAACTGGTTCTTGGTCCCTGTGGTACTTACCAAGCCTGGCTTTACATGGCCAGCTGCAAGCAGTAACTGTCACTAGGACACCGTGACTGTAACTGGCAGCAGACACCAGCTTTGAGACTGAGGGAAGAGTTGTCTGGAAACAATGTTTCTAGTTATGATGTACTTAATGAGGATGGGCAGACAAACCTGGCTAAAGAAAGATGGTGGGCCAGTGAATGGCACTTGCTACTTAGGTTTGTTTCCTTTTGTTGAGACAGGGTCTCTTGTGACCCAGGTCGGCCTTGAGTTCTTGATCCTCCTGCCTCCACTTCCTTTTGGCCTTGAGTTCTTGATCCTCCTGCCTCCACTTCTTGAATATGAGAATTACAGGCCTGTGCTACCATACCCATCTTTTTTACTTTTGTTTTTGTTTTTTTGTTTTTTGGGTGGGGGGGGGTGACCTTTTTTCTTCTTTTTTCTCCTTTTTCTTTCTTTTCTTTCTTTCTTTCTTTTTCTTTTTTCTATTTTCAGACAGAGTTTCTCTGTGTAGCCCTGGCTGTCTTGGAGTTTGCTCTATAGACCAGGCTGGCCCCCAACTCACCGAGATCTGCCTGCCTCTGCCTCCCAAGTGCCAGGATTAAAGGCAGGCACCACCAGCAGGTCCCAGGCCTCTTTTTACCTTTTAAATGCATCTTCTAGTAAATCTTAAAATAGTGCCTGGAACTCTGTTACTCCCTTGCCTAACCAATCTGATGCAGTCACATTCGAAACAGGGACCCAAGGAAAGTATAGACAGTGGATGGACAGACAGGTAGACAGCCAGATGACCAAGTGCCAGCCATCTGAACTGAAGTGCTGAGTGACCAAGACCTGGCAGCTCCCTCTTGGCTCTCAGACCTCTAGACTAGTGTAATGAAGGATGGCACCCTCTCCTCTCTTCTCCTCACACTCCAGGAAGCCTCAAGTGCAGTAGCCCTGTGGGAGGGGGTGCTGAGCCCCTGCCCTGCCTAAGTCACCAGAGCCTCCTGTCCTGGGAATAGCTCCCTGCCCCCCACGCTTGCCCGTTGCGTGTGACACTCTCACCCCCCTGGCACCAACTCTCACACCCCTGGCACAATCCCCGGTGTGTTGGCCCAGAGCCTGGATGGAGGGCAGAGCTGCTGTGAAGGGGTGCAGCCATCACCCTGAGTTCTCAGGGAGAAAAATGCCAGCACTGTGGTTGTCCCTGGGCATGGTTCCCAGGCCAGGGCAAGCAATGTCTGTACATCATCGTGTCTGCTTTGAAGCAGCCGGGCCAGCACTTCACCAAGGTCTGGGCTGGCACCCAGTTTGCCTGGGAAGGGATGCCCTCCACACACACGCTGAGTTGGGAATACATGAAGTTGCCTAAGCTCCTGACCAGAGTCTGGAACAATGCACTTTGTACAGCTCAGGTCTGGGGGGCACCGACCCCCACACACACACCCCACTCCACCCCCATCGTGCCTGGCCTAAGGAGGGACAGACGTCTTCACAGAGAAATGTCTCCTGGTCTGTTTGCTTTTTTCATAACTGGGACTTTCATAGCAAGTGCTCTCCCTACCACTGAGCTGCAGCCCCTGGTGTCTTTCACTTTTTAAATTTGAGATAGAATCTGGCTACGTCGAACTCACTCCAGTCCTGAACTCACGCTGTAGCCCAGGCAGGCCTTGAACTTACCATCCTCCTGTCTCAAACTCCTGAGATGATGGAACCTGGTAGCATTCATAGCTTGGTACCCTGAGTTCACAGGTCCACAGTCTCCTGAGATCTTCCCAGATGTGCCAGGCTGGATACAAGCTCTGGCCTGGACTTGGGGACCGTCAAGGCTTTCTTGTACCTGGTTCTCTATGGAGGTGTGGCCAGGTAAAAGATGACATTGCTGCTGTCCTTCAAGGACACCTTGGCATATGAGCAAGAAGACAGTCCTGCAGAGGCCACTCCCTCTCAGGTGGCAGAACTCCCGTCCTTGTCACAACAGCTCAAGATTTCCCCAATTCTGACTTGAGCAATGTGAGTTTCTTAACTCCCAGAGGATCCCGTGGGCTGAAGGAAGCGAACGACTGACGTCAGGAGCCAGCTTGATCCCACCACACCTTACAGGCGGATCCCGTCACCACGCATAGCCACACGTGAGCCTCTGAGAGAGTCACTTTCTCCATAGTCCCCACCCTGGCCTCACCCCTAAACTCCTTGCTTTGGAAAGTCCCCCCACAGAGCCTACCCACACCCAACATTCAATGCCATTTATTATGGGGCGTCCTTTCGCGCTGATTTGAAGTCAGTGTAAGTGGTTTCTGGGATTAGTCCAGTGTGGCCTTGGGTGGCATTGCCTTCCTTTGCTTTTGGATGTCCTGATGTCAGGGAGATTGGATGTGGTGTCAACCATGGTTTCTCATGCTTCTAGCTGATCTCGGGGCTAATAGCACACCCTCAGTCTTAGGACATGGAAGGAGGAGCAGGTGGAAGCCAGTAAGTGCTGCTCCTTGGGGAAGCTTCCAGAACAGCTTCACACCCGCACAGAGGTGGAGCAGAGGCTCACACCCTCCTCCCTTGTGGTGACTGAAGGACAGTCACGAGGGACCTTCCACAGCAGGACAGGGAGAGCTTTGCCACTCTTTCTTGTCACTATAAGACACATTGGTTTGTTCCTTCTGCTCTGGGATCTTTTTTCCCCTCTTAAAACTGTTGATTTAATTTTACATTTACTTATTGTGTGTCTGTGTGTGCACTGCATGCACGCGAACCACACTGTGCATGGGAGGATCAGACGACATGTGGAACACAGGTTTTTTTCCATCTATCTGTAGGTGCCAGGGTTTAAACTCATGTTGTCTGGAGGAGTGGCAGACACCCTTACCTCCAGAGCTACCTCAACAGCCCCTTGATTTTATTTGATATGAATTTCACTCCAGTACAAAGAGATTAGAAAAAAAAAATACAAAAAGAGATGCATGTGCTCAAAACTAGCCAAGAACAAAGCAAAGAGATGGGCATGTGTCTGAGTGCAAAGCCCTTGCCTGGCACGTGCCAAGGTCAGGACTCTGTGCCCATGGGAACTTTTCCTAGACAGGATCTCAGGTAGCCCAGGCTAGCTCAAATTCACTATGTAGGTGAGGATGACCTTGAGAACTTTTTCTAGACAAGATCTCAGGTAGCTCAGGCTGGCCTCAAATTCACTATGTAGCTCAGGATGACCTTGGAATTTTTCTAGAAAGTATCTCAGGTAGCCCAGGCTGGCCTCAAGTTCACTATGTAGTTAAGTATGACCTTGAACTCCTGGTCCTGCTATCGTTGTCATCCCCCCTCCCCTGGGTGCTGGGAATGCAGGCATGTGTGGCTAGCTCTATCTTTTTTTTTTTTTTTTGAAGATTTATTTATCATTATATCTAATTACACTGTAGCTGTCTTCAGATGCACCAGAAGAGGGCATCAGATCTCATTACAGATGGTTGTGAGCCACCATGTGGTTGCTGGGATTTGAACTCAGGACCTCTAGAAGAGCAGTCAGTGCTCTTAACCACTGAGCCATCTCTCCAGCTCCCCCTAGTGGGATATCTTATGCCCCCTAAGAGCTCACCTCTAAGTCGGCACACACCCCACTGCATTTCCAGACCTATTTCTCTTCCTGTATTCATCTCACTTGTACGTCCGGGCAGCAAGTGAACCTGCTCTGCAGTGATTCTCTACCCGCACCACTCAGCGAGCCCTGCAGTGTCTATGCAGAGTACAGCCACCGCCGACCATGGCTCCCGTTGCCTATGCTCTCTGGCCCTGGGCTGCCAGCCTGGCCTCCTGGCAAGCTAACCTTGAGGTTCTCATCTTTCCTGCCCTCCTCCTTAACTCCAATCCCTGCTGCCTGCCCCTTCCACACCTCAGCTTGGCGTCCCCGTCCCATCTTGCTAGGCTTGGCCATGTGAGGACTCTGTCTTGCTGGCCTAGTGGCTCCCAGAGGTGGAAGGCTTGCCTGACTGTTCTCCAAGCTGCCAACACCATCCAGAGCCTTAACTTCCAGAGGCGTGGGAAGCTGGGTCTGTAGTGAAGGAATGAGCCAAGAATGAATGAGAGAGAGAGAGAGACAGAGACAGAGACAGAGAGACAAAGAGACAGAGACAGAAAGAGTCAGAAAGACAAAGAGGAGAGGGAGAGAGAGAAAAGAGAGGGGAGGGGAGGGGAGGGGAGGGGAGGGGAGGGGAGGGGAGGGGAGGGGAGGGGAGGGGAGGGGAAGGGAGGCTTGAGCTCTTGACTGGGAATTGGAGGAGACCTGACTCCTATGTGACCCTGAGGTGAGCTGGGTCTAAGAGCCCTGGGTATCCCTGCCTTTATCTGTCCCCCATGCCTACCCTGCATCCTCCTCCAGGGCAGCTTCTGCCTCTCAGCCTCTTCCTCCCTCATAACCACTGTGCCCTTCTGCCACCTCCTGACCAATGGTACAGCTCTGCTGGAGGGTCTGGTAGCCCTCATTGGTGTGGTCATTATATTACACACGAGTGACTTTTATACCTTAAAGCCCGTTATCAGTGCACAGTTCAGTCATTTCCGTAAACTGATGGCTCTCCCAGCCTGCTCGCTGCCCTTCCTCAGTCTGCCTGCAGCCCTGGCAACCGCTAATCCGATTGCTGTCTCCGGATTTGCCTGCTCTGGACACTTCCTGTCAGTGGGATCACACACTCTGTGGCCTTCTATGTCTGGCTTTTTCCCTGAGCACCATGGGGTTGGGGGGTACGGGGGGGGGGGTCATTCTGTTCTGGTTTTGGAAACATAGCCCAGGCTAGCTTTGGACTTGAGATCTTGTCTCTGTCTGCCTCCCCCCAGCTTCCTCTCCTCCAGTAGGGATCATGGGCATGCTGTAGTGTTTTGAGGTCTGTGTGCAGGGGAGTGTTGGCAGCCCAGTCCTCCCTCCCTGGCTGCCTGATAGACACTACTCATCTTGGTTAGCAACTTGGTTAGTGGCTCATCTCGGCTAGCAACTTGACACACCTGGGAAGATGGAACCTCAAGTGAGGAATTGCCTCCATCAGATTGGCCTGTGGGACATTTTCGTGATGATGTGGGACGGGACCCACTGTGGGTGGTGCCACTCCTAGGCTGGTGGTTCTGGACGGTATAAGGAAGCAAGCTGAGCTCATCATGGTGAGCAAGCCAGCAAGCAGCACTCCTCTATGGTCTCCCCATCAGTTCCTGCCCTGACTGATGGACTCTAAGCTGTAAATCAAAATTAACCCTTTCCTCCCCGAGACACTTTTGGTCCTGATTTCTCGAAACAGCAGCAACAGAGAACAAGTTAAGATAGCACTCCAGGAGCCAGGCAGTGGTGGCATACGCCTTTAATTCCAGCACTTTGGAGGCAGAGGAAGGCAGATTTCTGAGTTTGAGGCCTGCCTGGTTTACAGAGTGAGTTCCAGGACAGCCAGGGCTACACAGAGAAACCCTATCTCAAAAACAAAATAAAACAAAACAAAACAAAAAAAGAGATAGCACTCCAGTGCTGGAAAGATGCCTCAGAGGTTAAGAGCACTGACTGCTCTTCCAGAGGTCCTGAGTTCAATTCCTAGCAACCACATGGTAGCTCACAACCATCTGTGACAAGATCTGATGTCCTCTTCTGGTGTGTCTGAAGACTGGCAACAATGTATTCATATACATAAAATGAAAAAAAAATTTTTTTAAATAAAAAAATTTAAAAAGATAGCACTCCAAAGGTTGGATGGATGGTGGCGGTTGTCTCCACAGCAAGCTGTGTGAGCAGGTTACCCAAGCACCTGTGTGAGTTAGCGTGAGCATTCTCTTTGGTACAGCCTAGAAGCGTGAAGGAGCTGCTGATATGCAAACTTCTGACTCTAGAAGAATCTGCAGAACTGTTTCCCAAGAGATTGTACCATATGCCCCTCAGCCATCCCCACTTCCTTACCAAATGTCTTTTTCCTTTTCTATACACATGTTTGTGTACATGTGGTGTGTGAGCACATGCATGCTACAGCACACACATGAAGGCCAGAGAACAACTTTGGGGAAGCCAGTTCTCTTCTTCCACCATGTGTTCACCGGGAATTGAACTGATTGACCCCAGGGTCATTGGGCTTGGCAGTAAGTGCCTCTACCCACTGAGCCATCTTCCCAGCCTTTGTTTTATTTGTTTGTTTGTTTATGTTTGTTTATTTATTGGTTTTTCGAGACAGGGTTTCTCTGTGTAGCCCTGGCTGGCCTGGAACTCACTCTGAAGGCCAGGCTGGCCTCAAACTCAGAAATCCACCTGACTCTGCCTCCCAAGTGCTGGGATTAAAGTCGTGCACCACCACTCCTGGCTTTTTTTTTTTTTTTTTTTTTTTTTTTAAGAAAGGAACTTCTTAGGCTGGTGAGATGGCTCAGCAGGTAAGAGCACTGACTGCTCTTCTGAAGGTCCCGAGTTCAAATCCTAGCAACCACATGGTGTCTCACTACCACCCGTAATGAGAACTAACACCCTCTTCTGGTGTGTCTGAAGACAGCTACAGTGTACTCATGTATAATAATAAATAAATTTAAAAAAGAAAAAAAGAAAGGAACTTCTCACGTAGCCCAAGCTGGCTTTAAATTAGTGTTCTTTGTGACCCCAGCTACAGCTCCTGAGTGCTGGGGTGGCAGGTATACCCACCATCCCTGTTTAGTGGTTGAATTGTGTATGTTAGTACTGTATCCCACAGGATGGCTCTGATTTCATCCTCACTGTGTGGAGAGTCTCCTCTGTCTGCTGCCATCTGAATCTATTCCTTGGAATAGGGTTACCTAAAGCTTTCACCTCCTTAGTTGTTGCTATCACTGGGTAGAGCTTGGGATACAAGGGTTAGAACCAAAGGTCTCCTGTATGCTGAAGGCACTCTGTCATCTGGTCCTTGTGACTGCTCAGGGGGGTGCATTATCCACTGAGCCATCCCACAACCTAAGCCTTCATTGGGTATTTGCCTTAAAAAAAAATCCTATATATATGTCTTTGTGTCTGCATGTCTGTGTGCCACATGAATGTGGGTGCAAACAGAGGCCAGAGGTGTCAGGTGCCCTGGAGATGGTCACAGGCCACCTGCTGTGGTGCTGGGAATCACACTCAGGTTCTCTAGAAGAGCAATACTTGCTTTTGACTACTGAACCTTCTCTCCAGATCCTCCTTGTTTTTCATTTCTGAGAGCTCTTTATATATAATGGCACATGCCCTTTATCAGATAGATGATCTGCCAGCACTGAGTACCAGCCTGTGGCTTTTCTTTTCATTTTCTTTTCTTCTTTAATTGAAAAGGGGTTCTCCATACAGTGTGTGTCATCAGGCTTTTCCCCTCCCCCAACTTCTCACAGATCTTCCTGCCTCTGCTTAAAAAAAAAAAAAAAAAAAAAAAAAAAGGTCAGTTTTATTATTTAAAATTCCACCTAGGTGTATGAATATGTCTATGTGTGAATGCAGGTGCCTGTGGAGGCCAGAGACATCTGACCCTTGGAGCTGAGTCACAGATGGTTACGAGCTGCCTGATGTGCCATTTCCCATGCCCCTTTTCATGTCCTTTATGGCATCTTCTAAAGGTTTCATTTGAGGACCTGGTCATCAATTCTGTGGTTTTCTATTTGTTGAGGTCCTGGTTTTGTTGTCATTGTTTGACTGGGTTTTTGTTTGGTTGTTTTTTTGTTGTTTTGGTTTTTTAAGACAGGTCCTCATGTAGCCCAGGCTAGCCTTGAACTCCTTTATAGCTGAAGATTGAACTCCGGCCTTTACCTCCTGCGTGCTAGGAAGAGTTTATTTGACTTACACTTCCACATTAGAGTTCATCTTTCAAGGAAGTCAGGACAGGAACCCAGGCAAGGCAGGAACTTGGAGGCAGGAGCTGATGCAGAGGCCATGGAGGGATGCTGCTTACTGACTTGCTCCCCATGGCTTGTTCAGCCTGCTCTCTTATAGAGCCCAGGACCACAGGTCTAGGGATGGCTCCACCCACCATAGTCTGGGCCATACCTCAATAGTGATTGAGATCAAGAAAAAGGTTTCTATTGACCTTGAACTCAGGGATCCACCTGTCTCTTGCTCCCAAGCGTGGGGATTAAAGGTGTGCTGGCATCCACTGCACCTCCATGCAGGCCTTCCTCACCTCCCAACTTACACCCCTGCAGGAGGCTCCTGATGTGTAGTCAGCCAGGCCCTCATGCTGAGTGCCCAGAGGCAGCAGAGCAGCCAGCTCCTCCATGTTTCTGGGCTACCAGAGGAGCAGGCAGAGTACAGGATGGGGCTCCATGGTAACCAGGACTAAAGAGTGGGGCAGAAGGAAGGAAGAGGACTGGCCTGTGGGAGGCAGCCGTGGCCAGACTCTCAGTCTTCATCCTTTCTGGGTTGAACACACCCAGAACGTTCTCAGCCTTTTTCTATTCTGCCCCATCTACCATGACAGCCTCACCTCAGCCTCAAGGCCCTCCTGCTCTTGCTCTCCTTGGTCCTCAGAGCCTAATGCCAAGAAGGGTGGACGTACCTGGCACTGGAAGAACTTGGGTCATGTAGAACAAGACACAGGAAATTGCTCCTGAGGCTGAGAGGAACAATAATCCTTAGAGGTGAAGGGGGTGGGGTAGGAACAACTGTCCCACTGCCCATGCATCTGGAAGGGGACCTGACTTCATAACCAACCTACTCAGGACAGCACCAAGGATGCCCAGCTTGCCCTAAAACTCCAGGTGATTCTGAGATGACTTCCCCAGGTGCCACCTGATCTTCAATGTCTCTGCAGCTGTTTTCCACAGCAGGGTGAGGGGAACCCTCCTCCTCTAGGACCCAGAGTCGTTTGCAGAAGCTTCTAGAAGCTTCAATACCACCTCGCCATAAAAGCAGCCACACACCTCGGCACAGCCTGCAGCTGATGGGCTCTTGACACTAGATTTCCAGGTCTCCCTTGTGGCCAGCTGTCACCGGGTATCACTGGGCCTCTCTAGCTCAGCTGAGTCAGGCTCCGGGCTGGAGGAGGTTGAGGACATTACCACATCTGTGTCACTTACTTTTTCTTTTTCTGAGACCTTTTTCTTGTAGCCCAGGCTGACCTTGAACTTGATATATAGCCCAGGCTGACTCTCTTGCCTCCATCTCCAGAGAGCTGGGATCACAGTTTATCAGGTTCTGGTGATGGAACCCAAGGGTACATGCAAGTTCGGCAAGCACCCTACAAATGAGCCACACCCACAGCCACAGTCCTGAGCTCCCTGAGTGATTCCTGCAGGCTGTTGCTCTGGGAGCAACTGGCAAATATTCAGGGGCTCTCATGTAAGGGTATTGTAAGTGCAGAGGTAGTGTTGTGCTCCTAACATCGGGAGAGCATCAGGGGAGCAGGGAAGGACCTCACTGGGGGAGAAGGAGGGAGATAGAAGCCATGGCTCAGAGGCTCAGCCCCAAGTTCTCAGAGGCTATGGAGAAGCGCCCACCTCAGAACAACAGGTGACAGGAGCATTGCCCCGTCTCCCATATGCACCCCACACACACACCCACACCCACACCCATGATGGGTGCTCTCTTGCCAAGGACTAACTGGAGATGGTCAGTCAAGAAGCTGAACGTGTTCTGTGCTTGTGACTCCTCTAAGCCAAGGTTCCCACAATAGCCATACGTGAGAATAACTGTCTACCCCGGAGGGGTGTCACAGGCACATGGGGACATTGAGGCCCCTTGCCGTGTTGGCATTAGATCAGTACTAGTGACAAAGAACAAACCCAACTTCTGGGGCAGGCTGACATCCACCAGCACCGGCATTTGGCTAGCCCAGGTCCTTCGCCATCCAGAAGAGGAATTCAAAGACTCTGGCTGCTATCTCCTAGGGCTCCCATACCTCCTTAATCACCATGAGAGGAGACAACCTTGCCCCTTTGCTCCAGAGGGCAGAATCTGGACATAGGGCCATTGGCAGCTCAGGAAGTAGTCTGTTGGGATTCATGGGAGGAAATGATCAGTTAAAAGGCCATGTAGGGCTGGTGAGATGGCTCAGCTGAGTGCTGAGCCACACTGACTGCTCTTCCAGAGGTCCTGGGTTCAAATCCCAGCAACCACATGGTGG
Organism: Mus musculus; assembly: GCF_000001635.26. Taxonomy (NCBI): domain Eukaryota; kingdom Metazoa; phylum Chordata; class Mammalia; order Rodentia; family Muridae; genus Mus; species Mus musculus. The sequence goes on along the minus strand of NC_000074.6, from coordinate 120,635,983 downwards.
CTCACAACCATGAGTGAGATATGACACCCTCTTCTGGTGTCTTAAAGACAGCTGCAATGTACCTACATATAATAAATAAAATCTTTAAAAAAAAAAAAAAAAGGCCATGTCATCAGCCTTTGGAAGGTTCCAGGGAACCCCTAAGGAAAACTAGGAATTAAGGGGAGGAAAATTTTAATCAAATATGTGTACACATGTATGGGAAGCATCTGTTCTGTGTTCCAGAGAAGGGGCACGGCTGGGGGAGGTGATGTAACATGCTGTGTTGTGAAGCTGGAGACCACAGCAAACGCCCTGCTCCAGCTCCTAAACACTTCCGCCCATCCTGGTTCATGCCTGGAGACAGACATGGCAGGCAGGCACAAAGTGCTGGCCCAGGAATGCCCACTTCACACGAGGACCTGGGGGCTCAAGCCAGGGCAGGCCCCATGTTGCCTGGGGAAGGTGGGACATGGGCTATCCTACCCACTTCTGCTGGAATTCTGAAGAATATTTGATCCATCTCCTATCCCTGTGGCCTTAACAAAGCCAGGGTCTGAAATGTCACTGCATTTTTCTTTAGTGATGGTTCATAGTAGGATCGTACCTGTGTATCCACCGCAGGAATTCCACTTTCCTGCCCTGGACTCAGTTTCCCCTTATAGTCATTAGAAACATACACAGCCCGGGGGTACGGAGACCTGAGGCTGGTAGAGTGGCCACACGCTACAGACTTGCGACAAAGAATTGATCTAGGCAGGTGCGTGGGGCATTGAGGAGGGTCCCATGAGAGAACCATTAAGATACAGGGCTGGCCAGCACTCGGGAGGCAGAGGCAGGCAGATTTCTGAGTTCGAAGCCAGCCTGGTCTTCAAAGTGAGTTCCAGGACAGCCAGGGCTATACAGAGAAACTCTGTCTCGAAAAACCAAAAAAAGAAAAGAAAAGAAAAGAAAAAGAGACAGGGCTGGAAGCCACACCTGGGTATTGAAAGGGTGTGGGTGTATGGCTCAGTGGTGGATACTTGCTGGATGTATGGAGGAGGGGTACGGGGAAGCCATGACATCAAAAACATAAAAATAAAGGTGGCTAGGCATTGGCCCCAAGCTTGTAATCCTAGCACTTAGGAGATAGAGGTCAGAGGATCAGGGGTTCAAGGGCAGCCTTGTGTGGGCTACAAGAGGCCCTATCTCAAATAATACAAAAGTAATCATGATATAGGGAGTGGGGAGGCGGCAGCCCGAGGCCTCTGAGTCTTCACCCTCAGGTCCTCTGCCAGCTGTGACAGGCGGGGGCACGTGGCCAGTCAAAATGCCAGAACCCAGCAGCGGGGAAGCCCGGGAGTCACAATGCCACCTGAACCTCCCAACTGCAGCGACGAGCCGGGGGCGTTACCTCTGCGTCTCTGCACAGGAGGCGGAGCCGGGCTCCCCATTTCCTTCCACAGAACCGGGGACAGCCGGCCGATGCCCAAACTTTGCCCGGTGCCGGGAGCGCGGCTGCGGTGGGGGAGGCGGGCAGGGAGGCGCGGCGGCAGGGGTTGTGGCTGAGCCCTGGGCGGGCTGCGGGGCGGAGCGGCCCGGGCGGCGCCGCCCTCCAGGTGCCGGGCGGGGGCCGAGGCAAGCGCGGCTGCAGGCAGAGCAGGCCGGGCCATGACCCCCGCGGCCCACGGCTGCAAGCGCGTCGCCTGGTGTCCCTCACGGCCGCCAGCGTCCGCGCCCAGCGCGCCCCAGGAAGCGGTGAGTGTGCGCGCGCCGTGCGCGCCACGGCGGACGCACCGGGACCTGGGTTTTGGCGACCTGGGATAGGGACCCAGGACGAGGGACCCCAGGATCGTGGAGATCTGGGACCAAGGGGACCCCGAGGTGGGGAATCCGAGACGGTGGAGACCCGGGTTGGGGAACCCGGGAGGGTAGGGAGCATGGGGTGGGGTGGAGACGGGGGAGGGGTGGCCTGTGGAGACCCCAAGGTGGTGGGGACTCCAGAGTGATGGGGGACCCTTTGGACCCTGGCGTCCCACAACTTCCTGCAGACTTCGCTGATCAGCTCGGCCTCCTCTGGCCGCGTGTCTGACATCGGGCGGGGGCGTGTCCCGCGCGTGGCAGCCTCAGGCCCCTCTTTGCACCCGGCTGGGTTGTCAGGTTGCCGAGCAGTCGGGCAAGGTGGGGGCAGGAGGCCTCGGGAGGAACCGCTTCCCTCCACCAAGTGTTTCCAATGTATTATTGATGAGCTGCCTCGCTTAGGGGCGCCCAGTACATCAAAGCAGCTTCGCGACCGCAAAGGGCGACCCGCTCGAAGCAGGCACTTCTCTTGGCAGGGCTGGCCCTGGCAGATCTGGGGAGGGCGCTTATTAAAAAGAGGACCCGCAGCTCCCCTTGGGGACTCTGAGGGCAGGAAGGACTTCTGGCCTTTGCCAAGAGAACGGTGCAGCGCAATGTAGGAGTCGTTCCCGAGAGAGTAGAGAAATGTTAGAACACGCCCTGTTTTACAGACAAGGAAACTGAGTCCCAGACGGCTTCTCCTGTGTGGCAGATTCTGATGTCTCTCTCCAGCCTGAGACACCTCTCTGGTTGTGCTAGCAGCTGAAAGCACCTCTTGCCTATCCAGATCCCTTTCCTAGTCAGGACACAATGTAGCTTGGTCCCCTTCGTGGTCCCCCCTCCCTCAGGTCCGGGTCCTCTGCACAGGAGAAAGGCTGTATATTTATGGAAAGACTTAATCCCTCCACCAGCCCCAAGGCCGTGGAAAGCTGTGTCTAATCTGTCCCTGGAAGGCCTCAGCTGGTGGGCACACACCAGGCCGGAGTGTGCGTCCCCTAGGGAGGTGTAGGTCACTTACAAAGCAACTCGTCCTCCTGGGCTGAGGACGCGGAGATGTGAGTGCTTAGCCAGCAGTTGGCCTGTGCCAGACCTGCTCCTGAGCTGGCTGTCTTCACACTCACACAACCCTCTAACCAAAGTTGCCTCTTGTCCCCATTTTAGAGGCGGGAAACTGAGGCAGGAAGGGTGATAAGTCCAGGTGTTAGCCCTAAGGCAGCAGGAAATGGCTCTCATCTTGGGGGTTAGGAGGGGAAGCTAGGCCAGGCCTGTAAAATCATGGGAAATAAGCCCACCATAGAGACTAATAGGTGATAGCCCACTCAAGAGAAATCCACTTTGCGTGTCAATCTCCCAGGCCCCACACAGCCATGGTCTCCCGCTAATAGCCACCAAAGTCACAGAATCCTTACCCCTGTCCCTGGGCTCAATCATTCAGAAAAAGAAAACTGTTTAATTTCATTTTATGTGTATGATTGCTTTGCTGGCATGTATGTCTGCCCCCTGCACATGCCTGGTGCCCTTTAAGGGCCTTGGAGCCCATGGAGATGGAGTTACAGGTGGTTGTGAGCCACCATGGGGTGCTGGGAACAGAATCCTGGTCCTCTGGAAGAGAAATAAGTGCTCTTAACCACTGACCGATCCAGCTTCTCCTCACACCATCCCAAGTTCAAGCCTCACTGTTATAGAAAACATATGGACACTTTGTTGCGCTGTTATACTTTGTTAAGCTGCGGGCTTTATTGTTTAGCAGATGTTTTTAATGGAATGTAAGCGGCAAAGTGGAGCATAGATATCCTCAAGTGGCCCAGAGCAGGCAGCAGGCTGGTGGGAAGCCAGGGTTAGCCCTGGGTGGGGTCTTGGGTGGGGTTTCCATGATTGTTGGTCTCTCTAGCTTCCCCAAGACTCTCAGGTTGGCTGTCTGGCCTTGAGGGGAGGTACCCCAAGGCAAGCATCTATTCTCAGCACGGTGCCGGAGCTGGAATTGAAGGAATTCTAATCCTGCCGCACAAATCAAGTGACTTTCCTAAAGAAGGAAGAAACCCAGAGGGGGGTGTGCCCAGCCGGAAGCAGCTCCTTGTGGGAGCTTGGGAATCAGCTAACAGACCAGGTTGCCCTACCCTGCCTCCCCCAGCCTCTGGGGTCCACACACCTAGCAAACCGTCACATTCCTCCATTCTGACTGCTCCTGCCCAGCCTGGTTCTTAAAGGACGGCTTTGTTAAGGAGGTGGGGCAAAGTGCCATTGTGAGTCAGGCTCTCTTGGCTGGCAGAGGGCACTGGGCAGAGACCACAGTGAGGGGTGCTCCCAGCCTAACCGCCTGCTCTTCAGTCTTCCACTCCCGACAGCTGATACCGCCCTCAGGACTATGGCTACCGTAGCCAAGTTTCCATAGGAGGAACCAAAAGAGGGTCTATCTCAAGTCAACTGCAGCTTCATACTGAAGCACACAGGATGTACGTTTCCCACACGGTACCCCGGCATCCCGCCTTTAGCCCGGAGACTGACACTTCATCCCTCAACAGCTCTGGATTTGTGTGGCCCTGGAGCCCAATCCGCGCGCACACACACACACACACACACACCCCTCTGCCATATCCCCTCCCCCCAGACATGGCCCAGGGCCTGCCTTCCAAGCAGGTGCACATCATGATGACGTCTGACTTTTTTTTCTGTGTGTTGCAAACCTGTGGAAGCCAAGTGGCGAAGTGACTTCTGATGTAATTAGTCTGCGAGGCCCAGAGAAGCCCTCGCTGCCCTCTTTCTGAGGTTCTTCTCAGAGCCTTGGCTGGGTCTTGTGCAGTACAGTGGGTGAGCCATCCCTCCCTCACCCCTGCTTATGGGGGAGTAGATCCTGCAAGAGGAAGTGGGTCTGCCTGCTTGTCATTGGGGAGGATCTGGGGACCATTTGGTGATGAGGTTTTATGTCTCCAAGCCCATTGTTCTGAAGGGACTATAAACAGAGCCCAGTTACTCTAAAGGGAAGCTCTTCACCCTGCAAAGGTGTAAAGCGAGAGACTTCATGCCCAGGACCCCTCCTGTTCTTCAGGACAACCTGCAGCCTGCCCCTTCCCTCTGTTTGCCTGCTGCCACTGTACTAGCTGAACTGAAAACGGTCCGAGGGATGGATGACCTTTGACCTCACACCTCAGTAGGAGGAGGAGGGAGTTCTCTTGAGACCAGGTCTCACTTGGCTCACTCAGGCCTCAAGCTTCCTATGTAGCCGGTGCTAGCGCTGAATTCCTTATCAAGCCTGTGGGCTTACAGGGGCACAGCAACCATGCCGGGCTTGGTGTGCATTTCCTGCCAACAAAATTGTCCCTCACACCAGGCATTGGTGGAGGTAGAGGCAGGTGGATTTCTGAGTTCGAGGCCAGCCTGGTCTACACAGTGAGTTCCAGGACAGCCAGGGCTACACAGAGAGACCCTGTCTCGAAAACAAAACAAACAAAAAAAAACACAAAAAGATTGTCCCTCCATGCTACCCACCTAAGACAGGCTTTTTCCTTTTCCATTTTTGTCATGTGTGTGTCTATGCGTGCTTTTGCATGTGTGTGGGCAGACATGCGGGGAGAGGAATGCAAAGACGTGTGCGTGCACTGGCACTTGGACACCTGAGGTTGATGTCAAGAGTCATCCATTGTTCTTCGGCCTCATTCATCGAGGCAGGATCTCTCAATCAAAGCCAGAGCTCAGGGATGTGCTTGCCAGCTGGCTCCGAGGAGCCCCAGCCTCTGCTCTGAGCCCGGTGGGGATTCAAACCCTGCTCCCCACGCTTGCATTGTGGGCACTTTAGCTGCCCCTCATGTTGCTTTTGACCAGTAGTTCGCAAAGGAACTCAACCCTGCTCCCTCCCCTGCCCCCCATCCTCAGCCTCAAGGCAGGTCCCACTCAAAGCCGGTTCTTCTCCCTCAACACCCCACCACCGCTGCCACCACCTTGACTCCTTTTCTGGCACATTCCAGGCATGACAAAGACTCTCACTGTTCTGTGCTCTGTGGGGTGGCTGAGACCAACTCCCAACTGAACCGGAGGAGCCAGGCTCCAAAGAGGGAGTGTGCACCCATGTGCCCCCCCTGCAGTGAATGAACCCCTGTTGGGGTGACTGACAAGCAGGGCTTAGGAGGACCCAGAGCTCTTGATCCTTCTGTTTGTGTATCTCAAGTGCTGGGCTTACAGGCAGTGCACCACCAGGCCTCCTGCCTGCCAGGCAAGCACTCCTCCACTCTCACATCTCCTTAGGGGTGCCACCTTCACAACCCTCCCCACTTGTTGGTAGAGCCCCATTTTTAAGATACCCTGTTCCGCCCACCCTGCTGCTGTGGAAGGTGTCTCCTGTCAGTTTGAACATGACAGAGCCAAGCGTCCTGACTGCCTGTGTTAACCAAACAGCAATTGCTCCAGAGTCTGACTTGGAGAACCTGTGAGTGTGTACTGGGGTGACTCGCATGAGCCTGGCAGGGGGCTGTATCAACAAAGCCCACCCCAGCATGGGTGTCAGCTCTTAAAAGCTGGAACGCATGTGGCTGGAGAGAGTTAGAGGTTAAGAGCACTGATGGCTCTTCCAGAGGTCCTTCCTTCAATTCCCAGCAACCACATGGTGGCTTACAACCGCCTGTAATGGGATCTGATGCCCTCTTCTGGTGTGTATAAATAATTCCATAAAAAAAAAAAATAGAAAGAAAGCAAGCAAGCTAGCAAGCAAGCTGGCACCCTGAGCTCTCTACATCACTTGCAGCGTCTCTGCAAGCCCCTGAGCCTGGTGCAAATCAATCCTTACCACTTAGATGTCCTGGGGGAAGGCAGGACCTTGGGAATCTAGTGGGTTTGGGGTACTTCCTGAGACTTCTACATTGTTCATTTCCTGAGTGTTAAGGAGCCTCCCTCTGGGTCTGCACAACACCAGGCTGCTGGCCACTAAAGGGACCCCCTTTGGGGAAGGTCATAGTATCCTTCATACCCTAGCCCACCCAGCCAGGCACAAAACCCTGATTCTCCTATCTCAGGTCTGCTAAGACTGACCCGGGATCCCAGCTCTGTGGCTCCCAGGAAGCTGGGTGGCCTTGCAAAAGAAGGTCTCAACAGTACCTGAAAGGTGGAGTGAAGATGGCTCCCCCTCCCCCACCTCCTGCTCATATTGATCAGTCCCTTGAGTTCTGAGGAAAGTGGGGTAGGAAGGTCAAAAGAACGTGGGTGAGAACTTTTCTAATTCTCCATGGACTAGGGACACAGCCTGGTGTAGTTCAATCCATTCCAAGAGTGCGGCTCAGTGGTATAGCAGCTATGCCTGCTATGCACAAGGTCCCCAGTTCACTCCCCAGCACCACAGGTAGACAGGTCAATGACTAAAAACCCTAAAAATCATCAGGGCAGGGGTTGTGATGATGGAAAGATTACCTGCTATGGTAGGTGTCACCAGGCCCCACCTTCTGAGGCCCTTACAACTGTTGCTTCCAACACCCTTAACCCTGACCAGCCTCACCTGGACAGCAGCTCTCTGCCCCAGCACAATATTCAGCCCAGATGTGGTCAGCAGGCACTGTGACCTCACAGCCAGCTTGTTTCAGCGCCCTTTCCTGTTGTGTGCCCAACTGGCCAAGTAGGGGCCTGGCCACATGGGCTGGTACAATGCCATCCCGTGGTTCTCTCTAAGTCCTCTCCTCTCTTCACAGGCCCGCAGAGGCGACGCCATGGGGCTGAAGCCCTCCTGTCTGAAAGGTAAGGCAGACTGTGGGGTTTGGGGGTAGGGGGAGTGGGGGAGGGGATAGGGAGGCTGGGGTGCTGATGAGCTACTCGTTAAAGCAGTCCCTGTATACAGTAGGGATATTATAAATGCTGGCTCTGCTTCCGACCCCCTCCAGTCCTTCCTTCACCAGAGGTCAGTACCCCAGGGCTTCAACTTCCTCCTTAGAGGGAAAAGTCCCGGAAAAGAGGGTACCTGGTGAGGGGAAACCAGGCATGGCTCTGGGAGTTGTCTTCCAGGGCATTCTGGATGCCTGTCATCGCGCGCGCAAAAGGTCAGCTTGGCTAGTTCTGTGTTAGAAAGCACAAGAAGGGTCAGAGGTTTTGGTGGAGATGGCTCAGATCTCTGGTCTTTTTGGTTTTTGTTTCTGTTTTTTTAAAAAAGATGTATTTTTTTTTATGTATATGAGTACGCTGTAGCTGTACAGATGGTTGTGAGCCTTCACGTGGTTGTTGGGAATTGAAATTTTAGGGCCTCTCCTCGCTCCGGTCAAACCCACTTGCTCAGTCCCTGCTTGCTTCAGCCCAAAGATTTATTCATTATTATAAATAAGTACACTGTAGCTGAATACAGATGCGCCAGAAGAGAGCGTCAGATTTCATTACGGGTGGTTGTGAGCCACCATGTGGTTGCTGGGATTTGAACTCAGGACCTTCGGGAGAGCAGTCAGTGTTCTTACCCACTGAGCCATCTCGCCAGCCCCCAGATCTCTGTTCTGATATCCAGAAGGAACCCAAGGCACCATAGCCCCCATGAAAGACACCCAAAGCCTTCTGATGTCCCCCTGTGACTCAGGCAAGGTCCCTCCCCACTCTTACCTCTGAGCCTTGAAGTCTAGACCTGCTCTGGACAGCCCTGCTGGTACCCCAGGCACAGCCCAACTGCTCGTCATCATTCGGCTTGGCGAGGGCACCATCTGTCCCTGTAGCTCCCACAGGCTGCAGGGCCATGCCAGGCTTACTCTCACTGTCTGCTGTGTATTCTGATGGCCGCTGCCAAATACAAACTCACTACCCACGTGTTCAGTCACTGGCCTGACAGACAGCAGGCTCCCCTCCCTGCCCACCCCAGGCTCCTCTCCTCAGCCTTCTCTTGCCTTCTGAGATGAGCCTGCTGAGTGGCCTGTGTTCCCCAACCTGCCCAAGGCTCTGGAAACCTGAACAGTGGCCTTGATTTCCCAGTCTGTAAAGTGGGATCATGACAAGCTGTGTATGTTTGGGAGTGCCAGGCTCCCAACCTTCAGAACGCCCCTGGGGTACAGCTCTTGTGATTATGCTATGGCCTTCTGCTCCCTGGGCCTTCCAGCCCTTTCTCTGAGGTCTTTGGAGACATAAGGTCTCTGGGTATAGGCTAAAGCATTCATCAATTGCAGTTAACATGAACACGATGAGCCAGACCGTGGTGACACACTCTTCTAATCCCAGCCCCTGGGACACAGAGGCAGGTAGATCTCTGAGTTGGAGGCTAGCCTGGTCTACAGAGTGACCAGGTCAGCCAGGGCTACACAGAGAAAAAAAAAAGATCTCAAAAAACAAAGACAAAACAAATAAACAAAAATACCAAAAATGCATAAACAAGAGAACTAGGAAGACAGACAGAATCTCTGCCCCTCCCCCTTCCTCCCCTCCGCAGCACCCACCCCCTCCTCCCAAGAGAAATGAAGAGGATGGGAAGGAGTGGATGGCGGATGTCTCCTGAACTTTCTCTCACTTTGTGTGTGGAGGCGGGGCAGAATTAAGACAGCACCCCATTGGCCCAACTGAGGTCTCGTGCCTTGGCCTGGGCGGGTTGGGCATCTTGACTGACAGCTCCACCTGGACTGCTAGCAACAGGAGTACCCGCTAGGTTTGCAATATGGCCCGGATGTTGGAGGAGACCTTATGCACTTTAGGGCTGCCTATCTCCGGGACCCCAGGTTTACGGGAACAAGTAAGTGAGTGCCCACGTGTGGAAGTGGCTGAACGTAGGACAGCTGGTGTCAGGGAAGTTAAAGTCTAAGTGGACCCTTCTTTTGCTGTGGCTGTGAGTCTTAGCCTCACCATGGCTGTGGGCCCCTCCCTGTTATGTTGATGGTTCTTCTGCTCAGCATGGCTGAGAATCCTCCCCTCTCCTGTCTTCTAACCTCTGTCAGCACAGATGTACCTGCAAGCAAAACACTCATACACATAAAATATACAAATATTCTTTTTTGGTTCCGTTTGTTTTGTTTTGTTTTGTTTTGTTTTTTTTTCCTTGCCCAAGGCCAGGCCATAAACAACCTGTGGCAGGCAAGGTCAGGCTTAGACATACGTTTGGGATCTCCGTGGGTTTGGGGAATTTTTGAGTAGGAGGAATGTGAATTTTCAGTTCCCGAATCCATTACAAGTGATTATTAGGAAAGCAGTTAAAAGTTGTCCTTGGGTGGGCTCGAACCACCAACCTTCCGGTTAACAGCCTAACTCGCTCACTAACCGACTGCATGACAGAGACGGTTAAATGTTCTTTTAAAAGATAATATATTTCTTTTTAAAAGACACATTTATTTATTTATTTATTTATTTATTTATTTATTTATTTATTATACATAAGTACACTGTTGCTGTATTCAAACGCACCAGAAGAGGGCATCAGATCTCATTACAGATGGTTGTGAGCCACCATGTGCTTGCTGGGATTTGAACTCAGGACCTCTGGAAAATAGACTCATAGACTATAGCATAGACTCATCTATTTTCAATGTGTGTGTGTGTGCATCTGTGTGTGTGTGTGCGTGTGTGTGCATCTGTGTGTGTGTGTGCGCACGCGTGTGTGCATGTGTATGTGCGTGCATCTGTGTGTATATGTGCATTGTGTGTGTGTGCATGTGTGTATGTGTGTGTGCATGTGTGTGTGTATGTGTGTGTGCGCGTGTGTGTGTGTGTGCGTGTGTGTGTGCATGTGTGTGTGCGTGTGTGTGTGCGTGTGTGCGTTCAGGTGAGGCCAGAAGAGGGCGTCAGATCCCCTTGGAGCTTGAGCCCCAGGTGATTGTGAGCTGTCTGATGGGGGCGCTGGGAACCCAATGGCGGCCTCAGGTCCTCTCTCAGGTCCTCTGTAAGAACAGCAAGAGTCCCTTCTCACCAGCCTCCCACCCCCAAGGACTAACTTCTCAATGGGACGCCTTGGCTCCTACAGTGCCCCCCCCCCTGGCCTCAGTGACCCCTGCTCCCCACACCTGCCCTTCCCCCACAGCCTGCCCCCATCCCTCCCCCTATCTCCAGGTCTTTGTTCCCGCTGTTCCTCGGCCTGAGACATAGGTCTCCATACCAGGGTGGCTCCAGTGTCCATCAGTCCAGCCTAATGTTGGGGTCCCTCACGGCTCCTCAGCTTCTACCCCCTTTGTCTGCAGCCCGGACCGTATGTTTGCATAGCCGTGTGTGTCTCTTCTTAGGACTCCCTCACAGCAATGGCCTAGAGTGGGTTCTTGGAACACTTGTTGGTAAAAACAACCTGCCCCAGTTTCCAGCCCTGGTCTGGGCTCCACCCCCTGAGCAGGCAGTTAGTCTCCTGGAATCCCATGTGTGCGGAGCTTCTGTTCCAGGCTCAGATACACCCAGATCCCTACCCCATGGCAGTGGCACTGCCAGTCATTGAGGCTGGGGACTCCCCAGTCCCTAAGAAGCTGGAAGATGCCATTTTATAGATGAAGACATTAAAGGCCAGGAGGCCAGGGAGTTCGGTCCTTGCAGGTGTATCAGCTGAGGATCTTTGACAAGCTCATACTAGGTTTGAAGGGCGCTATTTGCACTCTAAACCCAGTGATTGGCATCTGTGTGGCAAAGGGACAGGAAAGATGGCCACGAGAAGCTGCAGCAGAGACTGCAGAAGTGGGAGTCTGGCCACTTGGAACCAGGAGAGGCAGGAAGGAGCCGCCCCTAAGCCTCCCTAGAGTTGCTGGTCCCAATACTACCTCCGTTACGGTCTGGTGGCCTCCAGAGCCATAAAGCAGGACATAAAGTCCCACTGTCTTATGTCACACCGTTTGTGGCCATTTGTTAAACAAGCCTCGGGACACTTGGCCCCTGCTGGAAGAGAAAAAAAATGTCAGCCCAAGTAGCTGATGAATGGAGCCCAGTCCATCTATCCAAAGTCGGTCAGCCAGTCTGTGACCTCCTGGGAGCTCAGAAGGAAGAGGGTGAGGAGGACCATATCTCCGTTGTCACAGCTCCAAGGCAGCACTTCAGAATCTGTAGGTTGTGACCCCTTGGGAGGAGGGGGTCACATAAAACCATCAGAAAACATAGACATTTACATTAGAATTTATAACAGTAGCTAGAGTCCAGTTCTGGAGCGGCACCAAGAATAATTTTATGGCTGTGGGTCACCATAGCATGAGAAACTGTGTTAAAGGGTCACAGCATTAGGAAGGTTGAGAACCACTGTCCTAGGGAACAGGAGAGAGAGGAGTGTGGTCTCCAGAGAGAGTACTGGCCAGCCTGACTCTGCATGGCGGGACTGACAGGCAGGCCATGCCTCTCCTCAGCTTTTGGAGGGGGCCTCCCTCAGAGCTAAGCCTCTTAGCTCTGAAAGCCAGACTCTAAGGCGCTAGAAGAGGAAAGGAAGAGGCAGAGCCAGCCCAGCCCTACTCCTACCCCTAACCATGGCCTCCTGACCACCAGCCAGCAAGAGTTGCCTAGGCTAGGCATTTAGGCCCCAAGACCTGATAAGACCAGTGCACTGAGCTGTTGTGGGTAGGCAAATTCATCAAAGTACCTCCCATTTCTCCTGCCCACCTTTCTTTCTTTCTTTCTTTCTTTCTTTCTTTCTTTCTTTCTTTCTTTCTTTCTTTCTTTCTTTCTCTCTCTCTCTCTCTTCCTCTCTTCCTCTCTTCTTCTCTTCCTCTCTTCCTCTCTTCCTCTCTTCCTCTCTTCCTCTCTCTCTTTCTCTCTTTCTCTCTTTCTCTCTTTCTCTCTTTAACTTTTTCTTTTCCTTTTCTTTCTTTTTTTGCTCAAGGGATCTCCAGATAGTTGGTACCCCCACTCAGAACTTTCTAGCCCAGGAATGTAAAGCTTTGTCAAATAGGAGAGCCATGCAGAGTGGCTTGGGGGTCTGCTGCAGCCTGGCTTCCCAGCAGGGCCTGATGTTGTGTTCTGCGTCCCAACTATTCTTAATCCCCCCACTATAAACAATAATGTGTAGTTATACGTGTATGGATATGTAGCTTTTGTACATGTGTGATCTATGTAGATTCAACCTTATAGGTTTAATATAGTGTGCTACAAACAGAAAATAGCCAATGCTCTAGGCTAAAAAGCTTTTGATTTCCGGACAATGGTAAACCGGGGTCCACATCTTCCGAAGCAGGCAGCACAGCCAAAGTCCTCCAAATGCAAATTATATGTGAATGTATGTGTATTTATATGTTTCCTTGCATTTGTACATGTTTATATGCGTATTATGTATGTATATGTGTATGGCTGGGTGGCGGCTCATGTCTTTAATTCCAGCAGCATTCAGGAGGCAGACAGACAGGTTTATAAGTTCAAGGTCTGCCTGGTGTATGTGTGTATGTGTTTATATGTATATGTGTTTATAATGTATGTATACGTTTATATGTGTATATATAATTCTATAAAAAGACGGATGTTAAGGATGTAGGTCAGAAAAAAAGGGGGGTCTGACAAGATGGCTCAGCAGTTAAGAGCGCCGACTGCTCTTCCAAAGGTCCTGAGTTCAAATCCCAGCAACCACATGGTGGCTCACAACTATCCGTAATGAAATCTGATGCCCTCTCCTGGAGTGTCTGAAGACAGCTACAGTGTACTTACATATAAATAAATCTAAAAAAAAAAAAAAAAAGGTGGGAGGGATGTAGGTCAGTTGACATTCCAGCATTCAGCAGGTGGAGGCAGGAGGATCAGAAGTTCAAGGCCATCTGCAGCCATATAGAATGTTTTAGTCCACCCAGGGTGGTCAGCCTAGAGACCTGAAGACCGAGCCAGATCTCCTTCTGGAACCTTCTATACAGAGCCTGCCCAGGCAGCTCCATCCCAGGCTGATCTATGAGTGTGGTAATCTCGAAAGCCTGTTTGAAACTCGGGGAATACATGACGATCAATCGATCCAGCCCCTTCCCATCATGCCCCAGGGCAAAGTTCAGCTCCCTGCCCCACTCTAGGACTTAACCTTTCTCGCCAGTGCTTAAGCTAAGCCTCAGCAGCGCCCGGTGCCCTCGGGAATTAGGACGCCTGCCCCAGTAGCAGGGAGCAGATGCCCTCCGTAATCACCCATGCCGCCCCCACCCCGCCCTGCTGGAGCCGCTTAGTGAGGACCCTCCCCACCCCCAGCCTGAAGCCCCTCAAATCAGAAGTCAGCACCACACTGGCTGTTTATCTGTCCAGACACAAGCAGGGTCAAGAGGCAGGCCAGCCATTCCCTGCATTCCCCCTTTTAAAAGAATACCCTTGGCCAGGCGTGGCGGCACAGGCCCTTAATGCCAGCACTCAGAGGCAGAGGCCCATTGGCTGTGCAGGACTAGTTTGAGATCAGCGGGAAACGCACAGAGAAACGAGAGTGCTCTCTCTGTATTCCGTGGCAGCTTGGTGCAAAAGCTGCGTGTACGCAGTGTGTCTTGGGCCTTTGTCTGTCCTTAAAAGCTTGAGAGCTTTGTCAAGTGACTCCTGGCAATTGAACCTGGTGCTTCCCACCCCCGTACGCCACATGGTAGACAGAAGGTACTGATAGACATGTCTCTTTCTCATTTGGCCAGTTTGATGGTGGAAAATGCCTTCTTGGGGGGGAACTCTGCTTTTCTTTTCTTTCTTTTTTTTTCTCTCCTTTTTTTTCTTTCTTTTTGATGAGCGTTGGGTCCAGGCAGGCCTCCAACTCGCAGTCCTCTGCCTCAGCTTCTTGAGTGCTCTGAGTCTTGCTTCCTTCTCAGAGAGAACGGGAACTTCCTCACAACACACAGCAAGTGGCAGTGGCAGGTACCCTGGAGGCAATGGGGGCCCCTGGGGTATGTTGGGGGAAGGGTGCTGTAACCCCTTATGTGGCTCCAACCTTCATAGAGTGTAATGGGCTGTGGAAACCAACAACTATCAAGGTACCTGCTCCAGGCCACGAACACATTCTGGGCCATTACCAAGAGCAATAGCATATGAATGTGCACACACCGACACACACCGACACACACACACACACACACACACACATACAAATACGTACACACGCATGCACACATGCACAATCAATTTTCTTTTCTTTTCTTTCTTTCTTTCTTTTTTTTTTTTTTCAAGACAGGGTTTCTCTGTGTAGCTATCCTGGAACTCACCCTGTAGACCAGGCTGGCCTTGAACTCAGAAATCTGCCTGCCTCTGCCTCCCAAGTGCTGGGATTAAAGGCATGCGCCACTACTGCTCAGTGATCAATTTTCTTGAAGCATAATTTACTGTATAGTCCAGGCTAGCCTAAATTAGCCTAAGATAGCCTAAAATTCAATAGCCAGCCTCTAACCTCAACCTCCCAAATGCTGGAATTGTACAGATTACACCTGTGATTCTCAACCGAGGTTGGTGTGTGTGTGTGTGTGTGTGTGTGTGTGTGTGTGTGTGAATACATGTGTCCCACAATAAGAAAGTGCCAGATGTCAGAGAAACACAAGCCCCACAGGATGCTGTGATGCACACACTGTCAGCAGGCAGGAGGCTAAGGCAGGAGGATCAGAGTTCAAGGCCCACACAGTAGAACAAACAAAGCCTTATCTCAAGAAATAAACAAATGAAATGAGACAGGACCATCCTCCTGCCTCACGTCGAGTGCACACTGTTGACTCAGAGATGTCAGACATGAGCCCTGAGTCCAGCTTTGCCTGTTTCCTGTGACTAAGCTCTTACGGTCGGTCACCCTCCTATGTCCAGTTTAGGGTTGAGAGGCCAGGAGAAAGGATCAGAGCTGCTCAGTGATGAAGCCGGGGCTGGACCCTGTGAGCGCTCTCACACAGCTGAGACCCCAGCAGCCTTCCCTGAGAGTCCTGCAGGGCGGCAGGAACTGGTTGCTGGACGTACAGGGGTGCAGGCAGGAGGTCAGCCCTCAGCCTGAACTCTCTCAGTCTCTTCACAGGCTCCTCCCAGTGCGAGCTCCAGCCGCAGGCCCCTGACGCAAGCAGGAGCTTTCCCCTTAATTGAAAAGAGATTTTAAACCATCTCTGTTGGGCCCAGGCCACTATAAAGAGGTAAAAACGGCCAGAGCCATCACCACATCTGTAGGGACATAGGCTTTCGCGACGGTTGGTGTTATAAACAGAAAGTGAAGGAAAATGAACAGCGGCTAGATGTCCTGAGAGAGTCTTAGCATTTTGTCTGCTCAGCCCCTGGTTCCTACCCCAGGGCCTTTGCTAAGGCAGTGGCTGCCCCAGAACCCTTCTCTGTCCCTTCTGCTGCTTTGATTGGCCCCCTCAAGCCACCCATAGTCTGTTGTTTGCCCTTGTTCCTCTTGTGACCAAGCCAGACTCATGACTGTGTCTCCAGGAGCCAACATCAGACCCATGTGACCACACTGTATCTCGGTGTGGTGGCTCTCCTAGCAAAGTGTTCAAATGGGGTCTGTCTTGTCCCCACACAGACCCTGTAATCTTTGTGGTTCCTTTGCTGGGAAGAGTGATCTCAGAGCCCCCTAAAGAGACGGCAGTTGTTGTTGTTGTTGTTGTTATTTTGTTTTGTTTTTCTCTTTTGTGTAAAGGGAGCGCGCCCAGGACAGAAGCTCGCTGCTTTTATTCTGATGCAGGCAGGGCCTGACATGATTACCCAACTGGTACAAAGAGGAAGCATGTGACAGGGCTTGGGGAACATCCAGGGTTGGAAAAAACAGGCAGGAGGTCGGGGAGGTTTGTGGAATATTGACTAGCTCCCTCTGATAGAGAAACATGTCTCACTCTGTTTCTGTTGCTGGAACCTGGAGCAGGAGGCAGGGCAGGCACAGGGACCAGGCAGAGCAGCACCTGTGGAGTCATTTTGATCTCAGTTTCCCATGCCCAGCGCCTGGTGCACTGCCTGGTACCCAATGGATGCACAATGAATGCCTGTTGTCCGAGTCTGAGCTCCTCCAGGGCCAGGGCTGGGGTTGTTTATTCCTTTACCCAGAAGTGGGTCACAGAAGCCTGATACAACAAGTAGGCAGCCCTGGCCAAGATGGGCTTCGTTCCCAAGTCCAGGGCCATCTAACAAGAGAGAAGGTAGCTCATGCTGAGCCTGAGCCCCGCCCCCCCCACCCCCCTGAGTGCAGGTGTTCACCACCACACCCTTTTTTTTTTTTTTTTTTTTTGGTTTTTCGAGACAGGGTTTCTCTGTATAGCCCTGGCTATCCTGGAACTCACTTTGTAGACCAGGCTGGCCTCGAACTCAGAAATCTGCCTGCCTCTGCCTCCTGAGTGCTGGGATTAAAGGTGTGAGCCACCACGCCTGGCTTTTTTTTTTTTTTTTTTTTTTTAATGTGGTGCTGGGTATGGAACCCAAGATTTTGTGTATGCTGGGCAAGCTCTATCTTCTAAGCTAACCTGCCAGCTAGCACCCACCCCAGCTGTATGCAGAGATCGTGGAGCCCCTGACGGGCACGTGGGTGCTCTTCATACCAGGTGCCTCTTATTGGTTGGATTGTTAAGGAAATGCTAAAATTGAGCCAGCTGGTATTCCTGGGAGGTGCATTAAAAGATACTCAGCAGAGTGACCTGAGATGATAGAATTAATGACAGGCAGTGTAGCCCAGTGGTTTCCCAACCTCCCTAAAGCTGCAACTCTTTTAATATGTCGTGGTGAACACCCCCCCCCCCACACACACACACATACAACCATAAACCAAGCGGCAACCATTTTGTTGCTACTTCATAGCTATGATTTTGTTACTGCTATGAATTGTAATGTAAAAATATCTATGTTTTCCAACGGTCTTAGGCGAACCCCTGTGTTTATGGGGGTTGCACAGGTTGAGAACAGTGGGTCTAGCCCCTCTGTGGGGTCATTATGTATCCCCAGCAGGACAGAGAACAGGCTGAAACAGTTGAGACCACTGCCTAGGCAGATTGACTTTCGGCTTTCCGACTGGCTCACCCGGGTCCTGGGCTCAGCAGGTTGGAGCCTTTTGTGTGTGAGAGTTGCTTTGTTGGAGGAAGACAATGGGCCGGCTCCCAATAGAGCCAGAGTGCTGTTTGATAAAGCACCAGTAGAGGGAGCCCGTGAGCCATAATGCCGGCTCAGGGACAGAACTTTGAGTCTTTTGGGAGGGGAGGCCTGGGGAAGGCTGAGAGGGAACCTTGGATCCTGGGGTGTCCTAGGTGGAGTCTAGATGTGGGGTCATGGGCATGAGTTCACTTGGCCCTGAGCTTTAGGGCTAAGAAATGAGAAATGGGGTCCGAAGCAGGAAGGGTTAGAGCCACAGGAACGATAGGTTGCTATAGGACGTGCCATTCACATATGTATCATTTCAATAATCTGGGTTTTTTTTATTATTTTTATTTTTCTAAATTTATTTTATGTCTATGAGTACACGGTAGCTGTCTTCAGATACACCAGAAGAGGGCATCAGATCCCATTACAGATGGTTGTGAGCCACCATGTGGTTGCTGGGAACTCAGGACCTCTGGAAGAGCAGTCGATGCTCTTAACTGCTGAGCCATCTCCCCAGCCCCTAAGCTCTGTTTTTTATAGCCAGGGAGATCGAGGCTCAGAGAGACAAGCCACCCATTTCTACAGTCACCCTAGGTCAGGAGTTCCCAACCCTGGCTGTTATAATCTCCAGGAAGCTCGACAGACAGCCCCTGTCACGGAAATGGAGACTCCCCGGTAACTGCTAAATCTCCCAGGGTGAAACCCCAAAAGAGCCAGGAGGAAGAAAGCTGGGTGTGGTGGGGTGCTGGGGCACACCTGCAATCCTGGCACTTGGAAGTTGCATGTAGGAGGCCAGTGTTGGCGATGGGAAGCCCTGGCTCAACATCAGAAGAAACCTCTCAGAGAATTCCTACAGGTGGCTGTGGGGTTATTACAGCCACATCCAGAGCTTAGCTTAGCCCATCCTTGGCTCGCTGTGAATCACCGTGTCTGAGTTCAGCTTCTCTGAAGGTGACTTAGCCTGGATCTGTGGAGTCTGGTTTGCCTACAATAGAGACTGAGGTACCACAGAAAAGAAAGCTCAAGGTGGCGGGGGGGGGGGGGGGGGGGAGGGCAGGAGGGAGCCCAGCCCTTGGCACAGCCCCAGAAGACCTCCTGCACAGGCTCCAGGCCCACCCTACGCCTGGGTCCCTAGCCTGTGCCCTGCCTCACTTGTTCCCCTGGAAACAGGCTTCTAATAGCCTGAGGCAGGCAGGGAATTGACAGATGACAGCTCTAGTCCCCAGGGTGGCTAGCATTTGTTTTTTAATCTTTACTGTTGCCTAATCCTCCTGAGAGCTTTGCTTCTGCCCAGAGGCTGTGAGGCTGTGAGAATGTGCCTAGGGACCTGCCCTCCCCTCTCCCTTCCTTCCCACTCATCTCTTCTCCCAGTCTCCCTCCCTATTCCCTACTTAAACCCCTCTCCTCCTCCCTCCTCCCGCTTTCCTCCTCCCTCCCTGCCTTTTCCTCTTCCTCCATCCTCCCTCTCCGCCTTTCTCCTGGCTCCCTGAGCCCCAGATACTGTCAGCTTAAGCTTCAGGCTCTGTCCCCAAGCTGACCCTTCACTACTGTGTCAGATTCGGTGGGGGGATGGGGAGAGGAAGGGGCATTAGTGTGGGGAGGGGGGGGACCTCTATCATTGTGGGGTAAATTTCTCACTCTATTTTTGAGACAGGGTTTTTCTTTGTAGTCCTAGCTGTCCTGAAATTCACTCTGTACACCAGGCTGGCCTTAAACTCACAGAGTTCTACCTACCTCTGCCTCCCAAGTGCTGGATTAAAGGCATATGCTGCCACCACCAACGCGTGTGTGTATGTGTGTGAGTGTGTGTGTGTGTGTGTGTGTGTGTTTGAGTGTATGTGTGTGTGTATGGGTGTGTGTATGTGTGTGTGCATCCAATGGTGTTTTCTCCTTGTGTATATGTCTGTGTGAGGATGTTGGATCCTGGGATTACAGACAGTTGGGAGCTGGGAATTGAACTGAACCCAGGTCCTCTCTGAAAGATCAGTCCATGCTCTTAGCCCCTGAGCCATCTCTCCAGCCCAGCATCTCCCTGTCGCTGCCATGTGACTACGTGACAATGTGCACACAGTATGAACACGTGGTACTGACTGACATGTGATGATACTCAGTGTCCTG
The DNA here is from genome assembly GCF_000001635.26 of Mus musculus. Taxonomy (NCBI): domain Eukaryota; kingdom Metazoa; phylum Chordata; class Mammalia; order Rodentia; family Muridae; genus Mus; species Mus musculus. The sequence goes on along the minus strand of NC_000074.6, from coordinate 120,616,216 downwards.
TGCTGTTGTGGGTTGGATTGTGTCATCCCAAGATTTGTCCATGAAGATGTTGCCGTGGCTCATGCCTGCAATCCCAGCACAGAGGGGAGCTGAGGCAGGGGGATTGAAAGTTTGGGAATCCACGGATATGTAGTGAGACCCTGTCTCAAACAAACAAACAAAGAAAGAGACAGGACAGGGTTTTCATCAAAATGGCCATGTAGGAGTATGGTTCATCAGCCGTGGTCAAGGTGACTCTTGGCTGGTCACTGTCCTGTTCACATACTGCTTGAGGTGACTGGCTGGTACTTATAGGCATTGTCTTACCATGGGTGACGCGTTGCGTACCTCCTGTTGTCCTGGCTCACTGCAGGTTGAGGGCACTGCTGGGGAGACAATGTCTTTTCTGAGGGACTGGGAGACTGTTGAGGCCCACGGTATCTCAGTCACTGTGTCTTCAGCCCTGAGGGAAGATGAGAGAGGTTTCTACATCTGGGACTTATCAATCACTACTTTAGACCGACGTTCTGGGCATTCCTGGGCCTTCGTGCAGAGCAAGCCGGGAGACAGAAGCCAGACAAGGCTGGTTGCCTGTGTCCATCCTGCCCTGTGTTCCACAGCCCTGGCCTGCTGGATCAGAGCCTCCAGCAACAATTCTTTTTGGCTTTTGTTTGATTGTGTTTCTGGGACAGGGCTAAAATAACTGAGCACTAGGCTGGAGAGATGGCTCAGCAGTTAAAAGCACTGACTGTTCTTCCAGAGGTCCTGAGTTCAAGTCCCAGCAACCACGTGGAGGCTCACAACCATTTGTAATGAGATCAGATGCCCTCTTCTGTTGTGTCTGAAGATAGCTACAATGTACTCATAGACATAAAATAAATAAATAAATCTAAAAAAATTAATTGAGTGTGCACGCATGTGTGTGTGTGTGTGTATGTGTGTGGTTCTATTTGTTGTCTTTTTTCAAGACAGGATCTTACTATGTAGCCCTGACTGACATGGAACTCACTTTGTAGACCAGGCTGGCCTTGAACTCGTAGAGAGCACCTCTGCCTCCTGAGTGCTGGGATTAAAGGCATGAGCCACCGCCCAGCTTAGCTTTTGTTTCTTGAGACAGTCTTTCTGTGTCTCTTGGCTGGCCTTGGATTCCTGAGTCTCTTGCCTCAGCCTTCAAGTGCTGAGATCAAGGTATACCCCAGAAGCCCAGGCTATAGCAAACATGACCTCCAGGCTCTGGAATACTTGGTGTCCTCCTAGGACAGTGTCTCATCTCCCACACAGCCAGTGGCCCACAGAAGGACAAGGGTTGTCACTTCCACCCATTCTGTTCTTTAGAATAAATTTCGGAGTCCGCACCCCCTCGAGTCTCCCCCCTTCCCCCCAGGACTGAAGCACTACAGCTCAGGGATATCCTGACAGTGGCCATGGCTTCCCTGGGGTAAATTAGAAACAGTGACTCAGAATTCCATGACTACTTTAAAAAAAAAAAGAAATTTAATTTATGAATGTAAGTACACTGTTGCTGTCTTCAGATGCACCAGAAGAGGGCATCAGATCTCATTACAGATGGTTGTGAGCCACCATGGTTGCTGGGACTTGAACTCAGGACCTCTGGAAGAGCAGTCAGTGTTCTTAACCGCTGAGCCATCTCTAGTCCAGAACTCTGTGGGGATTGTTTTGTTTTGTTTTGTTTAATTGCCCCCTGTCTGCTTGGTCCTGGAAAGCTAGTCAGCTTTCCAGGGGGCCACGTGAGAATGAAGGAAAGGCAGACAGAAAAGCCAGAATCAGGTAGGCTGTATGTCCTCTGAGGGAGGGCAGTACTGTGGTGCCAGAACGCAGAAGGGAAACTTGGTGTGTTTCTTATGAACAGCATAAGGAGAAGGGGTTAGCCAGTCTTGGTGCCAGGTCTAGGGTGCAAGGAGCAACATCTGAACTGCAAACATCTGGGAGAGGGATACTGCTATCAACATCACTGCTCAGACCCAGGGAGGCTTTGCCGTTTCTGTGGATCTGAGGTACTGGGGTCCTTGGCATGGCTGTGCCCTTTCCAACAATACACATTCATCCGGGGCTCCATTCACTCTCTGCAGCCCCAAGTCTGGTGTTCTTTGGGGTAAAGACAGGATGTCAAGTTCAAAGGTGTCTGAAGGTTTCCATTAATTAAGCTCAGTCCCTTACTCTGTTCTCCAGGCTCTGAGCTGGGCTCATGGCGACCAATAAGGAAGTGGTGGTCACCTCTAGGTGTAGATGGCCTTAGCAAAAGCAGAGGGAAGAGCCATCTTCTCATTGCTTACGAATACATGAGTGAAGACAGGTCAAAGAGGTCATGAGTTCATAGCCTGAGCCACCTTCTCCAAAGATGAGCATGCTATGCTGGGTTTTGAGGGATGGGTTTTGAGGGATGGATAGAAGCTCATTTCCCTGGCAAAGAAAGAAAGTGTGTTCCAGGCAGGACACCCGCATATTCAAAGGTGTGAAGGGGGCTAAGGGAACCAGTAAGTCGGGAGAGCAGGAGCAGTCTGGGAGCTGTGTGCTAATGGCCCTGAAGGAGAGGGCGGAGGTACAGGCTGGAAGCTGGGCTGAAAGATGGGGTAGCTGTGACCGGCATGTTCCAGAATTATCTTCGTGACTCTTGGTTCTGGATGTGAACCAGGCGTCTCTCCAGATGGAGTTCTACGGTTATCTTACGTGTGGTTAGACCAAATTAAAACCCTTCTCACCAGATGTGGAGAGACAATGGTTCTGTGGTTAAGGACATTTGTTGATCTTCTGGAGGACTCAGGTTTGGTACCCAGCACCCACAGAGTGGCTCAAAACCACCTGCACTTTGAATTCCAGGGGATCTGATGCTCTCTCTGGCCTCTGTGAACACCAGGCACTTGCTTTTCATGCTTTCTGTGGTAGCTCGTGCCTGCAATCCCAGCTCCGGGGAGGTTGGGGTAACAGGATCACTTTGCATTTGTGGGTAACCTGACTGCTGAGTGAGTTCCTGGTTAGCCTGAGCTGGAATGAGATCTTGCTTCAAAAATGAAAAAAAAAACAAAACAAAACAAAAAACAAAACAAAACAAAAAAATCTTTTCCTTGTGAAGGACTTCTCAGAGCCTTTATCTGGCAGGGTTGTAAGTTACCCAGCAGGAAGACAAAGTAGATGGGATTCTGTCAACACATTTGTATGGATCCCAAACTCATTTGATCACAAAGCCCCTTTCTCCTGGAGCATGTCAGGAGGCCAGGTGTTCCAGGGGGCAGGTCTTGGGAAAGGCTGCTCATACCTGTCCTTGCGACATGGTGTCATGGGATTCATGGTATGATCAGACTCACAGGCTTGGCTGCAGTGTCAGGGAGAGGGGATGGGGGAGCAAGGAAACCCAAGGGGGACTTGGAGGAGATGCAGAGAGAGAGAAGTAGACACAGGAAGGAGAGAGTAGACCAGTGGGGCTGGGGTCTGAAGATGTGATAGGTAAGAAGGGAGATGTTCTGGCTGCCAGTGAGTGCTGGTGGGTCCCAGTGAATGCTCGTGAATGCCAGTGGATGCTGGTGGGTCCCAGTGGATGCTGGTGGGTGCCAGTGGGTGCTGGTGGGTCCTAGTGGGTGCTGGTGGGTCCCAGTGGATGCTGGTGGGTCCCAGTGGATGCTGGTGGGTCCCAGTGGATGCTGGTGGGTCCCAGTGGATGCTGGTGGGTCCCAGTGGGTGCTGGTGGGTCCCAGTGGATGCTGGTGGGTCCCAGTGGGTGCTGGTGGGTGCCAGTGGGTGCTGGTGGGTCCTAGTGGGTGCTGGTGGGTCCCAGTGGATGCTGGTGGGTCCCAGTGGATGCTGGTGGGTCCCAGTGGGTGCTGGTCAGTCCCAGTGGGTGCTGGTGGCCACTGGAGGGCGCTGGAAGTAAAGGCAGGGTGAAGAACAGCAGTGTCTGTTCCTTTTCTATTGTGACAGAACACTGTGACCAAGGCAGCTTATTTATAAAAGAAAGCATTTAATTTGGGGGTTCACAGTTCCAGAGGGTTAGAGTCCAGGATCATCATGGCAGGAGAACGGCAGCAGGCAGGCAGGCAGGCAGGCAGGCAGGCATGGTGCTGGCTGAAGCAGAAGCTGAGGGCTTATATCTGGTCCATAAGCAGGGGTGTGGGGAGAGAGGGGGTGGGGAGAAGGCACAAGCAAGTGAGAGAAGAAATAGCATGGGCTTTTGAAAACACACCCTGGTGACACACTTCCTCCAATTAGGCCACACCTCCTAATCCTTCCCAAGCAATCTCACCGACTGAGGACCAAGGATTCAAATATACGGACCCTGTGGGAGCCATTTCCATTCAGACCACCACAAGCAGATTGTAACAACTCACCTGTAGCTCGGCACGGGGAGAGCAGCTGCACTGAATCAGGGGCCTGGAGCTTTGTCCAACCTGACGTGGCGCCATAGGCCACCTGAACACTGAAATGGGGCAGCCTGGGTCATGCAGGAAGATCTTGTCTCACACATGTGCACAAAAGGACCAGAACTTTCCCTGAAGAGCCCTCATTCAAAGGATATTCCCAGGGGCTGGAGGGATGGCTCAGCTGTCAAAGGATAGGCTCACAATTAAACCGCCAAGGCCAAAGAGAAGCACACACTCAATGTGGCAGCTTCTAGAAAACACTCTGAGGAGATGCCACTCAAGGGTGGTCTCTCCCACGCATACCCCTGGGGACAGTCAGAGCTCAGGGCCCTCTCGGAGCTTGGCAAGGTTGGGGAATACCTTTCCCTTCCTTTCCTGAGCCTCAGTTTCCCCATCTGTGCAGAGAGAACGGCGGTGTCCCTTTGTGGAGCATGGGCACTCTCAGAGCAAGGCAAAGGGACTGAGTGACTTTGGCAGGCGCTGCCAGGGGGGCTGACGCTCTCTCTGTCATGTCCCGTCTTCCTCAGGCTTTAAGATGTGTGTCAGCAGCAGCAACAACAACCACGACGAGGCCCCCGTCCTGAATGACAAGCACCTGAGCGTGCCCAACATTATCATCACGCCCCCAACCCCGACGGGCATGGGGCTTTCCCGGGATTCTAACAAGCAAGGTGAGGCAGCCCCACTATGCAGGAGACTGCGCCCAGGACCCCTTCTGTGCCACGGCCTGATCCGGTCCCCATCTTCTTCTGAGCTTGTTAATGTATGGTCATCTCTGTGGTCATTCTGCTCTGGGCCCTTCACCATGATGTCAGCCCTGGCAAGATGTGGCTCGTTGAGCAATTGTCTGGGCAGCCCTTGCTGGCAGCTGGGAGGATGATGAATTGGTCTAGGCTGGCCCCCATGCCACCACATCTTAGCCTCTCATGGGAACTGAAGGATGGTCTGTTCCTGCCAGCAGCAGGGACCACCCATCCTACAGAGTGTTAGCTGCGGCTGCTTGGACCACAGGATAGATTGAGAAGCAGTTCCATGCCAGGCTGTGGCCGTCTTTGGGGTCTTCCAGAGGTGAGGGAAGGAAAGCTATGAAGCATTCCTTGGTGTGACAGGGTGACAGTGTGACAGGGGAGGGTGCAGACTGGCATCTTGCCTGTCTCTTCCTGATGCCCTCCGAGCTGGTAGGAGAGGCTGCTCTATTGTGGGCTGAACCCTGAATGCATTGAGCCAGGCCTGGTGGAACCAGGTCTCCAAACTCAGCTACTGGGGAGGCTCACACAGGAGAGCCACAAGTTCAAGGCTGCCTGAACTCCAGAGTAAGCTCAAGACAAGCCCAGGCAGCTTAGCCAGACCCTGTCTCAGAATAAATATTGGAAAAGGGGGTGCCTCCTGCTCAGGTCTGAAGTGCTCAAGGCCCTGGGCTCTGTTTATCCCCAACTCCAAAGGATTGTAGAAGGAAGTGACAGACTGGTACATGTTCTGAGGAAATAGGTGGTTTTCTCACTGCTGCTCGGAAGCAGACTCAGTATAGATCCTCCGCTACCGATGGGCAAACTGAGGCTCACAGAGGCTGGTGAACAGCTGATGTGGAGATGAGTCCCATTGGGGTTGGGTGGCATCCTAGGGGAGGGAGCCCAAAAGGAATAGGTCGCAGGGAGAGAGAGGTAGGGATCAGCAGGAGGGTAGACCACCCTTGCTCACTCCGTTTAAGTCTTAAGAGAGAAGCAGCTCAGATCCCAGAGGTCCGCCCTGAGTCCCTGCAGAGGGCAGCCACACCAGGTATCTCGTCAGCCCATCAGGCTGCCCTCTTAAAGAAACTAGCATCTCTCAGCATCACCACATGGAGGGCCAAGCTTCCTGCACACAGGGCCTTCCGGGGACAAGAACAGCCAAACCATAATCCTTTGCAGCCTTTCCCAGAGCCCCTTGCCAGGCTACGTGATGGAGGCACACCTCAGTTAGCTCTCGTTCCAGTGCCTGAGCTGTAGGTATTATTTGTAGCTCTGCTTAAGAGAAAGGGGAAGGAGAGGACCCAGGGAAAGAATGGGACTCACCTCAGCGGGCACAGCAAGGTTGGAGAAGAGCCAGGCTGCCAGTCCATTGCTTCTCAGCTCCATAGCTAATGTCTAGGCAGACACAGAGGACATCAGAGAACCAGCCCCTCTGCTCTGCCACAAGAAAGTATCTCTCTCCAGGCCTCAGTACCCCCTCCTGTAAGGTCCCCAAAGTCATTATTTACCCCACAGAATTGAGGGGTGACATTTCAGCCCGAAGCTAAGTGCTTAGGGGGCCCCTGAATCCTGGGAGAAGTCCCTTTTAGCCTGGACAACTGTGGGGTACGAGGTTCCCGAGGGGGCTACAGTCTCTTGAAACATTCTTTTTTGGCTCCACCTTGCTTCCAAAATTCCTGAGCCGGAATTTTACCTGCTCCTCAGAGGAGAGTCTCTGAACCTCTGTCCAGGGAAGGTGAGAAGAGAGACAGAGATGTCTCACAAGGACCTCAGGCCCTGCGCATGCCCGTGTTATCAATGCTACCCATGGGGCTTAAGACAAGGAAGAGCAGTAGTCTAGACCAGGGCCCTGCAAGCTGGGAACACTTGTCACAATCTCCAGGAGTCCTGAGAAAGCACCCCAACTCTGACCCCTCCCTCAGCCCCCAGAGGGGCTCCAGGTATTGGGGGACCTGAGGTACTGGGGATATCTTCCAGCCTCTGTGACTCTGATGCTAGGCTGTGGGAGACTAGGGTGGTGGCCTGAAGTGAAAAAGGTTAGGCCCAGGGAGGAAGCTGACACAGCAGAGCCCTCCCTCCCTGATGTTACCCTTCTCTTTCTCCTAGTCTGGATGGATGAGCTGGGGTCTTATCAAGACGATGGAGAGCTGGAACCTGAAGCCTGAAGCGGCGAGACCTGTGTGGCAGCAACCTGCCCCGCTGCCCCGGGTGTTGGGGGCGTGGCTACCTGAGCAGCTGGATGGGGAACAGCGAATTGGGTCCTGGACCAAGACATGGATGGCCAGAAGAGTACAGCAGGTGGCTGGCCTCAACGGAGCAGACATCCGTGGCCTCTGAGTCCGCACCAACCCAGACCCCGGCTTGGTGAAGAGGAGGCCACCCTGCCCTACGGTCACCGTGACCATGGACCTCGGCCCTCGAGGCCCCAGAGCAGAAGGACTTCTCGCCAGAGCAGGGCCTCTGTTTTTTACAAGTTGTTTTACAGGTATGGGACCTACATCCTGAGCGAGATTTATAAATAAAGCTCCTTTGTGACTTGCGGGTCCTGGTTTTTGGGTTTTGGGGTGTGTGTGCCTTCCTCGCCAGGGGCGACATCACCGGCAGTCGAGGTTGGGAGCCCAGCGTGTCCAGGCTTTTCACCAGGTGTGGAAATAAGCTCACAGAGATTGCGAAGCAGCCAGGAAATTGTTATTTAAAACAAGGAAGTACCACAAGGACAGCCGCTATTGGCGAAGACACTCGAGGGGCTCAGTTACCTTTTGGGGTGAGACAGAGTGAGTGGTAGGGTTATTGAGTGGCATAGCAAGGGTAGTTTCTGTTTTCATGGCGCACGCCTTTAATCCCAGCACTCGGGAGGCAGAGGCAGGCGGATTTCCAAGTTTGAGGCCAGCCTGGTCTACAAAGTGAGTTCCAGGACAGCCAGGGCTACACAGAGAAACCCTGTATCGAAAAAGACAAAAAACAAACAAAAACCAACCAACCAAACAAAAATAACCGAGTACCTCGTGCATGCAGTACCGACAGAGGCCAGAAGAGGGCAATGGATCCCCTAGGACAGGAGTTACAGAGGCTTGTGAGCCTAAGCCAGCCAGTGCTCATAACCACTTTCATTCTCGTTTGGCAAGTTAGGTCCTATAATCACAGACCTACTATGCAATATCCCTTTCTCATAATCCATCTGATTTTAATCAATGCAACGAATGCATAATTTTGCATAAAGTGACAAGCAGGGGTTCTCTCTAAAAGTTCACTTGAGGATATAGTTTTGCTTTCTTGCCCATGGACTCCCCAACCGGTTCAGGCTGGATTGGCCCTCTTACCCTCCAGTCAAGATATATTGGGAATGTGTCTGAATAGGAGGTACCCAAATTTGGTGGTCATCCCTGGGAGGGAAACAACCCACTGTTCTGAGAAGGGTGTGGGCGGAGCCTGGTGCTGGTGGGGTTTGAGGATTGGTGGAGAGGAGTGTGTGGCTAGTACGTGCCGGTGAGGGGGTGGGGGCTTCCTAGGCCTTATGAGAGGGTGTTCATGTAAGTAACATACATGAGTGAAACTTCCTAGAGGTATCTAGTCACGGGTGTATAGTGTAATGACTGTGGCCGCATGCCCCGCCCCTCCATTTGAATATTTACGCTCCCACAAAAGACCGAGTTAAATTGAGATGCTCAGCTGGTAAAGATGCCATGTACCCAGCCAGGTGACGTGTTAGGTTTTCCAGCACCCACACAGTGGAAGGAAAGAACTGAAGCCAGCACACACATGCACACGCGCACATACACACATGCACATGCAATCACACACACACACATGCACACGCACACACACACATGCACACACGCATGCACACGCATGCACACACGCGCAAACACAAGCGCACATGCACACATGCACAGAGAAATTATTTTTTTATTTTATTTTTTTTAAAGATGTATTTATTTTATGCATATGAGTACATGACCATCACTCCCTTCACACACACCAGAAGAGGGCATCAGACACCATTACAGATGGTTGTGAGCCACCATGTGGTTGCTGGGAATTGGACTCAGGACCTCTGGAAGAGCAGTAGGACCTCTGGAAGAGCAGTTAGTACTATTAACCGCTGAGCCATCTCTCCAGCCCCGCACAGAGTAATTCAATGGTGTAGAGGCACACACACCTTTAATCCCAGCACTTGGGAGAATGGAGGAAAGGCTGGCCTGGTTCACACAGCACGTTCTAGACCAGCTGAGTACACACAATAAGACTCTGTCTATAAGTAAGTAAATAATAATTAAATAAATAAAGTAGTAAAGTAATAAAAAACGAATAAAATGTTTTAAGTTCATTTTACTAATTTTGGAAATCTAAAAAACCGTTTAACTTAATACATCATGAGGATAATGTTGGCTTTTAACAAAGTATCAAGTGTGCAATCCAGAGAGGTCACCCATTTAGTAAGTACCTGTAGACTGGGTGATGAACGGCCAGAGCCAATCTGTGTTGCACATATGTAGCCCGGAGCAGGGAAGGCAGCCACCGTGGTGTCTCCTCATCCTGTGCTTTCCTGTCCCCTTCCTGCCTCAGCTCAAACCCTCCAGCGTGGCACCCCTCTCGTGGATACCTCTGTGCATTGACTTGTGTTAATGTCCTGTCTCGGCCTGCCTTGCCCCGTGTCATCAGAGCCCAAGCCAGCCTGGCCTGCCTGGGTCTAGTTCAGTCTGCCCTGATAGGTCTCTCCTCCCCTGCTCCCCGCCCTTCATCAGGCACCCTCATTACTCTCCATCCACCTCTGCCCTGCTTAGCAACATCCACAGGCTTCCTGCTGGCTGCAAATAGAGACCAGAGCTTAGCATCACTCTCCCTTCACTCTACCCTAGACCCTCGGCCAGCTTTCCCCTTCTGGGTGCCTCCCGTGAAGTCTGCTTTGGAACAGCCCGTTTCGTGACAAAACCAACCTGGCTGTGGTCACAGGTCTGCAGTCTGGGCAGAGCCCGAAGGGACAGCTCATCCCTATATTCTGAGACCACAGCTGAGACATGTCACATTTACATCCAAGGTGGCCCACCGGGGTGGCCCATCTCTCCACCACAAGGCTGGTGAAGTGGTCCCTGGCTCTCCACAGATGGCTTGGGCTATCTCACGTTGGGTGGCCTGGTTTCAGAGGAACTCTCTGCATGACTGCAAGGACCTTGTCTCTGCTGTCACTTGGTGTTATGTTAGCAGTGGCATGAGGCCATTGGTATTTGCAACCTGAGGAGTGGGAACTACAACCCTGGCTTCTCATGGGAACCACAGGAAAGGCAGTGGATGTGTGTGGGGTGGGGAGAGGAGTGGCCGTGCTGTGTGCGAGGCAGGCGTAGCGGAGGAGTTTGTGGATGCATTTGTATGTATAATGGAAGGGGGTTGTTAGATTTGCTTACAGGGTCTACGCTTCCTGCACAATGCAGGGGCTGAGAACCCAAACTCCTAAGCCCTCCTTCTTGGACTAAAGACATGGGAGTTTCCTAGAACAAGGAAACTGGGGTCCATCCAGTGTTAGTGTGGGATGAGCAGAGTGACGGCAGGCATGGGCTTTGAACTGACTCCTTCAGGTCTGGGTTGCCCTTTTGAGGGGGGAAGACCACATTAAGGATGGGGCTCTACCTCTCTGCCCACATTAAAGATGGCTCTTTATCTCCTCTGCCCACATTAAAGATGGTTCTCTACCTCCTCTGCCCATACCATCCTCTGTGGTACCCGTTATTATATGTATTTATTTGGGGCAGGGTATGTAAGATGCCTGTGGTGCCCCTGTGCAGCTCAGAGACAATTTGGGGGCTGAGCTCTGCTCTCTCTTCCACTGTGTGCATCTGAGGATCAAAAGGCCTGGTCAGCCTGGGTGATCCTTATGTACTGAGCCGTCTTTTCTTTTTCAATTTTGTTTTTGTTTTTGTTGTTGTTGTTGTTTTTGTTGTTGTTTTTGTTTTTGTTTTGAGACAGGATTTCTCTGTACAGCTCTGGCAGCCTTGGCTAGGCTGGGCCTTCGATTCAGAGACTCATCTAGACTCCTAAGTCCTGGCATTAAAAGTGTATGCTACCACCACAAAACAAACAAACAAAACAAAACAAACAAACAAACAAACAAAAAAGCTGAGCGGTGGTGGTGCACGCCTTTAATTCCAGCACTTAGGAGGCAGAGGCAGGCAGATTTCTGAGTTCAATGCCAGCCTGGTCTACAGAGTGAGTTCCGGAACAGGCAGGATTCTTTTTTTAAAATTGAGATTAAGTAATATTATTTTTAAGTTGTATACATATTAATGATTAATGTTTTGCCTGCCCCTATGGTTGTGTGTTTCACGTGCATGCCGGGTGGCCAAGGAGGCTAGAAAAAGATATCAGATCCCTTGGAACTAGAGTTACAGACGGTTGTCAGTAACCATGTGGTTGCTGGGGACTGAACTTAGGTTCTCTGGAAGAGCACTGCTCTCTTAGCCATTGAGCTGGGTCTCCATCCCTGCTACTGAACCATCTTGCAGGTCCCATCTTGCTGGTCCCCTCGATGGCTCTTAATCTAGTCAAGATCAACATAACGCTCCCATGTGCTCCCTAGAAGTTCAACCGTGAAAAGTTTGCTTCTGAGATAGGGTGTCACTGGGTAGGGCAGGCTGTCCTTTGAACCGGTTCTCCTGCCTCGGGATAGCAGGAGTGAGCCCGTGATGATGCCCCCCCCCCATGTCAGATATTTAATCTAGCATGCGTGGGAGCTAGACTAGTGGCTTTGCGGGTGATGGAATTAAACAGGGTCTTGAGGGTGGAGCCTGAGGTCAGTGTTTCTCAACCCATGGGTTGCAACCTTTTTGGAGAGTCAAATGGCCCTTGCAGAGGGTTGCCTAAGACCATCAGAAAATACAGATATTTAAAATATGATCCACAACAGTGGCAAAATTGCAGTTATGAGGTGGCTAGGGGTCAGCACAGCATAGCACAAGTGACTATGTTAAAGTGTCGCAGCATTGAGAAGGTTGAGGACCACTGTCCTGGATGTCACAGGGAGGAAGGGCTTCACTGCTGCCCTGCTCTGTCCCACAGGGTGTCTCCACTCTCACCAGGTACTCCAGCCTCAGGGACCACGAGCCAGGCTAGCTCAGCCTCATTATAACTGCTCCCATGAATGAAGAGACAACATGAACGCTGCTTGTCATGAGTGGGACACGGTTGTCAGTACCTGTGCATATGGGCACATACACATGTATATATTTATACACAAAGTATATACATATACACATATGTATTCACATATATCCATACATGTGTACACTATCTTACACTTGTATGTATGAATGAATACAGATACATATACTCATACACACATTCATGAATATATATATACACATACATACATATTACACATGTACATATATACATACACACACATATATACACACAATACACAGTATGAATAAACATACATACACACAAGTATACACACATACATGCACATATGCACACACTCATACACACAGAGGATGGTGAACCAGCTCAGGGTTGGAGTGTTTCCCTAAGTTGTATGAGGCCCAGAGTTCAATTCCTAGTGCCATAAAAATAAATAGATTAAAAAGGGCTGGGGTGGCCAGGCGTGGTGGCGCACGCCTTTAATCCCAGCACTCGGGAGGCAGAAGCAGGTGGATTTCTGAGTTCGAAGCCAGCCTGGTCTACAAAGTGAGTTCTGGGACAGCCAGGGCTATACAGAGAAACCCTGAGGAAACCCTGTCTCAAAAAACAAACAAACAAACAAACAAACAAAAAAACAAAACAAAACAAAAAAAGGCCTGAGGTATAACTTAGTGGTAGATCATTTATTTGCCTTGCCTTCATAAGGTTGTGGGTTCAAATTCATGGTTCACCACCCAAGGGGAGAAAAATAAACCAAGAGATTGGGGCGTGATGCCCTGGGGCCACAGCCCCTCTGCAGACTGTATTCTCAAAGACTTCATCTCACAGACAAATAATTTCAACAACCTGAGCCCACATCGCTGCCAGTATTTAAGCTGAGGGCTGTGCTCAGCCCATCCAGTCTACCCTGACCTTTTTGCTGCGCACTGGCCAAGGCAAATCCCCAAAGCATCCTTCACCCCCAGGGAGCCAGGTCTGATACTTTTCTTCCTGCTCCCTTCTCAGCCCAGGAATGGGGCTGAGTCCACTGGCTGAGCCTCTCCCATCTGCCTGTGGTGCTGAGCCATTAGCCCTGGTTAATAGCTCTCTTCATCCAGTCTCTTAGTGCCATAGCAACAGGCCTGAGGCTGTGAACAGGGGATTGGGTGGGAGGGCTGGGCGGGGTCAGCTGCCTGGAGCTCTTATAGGGAGATCCTGGGCCTGGGAATCCACTTCTGAGGCCTCCTCGCTGGGTAGCGCGTCTAGAGAAGTCAGAATCTTGGAAGCTGTTACCCTGACGGTGTCTGCTGAGAGAGGACAGAGACCCTCCCTGCGAATACAGTGAGCTGGGTCTCCTCTACTGCACACTGCCCGTGTCCAGGGCTCTTACCTTCAGAAACATAAGGACAGGACTGCCTTGAGCAAGTTTCTGCCCAACGAGGCATGAGAGCCCGGACATGCTGTGTAACCCAGGAAAGTCACTCTCACTGGGCTGTTTCTCCACCAGCAGTTAAGGGTACATACGAGGAACCCCAGAATGAACAACCAGTAAGTAGAAGTCAGTCACACCGTCAGGCTGCCAGCCTCTCGGAGCCTGGACTGGCTTGGGGGAGTAACCATTCACATATGCCTGTGGACCTCTTGAGACTGCGGTGGGATGGTGAGTGGGGCTCAGCCACAGACCTCCTGGGGCAGTGCCTTCCCTCGAAAGGGCAGGAATGTGGGTGCCTCTTCCCACCCCAGTTTGTGGCTGAGACTTCCTCCGTGTCTTTCTAGGGGAATCAACACCTGGATGGGGTTTGTGTGTGACTCCCCTACCCCTGGCTGCTTCAGCCATGTAAGCGGCTGTAGTTCCAAGGAGGGTTGGCTTGCCTCATCTGTAATGCACCACAGAAGCTAGCCCAAAGCAGAACCTGATCTGGGAGCCTCCCCCCCCTCCCCGCAACCCCCCCCCCCCTGGGCAATTGTTCTTTCATTTGTTAGAGATGTGCGGTGGTTTGAATGAAAACTGTCTCTCTCCAAAGGCTCACAGGGAACAGCACCCTTAGGAGGTGTGGCCCTGTTGGAGGAAGTGTGTCACTGGAGGCGGGCTTTGGGGTTTCAGGTGCTCAAGCCAGGCCCAGTGCCTCTCTCTCTCTTTTCCTGTTGCCTGTAGACACAGATGTAGAAATCTCAGCTCCTCTCCAGTATCATGTCTACATGAGTGCTGCCATGCTTCCTGCCATGATGATAGTGGCCTAACCCTCTGAACTGTAAGTCAGACCCAGTATTCCTTTTTAAGAGTTGATGTGGTCATGGTGTCTCTTCACGGAAGTAGGAACCCTCACTAAGACAGGATGGAAGTCAGGGCCTGGCCCATGCTGCCTCCTCCACTAAGCACAGCTTTCTCTGTCTCTCTCTGTCTCTCTTTGTCTCTGTCTCTCTGTCTCTGACTCTGTCTCTCTGTCTTTCTCTCCCACTCTCTGTGTGTCTCTTTCTGAGACACAGTTTCTCTGTGTAGCCCTGGCTGTCCTGTCTTGTGCGCGCCGGACTCGACCAGCAAGAACGACGCTGCAACAGGATCCTTCTGCACACGTTTATTGGGAGAGCTTGATTGCAGAGGCGAAAAGACCTCGAGCCCAGAACTGGTGCTGCTTATATAGGCCTAGGAGAGGCGTGTCTCACACCCGGATTGGTTATGCACTACGCCTCATTTGCATGTTCCTCATCTGATTGGCTACTCTCTGTACCTCACAGAGCCTCATTATCATACCTCATTTGAATGTCTCAAATCTGATTGGTTATACTCTCAAAGCCTCATTATCATGCCTGGGCCAAGCAGTGTCTTTGCAAAAAACTTTCCTGTATATGTACACATTGGTTGTTTGTCCAAACTTATGCGTGGTGGCCAGCAGTAGTCAGTGCCACTCTGCAACGGCACATATGGCTTCCCACAGTCCTGGAACTTGCTCTGTAGACCAGGTTGGCCTCCAACTCAGAACTCAGAAATCTGCCTGCCTCTGCCTCCCAAGCGCTGGGATTAAAAGTTTTTTTTGTTGCTGTTGTTGTTTGTTTGTTTGTTTTGTTTTTTTGAGACAGGGTTTCTCTGTATAGCCCTGGCTGTCCTAGAACTCACTTTGTAGACCAGGCTGGCCTCGAACTGAGAAATCTGCCTGCCTCTGCTTCCTGAGTGCTGGGATTAAAGGTATGTGCCACCACGCCTGGCTGGGATTAAAGTTTTGTGCTATCACCTTCTGGCTTTTTCTTTTTTTTTCCTTTTTTTTTGAGACAAAAATCTTGCCATGTAGCCCAATCCTCCTGCCTCTTCCTTTCCCCTTCTGAATACTGAGACAATGGCATGTGCCATTATTACTGATACTTTTATCTTGTTCTGTGTTTGAGAGAGAGACTCATGTTGCCCAGGCTGGCCTTGAACTTCTGACCTTCCAGCCTTCCAGCCTGAACCTCTCAACCTCTGGGATTACAGCTGTGCTTCGCCATCCTCAGATCCTCTTGAGAGCTTCCAAGTGAGCCTTGAATCTATTGTAAGTTAAAAATGTGGGGCTGGAGAGACGGCTCAGCGGTTAAGAGCACTGACTGCTCTTCTGAAGGTCCTGGGTTCAAATCCCAGCAACCACATGGTGGCTCACAACCATTCATAACAAGATCTGACGCCCTCTTTTGCTATGTCTGAAGACAGACAGCTACAGTGTACCTTCAGATAATAAATAAATCTTTTTTAAAAAAAGTTGAAGATGCAGGGCTGGTGAGAGGGCTCACTGGGTAAAAGTGCTTGCCATGAAGCCTGAAAACCCGAGTTTAATCCCTGGAACCCATATAAAGGAGAAAGAAGAGAACTGTCTCCACAAAGATGTCCTTAGCTCTCCACATGTTCTCATGCGTGCGCGTGGGCCCACACACACACCTCTCCCTTGCACACACATAATAATAGTAATTTTAAATTAAGGAGAAAGTTGAAGATTGTGTTAATTTAGGGTGAGTGTCTCCTTGGCAGTGGTTTAAAATGAGGGTTGTTTGTTTTTGAGACAAGGTCTATCTATGTAGCCCTGGCTGTCCTGGAATTCTCTAGGCTGGCTTCAAACTCACAGAGATGCCCCCGCCTCAGCTTCCCAAGAGCTGAGATTAAAGGAGTAAACCACCACGCCCTATTTTCCTTTCCTTTTTTTTTTTTTTTTTTTTTTGGTCTTTTCCCCTTTCGTTTCTAAACTTTAATTTTGTCAACTATTTAATTCCTATCGATGTTTGTCCACTGTACACATGCAATTCCAGAAGAGGCCAGAAGAGGGCACCATATCCCCCGAGACTGGAGTTGCAGCTGGCTGTGCGCCACCATTGTGGGACTGAACTTGAGTCCTCTGCAAGAGCAGCCAATGCTCATAACTACTGAACCTGCTTTCCTGTCCCCACCCCGCCCCACCCCACCTTACCCCACACCTCTTTAGGGGACAGGTTCTCACTATGTATCTGAGGGGGTTCAAGACCAGTCTGGGCTACCAGGCGATACTATCTCCTATAAACCCAACAAAACAAAGCAAAGTGAGCCCAGCATCTGGGGCCTGGGTTCAGGCCTGAAATCTTAGCGCTCTGAGAGACTGAGGAAGGAAGAGAGACTCAAACGTCAAAACGCCGGGGCTGGAGGGGTGCTCAGAGGTTAAGAGTCCTTCTTGCAGAGAGCTCACGACCATCTGTAACGGGAGTTCCAGGGTATCTGATACCCTCATACAGACTCTAAGAACACCAGAACATACATGTAAGCAAACCCACATTTTTATTTTTGTTGTTTCTATACAGGGTCTCTCTATGTAGCCCTGGCTGCCCTGCAACTCTCTATGTAGATCGGGCTAGACTCAAATTCACAGAGATCCACCTGCCTCTGCATTCTGAGCGCTGAGGTTAAAGGTGTGTGCCATCATGCCCAGCTTAAAATAGTTTAAAGCATCGTGAATAGCTCCGGTCAGCACTGGGGTGAGCAGAGATCACGGCCAACGGCTACTAAAGAGGAAACTAAAGAGGCTGCTTGCGGGCAACCGGGCCAGTTCCTGTGTGTGTCCGAGGCCGGTTTTCAGGCTCCAGGAGACAAGGACCGGTCTGATCACAACACTTGGGATTCATGTCTTTTCCTGCAGGAAGAGAGACGGGGCGGGGGAGTGTGAAAACAGATGGAAATGTAATTTTTTAATGACAGCAGCAGATGGCAAAGAGACACAAGAGTGTATTCACACCATGTCGGAGCCGTGTGAGCGCGCCTGGCCCAGCCAGAATGTGCGCGGTGGGGCTGTCTCGATGGCTCCCCCGCCAAAACCAGGAGGCGGGCCAGCTGCAGGCAAGAACAGGCCGCTCACTCGCTCGCTCGCTCGCTCGCGGGGAGGGGCGGGACCCGCTGCCAGGCTGCACACAGCCACAGGTGGGTGGGAAATACCTGTGGCCACCTGGTGAGAGCCGGAGGCTCGATCTGCGTTCTGGTTCTTCCAGACGGGGTGCGGGGCTCCTCCGGGTACCCACGGCTCCCAAAGGCTAAGGCGTTTGTGGACGTTCATCTGTCCCCCTGGTACTCACTGCTCACGCAGTAAGTTGCACCCCTGACTCCATCCGTCTCAAACTCCCACAGAAGCCTAGACAGCAGCCAGGCGTGGCCGTTCTCTAGACTCCGTACTTGGGAGGCAGAAGCTTCAAGTTTGGGGCAGGCCTGGGTTACATGATGAGTTGCAGGCTAGCCTTGGTCATAGACACCCTAAAAAAAAGAAAGAAAGAAAAAAGAAAAGAAAAGGAAAGAAAGAAAGGAAAGGAAAGTTTCTGACTTTCTCTCTCTGACCCCCTTTGCTCTCTCTGACTCTTTTCTCCCTCTCCTGCCCCCTCCATGTTCCTGGCCAGCGTTTTCTCTTTGTCTCTTTGTTCCAGCTCCATATCTTTCTCTCATTCTATCTCTCCCCTCTCTCTTTCTCTGTCTCTACTCCCTTCTCAACCCCCCTTCAATAGAATAAACTCTATGCTATACTAGACCTACGGCTGGTACCTTGCAGGGAAGGTTGCCTTAGCATGGGCCCGCTGAGGTACCCTAACCCACTGCACCGTACCTCGCTCTTTAAAGCATATTGTTGACTTTACAAAACACATCAAGGCCAATCACAGTTATGTCGAAAGTTAAAACCCAGCCTGGGCTAAGTGGGATCCTGTCTCAGAAAACATAAGCAAAAAGTTAATGTTAATAAAAAAACAGGTAGCCAGGCAATGGTGGCACATGCCTTTAATCCCACCATTGGGAGGCAGAGGCAGGCGGATTTCTGAGTTCGAGGCCAGCCTGATCTACAAATTGAGTTCCAGGACAGCTAGGGATATGCAGAGAAACCCTGTCTCAAAACAAAACAAAAATAAATAAATAAATAAATAAAATTTTAAAATTAAAAAAAAGAAAGGAAAAGAAAAAGCTCTTTCCATTTTGCTGCCACCATGCAATGAAATGAGGAACACCCAGAAACTCCGGGGCCACACGAGCCACAGCCACAGTAACTACCGCAAGCACCCAGGAGGCCGGGGAATGCCAGAGGCCTGCATCACCACCGGAACAATTTTGACAAATCCCATGCAGGTTACTTTGGGAAGATTGGGATGAGGCATCACCACTTGAAGGGGAACCAGAGCTTCTGCCCAGCTGTCAAACTGTGGACACCGGATAGCGAGCAGACACGAGTCAATGCTGCAAGAAAAAACAAAAAACAAAAAAACAAAAACAAACACAAACAAACAAACAAAAAAGACTGAAGCTGCTCCCATCCTTGATGTTGTGCAATCAGGCTACTACAAAGTTCTGGGGAACAGAAGGTTCCCTAAGCGATCTGTCTTCCTGAAGGCCAAATTGTTTAGCAGAAGAGCTGAAGAGAAGATGAACGGTGTCGGGGATGCCTGTGTCCTGGTGGCTTGGAAATGCTAACATTTTCAAAGCAAAAACAAAATCAACAACAACAACAAGTTAGTGCCAAGTTCTGTTTGTTTTGAGACAGGGCCCCATCTCTTCCAGGCTGGCCTCGAACTTGCTCTGCACTGAGAATGCCTTTGCACTTCTGATCCCCTTGCCTTGCACACACACACACACACACATACACACACACACACACACAGCTCCGGAATCACAGGCGTGTGCTACCACACCCAGCAAAGCCTCAGCTGGGAGCCTGTCTATTTCTCTTGAGATTAAATTGGAGCTGTGGAAGCTGTGGGCCGTGTGGGAGGAAGGCAGGGGCGTAGACCACCCTTCTCATCCCAGGATGTTATGGGGTCACACTGCAGACTGACAGTTTTCAAAACCGCTGGTGCTGAGCTCTTTGGAGGGAAGTCCCCAAGCACAGCCACATTGACAGGACAGGCATTGGGAGGTGCCTCCCAGAGGAGGGATCCTGTATCCCTTTCAGAATGGTGATTGTCTTGACTGCCTTATTTATTTCTTTGTTTATCCTTCATGCTACGATGGTCCGGGGTATCTTTTACTTTGCATTATGGTCCAACACCATTTCCTCTTCTCTTCAAGCTGGTCTGGCTTTCCCCTGGGAGTACATTCCCTTGAGCCCTGTGTTCCTGTGTCCCTGTGGCAGGGGCTTCTGTGGGTCTCCCCTCATCCTGGGACTAGACCCTCATCTTCCAACTGCTTCACCCAGAATCTCCTTTCCTTCTTTCTCTCTTTTTCCCTTCTCCTTGATACCTCTGTTCTTAAGACAGCGACTTACTGTGTGGCCTGAACTATTAATCCTCCTGTCTCAGCCTCCTGAGTGCTGGGGTGATAGGTGTGGACCACCTTACCCAGCTCCATTCTTGAAGACTGGTTCCTAAGTTCTCTGGTCGCTGGTTTTCTTTGCCCTCTAGTGGACAGAGCAGGAACTGCATCGATGAGATGTGCCACCCCAGCTCACCCCGTTCACAGCTGCCAAGTCAGGTACAGTGTCCCTCAGTGGCTGAATGAAGTCTTATTCTGTAATAGTACCAGGAAGCCATAAGAAGCAGCAAAGGGGCTGGAGAGATGGCTCAGTGGTTGAGAGCATGTCCCGTTCTCATGTTGCAGAAGACCCAAGTTTGGTTCTCAGCACCCGTATCATGAGGCTTAGGACTGTTTGCAGATCTCCATCTCCAGGACACAGGACATCTGTATGCCTCCTCTGGGCTCCCTGACACCTGCGCTTGTGTGCACAAACCGCTACACCTAACTACATAAAAGAAATATTTCTTTAGTCGTTTTGTTTATTTTATTTTTGTTTTTGTTGATTGCGGTTTGGTTTGGTTTGATTATGGGGACAGAGTTTCTGTGTAGCCCTGACTGTCCTGGAACTTGCTCTGTAGACCAGGCTGACCTCAAACTCAGAGATCCACCTGCCTCTGCCCCTGCCCCTGCCTCCCAAGTGCTGGGAGTAAAGGCTCGTGCAACCACAGTCCCACTCAAATATTTTTTAAAAAACACACAAACAAACCTGTCCTTTGCTATAAGACTGTGAATAGTATGCTAAGTGAAAGAAGCCAGGCCCGGAAGACAACTGTAACATTGTCTCATTTACCTGCTGTGGCAAATCCTCCCCCCACCCCATCCCCTTCAGGCCCGAGGCGGGGAGAAAGGAAACAGTGGCCAGGGGGCACAAAAAGTGTGTCAACAGATGAGAGGCGGCCTCTGGGAGTCACTATCCAGGCTGGTGACCACAGACTGTAATAGCAATGTCTACTCTGAGCTCGGCACAGTGGTCCACATCTGTAAAGGAGCACCTGAGAGGCCGAGTGGGAGGATTTCACATTCAAGGCCAGAGTGAGTTCAGGGAAGGCTCTTTCAAATTAAACAAATCCACACCCATATAATGCTTCAAGACAGCTAGAGCATGGGGCCGCTCTGAGCCCTTGGGCCCTGTGTTTAGAGCCCAAGGCCCTGTTCATGGAAAGTACCTGCTCTGTCCCAATCCAGATAGCAGAACTTGGATATCCTCATGACAGGGAATGACCTGTATTTTGAGAGGGTAGATGTTAATTAGGATCATTCTAACATATGTGTGTGTGTGTGTGTGTGTGTGTGTGTATTAGCTATAGATATGGACTATATCTGGATATATCAAGCTAGCATATTGGACTCAACAAGTAAATGTGTAAAATGAATATTTTAAGTAGATATTTAAATTTCTACTTACGTATGTACATTGCCTGCTTGTCTATGCATCACATGCTTGCAGTACACTCAATGGCCAGTAGAGGGCACTGACCCCCGGGGACAATAGTTATGGAGAGTTGTGAGCTCTCTGATGTGGGTGCTGGGAAGCACACCTGGGTCCTCTGCAAGAGCGCGTGAACCGTCTCTCCAGCACAGGCATTTGTGAATTTGTTGTTTTGTTTTGGTTTTTTGTTTCCTTTATTTTTTTTTTCCCCCCTCTGTGTAGCCCTGGCTGTCCTGGAGCTTGCTCTGTAGACCAGGCTGGCCTCAAATTCAGAAATCTGCCTGACTCTGCATCTTGAGAAGTGGGATTAAACATGTGTAGTACCATGTACAATACAACTGTTTGGTTTTGAGACTGGGTCTGCTGTAGCCCAGGCTATCTTCAAACTGGCTATGTAGTTAAGGATGACCCCTTTAGACCCCCTCCACATCCACCTCTCTTACACAGTTTTTTTTTAACAAATAACTATCAAAAGATGTATTTGTATTATGTATTTTATGTATAGCAGTGTTTTGTCTGCATATATATTTCTACACCAGAAGAGGCCATGGGATCCCATGGGTCTACACTTGTGAGCTGCCATGTGGGAGCTGGGAATTGAACTCAGGACCTCTAAAAGAGCAGCCAGGGCTCTTAATCACTGAACCATCTCTCCAGCTTCCAATTATTATTCTTTAGTTAAAAACAAAGCAAACTGGGTTTGGTGTGGTGTGTGCGCCTGCAGTCTCAGAATATAAGAACACCAACCAAAGGCTGTTGGGGTTGGTCAGTGTTCCAAGCATCTGCTGCTGGTGCAGAGGTTCAGCTACAGCACCCACATCAGACAGACAGCTGGCAACCACTGCTAACTCCACTTCTCAGAGACTCAGCCTCGCCTGCTGGCTTCCTTGGACATTACACTCACAGACACAGACACAGGCACACACACACAGACACACAGACACACACACCTTTAAAAGACCCACAAAACAAAACAAAATTATTTCTCTAGGCCAGTAAACCAATAAGCCCCCCCCCTTTTTTTTTTCTTTTTCTTTTTCTGTTTTGCAGTACCAGGTATTGCACCTGGGGCTCTGAGAATTCTAGCCACTGAGCCAGATATCTCAAGGTCCTATCTATTAACCAGATACAAAATCACACCAATGCCTCTACCTCTAACCTTTGGCCTTGTGAGGCATCCTAGGCCCCTGAGGTAGGTAGGGGTTTTTTTTCCCCCTAAAGCACTAAATAATGATGTGGGGTCCTAAGTATCCACTTTAGGTAATCTGGAGGCTGCTAGTGCCAATTGTCATCTTGATACAATGTTTCGGTCTCAGTGGGGGGTGGGCTACATCAGGGAGGCCTGTGGGAGACTGTCTCCATCGCTATGCACAGATGCAGATTCAAAGCCCGTGTAGCCATTCCCAGGGGTGCAGCTTTGGTCTGTAAAAGAGGAGAAGGCGGACTGGGCGCTAATCAGACTGCATGCCCGCTCTCTGTTCTTGTCAGCGGCGTGAGGTCAGCTGTCTACACTCCTGCTTTGACTTCCCTGCAGCGAGGGTTTGTAGCCTGGAACTGTGGGCTGAAGTAAACTGTTCTCTCCCAAGCTGCTTTTGTTATTTCCCCCCTCCCCGACACATACACACCATGGCCCCACTGTCTCTGCTTTCTTTGCCCTTCCTGTCTGTTCATCCCCTGGGTGCTGGGGCGGTGTGTGTGTGTGTGTGTGTGTGTGTGTGTGTGTGTGTGTGTGTGTTGATCTCTGAGCTTCTTAGTGTTCAGGGAACCTGGGACCCATCAGATGGCATGGTGGCATACACTTTTACTCCCAAGACTTGAGAGACCGAGGTAGGAGGATCTCTTGAGTTCAAGGCCAGTCTGATCTACAGATCGAATTCCTGGACAGCCAGGGCCATATGAAGAAAACCCTGTCTCAAAAAACAGAAAAACAAAAACAACAAAAAAAAGCAAAAACCACTGGATTTTGAGCACATGTAATTCAGTGACTTTGGCAAACTCACAGACTGGTGGAATCTTTACCCAGAACCTCCAAGGAAGAGTGAGTACTGCGAACAGTCTCCCATCTCCCCTTCCTCCTGGGCAACTGCAGATCTTTCTGTTGCTAGGGACCTGCGTGTTGGTGGATGCATGGTTGAAGAGAATCACGCCGCCCAGACTTCTGAGTCTGGCTTTTATAATTTTCTGTGCATGTTAAGCTTCCCTCCCTCCAGCCCAGCTTGATGCACAATGGGTCTGAGTAGGGGTGGGAGGGTGGGAGGACTGGGGGAGACTAGACTGGATGGACACACACACACACACCAGCAGCAGCACCTCCAGTGTGCTGGGATTGGAGGCCTGTGCCCAGCAGGTATCATCTTTGGAGTTTTATCTGTGCCCTATTGGAGTAGCTGCTTGGGTTGAGTCTTACCCTTGGTGTGGGGTAGCCACCCTTTCTCCCTCTGTGTATCTGCTGCCAGAAGTTGGTCACACCTGCTTTTGGGTGTTATAAACTCTCTGCCAGAGAGACACGTTGAAGCATCCTGTAGGGCGCAGGTACCCTCATCCTCTGCCCCAGAAGCCCAGTGTCCGGCCACTCAGCAGCACTGTCCCCGTCTTACAGGAAGAGGCATGGAACTAGCTGTTCTCCTACCAGCCTCCTGTCTGTCTCCTATCGCCATCCTCTCTGTATACTGCCTTTGCTCTTTTAGAGACTGTGCAAACCAGGAAGCGAAGCACAGCCAACTCGGGAACACAAATATTTGCCAGTCAGGAAAACGTTCCCCCGTCAATCAAAACCCAGACAAGCTGGTACACATACTCTGTAGGAGCGGGAGGCAGCTTCTGTTTTGGCATGGTCCAGGTGGCTGATGGCTTCTCCTCTGAATGTGTCTCAAGCTTCTTTCCTCCATCCTCAAAAGGCAATGAAGAAACTGAGGCTCCAGGTAGCCACTCAGCGTCCAGTGACCTTTGACTTGTTTCTTCTGAGAATATTTGTATGGATTCATAACCCCATAAAGGGGACAAGGGTTTGCAAGAGATAATTTCCATTACAGATAGGCAGCAGGCAGGTTTCCAGGGTCCCTGCAGGGAGCAGGATACAGCTCAGTCAGGAGCCATAGTTGAGATGGAACAAATTTTCTGCCTGGCTACAGAAAATCTAGACTGAGCATCCTTTATGCTTGTGTGTGTGTGTGTGTGTGTGTTTTGGTGAGATGGAACTCAGATATCTTAGTTTTCTATTGCCGTGATAAGACTCTGTGAACACAGCCAAATTAAAAAGAGAAAGCACTTAATTTCGGGGTTCACAGTTCCACAGGGTTAGAGTCTATGACGGAGGGGAGTGTGGCGGCAGGCAGGCAGGCAGGCAGGCAGGCAGGCAGGCAGGCAGGCATGCTGTTGAAGTAGCTGAGAGCTTACATCCAATCCACAAGCCCAAAGCAAAGAGAGCACAAACTGGGAATGGTATGGGCTTTTTTTAAAAAATATTTATTTATTTATTTATATGAGTACACTGCAGCTGTTTTCAAACACACCAGAAGAGGACATCAGATCCCAATACAGATGGTTGTGAGCCACCATGTGGTTGCTGGGATTTGAACTCAGGACCTCTGGAAGAGCAGTCAGTACTCTTAACCACTGAGCCATCTCTCCAGCCCCCAGTATGGGCTTTTGAAACCTCAGAGCGGGCTGGTGAGATGGCTTAGTGGGTAAGAGCACCCGACTGCTCTTCCGAAGGTCCAGAGTTCAAGTCCCAGCAACCACATGGTGGCTCACAACCATCTGTAACAAGATCTGACTCCCTCTTCTGGTGTGTCTGAAGACAGCTACAATGTACTTACATATAATAATAAATAAATATATTTAAAAAAAAAAAAAAAAAAGAAACCTCAGAGCCCACCCCCCAATGACATGCCTCCTCCAACAAGGCCACACCTCCTAATCCTTCCCAAACAGTTCCACCAACTGGGGACCAAGCATTCAAATCTAAGAACCTGTGGGGGCCATTCTCATTTAAACCACTATAGCAGGGCTGTGTACATGGGGGGGGGGGGTGTACTGGCTAGTTTTGTGTCAACTTGACACAATTGGAGTTATCACAGAGAAAGGAGCTTCACTTGAGGAAATGCCTCCATGAGATCCAACTGTAAGGCATTTTCTCAATTAGTAATCAAGGGGGAAAGGCCCCTTGTGGGTGGGACCATCTCTGGGCTGGTAATCTTGGGTTCTATAAGAGAGCAGGCTGAGCAAGCCAGGGGAGGCAAGCCAGTAAGGAACATCCCTTCATGGCCTCTGCATCAGCTCCTGCTTCCTGACCTGCTTGAGTTCCAGTCCTGACTTCCTTGGTGATGAACAGCAGCATGGAAGTGTAAGCCGAATAAACCCTTTCCTCCCCAACTTGCTTCTTGGCCATGATGTTTGTGCAGGAATAGAAACCCTGACTAAGACAGGGGGTAACCCCTCTATTAGAGTACGCCCCTATCCTTGCATATCTTTATTTTTGAGATAGGAAATGCTGAGTGACTCAGGCTGTCCCTAGCTGGTGATCCTTCTTGCTTCCACCTATGGAATACTAAGATTACACCTCACCTCAGCGCCCAGTGGTGAGGGTTTCACACTCAGATCCAGCCCCTCTTGTCCTTACCAGTTGTAGGTGACCTATTCCTCCCCAGGAGCTACCCTGGTCTGCTGGCACCCTGCCAGAGTCACCCTGATTATAATGCCTATTAATAGTTCAGCTGTCCTCACAAGACTCCTGATTCAAAATGCCCCTGTGGGGCCATATTAATGCAAGGACTCTAGGGCTGTTGGCTTACCAAGGCACTCTGTACAGAAGGCTTGAGGGCATCAGGCTCCAGGGTATAGCTCAGTGGAAGAGGCTGTGCTTATCATTTTTGAGGACCGGGGTTCCATCTTCACAATTGCAATAACAACAATAATAAAAGAATGATAATACGTGTGCAAACTTGTCCCTGTAGTCTCACCTGAGGTTTGGTTTGCCAAAGTTCTGATTCTGGGCTCTGTCTCGAAGGATCTGCATGGAGCAGATAGGGGAGGCGCATTTTCATTGCTTTTAAACCATCTGTAGAAAGGGCAAAGACTAAAATTAAAGGGAAAACACTTCCTTCGATATGGCGTCTGTGTGGACCAGCCAGCCATGTCCGGGGACCCGGAGCTGACTTTGAGATGAATGCGTTTATTCCTGGATCTGTGTTTCGCGCAGGTGAAAACTCGGCTCCAAACCTTTACCCTCAAAGAGTGGAATCAGGCGAGGGACTCAGCCTGCTGCAGGACGCAAAGGAGCAAGAAGCCATAAGTACACAGCCTCCAGCTCGTGGACAGAAGGGGGCGGGCGCAGGAGGGGCGAGGCCGAACGAAGGAGGGGCGGGAGCAAGAGGCGGGGCTGTACAGACCCGACCCAAACGAGGTAGGTGCGGGGCCGTGAGCGTGGTAGGCGGGCAAGAGGCGGAGTCGAGGCAGACCCGGAGACCAATGAAAAAAAGCGGACGGGCCAGAGGCGGGGCCTAGAGAGGGTAGTGACGTAGTAGGGCGGGGCCGTCAGGGCTGTAACTCGCTGGATCAGGATTCAGGAAGCGTGGAGCCCAAGTACTGGAAAGGGCATCGGTAGGCCTTAGAGGGGCGGGGCCGGCGTACAGCTCCGCCTACAGACCAATCCGCGAGTTTGTACTAGCTGTGACTTGGAGGCTGCGAAGAGAGCAACGTCTCTATAGGGCCGCCGCAGGACGTCTTCCGTTCGAGGGGCGGGCCCCGCGCGGTGGCGGGAAAGAAGTGCCTGAGGCGCTGCCTCTGAGTCGCGGAGGGGCGGTAACGGGCCTGGGCCGCCTACTCTTCAACATGGATGCGGCCGAGGTGGAGTTTTTGGCCGAAAAGGAGTTGGTGACTATCATCCCGAACTTCAGTCTGGACAAGATCTACCTGATCGGGGTGAGCCAGGGCGGTACGGGGCGGCGGCCTGGGATCATGCTCGGGTCACCGCTCCTTTCCACCTGGGGTCTGCGTTGTCCTTGCAGGGGGACCTGGGGCCCTTCAACCCCGGCTTACCCGTGGACGTGCCCCTGTGGCTGGCCATTAACCTGAAACAGAGACAGAAGTGCCGCCTGTTACCTCCGGAATGGATGGATGTGGGTGAGCATTCCCGGGCCCGGGTGGGCGGGCTTGTACGGGGAGGGGGCTGTAGTGATGGCGCACGCCTGTAGTCCCAGCACTCTTTAGAGGCGGTAGAGGCAGGAAGATCTCTGAGTTTGAAGCCAGCTTGGTCCACAGAGGGAGGTGCAGGACAAACAGCCAGGACTACACAGTGAAACCCTGTCTGGGGGTGGGGTGGTGTCCTAGTCAGGGTTTCTATTCCTGCACAAACATCATGACCAACAAGCAAGTTGGGGAGGAAACGGTTTATTTGGCTTACACTTCCATCACCAAGGAAGTCAGGACTGGAACTCAAGCAGGTCAGGAAGCAGGAGCTGATGCAGAGGCCATGGAGGGATGTTCTTGACTGGCTTGCCTCCCCTGGTTTGCTCAGCCTGCTCTCTTATAGAACCCAGGATTATCAGCCCAGAGATGGCACCACCCACAAGGGGCCTTTCCCCCTTGATCACTAATTGAGAAAATGCCTTACAGCTGGATCTCATGGAGGCATGTCCTCAAGGGAGGCTCCTTTCTCTGTGATAACTCCAGCTGTGTCAAGTTGACACAAAACTAGCCAGTACAGGTAGGGATTGGGGAACAGAGATGCAACCTTAAACAAGTTTTGTTTTTGTTTGTCTTTTTTTGTTTCTCTGTGTAGCCCTGGCTGTCCTGGAACTCACTCTGTAGACCAGGCTGGCCTCGAACTCAGAAATCCGCCTGCCTCTGCCTCCCAAGTGCTGGGATTAAAGGCGTGCGCCACCACTGTCTGGTGACTCTGATAGTCTTGAAACTGGGACCCCAGTTTCTGTGCCTTGAGGGGCATCTTTAGCACCCCTGTCCCCCAAAGCCTGAGTCCATTTCCCAGTGTCTGCTGGCCAGGGTTGGGGAGCAGGGGAACAGACTTCTATTGCCTTTGCTACATGGAGAGGAGCAGTCAGGAGTGCAGGAGGCCTCTCTGTCCTGGGATCTGAGGTCAACAGAATGCTGTCGTGTGCCATGCGGCTCTGTCTTCTGGAAATGTGTGGTTTGCAGTTGGCCTGTGGTCACGTGGCCATCACCTTGTTATCCTAGGTTTTCTCTTGCATGAGTATTCTGCATCTACTTACCCATCCTGTGAATGGGTATTTAGGTTACTGCCCATTTTGAAATATTTTTTTTTATTTTTGTACGTAAGGGTGTTGTATGTATGTATGCATGTACGCCACTTGGCGCACAGTGCCTTCAAAGGCCAGAAGAGGCTCTCTGGATCCCCTGGAACTGGGGTTACAGGTAGGTAGTTGCTGCCACATGAGTGCTGGGACCCAAATCCAGGCCCTCTGACAGAGATACAATTACTCTTAACGGCTGAGCCATCTCTCCAGCCCCGTTTCCCAGTCTTAAAAGTCATTATTGTGTCCGTGTGTCTGCACATGTGCCGTGTGTGGCGCAGGGGTGAGCAGAGGACAGCGTGTTAAAGAGTGGGGTTCTGGCCTTCCACAGTGTCTAGCTTCATCAGGCTTGGTGACAGTCACCTTTATCTATGGAGCCATCTCCCCAGTCCCCAGGTCACGTCTCATTTTGTACCGTTGTGTGAGCCTTTCTGTAGATCGGTGTTTCCCTTTGGTTGGTTGAGACGGGGCCTCATGCAGCCCAGGCTGCTGCCTGCTTGCTGCGTAGCTGACACAGGGCTTCACCTGATGACCCTCCTGCCTCCACTAGCCCTCTTGCTGGGTGACAGGTGTCTGCGCTCTGCCTCCTGGCTTGGTTTTCCTTAGGATAACCAACAGATACCTCCTGTTGGGGACCTGTTGGGCTAGAGGACAGATGATTCTTAAGTTATAAGCGGCTGCCAGACAGTCCTGCTGAGTGTTGAAAGGTCCGAATCCCACAGAACTGTCGAGGAGGTCACATTGTCCCACATCCTGGCCAGAGGTTTGGCCTTGCCGGTGGAGGGGCCTCACCTACGGAGCTCTGGACCCCGGCGCTGACAGGTCGTGGAGAATTGGCTTCAGGCATGAGTAGAAGGCAGGCAGCTAGGTCAGAAGAAAGTCCATAGGTAGTGGTGACAGCTCTTCCTGAGACATGTCTGTAAAGCTTTGATATGAATGCCCCCCACATTGTTTGTATGCCACATACACATGCTTATTGGCCACGGGCAATACCAGCACCTGGTCAAATTGTAAGATTAAAAATGTTTTCTCAGCCGGGCGTGGTGGCGCATGCCTTTAATCCCAGCACTCGGGAAGCAGAGGCAGGCGGATTTCTGAGTTCGAGGCCAGCCTGGTCTATAGAGTGAGTTCCAGGACAGCCAGGGCTACACAGAGAAACCTTGTCTTGAAAACCCAAAAAAAAAAAAAAAAAGTTTTCTCATTCAGGAGGGGTGCACGCCTTTAATCCCAGCACTTTGGAGGCAGAAGCAGGTGGCTTTCTGAGTTCGAGCCCAGGACAGCCAAGGGATACACAGAGAACCCATGTCTTACAAAACCAAACCAACCCGACCGATTGTTTTCTTTGTTGTGGTGATGGTGAAGCATCCTGACGTCTGTGTTTCAGAGAAACTGGAACAGATGCGTGATGAGGAGCGGAAGGAGGAGACATTCACCCCAGTGCCCAGCCCGCACTACATGGAGATCACGAAGCTCCTGCTGAATCAGTGAGTTAGCACAGGGACAGCGCATCCCCTCCGTGACCCGAGTCTCCTCCTGCTCCCCTGCCCAGTCCGTGGTGGCTTAGACACTCAGTTTCTCATACAGGTGACCTGGAGGAGGTGTCTGCAGGGTGTCCAGGCCGTCTCTGTTCTCTCCTGTTCTTTCTCTCTCCTCCTTGGGTTCTAACGTTCCTGGTCTGTCACCTGTCACTGGGTTGTAGTGTGGCCGCTGACAGTCTAGCAGCAGCCTTTTCTCAGGTACACGAGCTTCATTGAATCCAGCTTTCCCTGAAAGTGTACGGATCTGGCTTCCCTGCGTCTGTCACAGGACTGGTCAAGGGTGTTGAGTGGGTGCTGGTCCTGAGCCATAGCGATAGATGTGCCCTGGCAAGCTCTGGGTTTGAGCGTTCGTATCTGTCCCAACTCGGTCTTCTGGTTTATTCTCCATGTAGTGGGCAGGCTGCCTGGTGCTGCCCTGGCTGCAGCCCTTAGCCTTTCTAGCTTCAGTCTCTAGTCAGAGTGCTCACAGCAGGTGCCCCGTCCCTATCTCTCACTGCTCTCCTTTGCTCTCAGTCTGTATTTTTATGATCCCAGTGGTCTGCTGTAGAACAGGTTTGTTTGTTTGATATGGAGTCTTGCTTTATGGCCTACACTGGTCCTGAACTCTGGGCTTTAGTGGTCCTCTTGCTCCAGGTCTTTCTTCCTTGCCTAGGGTCTGCAGAGCTTTGTTCTGGCGTGTGCCACAGTGCAGTTTTGGAGTCCTCCATGTGCTGTGCCATCGTGCCCACTGTCCTAGATGGGCAGGGCCTGTCTCCAGCAAGCCTCACACAGGGGCGCTGAGTGTAAGCAGATGCCCAGGCCTAACTTACTTAGCATAGGCTAGACCCTGCTCCCTCAGCTGTGCGGAAGCAGAACTGGCACCAAGACCAGAACCGTGCTGCTCGCTTAGAGCAGCTGGACAGTGGGACTGCTGTCACTGCTCCTTCCGAGAGCAGTGCTCCTCAAGTGCTCCTCAAAGATGGGAGGCCATTCTGTCCTCTAACAATATGCTGTAAACATGGTCATGTGGGCCTGAGTTCCCATTTGGGTAAGAGAACAATTGTGACCCTGTGAACTGGTCATAAAACCGCCACACAGTCAGTGCCCATGGGAGTCCATAGGACACAGCAAGGCCTGGTGGGGCCAGAGAAGGCGTGTAAGGAACGCAGAGTTGAGCAGGACAGCAGAGTGTCCCAAGGAGCAGAGAGAGAGAGCTGAGGTGGGAGGAGCGATAAGGCACTGTGACTCTGTGTGCTTTGGGGGGGTTGGGGATCAATGTGGGCACACAATGGGCCATGGGCTCTGTGTTTATGGGGAGGCCCAGGGAGCTGGCGTCCGCAGAGCTCTGCGGGAGACTGGCAAAGTTGTGGGGGCAGTGCTGGGAAAGGGGAGAGCCTTGAAGCGTGACTGAGAATCAGACTCTTGCTCCTGGTGGATTAAGCAATCTCCCAAGACATTGCGGGTGGCATCGTACTTTTAATCCCAGCACTGAGATGGGTGGGGGATAGGGACAGACAGGTCGCTGAGTTCCAGTTTGGACTACTTTACGACTTGCAGGCCACCTTGGGCTATGTAGTAAGACCCTGTCTTTTTTGTTTTGCCTGCACATGTGAGGGAGTCAGATTCTCTAGAACTAGGAGTCACGGGCAGTGGACTGCCATGTGGGTACTGGAAACCGAACTCAGGACCTCAGGAAGACCTGCCAGTGCTCTTAACCACTGAGCCGTCTCTCCAGCCCCCAGACACTGTCAAAAACCAAAACAAAACCTTACTGTGTAATTTATCTGGCCAAGGAACACAATTAAAAGTTTTTTTAAGTTGGGTAGTGGTGGCACATGCCTTTAATCCCAGCACTTGAGGCAGAGGCAGGCAGATTTCTGAGTTCGAGGCCAGCCTGGTCTACAAAGTGAGTTCCAGGACAGCCAGAGCTATACAGAGAAACCCTGTCTCGAAAAACCAAAAAATAAAAAAATAAAAAAAGGAAAAAAAATTTTTTAGCCAGCCAGTGGTGGTGCCAGCCTTAATCCTAGCACTTGGGGGCAAAGGCAGGGGATCTCTGAGTTTGAGGCCAGTCTGGTCTATAATGCAAGTTCCAGGACGTCCAAGGCTACACAGAGAAACCCTGTCTGGAAAAAATAAAAATAAAAAAATTTTTTTAAAGATTTATTTATTTATTATATGTAAGTACACTGTAGCTGTCTTCAGACACACCAGAAGAGGGCATCAGATCTCATTACGGATGGTTGTGAGTCACCATGTGGTTGCTGGGATTTGAACTCTGGACCTTTGGAAGAGCAGTCGGGTGCTCTTACCCACTGAGCCATCTCACCAGCCCACAAATAAAATTTTAAAAACATTTTTTTTGGCATACATGTGTTGGCATGACATGCACACAGAGTTCCAAGGACAACTTTCAGGAGTTGGCTCTCTCCTAGCACGTGCCTCCAGAGACTGGCTTTAGCTTGTCAGGTTTAGCCACCAATACCTTCACATGCCGAGCTGCCGCACTGGTCCAGGGACCCAGTTTTCCTTTGTTCTGTAGTTCACTTGCTGAAGATCTGGAGGTCTTTGTTGTAAGCATAAGATCCGAATGCTGTGTTCATATTCAGTTCACTACACACACACTACCACAGATCTGCCTACAGCTCCTGAGCTGGCTGGCCTTGGAGGCTCTAGCTCAGCCCAGAGTGCCCAGTGCTGGGTCGCACGAGTCTGCCTCTGTCTCATGTGAGCTCCTTCAAAGGGTGGCTTCACGTACATCCTGAAGGAAAGTTGTCACTACCTGCTCACCTTAAGCTTTGAGACTCTGCTTTTCTGCTCTGTGGTTTTGTGTCCCCCACAGTGGCAGTCCTGTCTCTCAGCCTTTGTGAGACTAGACATACCACTTAAAGGGCTTTGCACGGAGCTTGCCTGGTGGTGATGGATAGTGAGCCTATGTCACTGTTAAAAACCAGGGAGCTGCTGATCTGAGCCAGCCTCCATACCAACTTGAGATAAATTACACAGCAGAGGCTGTTGTTATCCTGAAGGGAGTGTCCCAACTGTCCAATTTCTCAGTTTTCATTTAAAGACATATTCTTATTCCTTTTTAATTCCATGTGTTTGTGTCTGTGTGGTTATGTGTGTGTAAGTGCAGTGCCCAAGGAAACAAGAGCGAATTGGATCTCTTGAAGCTGGAATTTCAGGCGGTTGTTAGCTGCTCCACGGAGGTTGCTGGGAACTGATTTAGGTCCTTTCAAGAGCAGTATGTGCTGGTAACTGCTGAGCTGTCTCTAGCCCCTCCAGTGTGTTATTGTCTACAAGATTTGTACTATCCTGCATGTATGTCCACGTGCTGGGATTATAATTTCCACTCCTGGCTTTTAGTACGTCACTGCTCTGTCATTCTGTGTAGCCACTGGCCATGGCTGCTAAGCTTTACCTGCCGACATCCTAACCCAAGGAAAGAACAGAGCCCC
The DNA here is from genome assembly GCF_000001635.26 of Mus musculus. Lineage (NCBI taxonomy): Eukaryota > Metazoa > Chordata > Mammalia > Rodentia > Muridae > Mus > Mus musculus. The sequence continues at coordinate 120,582,601 of NC_000074.6, read as the reverse complement.
AGGATTCTCTCAAGTCTGTGCGAGGCTCCCCCGACCCCTTTCAAACGGAGTCTCTATGTATCCTTGAACTTCTGATTCTCCTGGCTTCATCCTTCTGAGTTCTAGGGTCACAGTCATGTGCTCAAGCTTCGTTTACAAAGATTCGTTTCTGTGCATGTGGCTGTGACCGACTTCACGTTCCGGGTCCACAGAGGCTAGGATGCATTGTATCTTGGTATAAGCAGTCGGGCATTGCCCGCTGGATGCTGTCAGTGGAACTGGTATCCTCGGGAAGGGCACAAAGCACTAACTGCTAGGCTGTCCTGCCCCTATGCTGCTGTTTGAAGCAGCCATTTCTGCCTGTCCCCGGTAAACTTACTGAGTGCCTCTATATTTCTGCCTCTTTATCTTCAGTGCTTCTGACAACATCCCCAAAGCAGACACCATCCGGACACTGATCAAAGACCTGTGGGACACACGCATGGCCAAGCTTCGAGTGTCTGCTGACAGTTTTGTGCGGCAGCAAGAGGCACATGCCAAGGTAGGCATGGTTCTCCTGTCCCTGCCCGGTGCCAGTGGGCACTGCCTGCCAGTGTGACCGCTTCCCAGGGAGCTGTCAGGCCATGCTGCCTGCTCAGCATGAAACAGGGATTTGAAGCTGTGCTTTGAGCAGTGGCTCACTGGGACTTGGGGGTTTGGCTCTCAGAGCCTGCCTACACCCTCAGTACCAGGAGCCAACAACTCACGGTTGAGCAGTCTAGCTTTGCCTTAAAGCCAAGACTTCCTCCGCTCACTTGCTTTTGTGTTTCAGCTGGACAACCTGACCTTGATGGAGATCAGCAGCAGCGGGGCCTTCCTCACCCAGGCCCTCAACCACATGTACAAGCTCCGCACAAACCTCCAGCCCTCCGAGAGCACCCAGTCGCAGGACTTCTAGCCAGAGGCCTCTGCTGTGCAAACCCTGCTGTGTGCCCTGTGTGGCGGAGATTGGGGGAAGAGTGTGGAACACTGGTAAGGTTGCTGCCCGTCTTTGTCAGAGGTCAGCCATACTGCAAGTTCAACTCCATTGAACAGAGAAGCCGCCAGCCTTTCTCTTCCACCCAAGGACTGCACGCCAAGCACAGCGAGTGTTCGGGCCAGCTCAGCTCAAGTGTCTTCAAGCTTGGCCCGTGGAAAGCTGTATGTAGTTGAGGCTGAGCGTGAGGGTGGGGGTGGTGATACAAAAAGATGAATTTCGTCTTAACATGATTTAGGAAGATTTTATTTTTCGGGATGTCAGAAATTACAGCAATATATTCATAAATACCTAATTACTACATTCAACAAATAATATTACAATACAGTTAATTCAAACAAGTACACTTAGAACGGGTTTAATTTCACAGCATCTAAACTGCCCCCAGAGCGACCGAGGCACCCGTCGGCCCTCCTGCCTGGGTCTGGGTCCAGGGCCCCAGCAGTGAGGCGTAGGGCACACACAAGTACGGAACCAGTGAGATGCCTCCTCGGGTCAAGGCAGCCTCTAGGGTTGAAGTAAGCACTGGATAGACAGTGGGGACAGGCTACAGCAAGTAGTGAAGTCAAAGCTTGCGTACTTGAAAGAGTACAGACTGCTGCTATAAGTGGCTAATGCACACCTCAGAGGTGCTGAGCCTGCTGTGCAGGCCATCTCCATGCTGGGGCCTGGGCAGCTGAGGGCAGGGGCAGGAGGCATCTAGCTTGCAATTTAGCTTAGCTGGTTGAGACTCTCAGTGCTGTGAGCCTGGCTGTACCCTCCCTGCCCCCACTGTTAGGGTGGGGCTTGTTCTGGATGCCCTAGTGGTACAGTCTGGTGTGATGGTGCAGGTGGGTGTTTTTAAGATCACCATGTACCGAAGTGTTGACAGCCTTCTCTCTTGTCACTCATCTGCGATGGTGGCGGGTCTCAATTACATGAGACAAGTGTTTTTAAAAGATCTGATCCGACACCCGTGACTAGCTCGGTGCATCCCACCCAGGACAGATGGCAGCAATCACTTGCAGGTGGAGTGGGAGACATGGTCAAGGACTGGGATTTTTCACATACATGCTGATTTCACAGTCTAGAGCAGATCTATAGCAGGGCTAGGCTGGAGGGATCTCCAGGGACAGTGTGGTACCTGGGAAGGGGGCTACTGTGGTCTTGTTAGCCTCATCTGGCTCTAAGACTGTGGGATGGGAAGAATGCCGTATGTGGGCTGAGTGGCAGTCATCTGCCGCTTTACTGGCTTGTACCTGGTTCTGATTGTCACTTTACTTCTGAGCATGGGGATATTCGGTCTCCAGATGCTAGAGGTGGCCCTAGAAGCTCCAGGGCAGGCAAGGGCATTGGGAAAGGCTGTAGGCATTGCTAGTCAGCGGCTCAGCTTGTGCCCCAGACTGACCTGGGAGGGCATCGCTTGCTCTGGATGGCATACTCAGCCAGAGGAACTCCTGTGGGACAATGGAAGGGACTGTGCGTGTCTTTAAGTTATGGGTTCTGCCTTTCCCAGGAGACATTTACCAAGCAGATTTGCAGAAGCTTCTAGTCATGGAGGTGGGGTGAGCTTGGGAAAGCAGCACTGGGCACAAGCAGCATTTAACTGGGAAGTCGGGCAGGACTCGGCCCAGGGTGTGCGGCCTCTGCCCTCCTTTGGATCGTTTTCTCTGACTGGCTGTGGGCAGAGGAAGGTGCTTTGCTGACAGGCCTGGTGGCACTGCCTTGTCTGAGTTTGCTGAGAACCAGAGGGGTGCGGGTAGGGGCAGGGGTGGAGCAGGGACAGATGTCAGCCAGCTGCTCTGTACAGCCACTGAGCCTGGTGGCTAAGGGTGGGCTCGGCCTCCTCTTCCCCTGTCCGATGGAGGACAGTCGGAGGCTCTTTTCAAGTTGGTCAGCCCTGACTGAAGTGCTGAAACTGGGAAGGAGATCCCTTAGCGTTGAGCTTTCTGCCAGAGCTGTGCCTGTCTCCGGAGCTCAGCTCCTCACAGCTTTGCCGAGTCCCTGCCGCACATGGGTCATCTGCTTTGGAGAGCAGGCAGCCCTAGGCCCCTCAGCCCTGCTGTGTGGGACACTGCACAAGCGAGCTCTCCTGCTTCCTAGAACTGAGCAGTTAACAACATTCTGACCAGCAGCAGTACAAACACTAAAAGCAAGGTTTTCTTTTTTTTTAAATCCAGAAAAACAGAAACAAACAAACAAAAAAACCAAAGAAAACCCCCAAACAGGAAAAACAAACAAAATTCCCCAAACCACATATTAAAAATGGCAGGCTTTTTATAACAATAATTAAAGTAATAAAAACATACAAAACTTTTTTTTTAATATATACACAGTACAAGGCTGAAGCACCTTTGACTTTTCTCTCAAAACGTACGTTTGTATGAAAACACCACACACGGCGGTAGCAATCCAGTGGGTAGGCTATCTGTGGACAGCTCCACGCATCTTCCCCAAGGAAAACAAGGTACTTTTGGGTGTGGGTTTGCCTCTTTTCCTAAGAGCTGTTCCAGGGAGAAGCTTGTGTGCTCCCAGGAGCAGTGGCTTCGATGATGACGCTTGCGGGAAGGCGACAGACGGACGGGACTGATGGGGAGCCCTTTGCTTGTACGCACCCAGCCTTCCCGGCGCATTAGTCCCGCTCCTGGCAGGAAGAGGTTAAACCCCAGGGCCGCAGCAACAGCAAGCTGGGCTCTCGTGGCACAGCTATACCAGAAACAACCAGCTGGCTCTCTCCCTCAGCCACATGCACGGTGGACGTCAGTGTCGGAGGAGGATGACGTGGGGGGAGAGAGGAAATAACGCCGACCTCAGAAAGAGAAACTGAGTCCTAGCTGAGACAGGTGCCTCGGTGACATTGGCGTCGAGGTGATCTCCTCTCTGGAGCCTGGAACCCTTTGTTTCATGCATGGCACGTTCTCAATTTGTAAGCTTCAAACCTCCCAGTGAAAAATATTAAATATTCAAGGTAATAAAATAGATAATATTTCTATACTATAGGTTCAGCCTAGTGCAAGGGAAACCGTCACCTCGGATATCCCTTAAAGTAGCCCCTAGGCCAGTGCATGGTGGGCAAGGCAAGGCACTTCCGCAAGTGGTCCAGCTCCGCCTGGAGCCGCTCCCGCTCAGAGACCATCTTCTGTTTCTGACTCCGAAGCTCCTGGGGAGAAGATGCGCGTCAGAACCATCTGTACACACAGCAGCGTGAGTGACCTCTGGAGGTTGCTAGAACATTCTTCCGGCACCACAGGCTCCCAGAGAACCAGTGTGTACTGCTGCCTCAGCTCAGGCTCTGAATCCCAGGTCCGACCGGCCCCGCACATGTGCCCACCCTGGGGCGGGCACAAGGGCCTCTCCTCAGATAACATCTCTTTATTCCTAACACAGGACCTTACTATGCGTCCCAGGCTGACCCCAACTGACCTCAACCTCCCAGATCTGCCTGTCCCCTGGGGGCTAAAGCATGGCGAGTATGCCTGGCACTGAGTTCTGATTTCTCGGGAGCAGACCTGTCCTCTCTGGGGGTGCCTGTACAAAGCCCATGGCCGACTCACCGCCATGCTGTGAGACAGCTGCTCCGCAGTCAGGCTGAGGCTGTAGTTCTGCGCCTCCAACCGCCGGCACTGCGTCTGCAGCACCTGCCGCTCCAGGTTTTGCTCTGAAAAGACAAGAGGTGGCGATGTGTCATCCTCTTAGGAGGCAGCGTGTCTTCAAACCATGCAGCGTGTTCTTTGCTACACCGATGCGGCCAGGCAGTGGGGAAAACTGGGAAAAACTGCGATGTCAGTGGCGCAGGCAGGAAAAGCATCCTTAATTCGCCGAATCTGATTCACCGAGGCACTACCACAGAGTGCTTCGGTGAACGACACACGACCGCGTAGACTGACAGACACTCGTCAGCCGTGGAGCAAACAAAGTAGGAAAGGAAAGAGGGGAAGACAAAACCTGACGGAGGAAGAAAGCTTAGGCTGCACCTAGTTTCACAACCAAGACAGGTGACAAGGATAGAAATACGCAGACTGGAGAAGCACTGTCCCTGTTCTGATTCACATGGGGAGGCTGGGCACAACCACACGAGGAAGCTACACTTGTCAGCCATGGAGAGTGAGCCACAGGGAACAGGAAACCCTCGCAGGGTTTGACAAGATCCTGAAATTCACACAGCTGCTAAGGACAAGCCAAAGTGAGCTGCCACAGGGGTGCTGCTGCCATACAGCAGATGTGTCCTCAGAGTGACAGGGACAACCCAGGGAGGTGTCCTGGCACACCCAGGAAAGCATTTCCATTCATTCTGTCTGAGATGTGACTGGACTCCGTTTCTGCAGGACGGAACCAGGTATAGGAACAGTGAACTGGTAAACCCAATAATCCCAAAATGTGGGAGACGGGACGGTGCCTTCTGAGGAAAGGCAAACTCGAATAGGTGCTTCTGCTCTAGCAGTCTCTAAGTTCTTCACTTGGTATCCAGTTCCCAGTGCCTTTCAAGGTTCAGTAGCTCACGCCTATGATCTCAGCACTCAGGAGGAGCCCACAAGTACCAGGGGACCTGGGCTACAGAGTGAGACCCTGAACTCACATGCAGTATTTACGGCTTTAGTAATTAATATGCCAGAAAGAGAAAGGTAAGGTATGGGAGGAAGGAGGTAGCCTAGAGATAGGCCAAAGGCAGTGCTGCGCCCAAGTACTCTGAGATGGGCCAGGGAGCTGCACACGGAAAATGGGGGACCACCACCTCTCTCTAGGACTGTGGGTGCGCAACTCGGGCTTAGACAAAAACACCTAGAATCTTCAGTGTGGGTTCACAGCATGGTGATTAGGGCTGGCCAGAGCTCAGCTATGTGTGGAAACCAGGCAACATTCTGTCATGTCCCACCATAGCAGGGCTCAGGGCTGGGGTACAAAATATACCATAGGCTTGCCCTGCAATAAAATCAATGTCTTAGCATTGATTACCCAGTGATACGTCCCTTAGATGCCACCTGAAAGAGCCCCTCCATCCTAAGGAGCAGGGAGCAGACGGCCTCTAGAGTAGACAGACTGGATCTGACGATTACCCATCCGTGCAAACCCCTACCTTCTATGTGTTCCTGGTAAGCTTCAAAGATTGCCTCAATCCCTTGCCACTGGCGCCTCGGGGCTTCCTCAGCTTCCTCCTCGCTGTCCTCCTCAGAGTCCTCCTCAGAGTCCTGGTCCGCCTCCTGCATAGGAGGGCCCTTCCTCCCCATTGGAGGCTCCTGTTGTCCATTGTGCTGGGGCAAGGGGACCCTGCTGGAGGACTGCAGCTCGGGAATGTTGTAGTGGATTGCCGTGTCGACTTTGTGGCTCTGCTCTGCAGATAGCAAAGCAGAGTTCCCTGGGGAGAGGAAAACAGGATCTTGAGGGGCAGGGGCTCGACTGACAGCAACTTTGTAAGCACAGTATGCTGCCTGAGCAGGGGCAGGGACAGGGACTGTGGCCTCCAACGGAAGGGGCTTCAGGCTCCGCTGGTGGCATCACCTGAACGCTGCCCAGTGACGCCACCTGGAAGAGCCCCTCCACCCTAAGGAGCAGGGAGCAGACGGCCTCTGGCCAAAGCTGACACTTCTCTTCCTGGAGCTTCCCCTTAGTGGCGAGGTCAGAGGTCAGCACTGATGGCTTCCGCTCTGGCTTTCCTGTCTGGTTTAGTCTGGCTGGCCTGCGAGCCTCAGGAATGCAGTCTTTGCCTCCACTTAGCCTTAGCCAACCTAGCGCTCACCTTTGATCCTGGGTCCCAGCAGCAGAGTCAACTGTGACAAACACTGGGAGCTCAGCCTTCACAATGTATGTGAAGCCCTCAGACACAGACTGGCATGGCTAGTCAATTTCCCCTGCTGGGGGATGTCTCTGTCTCTGTCTCTGTCTCTCTCTCTCTCTCTCTCTTTCTCTCTCTCTCACACACACACACACACACACTTATTCCACCTGGGTGAGCAGGGCAGGAGAAGCCGCTGTCCCTACCTACATTCACTGGGCCCTGGGCGGTAGGCACACAGTTCAGTACCCTGGCAAAGAACCACTCTCCGAGTAAGCCCATGCAGATCCTGGGAAAGCCACAGCTGTGGGCCGTGCATACAAAGAGGACACGGCCTTCCTGAACTGTCATTTGCTAGCTGTCCCAAATGTGTGTGGTTCTTGGGCAGGTACATTAGGCCCTGCTACAAGCCTGGGAAGTGATCGAGGCTTGGGTCTCCCCTTCCGGAGTGATTCACAGGCATTAAAGGGTTAACTGGTACCATCACCGTGTAAATGGCCTGTGTCACCCAGTACTGTGACAGGTGACACGGGACCTGTGGCCGGTTGGTTACCTTTATGCTTCTGCAGAGCCTTCTGTGTGGACTGCAGCACGGACTCGTGGAATTGATGTGCAAACTCTTCGGCCACGAAAGGCTCCCAGGGCTTGCTCTTCCCGTTGATGCTGTGAGACAACGGCACAGGAATGTCCTTGGGCGCGGCGCCCCGGAGGTAATGGAGCATGCTCAGGCTCTTCTTGCCACCAGGGGCCTCGCTCAGCCTGGCCTTCTCACCACTGGGAGGAGCCGGCTCCTGGACTCTCAAGAGCTCCTGGGGCCGGAGCTGTTCCAGTCTCCCGGTCTCCGTGGTCTTTGGGACATCTGACAAGGAGGCAGGGACCCCGACAGGCTGATCCGTCTCTAGAGGAGCTGGCTGTGTGGCTGGTTCTTGGAGAGACAGAAAATGAGGGGGACATTATGAGTTGTGGAACAGGCAGGCATGCAAATACTACACATCTCCAGAGCTTACAAGTGCAGAAAGACCCAGTGTGTGTACCCCATGTTAACACTGTGCACGAGGTTAAGAGTTGGAGGAGTGGCCTGTTTAGCAGCAAGTCCAACCCTGAACAAGTTCCCAGGGGACAGGTGGGGAGAGAGAGCAGAAAGCGACGAGAAGGTAGGAGTAACTTCATCCAAATCAGAGAGAGCAGGTGAGGACAGGAGCTAGCCAGAGGCTGCACTGCAAGGCTTCAGCTTTCTTCAACCGGAGAGCAGCAGAGAAGCAGAGAGAGAAAGCAGGTGCTGGAGACAGTCTGGAGAGCCCAGGCAGGGCATTCGGTGGGCTTCAGGCCCATCCTCGTGGGTAGTGATGGCTACAGCCTGCAGCTGAAGGGGCGGCACCGTGGCAGTCAGCGCCCTCCCCTGACCTTCACGCCCACCTTCCGGTTTGCACTGCTTCCCGAGGCTCAGCTCAGCCAGGATGGGGAGAAGCCAACCCTGCACTTCCAGGAAAGTTCACAGCAGAGACGTAGACTTCGAGCGCCACCTCTAACCCTGTCGCCCAATCTACAGGACGCTGGCAGGTGGGGTGTCCCTCCCTTACCACTCAGGGAGACGGGAGGACTGTCCCTCGAAGAGTTTGTCACTGAGTCTGCTGCGGACAGTGCTCTCTGCTTCATGGCTCGGAGCATTTCAACAAGCCTCTCTTTGTCTGCGAGGAAAGCAGCCCCAGGTTAGCAGCACTTTGAGAGGGGAGGAAGGGCGGGGTCTGGCCACCATGACTGGCAGGTACAAGCCCTTCACACCAAGAGGCACCAAAAGCAAGCACCACGGCCGGCTGGCCAGCGCTGCCCACAGGAAGAAGCAGGTGACAGCAGCCGGCTGTCCCTGCTGGGCTCCAGACAGCCACAGTCTTCAGCCACGAGCAGCGGCTACCTGGGGTTTCCATGGTGACTTCCTTCTCAGCAGGTATCCTGATCTGAAGACCAGGGATGGCCCCAACACAAGGGCAGAGACCAGGGAAGGGAACGTGCTCCCCGCCTAGGGTCATAGCCATTTCCCACGAAGGAGTGCAGACCCCCAAGTGTTCCACACTGCAGATCCCCGGTTCAGTGGCTCTTCCTGCCAACTCTGAAACTTAAGTGGCTTTGGTGCCGATGGACGACGTCCTTTAGACACAAAGCCAGGTGAAAAATCAGGCTTGCAAACAGCTAGGCGCGTGTCCAGGGGCTTGCGCTGGCAGTCAGGCCGTCAGTAACCCTTGCATGAAAAGTGAGACCTCCACCACGCTTGTTAAAAAGGAAAAAGAAACCGCCATCGCCTATAAAGAAGCCTGTCAGACCAACCAGAAAGTGGGAGGCACCGTTTTCCTGGGAGTCTTCCAGAGGAGGCCAGTGCCCTTAAGGGGCATGAAGAACACAGGGGCATGGCTGTGAACACCAACGCCTCAGCCCAAGATGGGTGTTGAGCCGATCAAGGTAGCCTCGGCAGGCCTTGGTCACACCTTGTCTTCTATACCGTGTCTTCCAGTCCCAAGTCTCTTTTCTAACCTGGACCTAGGGTACCAGACTGGTCTGGAAGCATCTTTTTGGGCAAATTGTACTTAGCTCTGTAGGCTGGGCATCTCCAGGCCACCCACAAGCTCACTCTCCAGGCCTGTTAGCAGCAGGAACAGTGCTGGGTAGAGATCACTGGCAACCCCAAGCGGAGGCTGAGCACACCCTCTCAGTCCCAGGGAAAGTCCTGCAGGCACTCTGACCAAGTGCAGGAGGATGGTAGGGGGGGGTCCTGACGGGCACTGGCTGTCCGTACAGGCACCTCAGTCTTCCCATCCAAACAGGACATGTGCCAGAGTAGAGTGTGACAGAAACACCAAGGGACAAAAGCCTACCAGACAGGGCCGAGAGGCCAACTCTGCAGCTCCTGCTGCCCAGGAGCGCCCTGCCCTGTGTGTGCAGGCCGGAGGAAGGCCATACCTTTCCTCTTCTCCGCACTGATGTGCGTCAAGTTGAAGAAGGTCAGGAACTTCCTCTTCTCCTCAAAGTTGGGGCTGTTGTTCATCTCGTCGGGGCTGTAGCGGGTGGACAGAGCCAGCCTGGGGGAAGGCGTCTGTCGCTTGCACTGAACGGCAGGTGGCGACGGGCTTCTCTCTCTGAGCATCCGCCTCCGCTTCCGGCGCTTCTGCGCCACCAGTTCCTCCTTCTGCTGTTGGGTGGTCAAGCCAAAAAGTTGCAAGAACTCTAGCTTCTAGATCGGGAAAGAAAACAAACGGAGTGTGAAGCCACCACCGTCAGCTTCACACTGTGTAGTCACTGCCCCCCCCCCCCGGGGGGAGGGGGAGGGTCCCGTGGTCCTTGCAGTCTGACCCAGAGCTCGGCCACAGAGGTAGCCAAGAGGTGGGCCCCAAGCGGGGACCAACTACCCAGCCAGCCCAGGGCATGCCAGAGTCAAGGAGGGCCCGGTTACCTCCGAGGATGTGTCCAGTTTGAGGGGCGGCTGCTCAGCCACACAGCGGAGGTGTGCCCTGACCTCCTCCTCGTCACTCTCGTCGTACGAGTCATCGAGGTCGTAGTAGTACCCTGAGGGCAAAAAAATGTGTGCACTGAGCCAGGCTCAGAACTTGGGATGCTCTGTGGACACGTGCACCAGGGGGGCAAGGGAGCGAGACCCCTGGGCTGGGCCTGCAGGCACCTGCGAGGACCCTGGCTCAGAGGGCTGGGCCCCTTCCCATCTGCCTAGACGCCTGTAGGGAGACTCCCTAGGCTCAGAGCAGAGCATACCTGACCGTGGCTTTGTGAGCATATGGCCCCTGCTGTGACCCTCGTGGGAAGGCAGCTAAAAACCACAGAGCCCCCCATTCCTTCTCAAAGTAAACTGATAGAAAGGCCCCAGCCAGGCCCTAAAGCTATCCTGACTAGCACTGCAGAAGCGGAGCTAAGAGGAGCTGGGTGTGACACCAGACAGGCCACATGGATTCAGGGGCCTAGAATAGCCTGAGGCAGTTACCCTCAGCAGGTGCCTGCTTCTCTAGCTACAGCCCCTGCTGGTTCTCTTGACCTTCTTAGGACCTTAGGGAGCTGTCCCCTCCGACAGGAAGGAGATGCCTAACCCCAAGCAAGCTCCCTCAGGGGCAGTGTCAGCTGCTGTCCTTATCCCCTGGAGGACGTGCCCTCAACTGTCACTACCCTTGTGTGACGCCCTGCTGGGCTGTTTCTCTGTGTAACGTCACACTATTATATTTAAAGTCACCTGACCAGCCTCTGTCCATCACTTATCAATAACATGTCTGCAGTAACGTCTTGGCAGACGGGCCGTGACTCCCCATTTTGGGATAATGTGCCTCAAAATGCAGGACAGGCAAGGGGCTCTATCCTTGCCTGTGTGAGGTTTAGAAGTCTGAACCTGCTATCTGAAACCAATTTTTTAAAAATTGCACTGTAAGTTAAAAGTGGGAGAAGAGAGGCGAGCAGCTGGCACTGGAGTCTCCCCGTCCTGATGAACCCCCATTCCCAGGAAGGTTGGGACCCACTCAGGAGGCCAGACCTTTCTCCTGGGCCTCGCGCCGCCTGCGTTCCTCCAGGTCCAGTTTGCTGACCAGCTTCCGTCGCTGCTGAAGAAACTCATCGTAGATGTAGGCTGGATCGGGGCCCCTCGCTGTGGGGTGGCAGTACGGAGAGCCTGGTTTCAGAGGCCCACTGAGCTCCCCGAAGGAGGTTGCCTGGGAAAGAGAGGGCCGCTGCTGGCCCAAGATGGTCTGTGTTGACTTTTCAAGTTCAGTAAGGAAAGGCCCAGGTCCGTGGGGAAAGGTCTGAGGCTCCAGACTTCCTGCCTCCCGCGGTGGTGGTGGTGGTGGTGGTGGCTGGTATTTGTCCAGTGGTGTGGCCTCACGCTTCCGGGGCTCCTCTGCCTTCTCTGAGCAATAAACTCGCTCCACCTTCACCAGTGGCACGGCGGCCTGGCGGCTGGGCTCAAAAGCAGTCGGGTGGCTATGCAGAGAGTGGCTCTCGGCCCGCCGCGTCTCCAGAGCATTGTCCATCAGAGACACTGGGTTCCAGAGGGCTGTGGGTACGGTGTGCTGCTGGGGCTTGGGTGAGATGAGGGGTGGAGGGCCACCAAAGTGCTGTGGGGGTTCACGGCTGCCCTGCTCATGCCGGTTTGTTCCTGGCCTAGAAAGAACAAACCAAAGCCGTGGGTTTTGGAACCAGAGCTGCCTACCAGCCTCCCAGAATGCCCAGGGTAGCTTGCTGGGCTCACACCAGACTGCCTGGTAGGTGTGAACTCTTCATATGGGGAGAGGCTGTCACCATGCCTTCCCGCTAGGAGAGCCATTTCTTCCTGGAGAGGAAGCAGTTATCACAGACACGGGATGGTGGCTGTGCTGCTGCCCCCCTGTGGCTCCTTCCAGAACTGCAGCAGCCCCAGAGCTCGGCCTGAGGACTTCCAGCTTGCCTCACCAGATGTGCAAAAAAGCTTCCTTAACCCACTCTCTATATCATTGTCCAGCTCTGCCCAGGACCCTCGCCCTTCACCACTTGGTCCACGGCCTCTTCCAGACCCAGGCAGGAGCTGCATCTGCAAGCCTCTTTTTGCAGTAGACTACTACCGAGATCCACAATTGGTCAAGACAGAGGACAGGAGGTGACTTTTAGGGACCCAGCCCTGACTGGTCCGTCTACAGCGCAACCCCCACACTCCGGAAGCCAACGTACCAGGATCCCTCAGGTAGGCAGTGCTATCTAGGCATGACAGGGAAGCTGCCACCCAGACAAGACTTGGATATCAACAACACTAGCTGACATGCCAGCGGGGGAAGAGCTAGAGATGTGAGAGGGAGGGACAAGCAACGGGGTAAGCTACCAAATGGGTGGTCAGCCCTAAACACACAGATGTAAGAACAAGGTCTGTGGGGGAGGGGCCACTGCTAGGCTCCTCTGGTCTTGCCAGTCTGGCTGAAGCGCCACTTAAAGCTGCCAAGGCTGCCCCTCACTCCGGCGAGGGAGAGCACAGGGTTTCTTTAGCTCCCCTCAGGTTCTGAACAGCAAGGGATAAACAAGCACAGGACACACCCAACAAGCCAACAAGCATTTTAACAGTTCGTAGCTATGGGGTGTGTGACCCCGCCCCCATCGCAGTGACAGCAAAAAGGACCAGGCTGATGTGGGAGACCGAGCGGACGGCAGAGGAGCCAGAGGACTCGGGCTTGGCGTGAACCTCATGTCCAGCACAGGATGTTTAAGACTAGCGAGGCCTCAGAGTGGCCTCTCTACAGCTGTGCGAGGTGTGCAGGGCCAGGGATGGGCACCCGGGGTACTTCCAGGTATTGCTCTTCTCAGCATGGAGGAGAAGGGATGAGAGACTTATCTGTATTCTGAAGGTCAACACAGATGCTGAGGGCTGGAGTGGTACAGAAGATGAAGCAGGCCATGGGACCAACAGCAGGAGGACAGATAGACAGACTTTTGCACCAGCATCACTTGCCTCACGTGAGGCCCCACCCAGGACCCACCTGGTGCTCTCGGGCCTGTGCTCCGCCTCTGTGGGCACCAGGGGCCGGCCCAGGTCTAGGTGCTGCTCCAGGACCTGCTGCCGGAACTCGGACACCTGGGACTGGCGGTCTTCCTTCTCCTGCCGCAGGCGGCGCTGCCGTGCCAGCCACTTCTCCTCCTCGTTGGTGCGCTGGATCAGCAGGGCGGTGGTGGCGCTGCTTCCAGGCAGAGAGAAGATGCCGTGGCTGGAGATGAGGCTGGGCACCGTGTGGTGTGGGGCAGGCACTGGGTGCAGAGGGTGCTGCACGGGCTTGGGCGCCTGCAAGCCCACGTCCTTCAGCTTCTCTGTGGGAGGAAACACGGTCACTGCGGGGGCGCCAGTGCCCTTGCCCGTGCTCGGAGCCCAGGACTGAAGGAAACACTGCCTCATCCTTGGAGAGAGGAGATGTGGTGTGTGTGGCTGGCTCAGAGCAACTTACATGTTTTTGAGGACATCAACCACAAAAATTTTCATGAAATAAATCAAGATCGGGATAGCTCATGCCTGCGCTCCCAACACTTTGGGGGCTGACACAGGACCATAGCTATGAATTTGAGGGACGGTTGAGTCCCAGGCTAGCCTTGGCTTTAGAACTCTGACACAGAACAAAAGGTCAGATTGGGGGTATCTCAGTGGCGTGACTCTGGTGTTCACCATCACCATGGCAAAAGGCAGAGACCAACCAAGGTTCTACCGCAGTGATGGCAACTCCCCTCCCTAGCGTCTTGGCTGTTCTGGGGGCACCCATGGGATCCTGGATCCACCCAGGGTGACAGAGCACACCTCCTCCCAGTCTCGCCAGCGTTGGGATGGCACCTCCTTACTGCTGGGGCAGGCACAGGCCATTCCCTCCACACAGCTCAGCCCAGGTACCTGCTCGGGTTGGGGTCAGCTGCTCCGAGGGCTTGGGCCGCTCCTCCGTGCTGTGACCTCGGAGTCCGTGCAGCTCGGCCACAGGCAGGAAGGTGGTGGGCTCTAAGGCCTTGGCAGCCAGCAGCTCCTTCTCCCTCGCCCGCTGCTCCCGCTGCCGCTCCAGCTCGCGCTCCCGTTCCTTCTCCCGCTCGCGCTCCAGCTCCTTCTCCCGCTCCTTCTCCCGCTGCTCCCGCTCCCGCTCCTTCTCCCGCTCCCGGTCGGCCTCCCGTTCCCGTTCCCGCTCTCGCTCTCTCTCCCGCCGCAGTTCCTCGTCCATTTGCAACCTGGGAGGGAAAACAGGGCAGCGTGCTAAAGGGATGTGCAGGGGGGGCAAGTCCACGCCCCAGCTCAAAGTGGAGCAGCCACATGCAAGAGTTGCCACCTACACACAAAGAACCGCATCCCGCCACCACCAAGCCAGGCCCCGCTGAGGACCTCAGGAACGCTCAACAGTCCCCTCCACCCCACCTCTGCTGAAAACACAGCTTACCTCTCTGCACTGAGGCTGGACATCCGCTCCGAGTGTAGCGCCGCCAGGGACGAGTGGGAGAGCTCAGGAGGATACCGTACGCCGGAGAGATGCAGGTGCATCGCCGACGGATGCAGTGGAGGCAGGGAGCCAGGGGTGGGGATGGGGTAGAACGGAGACCTTAAGGCTGACAGGCAATAGGAGTCATCCATCCTGTAGACAGAGAGGCAGGACTGGTGTGTGCAGGAGCCACAAAGGATAAGCTTGCCTAGCAGATGCGAAGCCCTCAGGTGAATCCCTGGCACTGCAGGAGAAAGGCCGGGACCCAGGCAGGTGAGCCGGCGCCTCTCGGCTGGGCGAGCCACTGCTCACTCAGGCTCAGCCCTGCAGAGACTGCATGCAAAGAGCATGTCCACTGTCTGGGGCCACAAGGAACAGACCACATGGGCGCCTAGGACCTCCCGGACCATGGGTGAGCGAGCGGGAGGGCAGACTGGCTGCAGGCAGAGACCTCTGGTGTGACCCGCTGTGGTAAGAGGCCAGGAGCTTCTACAGGAAGAGGGAGGGCATGGCCTGACTCTCACTCCGGAGTCTCCATCACACTGTCTAGGTACCACACACTGTTAGTGGGGACTGGCTGCTGGGGTGCAGATGCTGAGAAGTGGGAACCAAGGAGCATCAGCAGGTGGTACTGAGTCCATCCATCAAGACTCAACTCAGTCGAGCTGGGGAAAGCTATATAGCTCCCTTGAGTGCCTGGACCCCAAGCCCTGGCAAACGCCCGCCCCGAGAGGTTCTGCCTTGCTGAGAACAGATTAGCACACAGGGCAGCGTGAGTGGGGACGCCTCACCTGAAGGCCGGGTGGGGGAATGGGTGTGGGGCCAGGTAGCTGGGGTGATAGTAGGCTGCGGCGGTGGCTGGGTCCAGGCCAAGCGGAGGCAAGGAGGACATGCGTAAGTCTTCAGCAGTGTGGTAGGGCCGGAAGCTTCTCAAGTAGTCCTCAGTCACCGTGCTGGGGGGCACCACATGGTGCACAGGCCGCTGGAGGCTGTGGGAGGGGGAAGTGGGGAGCAGAGGTAATGTGCCACACTCCCTCACCAGGCTCAGGTCCTGCCTCTCAGTGAGGTACAGCCTGGCATGAAGCCCAGACTGCACAGATGGGAAGCTGCCTGTCCCTCAAGGTCCCCACGAGTGGATAGAGATGCTGGAGGGGCTCTCTGTTCCCCAGACCCAGAGGATGGGCTTAAATGTGTTTAGGACACCTGATAAGTCTGTCTCAACAAAGGCTGGACCACAAGGTCAGATGGGGCCAAGGACCTCAGGGCAGATCAGGCCACTGAGACTAATGGCATTCTATCTACCTCTGCCAGTGCAAACTCTCAGGTCTGTCTGGAGCCACCCCTGTGCCTTCCCTGACCCCAGGCTGGCACTTACTTGAGTGGTTGGAAGCGGGAGTCCTGTACAACTGAGCCGGGGGAAAGGCCAAAGGGGTACGGGGTGCTGAGTAGGTGGGAGGGGATGGCGGGGCCCGCAGCCTTTTCCTGGGCGAGAGGTGGCTCCACCAATAGGCGCTCCCGACCACTGCTGCTGCCTCGTGAGCCAGAGTCCTGCGGGAAGAAGAGTTAGGTTTTGGGGAGCCATATTCTAGAAACATCCTCCCCCTAATTTTTTTTTTTAATCAAAGAAAGCATAAAAGGGGTATTTAGGGAGAAAGCCTCCTATGAGCAGGTCTGGACCAAGGTCTACAGGGTCTGGCTCAGCTCTAGAAGGAACTCAACAATGTCAGGGAAGCCTTAGACACCAGACTGCTGAATCCCAAGATGAGGCATGTGAGGGCATCTGCAGGGTAGGAACTCCCACCTCCTATAGGCAAAACAGGGTGGTCATAGAGTCAGGACACACACACACCCTGGGGACCTGCACCTCAGGACAGAGCTGCTCCCTAGATTCCAGCAGTGCCCGTAGCTATGTGGACACTGCTGGCAGCTGATATGGACCTACGTGGGGGACCCTTGCACATATTTAGGCTTTGAGACCCCAGGAGAGGCTCCCTTCAGGCAGGAAGTGAGAGGCGGCAGTTGAGTTGGGCTGGGCTGGGCTGGGCTGGGGAGACCCCGCCTCACGGACTGATTTTCTGTATAAACAGTCACAGCAGCACCACACAGCCTGGAGAAACCAGACCCAACAGCCCTGCATGCCTGTCACCTGTGACTAGGGAGGAATCCTCAGGGCAAGGCAGAGAGGCAAAGTCAGGGAGCCACGGAGCAGAGGGGAGACTGAGGGCCAGGAGCCTCCTGGTACAACTTTGAGGCCCTTCCCTCACTACTGCAGGAGAAGCCCAACACAAGGCAGACAGTGGCACTCACTAGGGACACGAGGTCCTCTGGATGATATGGCTGAACCCATGGTGTGACTGAAAGGCTCATGGTAGCCAGCATAGTAACACTGATTGTCTCTGGATACAGGCCTGCCAGCCATTCTACCGGCTCCTTGTGGTTATCCCCAGGGTCAGCAGCTAGCATCACCAGAGCATATGTAAGCCCCGAGGGGAGGGGTCGTGGCTGTACCACCACTTAACCCTGTGTGTGCAGAGTGAGGACAGCTTAGCACCGTACCTCCCCGCCTCCATTCTCACAGAGTCTACCACAAGCCCTCCTGCTCCCCACAGACAGCCAGCCACGATTAATTGAGGGAGACAGGCTGCTGATTGAATTTTTAATGAGCAGCAACATCTGTTTCCTTCCCTGGGTGCAGCAGCAGGCTGTCTCTGTTCCCTTGTGGGGTCCTCATGGGTTCATGACCTCTGACCTGCCCTCCTCAGGAGAAACATTCACACAGTACCGTATAGGTGTGTATGGCAGGGTGCGGGTGGGGTGGGGGCACATATCCCACTCACACCAGGACAAACAAGGAGACTAGAAAAATGGCCATCAGGCTGGGCAGTGGTGGCACATGCCTTTAATCCCAGCACTACAGAGTGAGTTCTAGGACAGCCAGGCTACACAGAGAAATCCTGTCTCCAAAAAAAAAAAAAACCAAAAACCAAAAAACAAAAAACAAAAAATAGCCCCAAAGATGAAAAAAGAGAAAAAAAAGAGAAAAGAAAAAATGGTCATCAGGCCAATTGGGGGGGTGGGGGGAAGGGGGGTTTGCACACTGCTGCCCTCCTCAGGCCTGTGGCCTCTCTGACTAGAACCTGGCTAACCAGGCCATCTGTGGGGCAGGGTGCTGCCTGGGTGACAAGGACAGAAAAAGCCCCGGCATGGTGGCTGCCCCAGGGCACCCTCCTGGCAGCAGCTGTGGCAGACAAGATATGTCTGCAGAGCTGCTCCAAGACACAGCTGCATCCATGAAAGGCAGCGGCTGGGAAGGAGAGAACTCTCATTCTCCAGTGATTAGAGTGAGGTCTCCACAGCTGGTCAAGTGGGATGAGCCCGTTAGTTTCCAGACTGTTCTTCATTCATCTCTCACGCGGCTTCCACTGCCTGGTCACCCTGGAGCCACACACCCCCTTGACTTCCAACCAGTGGATGTTGCCTCCAGAGGCCCCTAGTGACTCATGGCCACACTACAGGGAGAGCGCATCCCCCGCCCTCCTGGAAAGGATTAAACTCTCTGCTGAGCTCTGAGCATCATCCACTGTGTGTGTGCTTGGCGGTGGCGGTGGCGGTGGCGGTGGCGGTCTCCCTGGTGGCGAGCAGGTCTTGTTAACCACAGCGTGAACTGCTGGAGCAGAGCCATCAGAGCCCTTCTCCGGGTTACTAAATGTTTCTGAGGCAGTAAGGATCCTCTGAGGATAGTGACAGGCTCCGGGCAGAGGAGTCACGAGGCAGAGGCACTTGGAACCTCCTAGTTCTCCAAGGGGACAATACATGAAGTGTCTTGGACCTGGGCCAGGGGCTCCAGTCAGCAGAAGCTCCGGGGCCCAAGGCAGGAACAGGAAGTGACCCTCCCACCAGCTTCTCTCTCAGGAGCAAAGCCAGTCACCAGGCAAGCTGGTTACCCAGGGAAGGGAAGCTCTATGGGGGTTTTTATCAGCTGACTCATTGTCTGAGGTCAAAGCTGCGCTCTGGCAGGAGTCCACAGACAGGAGATGGTTGGCGGTGGCAACTTCTCTGACTTCTCTTAAGCCAGGACAGGGTGGGTCTAGGCTGCTCTGAGCTGAGATTCGATGACAGGATCGCTCAGACAGGTTTCCCAGGGTTAAGTGTGACTTCAGCCACAGGAGGAATGGGCCAAGGCTGGCCCCCACGCTTCAGTCAGGAGCCTGATGGATGCTCCAAGCACTTTACTGGGGACACCAATCAGACCTGAAGGGCAGATGAAACTCACACTCTTGCCTATCCTGCCCTGCCCCAGCGGGGAGAGGTGCTCTCCTTCCCCTCCCCCTCCATCTCTGTGGTTTAATTAGTACTTCCTAGCAGTACAAACCCTCTGGGAATGGGGCTGGAGAATCCCGGGAAAGCCACAGCTGACAGCGGTTCTTAATTAGCAAGGCCCCCTCTAGGCGCCAGGCTGCCAGGCCGCCGGGAGGCCCAGCAGTACAGGGGAAGCTCTGGGGCTGGCTCCTCCACTGCAGTTAGGTTATGGCCAGCTAGAGACTGCAGACACAAGGACCCCGGTGCTGGCTGGCATCAGGGACCATCAGAGTTAGCCTACAGTCCCGCCCCTACTCCTCCAAAGCAGTCACAGCTATTGTCTAGCCAAAGATCCAAGGCACTCTATGGTTGTTGTCTGTCTCAACCTGGTGCCTCTGGGTATGTAGACCCCTAAAGAAGTGATTGCCGTCCAGGCCACCAGAGGACACAATAAGACACCACTGTGTAAAGGGGCAGGGCCTTGGCGACCCCCTCCCTCCCCAGGCTTAGGGAGGCTCTGGCCTCCTAAAGCAAGCAACGATGAATTTGTGGTACTCTGTCACAAGTCTGATGTAAGGGTTGCCTTAATCCTAGCATCTTCCAGTACCGGGTGCGTATCAAGCTCACCTAGCAGAAGAGTCTGAGGACCAGGGTGAGAGGTCAACCTCGCCCCCAACTCAAGTTCTCAACAGAGCTGTGGACAGAAAACAGCCTGCAGGAACACCCCCACATACCCCGCCTCCATCCCCATTACCCCCACCACGCCCACACCTCTGGGCGGCGCCACTCACCTGGCGGCTCTCGCTTCTCCAGACTCCATTGACGGTTTTAGTGGGGGCAATAGTGACCACTGGGGGAGTGCTGGGGACACTGTGACCCCCGGGGGGGACGATGATGGGGCCCATGGGCACTCGTTTGGGCGTGCTAGCTGGAGAGCTATGGTTGGTGGCTGGAGAGGACACTGGAGATGACTCGCTGCTCAGTGAGGACCCTGCGGAAAGAGAACGAAGCAGCTCAGGGTCCTGTGTGTGTCACACCACCACCCACCGCGCCCACGCGTCTTGCCATTCCAGAATGCTCATGGGGAGTGAGGCCCAAGAGCGGGCAGGCAGGGACGGACCCACAGCCATTCTGTGGCCTCCCTTGTCATACTGCCTCTCAGGCGTGGAGGTGGAGAGCTATTTTTACACTTAAAAAATCTGAGATGTCACTCACTCTTTTAAAACCACGTCAATGTACCTCCGGTGGATCGGCCATATTGAGTGAATGCTACTATACCCAGAACAGCCTCACGACCCCAGAAAGAAGCAATGTGTTTCCCTTGCCAACCACCCCCAGCAGCAAAAGGGAAGAGGGGCAGGTAGGTGGCGGTAGTGAGGCAGCTTAGTTCTTGGGAGTGTCGGTTCCAACAGAACTTGGTAGTGAGGGATGGTCTCTGTCACTAACATAGCCCCCTCTTTCCCGGGACAATCATGCTACCTGCGGACACATGGCACGGCCTCTTTGACTGCGGAGGCCCATGTGTAACTTGTGTAATTGTACAGCGCAGTGCCCCGAGCAGTTCCAGCCAAGCACACCTCTTGTTCACATGACTACCAGGGCCTGACCTCAGCAATCAGGCTGAAGGCTGGAGCCTAGGGAAGAATCTCTCAGGTCTCCAATGGGCACCACACCCACTGCCTACAGCCTGAGAACTCTCTAGTCTCAAGTGGGTAGCGGGCAGCAGCAAGCCCCAAGGCTGGGCAGTGTGAACCCAGCACGGTGACCGCCCAGCACCTGCCAGTCAGAAAGCACAGGAGAGCAGCTAGGCTCAGAGACACGATGGCTCGGGAGGCCAGCTTCTGGGAGCTGATGGAGGCAAGCTACCGGTTGGTGCAGCCAGACCTGGGGACTGACCAAGAACCTTGGCACGAGCGAGCTACCATTCAGGAGCCAGGGAGGGCGTGGCATTCTATACCTCCCTAGATTCAGTAGGAGGGTATCCCTCTGTGCACCTGAGAAAGCCAAGGGGCCAGAAAGCCACACCCTAGGCCTGCAATGCCCGTCACTGTATGTGTCCAAAAGTGTCAACTAAACACCCCGGAGAAAGTCCATGCGGTCTGTTGTGAATCATGCCCACAGCCTTGGGCTATACCGAGTCCCAGCCCTGCCTATTCTATACAGGAATGCCCCAACAAGGCCCTCAGCCACATTCACGAGAGGACACATGGAACAGAAAAAGCCGAGTCAAGCACACAGCGTGGGATGCAACCTCCTTGCTCAGAGACAGTACCTCAAAGGGTAGAACATAGCTCCTGGGGGGGGGGGGGGACGGACGGATGGATGGACAGAAAGGCAGGGGCCCAACTTTTCAGCCCAAGCTGGCCCAGAGCTGACAATCAGGTTGTCTCCACGCCAGGCAAAAACGCAATCACTTTCACATTATTTTTAGGAATCCTCCTATTGCCTAAAACAGCAACCTGTTCGGGTGTGCTGCGCGGTCCTTCCCAGGGGAGCCACGGTATGATGCTCATGTCTAATACGCTATCGATCTCTGTGTACGCGGAAATCTGTGTGTGCGGGTACACATGTGGCAGAGGCCAGACAACAACCTTGGGTGCAGTCCTCGGGACACTACTTACTGTTTCTAAGACAGGCTCTCTCCACAGCCTGGAGCTCAAGTCAGGCTAGACAGAATGGCGGGGGGTGGGGGGTGGAGGTCCCCTAGGGCTTTGTGTGTCCATACTTCCTTGGCATGAGATTGGGAGTGGAAGATAGCATGCCTGCCTTCAAACAGGTATGTTCTAGGGCTCAAACTCAGGTCCCTCAAGCATTTTACTGACTGAATCATCTCCCTAGCAACTCCTCCTCCCCTCCCCCTCTTTTGAGATAGGATCTCAAGCTGGAGCCCTGCCTGGTCTGGACTCATGGCAATCCTCCTGCCCTCGCCATCTGAACCCTGGGATGAAAGGACAGAGCCACCTCAGCAGAGCCAGCCCCCCCCCCTTCTCGCTTGATCACCACCATCAACCTGCGGAACACTTTTATAACCTGCAGCCGTGCCTGTTCCGCCCCTGAGACCCAGCAGCCTGAGAGGGTGACATCTGTAGGCTCTGGGCATTCCCTGGCCCCCTCTGCTGAACGGTGTCTCCCAAACCAGAACTCCATCCATACCTCAAGGTTGCTGACCATCACCGAGGGGGACAAGTCACCTCCCCCAATTCTTCAGCCATGGGACAGTTGCCTGGCCCTACCTGACAGCTACTGTGAACAGTAGCTCCCACCCACTGCACAGACACGAACACAAGGGCCAGGAACATGCTATCCTCACACGGGAGCAAAAACAGTTAACACTTCCACACACAGAAGACCACCGCCAGCTACGGCAGTGGCCGTCTCACACACTAACTATCCAGGTGACTGCAGGCGCTGGACCATCATTGAGGGCTCTGGGCCCTGCTGAGATAGGTAGCCAAATGACCCTCCTCAGGGGGCGAAATCAGATGGTGCCTCAGGGACCATCCTAGCTCCTCTGTACCCCCCCCCCCGCCGTCTGTATAAGGGACAGGGCAGTCCCAAGGCAGCCAGCTCAGCTGGCCCCTCTCTGCCCCTTCCCATGCTAGCAATAGCCTGGCCCAGCAAGGGACGAGTATGGGGCAGGCAGGCTCTAGTGTGGGGCTGGCTCAGAGAGGATGAGGCTGGCCATGGACAATTAGCAGCCTAATCCCGTCGGAGGTGGAAGGCAGAGGCCAGTGCTCACCAGCGAGAGCCCTGGGATCAATACCTCACAAGGCGCTGCCAATTAGCGAGGCTGGCGCCTGGCTCCCAGCCCTGTGCTCTCTCTTTCTCTCTAGCTGTGCTGCCGGAGCAGGCAGGTCCGCCATCGCTGTAATTAACTGAAGCTATTCAGCCAGAGTGGTGGGAATGGGTCAGAGAGCCAGGGCCGGGCTGCAGATGAAGAGGCAGAGGGGTGCCTGCATCACCTTTGCTGACTGACCCCACAGATGAGGCCAAGGCCCTGTGGGGCAGTCCGTGTTATTAAGAGCCAAGACCCCCAAAGGCAAGAGCTTGGGCAGCCTTAGCCAGCTGGTGCAGATATGAACTGCTGAACAACACCTGCAATGGCCCCTTTCCCTGAATATGTCAGTTGAATATGTGCATGTCAGTTCGAGCACGCAAGATGATTTCAGGTGCTTTCCTTAACGGCTCTCCCTGTATTTACTGACTCTCTCACTGAACCCGGAGCTTGACTGGTGTGACCAGCTTAGCAAGGGGGGGGGGGGTGGTCCTTCCACCTCTGCCTCCCCCACACAGGTTCTAGAGATCTGAACTCAGGTCTGGATCTCTGCACAGCAGGTACTCTTATCTGACATCCCTGCTGGGAGAAGTGGTCCCACATCTCAGGGCTGTCCCTCTTGTCCCTGCAGACTCAAGCGACTCCCACCAGTTAGTTGTGGGGGTGGGTGTTAAGAAACAAGAAATAAACCCAACCAACACTACATCCCAACCACTGCCCGGGCACCATGAGGAACTGGCAGCGAAGGGGACCTAGGACCAAGGGCACAGTGACAAACACCAGGCAGGGAAGTGCTCTGGAGCCCCCAGAGTGTAGCACAAATAGCCAGGCGTGCAGCAGGAAGTTCCAGCAGAGGTATCCGCCATGATATGCAGCTTTGAGGAGACAGTGAAACTGAACCACGGGGTGGCCATATGCTGCCGGACAGGACTCTTCTCCTGCTCTGCCAGTGTGTCTTCACGCATGTCACAGGTCTGGAGGCTGGGTGGCCTCAGTGTCCATCCGCGAGGGAACGGGGCTGGTGGCGGTGCCGTTAAACCCCAGTCAGCAGTCAGGAAGGGGCTGTGACTTGAGAGAAACTAACTTTCCAGTAACACCTGTTGGGCAAAGAACGTGCCGTGACCAACCACAGCACCAGTCCTGAGAACTGAGGCTGGCAGGAGCCAGTGAGGATCCCTTGGAGCTGAGCTCTGTCCCACTGCCACTGCCGTGTTAGGACACTATGAAGATTGTGTGGGGGTGGGCGTGGGATGGGGGATAGAAAGAGGAAGGAAGGAGAGGTGGTAAGAGGGGTGGAGAAGGAAGGACCATCATCCTGATGTCCATACACCCTGCTCACCTCCTGTCACCTCAGGGCCAGCTGTGGCTCTGGACTCTGGGTGGTTCTCCCTCCCCATCCTGGTCTCTCTCCTCCACAATAGCTAGCCCCGCTGCTCACACCTGAGACACAGGCAGATGGGGCTCCAGACACCCCGCGAAGATGCCTCCACCTTGCCAGCTGTAGACTGACAGGCAGGCAGGCAGGCAGGCAGGCAGGCCATTTGTTTGGTTGTTTTCTTTGAAAGAGGCAGATTTCCAAGGAGATGAACCCAGGGTGTGTTTCAGCCTGCACCCAGCCCACCCTGTAGCAGACATGCAGGCGGGGGGGGGGGGGGGGCTGCTTGGACTCAAACCCAGAGGGATGGTCCCCAGCCTCTGCCTCTCAGGGGCTGGGTGGGTTTCATCCACCACCCATGGTAACTTGACGCCCCTTGGTTACAGGGCCGGCAGGTGGCAAAGATTTCCGGAAAGTTCAGAGCACTAGGGATGTCTAATCAGAAGCTTAAAAGCTCTAAGCTACCCTTGTCCCCACAGGTGACAAAGTGGCGAATAGCCAGGTATAAGGCGGCTCTTCCCCCATGTGCTTCCTGGGAAACAGGGGGCCCAAGGCCCCGGGTGTACTGGAACTGAGGGTACACACAGCTCTGGTGCTGTGTGGGTCTTCTACCGATCAGCCAGGGACATGTGGGCTACCGTCGCACCCCCACCCCCCTCGGCAGACGGCACCAGGGCCCCGTGGGAGATGAGCAGATTGCCACACAGCTTGGGCCCTGCCTGGCAGCAGCACCCAGCTTCATCTCGCACAGGTGGGGGCTGTGGCGGGGACTCTTACAGCTTGCTCTCACAGAGGCCAAAGAGCCTCTCTGCTCTGAGAACCTCAGATGGGGCCAGGCTGGTGGTGGCTTGAGACGTGGCTCTGGGTGTAAGATCCCAGAAGCTCCCAGTACCCCTTTACTCAAAGTAACTTAACTAAGCCCACTGAGCAATCTGGGGGACCCTTGCCTTCAAGGCAGCTGGGCTAATGTCACAGAAAGACAGAAACACCCCCGTCCCCCCCACCCCCCACCAGGGCAGCATGATAGACAGGGCTGGTAGGAGTGCTCAACACCCGCCAAGCTGGGCTCCCAGCACAGGGAAAGATGGAATCTTAAAGAGGCTTAAGGGCCTCTGGGGGGAGGGGCAGCGCTACTTGGAGGAAAGACTGGATCCTAGCCTCTACAAAGACTGGAGCTACAATGTTGCCAGCCACACGTGGATGGAGGCAGCTTCAGGACAGCTGAGCACCCTGGGGACATTATTCAGAGTCCACAGTAATAGTAGTAACTTAAGAAGCCAGGGCAGGACAGACCCAGGGGTCCAGCCTGGGGGCTGGGCTGGATCCACAGCCCAATGCTCCTTCCAGAAACCAGGGTAGAAGTCAGGGTGCTCCCCCCCGCCCTCCATCCTCCTTGGAAGCCCACCCACTGCACCACTGGCAGGCCACAGTGGGCCAAGCAGCTACCTAGGCTTGGCCAGGCTGGGACCACAGCAGTGGGGACCCACAATGGCTGACCCTGGGTGTTGCCAAGTTTAGGGAGTTGGGGTGGGGTGGGGCATAAACAGGGACAACAGGATTAGAAAATGGCGGTGGGGACAATTGGGGAAGCCCCAGCGACAGCACTTGGGAAGGCAGTTATGGGGGCCGCACTTAATTACGTGATCTGTGTTCCGTTCTGTATGCTATCACTAGATCAACAGACTGCCAGTGGTGGCCTGCTGGCCCTGGGCAAAAGCTGAGGCTCAGACTGTTAAGCCAACACACCAGGGCACAGCAAGTGATTAAAAGTGCCAGGATGTGTACTGGGCCTGGCCCGGTGAATCCCAGCGTCTTCTGGCAAAACCTTGGCCTTGCCTTAACTACGACTACCACATGGGATGGGGCCCACAGCCTGGGATATCCCCTGTGGGGCCCACAGAGGTCTTGGGAGGGGCTAGCTTCTCTTCCCTCCCCCTCTGCCTTTCTCTGGCGGGGAGGGGGCAGAGCAAATGAGGCGGCATGCTGATTGCGTTGTCTGGATTGAATTTTTCAACTGCACCCCTGAGACACCATGAAGAGAGACGTCGGCAGCAGAAGCCTAGGCGAGCCCAGTCAGATAGCTAAAAATACAACTGTTTCCAGGAAGGGTGGGCACGGGGCAGAGCCTCAGGGACGGAGGGGACACAGAGCGAGGCCCCTGCGGGGTGACAGCAGCAGTTCTGGAGGACACCCCACCTTCACTCCAGAGCCTTCTTACCTGCTGGGGTGGGCTGAGAGCCACCACGGGCTCTCAGGCGCGGCAGCTCAGATGCCTGTCCTGTGGGGGCCTAAGAACATGAGCCTGGAATTGCCTGGGACACAGACAGACTGGAGAGTCAGGGAATGAAGAGCCACAGCTAGATACCAGGTAGGTGCTGGGCCCAGAGAGGGTGCCTGTCCCACCTGCCTCCCCATGTGACTAGCATGGCTTGCACAGTGGGGTCAAAGGATGGAGCAACAAGACAGGGAATCATGGGGGGGGGGGGGGAGGCCAGAAAAGGGTAACCCTGCGGGGGATACAAAACATGTTCTGGATTGCTAGAGAGGATGTGTGCTAAAAGCTGCATGTGTAATCAAAGCTGAGTGGGAATGGCTTATCCGGCTCAGGGGTGGCACTTGCATGCACGCGCAAGGCCCTGGGTTTGCTCCCCGGCACTCTGTGAGTTGGGTACGTCCATCACCCAGTAACCAGAAATTGAAGGTCACCCTCAGCTACACACAGTCCCAGGCTAACCTGGGCTGCAAGACACCTGATCTCAAGAAAATATTGAACCCGGGTGGTAGTGGCACACGCCTTTAATCCCGGGACTGAGGGGGGGGACGGGGGATGGGGGAGCAAGAGGCAGGCAGATCTCTGATGGTGAGGCCAGCCTGGTCTACGAAGTGAAATCCAGGACAGCCAGGGCTACACAGAGAAACCCTCTCAGAAAAAAAACAAAAAAACAAAAACAAATAAACAGCCCTCCCCCTCCCCCCAACTTAAGATATGGCTTGTGGAATGAAGTATTCTGGAACTGGCAACCCACAGCCGGGGAGGCCAATCCAGCTCTCCACAGCTCTCCACAGCCAAGCCCCTGCACCACACTGGTGCTCGCTGAACAAGAAAGCAGCTCCCTCCTTCCGGGGCCACGTGCTTGAAATTCCTAGTTCCAACTGTCCAAGTCCTCTCAGGGGACAGGAGGATGCGCTCCCGGGACCCTGGTCTCACAACACGACCCCTCCGCGCAGTAGCTTTAGTATCCGTACAACATGTCACCTCAGCAACACCAGGTCCAAACCGAGGTGACAGAGAATCACTACCAGTCCTGGCGACACAGACGAGAACCTGAAGACTAGCGGGGTGGGCCTTAACTTCGCTGCGCTGCCAAGACACCCAGTTTCCAGTAAGGTAGCAGACGAGGGCCCAGGCCCAGCTGGACACCAGTGTCAGGATGTCCCAGGGTCCCCAAGCTACCCTGTATCCACAGACACTAAGCATCGCAAGCCCCAAGTCCCCATCTGCACATGGGGAAGACTCAGGAGACAGGCTGGCGGAGAGAAGCCTCGGCCAGCGGCACGGCCAGCCCCATCTCCTTGTCCCGGTGTGGCACAAAGTTCCTGGGCATCAGATGCCCAGGTCACAGCCAAGAAGCGACAGGCGCGGTGGATAATGCACCTGTTGTTCAGAATCGACCGTGTTTCCATTCACCGCAGCCTCTGGTACTCGGCCCGACCAGTTGGCCCCAGGATTTTGCAGGACAATGGGAGAGCCCAGGATGGCATAGGTGGGCAGACTAACTTCTTCCTCAGGGTCACCGGAACCTGGCCAGCAGCCAACCAAGGTGGGCTGGCTCAGGTGTGGTCCTTTGGCAGCAGCTGTCTTCCACTGGGCAGACGGACTACTTTTTCTCCTCTGGTACCCTCAGGGCCCATCCCAGTCACACCCTCACCTCTGCCAGCCACCAGGGCAGAGAACTGTGGGATATCAGGAAATCCCCGCCCACTTATCCAGAGCGGACTCTCTGCAAGCCTAAGTGTAAGTGATGGCTCTGTAGGACCCCAGGGCCTTTGAGACAAAGTTTCCATACTTTGGCCACCTGCCTCTCTGAGCAGCAAGTCCAGGAGTTGCCAGAATCTGAAGAGCTCCCAAGTTCAGACATAAACCGACCCATCTGTGCCACTCATTCCTGACCCGCACGGTCATCACAGGACACAAGACGTGTCCAAAGCCAGATCCAAAGGGGACCTAAGAGAACCTTTTGTCAACAGGACCGAATTCAGAAAGAGCCAGCCTTTGCCCAAAGCAACATGATGTCCTCAGCTTGGGAGGCTTCAGAAGGCCAATCTCTGGTCCCACTGGCGTCCCCAATGGCAAGTCCACTTGTCCACCAATAAGCATCTACAGTAGCCACTGAAGCTGAGGAAGGCAGAGGCAGGCACAGAGGAAGGCACAGTGAAGCAGGGTGCAGAGCTGGGGTCAGATGTCAGGGGTCAGGGCCTGAGGTATGATGACAGCTACACTTGACGGCTACACCCGGGCTAGCTCTGCCTGGATGTGGTGGGGGAGGGGAGATGCAGGTGCAGTACCACAAGCTGCAGACAGCTGTCTCCTGTGGCCACAGCAGCCAGAGAGATGCACAGTGGGCAGGGGGCATCCCATGAGCGAGTGGCCTGGTGCCTCTTACCTCTGGGCTCCTCTGCCTGTTTGGCGAGCTTGCGCAGTGCGGCAGCAAAGCTGGAGGATGGAGCGGCCTGGGCCGACAGCGTACTGCTGGTGGCCGGGCTACCGGTGGGCACCAGGGCGCCATTGAGTGGCGAGGGGGTGAGGGGGTTGACGGTGGCGGTGGTCCTGGTCGCCGTGGAAAGCATCCCTATGGAAGGGGACTTGGGCTCATGGCTCATGCCTGAAACAGGAAAAGAAGAACCAGTGTCACCCAGAGAGCAGAGCGCCAGTGCCAGGGCACTGCAGCGGCATGCAGCGAGAGCCAAGGGGCTGCGAGAGCGGAGCACAGCCAGCGATGCAGACAGCGGACCCATCCCCATAGTCCTGCTGGCCCCTCGGGTCTAAAGGCACCCCGGTTGAAGCTGAATGCTGGACTGGCTCCCCAGAGCCAGGCCTATGGGATACCCCGACACACCATATGCAGAGCCCCACCAGACCCCAGAGAGACAAGGCACGGGCTGGAACAACTGAGAAGACAACACAAGCAGCGGCTGACGGGCACGGGTACGAAACCATTGACATCTTCAACAGCGTCAAGAGGCCGGCTCGACAACTGCCCCATTGTACGGAGAAGGAAACTGAGGCCTGTCTGTGGGATCAACGCATACCCAGTGCCTAACTAACTCTCTCTCAGGCCGGGGCCAGTCTCTTCCTCACTCTGCTCATATCCAATCTCCCCCAGGTGGTAGGAGATGGTGGCCAAGGCTACAGCTCACTGCAGGCCCTGGTGAAGTCCTTCCCTAGGTCCCAGGGCCTGAAGACACGGAAGAATGAAATCTGCCTTTGAAACCACGTTGTAGCCTGGATGCACTGGTCTTTCCCTCAGAGGGAAAGGGTTTCGGGAGCCACCTCCCACTCTCGCTCCTTCAGCTTTTCCAGGCACCATCCTGGTACTGCTTCCCATCATCTGGGAAAGAGGCCCGCCTTCACAGAGACCGCACCGCAGAACAATCTCTCACTTCCGCTCACCCCCGCTTCCTCCACGTGGGTGCCCCCAAAGTAAGCGCGCAAGAAAGAGGTCACTGAGGCCGGGCACACCAGCAAGGGCTACAAAGATGCCCAGAGCAAGCAGGCTGGCTGGCTTCCAGTGGTGGCCAGGTCCTGTGGTGCATGGGTCATGTCCCGGGGGCAGCAGGCTGCTGAGCCTGGAGGCTGACCTGTGTCCATACCAGGCCCTCTTTGTAATGGGGATCAGGTAGCCATGACATCCTGGGGACAGCTCCTAAGATCCAATCAGGGTGGCTCTCTAAGCTACTGGGGTTCTCAACCTGTGGGCCCCGATATCTTTGACTCTTTAGGACTGGAAGTCACCACAGCATGAGGAACTGTAGTAAAGGGTCGCAGGATCAGGAAGGTTCGGAACATAGCCAAGCCACTAAGGCACTGTCTACACCACCCCCTTCTTTGTGGCCAGCATCTCAGTCATCCTTGGATCTCAAGGAGTGCAGATGGTGAAACTGAGGCCAGGTGTGCCGAGGCTGGCCTGCTATCACAGCTGAGTGGTAATGTTCTCACATCCCCGCACTCAGCCTGAACCCTGCTACGCCTCATCACTCAGAACTACACGACTCCGGTGATTTAAAACATGTCCCCCAAGTCTTGTCACTCATTCCTGCAAGACACAGAGAAAGGCCTGTGTGTAAATGGTTCTGACAACTCACTTCCAACAAATACATTGTTTTCAGCTTGGGGAGGTGGGGGTGGGAACCCCTTCTTGCCTTCCAGTCCCTGGAGCAGCAATCTGAGCTGGACCAGACCAGCTAAGCCTTTTCTGTCGTGGACCCACAGAGACTCCAGGCACTAGGAGACGCTATTCTACTCCCTACACCAAGCTTGGGGCAGTTTAATATATTGCATATTGCACAGAATCTGGAATGAGTGGTTCACCTCAACCCATCAGAAGCCAAGAAACACTCTGCCAACATATTTGACCCCCAGCCTCTGCCGCTGACAGTGCAAAGCCATCTCAGGAGCCATCACAAGGGATGGTGTCCTTGGACTCATTCCACAGATATGAGTGGGTAGGCTCAGCACAAGGGTGGGTTGGGAGCAGGGCCGGGACCACTCTGGGGGAAGAGCTATGTCCTGTGTGAAGCAAGCTGCCTCAGATCCAGCGGGAGGGTTGAAGGTTCAGTGTCTCACCCAACCACCTGCACCAGGTGGGCAGCATGGCAGATGGAGATGCTGGGAGCCGCAGCAGCTCGCGGTACAGCTGTAGGCCCATCCCCCAAATCTGAGGAGAGGACCGTGCCACTGGGGAGGGGGCACTTCAAGATGCCAATGGGTGTAAGCGGATATGCTGGACCCACCAGACTTGGCAGGATGGCAGATAACAGGATTTGTGATGGGTAGGACCTCCCTGTACCACATGCTATCACCATGCTCCTGTGGGTAGCCCAAACAGGACTCCAACTGTCAGAGAGCAGGGGACCGATCCACCCCTAGGGCCTCCAGCAGTCTCATGCCCAGGGCATGGCTGCCCTTGGCCCCCTACCCTTGGGGGTGGGGGACCCCAAGCCTAGGTTCTGGAGATATCAGTATGTTCCCAGCCTGGGAAGCTGCTCTGATGTCAGCTCCCTTAAAATAGAATTCCAAATGAGCGGCTTCATTAGGGGGAGTCTAAAATTAGCACTGTTCCTCACACATGCGCACATGGGGCTGGTGGGGGGAGGGGTGGGGAACTGGCCCCGGGTACCAAAGAGGAGGACACACTGCCAAATTTTGGGGGGAGCTGAAGAGTCCTCTTCACTCACAGGGCCTAGGGCCACTAGGTATAGTGTCTATTCTGTGCCTGGCATCCCGAGAAGAAACCACCTCAGTAGGCAGGTACCGGTGTCCGTAGAGGCTCAGGTGTGGCAGGCAGGGGGGGGGCAGCGGAAAGGAGAGAGGTGGGCACGGGATGCCTGCTCTCCCTGTCCTCATTAGGGGGTATTTATTAACTTCTCTGTTCCCAGCCGTCGTCATCTATAGGACTGGCTCCTGCGAATTCATTATCCTAAACAGTTGGGAATAAGCTCTGTGGAGCAAGGGCCTGTGATGGATGAGGCCCGGGGCTGCCTGCAGTCCATGCAGTCCATGTTCTCCAGGCGAGCAGCTCGGTGAGAAAGTCAGCCTAAATCTAAGTGGACTCTTGGGCACTCTACACAGGCTCCTTCCTGCTGCCTCGACCAAACGTTCACTCTCAAGCTGGCCGGCCGCAGCTCTCCCCTCTCTAGACCCAGAGTCCAGAGCTCGGGTTTCTGTCAGAAGCTACTATCTCCACAAAATAGCTGGGGACAGCCTGGCTGCCTTGGTGCATCCTGCCCGATTCCCCCACTTAGGGTCCTAACATGCCCAGGAATATCATCAGTGCCAAGGAAGGAGACCCCAGAGCACCAGGCAGATGATACTCCTCAACTCACCTCGCTCTGGTCCTGCACAGTTGACCCAGAAGGGGTTCACGGGGTGGGGGATGGGGTGGAGGGGGTCTCAGTGCCACTTCCCTCCTGCAGTACATCAGGAGTTATTAATCAGCCCAGCCTCCCTCCCGTTGAGGCCGTAATTACCGTCCCTTTCATCCCAGCTCCTCCCGGCACCAGACCTCAGGCTTGCTCCTTCTGCTCTGTAATTACCAGCTAATAGCTGAGATGAATTTTCTGAAGGCCCGGTTCAAGCACCAATCCGTCCCTCCCTCCTCCGCCAGCAGCCCCTCACCCTGGGGTAATTACACCCAGGGAAGCTGTGCCCAGCAGAGCAAGGCTCTCAGGCAGTGTGGACCTGGATGCTCTATCTGCCCCTTCGTCATTTTTCATTACCGCACACTGAAATGTTTGTGAACAGACAGAGACTGGGTCGGCCCGGGCTCCACGCCCCCACCCCCACCCCCGTGATCCCCGCGCCCCAGAGGGTGATGCTTTTGCAGCTCTAACAAGGCTGGGGTCACCCTGCTGCAGGGACCTGGCGGCTGCAGTAGTGTGGGGTGCCCACGTGATCCCCAGAGCCTGGACGGCTTCATAATAAATTCATTATTATGTGTGCCGCCGCCGCCGCCGGCTTGTTCTGAGCGCACCCATGTGAGGCAGCTTCTCCGGGGCGGGGGCAGGGAGGCCTGCTGATGTTCAACGGTGAGTGTACCCCGCAGGCCGCTAAATCCTGCCCCTCTGCCGCTGCTCCCAAGGTCAGTTCCCCCAGGAACCCCTGCACGAGGCGACAGAGCGGGAGAGCAGAGCAGAGCAGAGCAGATGGTGACTCCTGACCCAAGACCGTGAAAGCGGAGAAAGCAGCAGGCGAGTGGGGGTGGCCTGGGTATGACAGGGGCTCTGATCTGTGGGTCAGGGGAGGAATGAGGCAGCCAGGCAGAATGAGGGAGGGAGATGGGAGAGGTTACCCACCTCTGCACTGTGGACAAGGACAGGAGGGGCTGCCCACAGCATGAATGCCATGGATGTATAAGCAGCCTCTGGGGTTCCCTGCAGCCATGGGAGGGCAGAGAATGGGGACCTTTTGGTAACTCCAAGCCTTTCACTGTCCACCCCTAGGCTGTCAAAGGCCCTGCTGTCTCAGTGTTCTGAAAAAAAAAAATGGGAGTACTGACAGGAGACCCACACGTGGTGGATCGAAAAGGTGCAAAGAAAGGGGTAACAGTGAGGGATGGCGCCCGAACTCAGGGTGCAGAGGCAGGGGTACCACGGGTTTAATGCCGACCTAGACTTGGTGAAAACTCATCTTAAAAACAAGTAGTCATGGGGCTGGAGAGATGGCTCAGCGGTTAAGAGCGCTGACTGCTCTTCCAGAGGTCCAGAGTTCAAATCCCAGCAACCACATGGTGGCTCACAACCATCTGTAATGAGATCTGCCGCCCTCTTCTGGTGTGTCTGAAGACAGCCACAGTGTACTTCACATATAGTAATAAATAAAATAAAAAAAATAGTAAAAAGGCGGCTGAGGATGAGCTCAACAGTAAAGCACTCACTTAGGCATGGCGGAGGACGGAGGGAGGGAGGGAGCAGGGGAGGAAAGGAGGAAAGAGCCATGAGGCTCTGTGGCTGTAGATGTTAGACAGGCCTCCTAGGAAGTCACCTGACTAGGTACAAAGCAACAGAGCAGGAGTCTCAGAGGTTCCCAGGCGGCAGCAGGGATGGAGCCTGGCAACAGATGGCAGCGACATTTGACGCGATTATTCTAAGTGGCTGCTGCGCTGTGCTTCGCTTCGTGAGAAGCCTGGCGTGGGCAGACGAAGGAGGCTACACAGCCACCCCACACCAGCTCGGCAAAACCCACCGGAGGAAAGGGTCCCTGAGGTCGGGAAGCCAGTGGTCAGCACCGCCGAGGGTTGACAGTCCAGAGCCCGGCACCATCCCCAATGGTGATCCTGACAGCAGCAGGAGGTGGGACTGGCTTGGAGCCAGAGGTGTGCACAGGGCTTCTATAACCATAACGTTACACACAGGCATGGCACCCTTCACATCAGCAGACCCCACACACCAACCACAGTGACAGGCAGGTGAGACAGGCAAGATCCTTCCCTTCCCTGGGCTCCTTTGTCAGCTGCTTACTAACACTGGGGACGGGGACAGGGACTAGGGACCTCAGGGTGTCCTCGCCTCAGCCTGACTGCTCAGTCTGGCCCAACCTGCCTCCCGGACATAGAGACTCTGCCATTACCCAGTCCGGTTCGGGTGTTTTACCCAGAGGGTGACCAAGGCTGGCAAGAGCCACACCTCATCTAGGCTCAGAGTCTGTCATCTCTGTAATGTCCACTGAGTCAGCTCCTGGGGAGCCCACCGCGCACCACTGTCACCATGCCTGATACGGAGGGCCGAGGACGACAGGATGACAGAGGCAGGCAACATCACCCAGCAGCAGTGTCTGTACACCCCAGTGAGCCCCGAGTGGCCCATGGCACCTTTGGGCTTCATCGGTCACAAAGAGCCCTTTGAGCACCGGCCGCTGGCCTCCTCCCCAAGTCCCCAAAAACAAACACTCAAGCTGTCCAGGACTGAGGTTACGTGCCTCCGAGTCTCCATGGGATGCAGGCCAGGGGCCAGCAGGTCGAGGCCAGGCCCTGAGTGGTCACCTGGAAGGCAGCAATGCACATGTGCCGCCCAGTTCCCCAGGGATTCTCAGGCTCCACCAAGACAGGCCCTCCACTCCCATTTCCTGTTTTGGCTGGGGGCTCAGCAGACCCAGGGGGCTACTTGGGAAGTGGGGACAGAAGTGTTACAACACAAACCTCTCCCCAGGGCACACACCAGCCACATACCAGCATTATCAGCAGGTGCTATAGGAGGAGGTCACAGGTAGATTCCGGAAGGAGGGCTGGGGACAGCAAGGCCAGGCTGTTTTCCTCTAGCCTTGCCCTAATGGAAACCACGGTTTGATACAAGCCCCTTGGTCCCAGCCAGTGACAGCTCCAACACAGGCTGGCCACTTTTGAGGGTCACCCTCAGGTTCCAGGTGCCAAGCGTGGGAGAAGAGACAACCACGCTCTGTTTCTTCTGGCTGCGCAGGACATAGTGGGCTGAGTGTCTCTGGCCTAAAGTCACGTTTAAGTTGTTTGAGTGAGACCCAGAAGGATCACCTTAGTATGGAATTTCGGTTGAGATTCTTCCAAGCTGCTGAGTTACAAAACCCACCGATCCCCAAGTCAGGGGTCCCAGTGCTGGCCTCTAGGTCTCAGGTGGCCACGCTCCCCAGCTCTGGCCTCACAAGTAGCCTGCTCAGTGCTCGCAGTCCACGGGAGCTGAAACACTGGGTCCCGCTGGGACTCTCAGGCTCCACGTTGCTGACTCAAGAGGAAGTAGGGCCCATCCAGGAGGGTCCCTCTCAGATTGTAGCGAACTCGCCCGCCACTCAAATCCGATTCAGGATTTGGCCCAGAGTATAAGCAGGCAAGTGGCTTGTCCCCAGGGCCCGCAGAAAAGGTCCTGACCACCAAGGCCAACAGTTTGGGTCTGAAGGAGACCCAACTTCCTACAGGTTGTCCCCCGACTTTCACATGCCCACAGTGACGTACACACAAGTAAAGGAACGTGACAGAAAAATGTAAAAAGACCCCTTTGGGGACTAGGATGTATGGCAGGAACAGCCTGCTTGCCTACACACAAAGCTCCACTCCCCCAGATGTTTAAAGTGGCAGCTGGGTCCTTGGGGCTTGGATGTAAAATGACTTGTGCAACAAAGTTACTTTGAGCAGCCACTCCTAACTAATGCCCCTCCCTAGTACCATGCATGGGGACAAAGTCGCTCAGGGATTGAGGGAAAGAAAGCTCTAGTACCGTGCCTCAATATCAGACTGGTCTACCACCTTCAAAACCCAACATGCCAAGCCCAGACACCATAAAATTCTCAACCGGGGGGTGGGGGTGGGGGACCCTTAGGCCATGATGGCCTCCTCCATCAGAGAAAAACTTCCTCCACACACAGCTACAAACCTGGGCAAACATGTCACCGTCTCCAGGGTGCATGTGTTAGGTGCCCCTGAGTGACCAACCACCTATACCCAAGTCACCCTGGCAACTCAAGCATACCCACATTCTGCAGGATTCCAACTGGGAACCTCTAGCCAAGCAGGCTCAGAGTACAACCCAGACTTGACCCTCCCTACACTGCAGCAGACCTAACGAAGGCCCTGGGAGCCGGCCTAGCGCAGACTCCCCTGTGGGCAGACAATCCTCATAGCCAAGGCTGGCTAAGCACAGGACCAAGTTCCCCCCATCCACATCTCCACCCAGGGGGCAGGTGAGAGCCAGCAGAGGAGCAGGTGGCACCCGTCCCACCATGCCTTTCTGTGGCACTGCAGGCTGCAATAATCCTGACTTGAAATGCATGGGAACAGCAGCTTGGGGAGTGACCTTTCAAAGTTGGAATAGCTGCACGGTCACGGTAAGCTACCTTGGTGTTCTGGGGAAGAAACTCAGGTCTACATTCAAGACCCAAAGCTGCTTTCTACACAGGAAGACACATGGCCTCAAGTGAATGTACTTACTGTTTATTTATATGTGTGGACATGCACAGGTGCCTGAGGCAGCCAGAATAGGGAGGGCACTGGCTCCCTAACTCACCCTGGGGGCTGGGGTGGGGCAAGGAGAGGCCCCACCATGGGTTTTGGGAACTTTACTTTTGCCCCCTCGGAGAGCAGTAAGCATGGTTTCTCCAGTCCCAAGCCTGAAGTGACCCCAGGGCCTCCCACATACCAGATCAGTAACAATTTCTCAGCCATAACCCCGGCCCTGCATGGTAATTTTAATAATTTGAGGGACGAAACAGTTCCGCGGTATAGAGTTTTCTACTCTGAAGCGACATCGGTGTTTACAACCGGTTATGATTTTGGAGCGGTTAGGGTGGTCTCAGCTCAGGGTTGCTTAACCTGTCTTTAAGACTTAAAGGGCTCACACCTCCATATGCCCTTCTCCATTCTGGCCAACAAAGGAGTCACACTTGACAACAGCCATGCTGGTAGAAGGCTCGATGTATACAGTACAAAGGCCATCAAACTTCCAGTCAACCTCCCAGAATGCCTCAGTTCATTTCCCACAATTCTCCAGCCTACTTCATGGGTTCTGGCTAGAAACAGCAGAGCATGGTGGCAGACACCTTTAACCTCAGCAGCAGAGACAGAGGCAGGTGGATCTCTTGTGTGGGTTCAAGGCCAGTCTCATCAAGTTCCAGGACAGCCAGGGCTTAAAAAAAAAAAAAAAAGAGCATTCACAACCCAACCAACTCAACATGGTTGTGACTGGCAAAGTTCCCTTGCAACCAGCAGGTAACTGTGGACATTGCTGCTGCCTGGCACCAGGACAGAGGGGCACCCCAAAGAGTAGCACCCTAGAGAAAGGCCTCAATTCATAATGAATTAGTTGATGTTCAAAGTTCAAGGTCACCACTGCTTCCCAGTCAGTTGGCTATGGTTGTCTAGCCTGGGCTACAGATCATAGCAATGAATAAAGGGGGTGGGGCTGGGGAAATGGCTCCGTGGTTAAGAGTTATTATTCTCGCAGAGGACCTGGATCGGGTTGCCAGCACCTAGTTGGTGGCTCACAACCCTCTAGTCTAGGGAATTCAACACTTTCTTCTAGCCTCAGAGGCCGCCACAGGCTCATGGCACACATATATGCATGGTGGCAAAGTACTTGTACGTATAAAATGAAAATAAATAACTCTTTAAAGAAAAATTAAAACCCCAAAGGGCCAGTGATAGATAAGAGGTCTGTGACATCCACCCCAACTCCCAAAGCTGGAGTTTCCACGCCCACACTACACACACACACACACACACACACACACACACACTCTCTCTCTCTCTCTCTCTCTCTCTCTCTCTCTCTCTCACACACACACACACACACACAGAGAGAAAAGCTGAAGTGTGCTTTCTACCCAGCGTGCACTGCTTTCTGTCATAAAGTTCAAAGAGTAAGTTGAGACATCAGAAGTCAGGGACTTCTGCACAGCACCTTGAACTTGGAGGCTTACGAGCAACTAGTGAAACCTTAGCTGTTCTTTAGTTAAGGGCCACACCCGGTGCCTAAATGACAAGGTCTGTCTGAGGCTCCAGGACTAAGGCATGGCTACTGACTCATATATATGTATGTATATGTACGTGTGTGTGTGTGTGTGTGTGTGTGTATACACACACACACACATATATATATCTGCTCACCAGACACACTCAGGGAAATAAGAAGCTGAGGAAGGGTCACCTGGATGGAAAACAATTACAGCATACGCCTCCCCAACCCAGGGGAGGTCGGGGATCATCAGGGACATTCAGGAGAGCAGCACAGAGGCTAGTGGCTACATGGGACTGGAAGGTGGATGCTAGGACCATATTCTCAGCCATGGTGGCGTGAGGAAGCCATACTTTGCCACCAAACAGGTGGCAGAAGACAGGGGCAAAGGGGTTAGCCTAACTGTTTGCCCTGAGGTTTCCGCACCTGGAGATGCACCTGCTACCATGGGGGCCCCCCCTGCTCTCACACAAATGAGAAAAACACCGTGCGCTGAGTGCAAAAAAGAAATCTGTCAAAAACAAAAGACAGGCACACACCAGCAGCGACTGGGAAAGATCCACTCTGTTTACACAGGCCCTTCATTCCACACCAGCAACCTGTCCCTTGGGGAGAGATCTGAAGTCAGGACAGAAAATAACTTGGTGTCTGGCTTTTCTCCAAGCCTGGCATACTGCCCCATGGGTCCAATGTCTGACCACAAGCAGGAAGCCTGGTGGGAGAGGCCAGAGCCCATCTGTATGCAAAGACTCAGGTTATCCCCATCTGGCCAGAAACTGCCTGGATCCGGGGTGCTCCGCTTGCCCTGGGAGATCCTAGGAAGTCACCTGCCCCAAATATGTATGGCAAGATACTGTCAGGGCCTGACCCCCCAACACCCCCCTCTTTTCTCCCCCCACCCCCATCCCCGTAAAAGGGACAAGCCCAGGATTAGTTGAAAGCAGCACCTGCAGCCCCAGCCTGCCCCTCCCCCGCCCCTCGTGAGCCTGTTTGTGAGCTCGACACATGGATTTTCCTTTGGGACGGCTTAACCTGTCCAACATCAATACAGCTCTGACCAAAAGCCGTACAGATCGATCCCTTTTATGGCTGCTTGCAGCCGCAGGCCCACCGGTGGTGTGAGTGCAGAGGGGCAGAGACAAGGGGCCAGTGCATGCTGGAGTGGCTCCCAAGTGTAAGCCCACGGTTTCCAAGGGAGCGGGAGGTTGGGGGAGGGAAGGTGTACAGAGGCGTCTGAGTTGGTTTTGGCGACCCCAGCCAGGTGACCCTCCAGAACAGCTGAGTAACTCCACACGGCAGGCTAATTTATACCTGGAAAAGAGTCCCCTTGCTGCTCACCATGAGGACCTGGCTCTGTGTTGAAATAAATTACAGGGACACCATCACCCTTTACGGAGCTTGTGGGTACCAGGGACCCCCTTCAGACACTCATGCGCTTGCCACCTGCCCTAGGTCAGAGGCCGCCACTGAGGCCCACAACCCAGGCTGTAAACACACTGGCTGGGAGATGCAGAGCAGCCAGTACACACACGTACACACACACACACACACACACACACACACACACACACACACACACACACACAAACACCCGGATGTGTTAGCCCTTCTATCACTGTTGGCCTCAGCCCACTGTCTGGGGCACACACATTACTATTTGAACTTCTCTCAAAGCAGGACCTCCGAGCGTCCATCTCACAGCCATCTGTAGCCAGCTCCATCTCTCCCCACCCCTCTGACCCAGCACCTCCAAAACTCCCACTAAGAATAACTTAAGGAATGAGCCACAGAGCAACAGCGAAGGGTTCTGGCCCATACTTAGGCCAGCACAAACCCAGTCATTATCCCTAGGGGGAGGAGGTTCCAGTACGAGGACCAAGGGTGTAAAACAGTGCAGAAGCCCCAAAGCCAAGGGTGGGACTGATCAAGAGTTCAAGACCAGCCCGGCTGTGCGGCTGTGCTGATGCACGCCTTAGATCCCAGCACTTGGGAGGCAGGCAGATGTCTGTGAGTTCAAGGGCAGCCTGGTCTACAGAGAGAGTTCCAGACAACCATAGCTACTTAGAGAAGTCCGTCTTAATGGGAGAAGAAAAAACAAACCAACAACAACAACAAAAAAAAAAAACCAACAACAACAAAAAAAAACCCACCCAACCCAAAACAAACAAGCCAAAAACACAAAGCCAAAAATAGTTCAAGACTAGCCGGTACAATCACTGCCTAGCAAGTAGAAGGCACTGCTCTCTTCTCTGCTGCATAAAGGTGTTGGCTCATGCTGTTGTCCCAGCTCTTAGGAGTCTAGGCAGGAGAACCAGAAGACCGAGGTCACCCTCAGATACTCGAGGCCAGCCGTTGGATAGAAGACCTTATCACAAGACGACACAGATCAAGATCAGTCCAGGCTACAACGCTGAGCGCCTCACAAAAAGTTGTCTGTTACTCCAGGTGTGATGCATGCCTTTCTAACAGCAGCGCACCTTTAACCCCAGCCCTTGCTGGCAAAGACCGGGAGAGTTTGAGATCAGGCCAGTCTATCTATAAAGTTTTTCAGGCTTGACTAGAACAACAGAGCAAGAATGTCTCAAAACAAAAACAAAAACAAAAAACCCATAACCAGGCTGGAGATAGCTCAGCAGTTCCAAGCACTTCCAGCTCTCAGGGAGAATGACTGGATGGGCAGGGCGTTCATGGTGGCTCCGAACCATCTACATTTCCAGTTTCAGGGGAATCCAATGGCCTCTTCTGACCTCTGTGGGCACCGTACACACATGATACAAACATGAAGGCATTCACACATACACATAAATACAAATCCTTTTTTTCTTTTTTTCTTTCTTTTTTGTTTTTTCGAGACAGGGTTTCTCTGTGTAGCTCTGGCTGTCCTGGAACTCACTCTGTAGACCAGGCTGACCTCAAACTCAGAAATCCGCCTGCCTCTGTCTCCCAAGTGCTGGGATTAAAGGCGTGTGCCACCACTGCTCAGCTTCTTTTTTAAGAATTATTTATTCTATGTATATGAGTACACTGTATGTAGCTGTCTTCAGGCACACCAGAAGAGGGCATCAGATCTTGTGAGCCCCCATGTGGTTGCTGGGAATTGAACTCAGGACCTCTGGAAGAGCAGTCAGTGCTCTTAACCACTGAGCCATCTCTCTAGCATCACCGACCCCCCCCCCTTTTTTTTCTTTCTGTAGCCCCAGCTATCTTGGAACTCAAGAGATCCACCTGCCTCTGCCTCTGCCTCCTGACTGCTGGAATTAAGAAGCCTATACCACTACACTGGGCAAAATAAATTTTAAAAAACAAACAAACAAAACCCCAACAAAACAGTAAATAACAATACAGATGCTAGGTCCCATCCCAGAGATGGGGGTTCATCTGAATGGAGGCATGACATGGATACCAGGTGCTTTTTTCCTAAACTGTAGTCAATGATGATCCTCAGAAACCAGAATACACCCCCCCTTTTTCCACACATCCCGTACTCCAGTTAATGATGACTCTTTCCTCAGAATCCCTAACAGCCAAACCCTTTTCCCCCATTTTTCATGGTGACTGAGAACAGACTCTGGTGTCCTCAAGATGTCCCTGTTACTACAGTTATCCCTTCAGGCCTAGTCTCCCTGAGGCTAGCTGTCACTCTCCTGGCCTCTAAAAGGTGGGCACAGAGAGACAGGCACCGAGGGGAGAAGAGCGGGTGTGCCTGGAGCCCACCAGACCCAGGGCAACCTGTACAAGGACACGGACTTTGCCAGAAAGGGACTGCTCAAGTAGCTTTATCTGGCTGGGGTGGAGAGCATGAGGGAGTGTAAGGAGCTGGTGGGGAGATGCTCTGCAGAGGCCAGATTAAAAGGCCTCCGGAGCGCACATTGGCAGCACGTTGGATGCTCTCTCGTTTCATCTGTCTGTACACCTCCCAGCAGTGAGTGCGAGGCCGGGTTCAGGAGGCACTCGATAAATTCTCATTGACAGGAACACTCAGAAACGTCACCTCCTAGGCTGTGGCCTGTGTGCCTTGTGGGGGGGGGGGGGTGGAGAGAAAGGCCATAGTGGGAAGTGAAGCCAGCAGTACTGGCGGGCTGCATTTGGCCAGGACTCGGAGATCTGAGACTCCATGGGGGCAGAAATTAAAGTGACTCGGCAGGTCTGCCGCACAGCCACGGGGCTGAAATGTCACCTCAAACGTAGTTCTCTGCAGGTTAAACATGCTCTCTTGCCCTAAGATCCCAGGAGAGGGAGAGAGGGAAAGGGGTGGGGGTTGGGCCTCATAGAGGGTTTGTGGCTGTTGCCACAACACGGGTAATTAACGTGCCCCCCCCCCCAGAAGGCTCCTATCCAACCCCACCAGGCTTTGGAGTAACCCAGGCTGGGCATTCCAAGGCTGCAGATGGAGCCAGGAAAAACCGGCCCTGCTGGCTCACTCCACAAGCCCCTGCGGGTTCCTGGGGGCAAGGGGGGAAAAAGCGGCAGCTGGCTATTACTCATTGCGTCTCTAGGAAGAGGAGGAGACCAGCAGCAGGGAGCTGAGGCTAGACCTCCTTCATAGCCGGGGAAATGGACCACACCTGCCTGAAGGGTCAAGGCCAGCTGGGGAAGGACTCTGGCGGGCTTGGGCGAGGGCCTGGCTGGGAAGGTGCAGGCCCAGGGTCCACCACAAAGTGGTGCAGACCTCTCCTCCCCCTTCCTCTGGCTAGAGGCGCAGGGCCCTGAGGTGGCTGCCTTTCTGCAAACCGCACAGCCCTTTGAGATCTGCAGCTTCCAACTTCCTCCAGAGACAGGGAAGTTAAGTTACTCACAGCCAGAGGCCGCCTGCCTGCCTGCCAGAGGGACAGCTTAGCCAAGAGCAACCAGAGGCTTCCAAAGGGTCAGGCTGTTTTGGAAGCTTCCCACCACCCCCACCCCATTAAAAACCTACCTGGAGGCATCAGAATCGCCCCAGGCCAGCCCCAAGGTTAGCTTAATGGGGGCCTGACAAGGCCTGATTCCTAGTAATTTTAAAATGTTAACTAACTATATACACCCCCTTTTCAACCGTAACTGGTCAGAATCCTACTAGCTGCCCCCAACAGGTCAGGGCCTGATCTGGCCTCTCTGCCTTCCCGGTT
Source organism: Mus musculus (assembly GCF_000001635.26). Lineage (NCBI taxonomy): Eukaryota > Metazoa > Chordata > Mammalia > Rodentia > Muridae > Mus > Mus musculus. The sequence goes on along the minus strand of NC_000074.6, from coordinate 120,539,171 downwards.
CGGAACCTGCCCTAAGGCAGGCACAACAGAGCCCAAAGCCAGGACAGGCCTCCCACCTCCTTTCCGAAGGCGTGGCTGACCCCGGGTCTCTGGCTGGCTGCTCACCAGCGCCCCCTCCCCCCAAGCCTCCTCCGCTCCAGCTGCCAAACCAGGCGACAAAAGCCAACCTTGTACCAAGCCATCAAGGCGCACACACACACACACACACACACACACACACACACACACACACCCCAGGAGGTGGTCAGGCGTGACCCGGTGGCTGTGAGAAGTGTTGAGCAAGCGGCTTCGGCACAGCGAGCCCCATCGAGGGAGGCTGCCAGCAACCCTGTTCCGGTCCACCCGGTGGGGCGTGACACCCAGCATAGCAGATGACACACGCTGCCAGTCGGAGCCTGTGCCCCGGCCCCCCTCACCTGTGGCGGGGCGACTGAGTGGCTGAGTCAGACACAGCCTGCGCCTCAGGTTCCCCGCCTGCGGGTGGGGGCGGCTGTAAACACAGGCTAAGCAACACTTAAGTAGCCAAGCTTAAGTAACACGGACGCCCAGGGAAGGCTGCTCGCCAGGGGGGCCTTGTCTTCCTCGGGAAGAGGGGGTAAACCAGTCTCAGACTGAGACACTGCCAAGCGGCCAGCCAAGACCTCCTGCCTCTTTGTCCCCCAGTGCTGGGAATCGGCTTAGGCCCGATGCTCCCTCCTAGAGCGAGGCTGCGCCTTTTGTTCCGGTCCTCTTTACAAAAGGATCTTGTATTTTGGTTTGTTTTTTTCCCCCCTTCCATTTGGTGGTCTCGCTTGTTTTCAAACCCCAACCTGTGTGGGCCCCAACCGCGACAGATAAGGCACCGCAGGGGTCTAGTAAGGGTTTAGAGTGCTTTAAATGCATGGAAGACAAAGGCTGGTTTGCACCAAACCGACCCAACTCGAGCTGGCACCCCCACCACGGGTGGCAGGTGCGCGGGGGCGCCCCTTGCTCGCTCCCGGCTCCGATGCCCAGACCTGCGGCCCCAAGCCTGCTCCTCGCAGTCCTATTCGGCCCCCGCCACCTCCCGGCGCTCGGAGAGGCGGGCAGCGGGGAGGGCAGCCCAGCTCCCGCTCCGCCTCCAAGAAGGGAATTTAATTAGCCTGCCGGAGAGGCGGCGGGCGACGAGGTGTCTCTGGTGCTGCAATATAATTGAATCGGCTCCACTCGGGCGGGCCACTCGCCGTCAGCGCGGCCGCGGGGGGCGGGGAGGCGCATCCAGGCGGAGCGGGAAGGGCTGGGCGGGGGGTTCGGAGGCCCCTTGGACTGCCACCCCAGGTAAAGCACCCCCCCCCCCATCCAACCACCTGCCTGGGCGCCCCCGCCCCATCCAAAGTTTTGCTACAACCCCGAGCCCCGGAGCCGCCCCCGCGCACTTCCCCGCGCACTTCCGCGGCAGCAGAGCCGGCTGAGCCCAGCGCGCGCGCGCGCAGCCGCGAGTGTGGCTTCAGGTCGGCCGCGCGCCCCGCGCTTCTCGTCCCTCACACCCGCGGGACCTGGCACCGGCCGTTGGCGCCCCTCCCGAGCCCACAAACTTGGGGAGAGGAAGAACGAGGGAACCCCCGCCACCATCCCCCACCCGCGCGCTCACCTTTCATGCCAGGGCCCCGCTGCTCCACCGCTCCTGACACATGCCGGAGCCACCGTCGCCCGGGTTTGTCTGAACTGCTTATCTCACCCGGGGCTGTGCGGCGGCGGCTCCGCCGCTCGGGGAGGTGGAGCTTCCGGGGCCTGGGCCAAGAAACACCTGCTGCTGTCGCCGCTGAGGACACACCCAAGCGCAACGCCGCCCACTCCCCGGCCCCGGCTCGCTCCCGGCGCCCTGACCTCAGCCGGCGGGAGGTGTCGGGTTTCAGCCGCAAGCGCACGCGCGCGCACCGACAGACCGCCCGGAGCACCCAGCGCGGTCACAACCCGCCGGGTAGGTGCCGCCCCCCGCGCTCCTGGCGACCCTGGCTGTCCGGACAGTCCAGGGGGATCTCTCAGAGGCCTCGCGGGCCACTCATCTCCAAGAGTAGGGAGGAGTGGCTTACAACACGCCTGCCATATCCGAGCCTCATAGCCGCCTCCCCAAGCGCCTGGAACAGTGCCTGGCACCTGGCCACCCACTAAGAGAGGGGAGGGATAGGCCTTTCCTTGTGCTGAGTGGAGGGGACCACACAATATAGGCCGTTGGCCTCTCTCGATCTCCAAGATGCCTGATCTATTACCACAACTTTAAAGGACTTAATGTTAAGAGCTCGGGCCACGAGCCTCTGTCCCAAAGTTTTGCAAAGTCTCCATCTCGCTTTAAGGAATTTTTGAGAAGGCCAAACGGCGGGGGCTCTAGTTCTTTAAAGAGCCCATGTTCGAGAAGTCCACGGAGGCGCCGCTGCGCCAGGGGCATCATTAAGTAGCTGGGGTTGCGGTCAGAGGCGAGGCCGCCGCCTCCAGAAACTGGCACAACCCACCGCGCCACCGGCCCCAGCGCACCGCCTTCCCACTCTTGGCACCCCCACCCACCCTACCTCACCCAGGCACTTCACGGGGATGACTCAGGGAGCGTCCTGAAATTCCTCGGCACCCACAGGCGGCGCGGAGAGGGACTGTGGGCCCCAGCGTCCCCGCCCACAACGCGACCGATCCCTAGAAACACCCCCTTCCCGCCACCCGGGAAGCGCGAGGTTACAGCGCGAGCCAGGCAGCCGGGGACCCTCGGCCGGACCCAGCGCGCAGAGAGCAGCCATCGAGGTGGCAAGGTCGTCGCGAGGTCCCGGGGTCTCCCCCGCCCGGCCTTTCTACACAGCTCTCTTAATGATCCTCCACTTTCAGACTTTCAAGCCCGGAGGCCACCGCACCGGGGGGGTTGGGGGGGGAACCTCAGCGCCGCTGCGGGTCTCAACTTTCCACCGCGGTGCCAGCCCCAAACCTGCCCCGGGACATGCCCGCGCAGTGCTCCGCAGGCGCGCGCTGCCTCCCCCGCCTTCCTCCCTCCCGCGCCAGCCGGGACAGCGCCGGGAGCGAGCGCGGGCGCCAGCACCCCCCGTCCATCTGTTCCCGATGACGCCGGCGGCGGGCAGCGCTCGGGGCCCGCGCCAGCAGAAGCCGCCGATGCCGCGGGGCGGGGGCGCACGCCGGGCCAGTCTTGCACAAGCCCCTGGCCGACCACAAACGACAAGGGAAACGGGCGGGCGAGGGAGGGCGGAGTTGCTGCTCCTACCTGCGGCCACCGGGTCCCTGGCCCCACACACGCGCTGCGCGGCCTTTGGTCCACGCGTTAGTTCGCGTCGCCCGGGGCAGCGTGGCCTCCGCAAGTTTACGACGCTGGAGACCAGGAGGATGCGCCGGGCTCCCCAGGAGTGGGGGCGGGGAGAGGCGCCTTTACCCGTCGGGAATCGCACGCGGGAGGGGGGAGGGGGGACAGGGAGGTGTCAGGAGAAACAACTGGCCTCGAGCCGTAAAAACAAAATGAAAAACCTCCCGGGCTGGTCCAACCCCTTTCCCACCTGGATTACTGGCTTGGGGGGGTGGGGAGGGGACAACATGTAAATGAGCAGCTCGCACCTGGCCGCGCTGCCTGCGGGCCAGGTTCCCCAGGTAACAACACCAGGCTCTTCCTCCAAATCTTGTCGCACCTTTCTCCCTAGGGTATCTAGAAGGCCAAGTTCAGTCACCTGTTTGGTGAGAACTAGGCAGGCCATCCTATAAATTTGTGGGTGACCACTATGAGCTACCACCTGTTTTGCTTTTTTTTTTTTTTTTAAGAAGCTGGCTGCTCTCCCCCACCCCACCCCAATACAAGGCAGCTCCGCTGAAACCGTACCCCCAACCGGGGTTTCAAATGAGGTACCTGCCCAGAAAGTAGTCAAGGTTGCAAGCCTGCAGGTGAGCCAGGCATCCTCCCCCAGCTTCTCAAACCAGGAGTCTGGTCTCCATCCAGCCCCAGACTGTCCAAGGTAGCAAGAGGGTGACAGACACCCACGATGGCCACAGGGGGACAGCAGTGAGCCAGCTATGTGCACTCAGGCCAGAAAAGGCTGGCAGTCACCAGGAGATGGATGGTCCTCACTGTCCCTACACCCTGCCCCAGGAAATCAGTAATCCTGAGCAGGGCCTTTGAGTTTAAGGGTGGGAATTGCTCTCTAGCCGCCATGTGGCTGGCCCCTTGTTAACGAGATGTACCCTGTATGGATGGACTGCTAATTCCCGACTCCGAGGCTAAAAGCTAACCTCCCTCTAGTTGCCGCCCCCTCCTCCTTTTTCTCCTCCCCCTCCTCCTCGCAGCTGCTGGCTCCCACCCCACCAGCAAGCTATACAAGCCTTTGCTCTCTGGGTCCTTTCCCTCAGTTCCATTTGTTTAGGGAAGTTGGCTGAAAGAGGATTTGAAACATCAAGTGCTAGGGACGGTCCTGGAAGGTGAGCAGAACCTCTTAGCTCAGGATGCTTGCCCGTCTAGGACACAGGAGCACCCAACTTTCCTTGCTAGGGTTCTGCCACGCTGGGCCACCTAGAATAGGAAGCAGGATTTCCCTCAGCCCAGCCCAGCTAAGCCTGGTTTCCTCTGTAAAAGCCCTGGACCTCAGAAACCGATGAACTCAAAACCCCAGGCAGGAGGGGTTTCTGGACCTGCAGGGTCTGCCAGAACCAGGACAGGTATGGGCAGCATCCACTGGACACACATCAAGTCCCCCCCCCCACCGCCCGGGCCCTCCCCAGAAACAAAACTGAAAATTACAGAGCCACAGCTCAGAAAGGCCACAGGGCAGATACCAGAGGCCCACAGGCGGGCATGTGAGGCAGCCAGAGTTAGGGAGGTGAGAGAGCAGGCTGCAGGCTTAGAGCCTCCTTCACCAAGGTCGTGTTCCCACCTGAACCCCGTCTGAAGTGAGCCCTGGAGGTCAAGTGCCTCCCAGTCTTTTCCTCCTGGGGCTGGGCAGGAAGACATAAGATGATGTGGTTTCCAGTTTTGACCAGTCCGCTGCCCTCACCAGAGGCGACTGCTTTGTCCCCCGGCAGCTGCACCTCCATACACTGGAGCCCTAGACTGCAGCATGGACCAGACTTAGCCATCACAAAGAAACTTTCCCAGCAAAGACTTGCTGGGCTCTTGTCATCCAGTGCCCTCCAGGTCTGGCCAGGCAGGTGGTGAGCACCACTTCCAAGTGTCAATGAACCTGCCTCAAGGTTCTGAAACTGGAACACAAGCCTGACCTACGGTTGCTTACTTACACCTGGCAGTATTCCGACAATCCACACCCCCCACACACCCCCAACTAGGAGACCTTCAGCGGAGTTTGTTACCCTAGTTATCCAGGCAGGGAGGTGGTGTCTCTGAGTTCAGGCTCTTCCTCTGCAGCAGTAGGAAACCCTGCAGAAGGGGGGGGGGGCGCCACTGGCCTTGGGTTTCTAGCATTTTTGCTTTTGCTAAGTCTCTGGATGAACTCTTGGTACCCAGAAAACCACCCTGGTGGAAGGGGGGCTGAGAAGCAGAGAAAGAGGGTCTGCCCAGACTCCATCCATCCTGACCACCTGAGCCAGGCTCTCCACAGCAGCTGGCAAGCCCTCAAACCCGGCTCCACTTTCTTTCTCTTCCCTCTTCCACATCAGCAGCCATCCTTCAAAACCCTGCTCAGATCTATGCTCTTAGAAGGCTTTCCCATCTCTGCCTCTGGAACTCACCTTTCCAGGCTGGTCTTACCGGTTCAGACAAAAGTGGGCCTGGGAAGGCGCATTTACCCTGACTAAACTGTTCTAGGGTGTATGGGAATGACACCCTGTTCTGGGGGGGGGGGGGGAGACCCTTGTCTCACAGCAGTGACTGCCCAGGGCTGGGGGGCTGGCAAGCAGGCTCTAACTGCCTGTAACTCAGGCTTGCTGACCCAGGACATGATGCGGGACAGCGGGGAACGGAAGGCAGCCGGTGACCTTCTAAAGTGGACTCCTTTCCATCTAACATGCGGGTCTGACGGCTGGCTGTTGGGGACTGAGGTCACCCAGGCAGCAGGAAGGGGCTAAGACCTGGCGGATCCCCTCGGCCCATTGGGGAGTTTTCCTCTTAACCCTGGGCCTCGGCGCCACTTCCTGCGCTTTCAGCGCCGGCTCCCACCCGCGCCCCGCACACAGCTGCACTCTTTTACAACCAGTTAACAGCTGTTTTGCATAGATTTTCAATTCTAATTGCCTCGCTTTGTGAGCGCCTCCGAGCCCCGGTGAATGGGGACGCCGTGGCCCACGGCTGGAAGGCGGGCGGGAAGAGGGCACTTGAGGGGAGAAGAAGGGAGCCAGTGTGCGCAGGCTGCCTGCCTTTATGTTTCTAAACAGGAGAAGAATGTCCTGGCCACCAACTGCCCCTGTTCCTGCATCTCCACCCGGAGCCTCAAAATCTGTACCTAACCCTGGCCAGCCCCTCCACCCAGTGACCCAGCCCCTAACCTTCTCCCCACCCCGCCCCGCCCCGCCCACCCCGCCCGAGCAGACAGCTGGGAGCAGCTTCCTATCCTTGCTGGCTCAAGGCCCCTCCCCCTACAAAGCACCCCCTCCACCCAGTCTACCGCAAGCCACCCCTGACAACAGCTTACTAAGCCACCGGCTCAGAGCCCAGCCACCCCCCCCCCCCCAGCTCTCTAGGACTCAGATATGAGAGGCTAATTGGACCATGAAGTTGAGCAAGGAGAAATCGCACTCTCTGGAGACAGCTGGCATCTATAAAAGAGAAATATTTGCATTTAAAACCTTTAAACTTTATATGGCTGGGCCAGGGCCTGGCAGGGGAGGAAGGGGTGGAAGGGGGTTGCTTGGACCCTCCTTCCAGAGGACAGAGACTCCCAGGAGGTGGTTTGAGACTGCTGGCACTACATTTCTGTCACCAACTGCTCTCAGTGGCCTGGCCCTGCTCAGGTCCAAGTTCTTGGCTTGTGAATTCCTGGGGAGAGCCCTACAGCTGTCCACAGTCCAAGCCTCAGAAGTCCCCAGTTACCATCACCCCCAACTCCATTACAGCCTCTTCTCTCTGCTTGCCCAGCCTGGTCTGGCAACTTTACACCCTCATCACACAGTGGCGAGCCATGGAGGAGACAACACCCCCCGCCGCCTCCCTACCCTACCCCACTCAGGAGCTGTCCCCCCAAAAGGCCCTTGTCCTGCACCTCAGTGCCATCCCCGTGGGGGGTGCCAGGTTTCCATTCCCTTCCATGCCTACTCCCTATTTTTATATTTGAGAGGAACCTGGCCACGTTTTCTCCACTGTCAACATTTGTGACGGAGAGCCAGGAGGCCCTGTCCCTGAGTGGTCTTATTTTAGCAGGCTTTTATGAAAGCGCCGAACAGCCAGAATCGCATCTAGTCCTGACTGTCCTGACTACCTGGCAGGCCTGAGTGGAAAGAGAGAGAGAGAGAGAGAGAGAGAGAGAGAGAGAGAGAGAGAGAGAGAGAGAGAGAGCCAGCACCCAGGCAGCGGGAGGGGGGGAGGGGCCCTGACTTCAAGGGCACACAGCACAAGGGTGGGTGAGTCTGTGTCCAAGAGCGGTGACCAGCCATCAGTGGGAGCCCCCATTTTCTTCACCTACACAAAACCGGATTTTCAGTGAACAAGCTGCCCTTCTTCCTAGCTTCTGTTCCTGTCAGAACTGGCTTCTCCTGGGCCTGTGTCCCAGCTTGGTCTTGAGGCCTGGGACCCTTGGACACTCCCTCATCCCTCCTACCGTGCTTCCAGCCAGCCACGGAACAGTTCGTGTCTTTGTGGTTTCCCACCTACCAGCCCACACTCAGACCTTTCCCACACGACCCCGTGCTGTTCAGGGATGATTTAAACACAAGCTGTGTGTTTTACCTCAGCAGTGCCGAGGCTGGACTATCCTAGCACGTGCTACACAGTCAGTTCTCAACTCTCAAGAGCAAGCCTTGAATACAGCTCCCCGAGTCCCAGTTCTTGCTTGTAGGAGAGGTCAACGGTGTATGTGTGTGGCTGGTGCCCAGGTTTCTAGAGCTGATGTACAGACACCTCCCACCTGCCTGAGAACAGGAACCTAGAAAGGACCAAGCCCGAGGATTAGGACTATCAGCTGAGTCACGAAATTCCTTCCGTTCACCCTGAGGACAGGGAATAACAAAAAGAAAAAAGAGGAGAGGGGGAGGGGAGGGGAGGGGAGGGGAGGGGAGGGGAGAGGAGAGGAGAGGAGAGGAGAGGAGAGGATTTTTAGGCCGGGCAGTGGTGGCGCTCCCACCCGGGAGGCAGAGGCAGGCGGATTTCTGAGTTCCAGGCCAGCCTGGTCTACAGAGTGAGTTCCAAGACAGCCAGGACTATACAGAGAAACCGTGTCTCAAAAAGGAAAAAAAGAAGAAAAAAAATTTTAAAAATAGGAAGAAAATGATTTTTGTGAATGATGTCACTGGGAGGCCCGCCCCTTGATCCTAGGCAGCCTGGGATAGCAAGGACTCCCCTCTCTTCCTAATGGTACAACCATCAGACCAGCAACTTGGAAAAGAGAGCACAGACAGCCCCTTCTATGCTTCAGGTCTCTCGGCCTGGCTGGTCTCTTCCAAACACCTCTCCAGATTGCCAGTCCAGCCCACCTGTGAATAACCACAAAACCAAGCTATGGTGGACTATTAAGCCATGAAAAAAAAATTACAGGGTCCCGATATGTATTATACGGTAGATAAATTCAGGGACAAAGAACAGACGATACAAGCATCCCTCACAGATGTTCAATTAATTAGACAGATGTCAAAAGGTCCTGATACCTTGCTGGGGAATGAGGTTTGTTTGTTTTTTTTCTTTTTTTAAGATTTATTTATTATTACACATAAGTACACTGTAGCTATCTTCCAACACACAAGAAGAGGGCACCAGATCTCATTACAGATGGTTGTGAGCCACCATGGGGTTGCTGGGATTTGAACTCAGGACCTTCAGAAGAGCAGTCAGTGCTTTTAACCGCTGAGCCATCTATCCAGCCCCAGGGAATGAGTTTTAAGAGCGTGGTATGTCCATTCAGTGGAGTACTGTCTGGTCCTAAGAAGAAATGGCTGCTCATACCTCTAATCCTAGCATCCGGGAGGCTGGAGCAGGATGCAACACAAAGAGAAACTTGTCTTTTTTGGTTTTGTTTTTCTAAGACCTGGTTTCTCTAGGTAGCCATGGCTGTCCTGGAATGCAGGGTGCTGGGATTAAAGGCCCACACTACCTACCACACTCAGTAGGGAGAAATCCTGTTTCAAAAAAGAGAAAGAAGCCAGGTGTTAATTGTGGTACCGTGCCTTTAGTCCCAGCACTCTGGAGACAGAGGCAGGCAAATCTCCAAGTTCAAGGCCAGCCTGGTCTCCAGAGTGAGTTCCAAGACAGCCAGGGCTAAAAAGTGAAACCCTGTCTCAAAAACAAATGAAAAAAAGGAAGAGAGGGAGGGGGGAGAGAGAGGGAGGGGAGAGAGGGGAGAGGGAGGGGGGAGAGGGAAGAGAGAGGGGGAGGGGGGAGAGGGGAGAGAGAGAGGGAGAGAGGGGAGGGGAAGGAAAGGAAAGGAAAGGAAAGGAAAGGAAAGGAAAGGAAAGGAAAGGAAAGGAAAGGAAAGGAAAGGAAGCAAGAAAGAACAAGCAAGCAAGCTTGACCATAACAAGATGGAAAAACATGGTGGGGAAGGGCAGAGGCCATACCCCAAGGCTGTCACGTGAGTCCCAAATATGCAATGTCCAGAATGGGCAGATCACAGAGGCAGACAGCAGATGCATTAGCAGCTCCTGGGGGGAGGAGTGGCTGCTCTTGTGGGGGCAGTTTCCTGGGTGACGGGTCTGTTCTGGTTCAAGGACGACAGGCGCGTGGTTGCACAACACTGTGTACGTGCTAAATGCCACTGGACCGCACAAGTTTGTTTGTTTGCTTTTTTTTTCTCTTTGAGATAGTCCCTTTACTCCATAGCCCAGGCTGGCCTGGAAATCACTCTATATAGCCCAGGCTAGCTTAGAATTCAAGACCTCTCTGCCTCACCTGGAATGACAGGTGTGAACACTGAATTTTTTTTTAACAAAATTTTATCTTGTGCATGTATGTGTGTACACATATATCATAGAGGGAACAACTCTCAAAGTTCGCTCTCTATCTACCCTGTGAGTTCTGCTGCCTGAACTCCAGACCCGAGGCTTAGTGGCAAACACCACAACCCAGGGAGCCACCCCATCCCCCACCCCCAACATTTGGTATTTTTATACAGGGTCTTCTGCATCCAAAACTGGCTTGGAATTTTCTATGTAGTTGAAATGACTACTAAGCTTGACACTCTCCCCTCCCCCACGCCAAAGTGCTGGAAGTACTTTGCGCTTTAACATGGAAGCTGCAGGCTAGGGGAGGGTGGGTGTTTTCCAGGGGACCCCAGCAGACCTTGGAAACTCCCCTTCCAGCAGCACCCTCGCCTGTGGGCACTTTGGACGGACGCGTGGTCACAGGAAACGGTCAGATGCCACTGAGCCTTGCCCCAAGGAACTTTCCCAGACTCTGTGCTCTGAGGACTTAAAGACACTGCAGCTGCATTACCTCGTGGCTCTCAGCCCTCAGGCTAGAAAGGTCACCAAGCCCCATCCCTCCTGCTGAGGCCTCCCTCCCCCCCCCCCCCAAAAAAAAGCTGCAGACCTCTGGTCTTCCCCAGCCTGGGGCCTGGAACTCCTGAGCACCTGGGGGTGGTGACATTGGAATGTACACCTGTCTCCACACAGGACCTCCAGGCGCTCTTGCCACCTGCTGCAAAGCAGACAGCTGTGACCTGGGTAGGGGTTGGGGGATGGGGCAGAGCAGCCCAGGATGGGGCAGGCAGGGGAGCCAGGTGCGTGGGAGGCCCCAATCCTGCACCCCTTTCTTATAGGGTAACAGGAGGGCAGTGAACCTTCCGACTTCTTAACCAGTCCACTCACAGAGCCAGAGCACTGCAGGAGCGACTCTGCCTCCTTCCCACAGCTGTCTCTCTGTCTGGGCAATCGTCTGGATAAGAGGGAGGACGGCCTCACCAAGTCCCAGTCCAGGCCACATACTCTAGGACAGAGAGATCTAGGGGGTGTCCCCCAGGAACTCCACATGTACCCACACAGACCCTAAGGATTCCACACAAATGGGTGTTGGAGTTTTGTGACTCTCCCTACAGATTTAAAAGCTGGACCGGCTCCGGCTCCAGGCAAGCCCCCTTGGCCTGCAAACCTCCCAGACTGGAGGCACCCCTAACCTTTTGCACACTGATATGGGTTGAAGGTCCATAACGGGCCATGTTTCCCTGACTGCTGAGAGCCTTCTGGGCCTCTGTGGTACCTGAGACTCAGGCAGTGTCATGGCTGCAGAACGTGGGGGTTGGTGTTTCACCCAGAGAACATTACAGTTACTCTCCCCTGCCCCTCTCTCTCCCTCTCCACCCCCAACCGTGTGTGTGTGTGTGTGTGTGTGTGTGTGTGTTTTGAGACGGGGGGTGGGGTGGGGTGGGGGGGTTCTCTGTATAGCTCTGGCTATGCTAGCACTCTGTGGACCAGGCTGGCCTCAAACTCATACTCACCTGCCTCTGCCCCTCAAGTGCTGGGGTTAAAGCCGAACACTACCGTGCCTTACGTTTTTGCCTTTAGTCCTTTTGGAAATAAGGCTTTTCACTGTAGCCCAGGTAGCCTCGAACTCTCAACCCTCCCGGCCCAGCTTCCCGGGGAATGGGATCATAGGCGTGGCCTCCCCAGCTGGCCAAATACCTGCCTTGTTTCCCAGCCTCTCATTCTTGTCTTGGTTTTCCCACTGCCTGTCACTAGAGTCCCAGCCTGTCACAGAAACCAGCAGATCCCAGAGGCCTCTGTGGCTTGTAAACTCCAGGATAGAAACACCTGCACAGGGTCACAAACCCCTGTGTCCCCAGTGCCTGGAGAGGACATTCTGGGGTCCCCAAGGTCAGATCTTGCCTTTGCCAGCTCCAGGCAGCTGCAAGGATCCTTCAGCCCTTGTTCTCATGTTCCTGTCCCTGCCATTTAGTGTCACAGGCTGAGATAACCAAGGAGGGAAGGTTCGTTCGACATGAGCCATTTCACAGTGAAGAAATGGTGTTCCGGTGAGGGGCAGCAGGCCTCAGCAGCATCCCTGCCTCAGTTTCCGCCACCCCCCCCCCCATCCTTATAAGCTCTGCATTTTCCCCAGATGGGCCTTCAGTTGCACCACAGTCTGGTGCCGCATCCGGGTCCGGCCCAAAAGCATCTCTTCTCTTCCTGTGGCATGGAGCAGACACCAGGCTGGCTGCTGGTGTCCAGCCTCGCTGAAAGCTGCCCTAGAGGGACCACTGCACTTGTATCCTTCCTTTCTCAGGCTCCCCAGGGACTTGGTGACAAAGGGGACTTCCCTCTCCTGCTGCCTCCATCCCTTAGACTCCAACAGCAGCACCTCCTACTTTTACAAGTGGCATTTCCTCTTGGCCCACTCTGTGGTTCCCCAGAGGCTGCACCCCCTGCATCTCTACCCTCAAGGCCACGTATTTGGTATTTAGACGCTGTATTTCCAACCTCCCCGGGCCCCCAGCCTCCCTCTCACTTCCAGCTCTGCTTAGCCTGGAGCCTTGCTTGGCCCTTCCAACTCTCCACCTTGAACAGCTCTCCCCACTCTGCAGCCTCAGACCAAAAAGCTCACCTCCTCCAGGGAGGCTTCCAGGTTGGAAGCCCAAGCAGACACCTCTACCCCTTCACTTCCTATTCCTACTGGGTTCAGAGACCCAGGGCAAGTCAGCAGCTTTCACCTTGATATGCACACCTCGTTAGCTACCCAGGGGCGTCCCAAAAGCAAAGTGGTGGAGAAGGGGTACAGGCAGCCATGGAGTACTCGGGAGAGCCTGGTTCAGAAATGACCGCACTGGTGACGTAGCATCGGGGTGTCGTGTGTGTGTGTGTGTGTGTGTGTGTGTGTGTGTGTGTGTGTGTGTAGGGCAAAGGCTGTCCTCTAGCCCCTCCCATCTTGAGATCACTGGGTTCTGAACAAGGCTTGGCTGTCTCTTTCCAGCCCACACAGCATCAGCTAAGAAGGAGGCTGTGTGCTCCCTGCAATCCACCATAGATCACCACGCCCTCCTCTCCTGGGATTGACAGGGCTACAGAGAGCACAGGGCCTCCTCCTCTAGGTTCTGCTGCCTCCCCTGTTTCAGAAGCTGAGCCCCACTCCACTCCCGCCCTCTGTGCTGACCTGCCTGGCTGGCTGGCAATTTGAGCTCAGGGTTAACACAGCCCAGCTAAGGAGTTCTATTCCTGGCTCATCCAACAAACTGCTCATGACCTTGGGAAAGTCCCCCGTGCTGCACGCTGCCTCCCTCCAAGTGCTCCCATTAATAAACCAAAGTGGCACCGTGAGACCGGGCTCTACTCCAGGGTGCTGTGTAGTGTGGGGTGGCCTAGAGGAGGAGATGGGTCCCTGGCCAGCTACACAGAGCTACAGGAAGACACATTTATGGATGACCTGAAACCCCTCAGGAGTCACAGACCAGAGTCCCAGGTCACAGCTCCAGGACCTGACGATGGGGGACCTTAGCAAGCCTCTGTAACGGGAACAGTGGTCACTGTACTGTCAGAGAAAGGAGGCACATTAAGAGCCTTGTCTGCTCACAGTTGGGGTGACAGCCTCACCTGTGCCCCAGGTGATGTCTGGGTGGGAGCAGATGGAGAGACAGAGAGGAGGAGGGGGGAAGAGGAAGACAAAAGGTGAGGGAGGAGCAAGAGGGAGGAGGAGGGAGGAGGAAGAGGAGGAGGGAGGAGGAAGAGGAGGAGGATCAAGAGACACAGAAGGACCAGGAGGAGGAAGAGGAGCAGGAGAAACAAGAGGAACACCCAGCAGGAGAACTGAATAGCTGGGGCCTACAATGGCAGATAAGACAAAGTGGCTCACAGCCACACCCCTGCAGAACACAGACAAGCGGTCTACAGGTCACCTCCATGGCTGCTGTGTACCAGCAACCCTCCAGTTCCACCAGCAAGAACCCAGTGGCCAAGCCTCCACATCAAAGCTGAGTCACTGTCCTACCTGCTTCTATCAGTACCCCTGGCATGGGGATCCAGGGTAGATCTGAGAGCCAACATCACAAGTCACCCCCCACACACACCCCCTTCCCAGGACCCTGGGCACGCGCACTCATCCCCATCAGAACCACCCAGACACCAGCTTCTTCTACCATCAAGCTGTGGTGTGATCCTCTCTCTCTCTTTTTTTCTTCGAGACAGGGTTTCTTTGTGTATCCCTGGCTGTCCTGGAACTCACTCTGTAGACCAGGCTGGCCTCGAACTCAGAAATCCGCCTGCCTCTGCCTCCCAAGTGCTGGGATTAAAGGCGTGCGCCACCACTGAGCGGCTGTGATCCTCTCTTAAAAGTTAATTTCAAGCGACTCTCCTCCCTCCCAACAGGATCTGAGGAAGCCTTAGGAACTTCTGCTTATTCTTTTATATTTTTTTTTCCTAAGCGGCTCCCAGTAACTGAGAGGAGAATTACATTCAGAGAGAATTGGATCCCTGGAGAAAGTTAACGTTATTCGTTTAACGACTTCTGTGGGTGCCGGAGATGTGAGCAGGCCGTACCCAAAGATGTCTCCTGCGGTTATTGGGAGATTTAATTCACAACAGCCAAGGAAAATAATTAAGAGGCATGGAAGGGGTGGGCCCAGAGGTACCATGGCTTAGGGGAGGGGTGGTGGTAGCCTTGGTGGTGTCTGGCACCTATCACCTATCACCACCCTGCCACTGAGTGACCGAGATGACAGAATGAACACAGTGACCAGTGTCTCAGAGCCCGCTGGCATGAACATACATGGTACATTCAGCCGAGCCACCCAGGCACAGGAAGCAGCCCCAGCCCCGAGCACTCTTCCATACCCACTTAGGGACACATCCTGGCCTTAGTTGGGACTCTTGCGGTGGCGATAGGGCTAGCTGTCGCCCACGTGGCTGTGGGAAGAGCTGGTTCTCCTAAGCCTCTATGAATCAAGCGGGACTGTTCCCGAAAGGTGAAAGCTGGTTTGATGCACGTCTCCCGTGGCAGGCACTACGAGGACGGCTCACCTTAGAAACTGACACTGATCCAGCAAGGGCCAGGGAGGTCTGAGGACTAGATGGTCCACCGAGCTGCCCTGTCTAACAGAGCATATCATATCACAAGTGGGGCAGAAGGCTGCAGGGTCCCTATAAGGGGTCTGCCTAGCACAGGAGCGAGAAAAACCCCAGGCCAAGAAAAAAAAATGGAAACACTGCTCTCCAGTAGCCTTGTCAGCAGCAGTATCTCAGACTGCACCAGCTGCTCTTACGTCTGTGGTTCCACAGCAAAGTCCCCAAGCCGGGAAGAACACAGACAGTCAGTCCTACAAGCAATGGGACCCAGCTGCCACCATGCCCCTCGATGAGTCAGACACACCAAGTGGCTAGACCGAAGCCACATGGCACCACAGACAGACAACAACTAAACACGAGTCCAGGCTCAGTCCTCCCTCCGGCATCCAGTTAGGGGAGAATCCAGAAAGATCTAGCCTGAACCCAGTTATAGCTGAGGGGATCCATCTGTTTATTTAAGAATACCTCTGAGTAAATCCAGAAAAACCTGTCATAGAAAAGCCATCCCAGCCCCAAGTGGCCACTGAGCACCTGGAATGTGGCCGGTGCGACTAAGACACAGAATTGTTAGGTTCACTTAATCTCAATTTTCAATAGCCACATGTGGTCAGTGGTGCCGGGCAGAACGGACATCTGGATCCAGCTATGGCCACAGCCTGTGCGCCAAGGAAAGAGGTGACTGAGTCCTGACATTCACATGTGCTTACGGAGAAACAGGCGGAACGTCTGAAGAGCCCAGAACACAGCCTCGGAGAGTCTGGCCCCCGGATCCCCAGTATAGACATTTGAAAAGCCGAGTCTAGAACACGGTAAAGCCCAGTTTCTTCTCCATTCTCGGTAAACTGCTTTAGGGCCTCACTTCACAAGTCAGCACAGAGGGCTGAGGCCAAAGCTGCTCAAAGCCCAATTTCAGGTGGGTGAGCAGAGGGATGGGAGAAGAGATATGGGAGGAACACGGAAGGAAGGACAGAAGAGTGGGCGATGACAGAAGGAAGGAAGATGGATAGAAGGGTGAGAAAAAAATGGATGAGTGTGCACATGGATGGTTAGGTGGGCAGGGGAATAAATGGATGGGTGAGTAAGTGGATAGATTGATGGACAGGTAGGTGGTTGAATGATGGATTGGCGGATGGGTGAGTGGTTAGATGGATGGATAGATGGATAATAGATGATAGATTGATGGGTGGGTGGGTGGATTGATGGAGAGATAGGCTGATGGATGGATGGGTGGATGGATGGATTGATGGAGAGATAGGCAGATGGATGGATGGATGGATGGATTGATGGAGAGATAGGCAGATGGATGGATGGATGGATGGATGGATGGATGGATGGATGGATAAATGGATAGATGGATAGATGCACAGATGGGTTGATGGAGAGAAAGGCAGATGGATGGATGGGTAGATGGATAGTTGGATGGCTGGATAGCTGGATGAATAATTGAATGGATAGATGACTGGATGGATGGATGGATGGGCAGATGGGTTGATGGAGAGATAGGCAAAATGGATGGATGAGCAGACAGATGGAAGAAAGATGGGAAAAGGGTGACTGGCACACGGAAGGAAGGAAAGTGGATGATGAATAGAAAAGGAAGAGGGAGCTGGCAGCGGTGGCACTCTCACGCCTCCTTTAGCCTCAGCCCTCTAATGGCAGAGGCAGGTAGATCTTTATGAGTTCTAGCCAAAAGAAGAAAAGAAAAGAGAGAGAGAGAGAGAAAAAAAAGATAAAGAATGGGTGGGTGCCTGCATGCTGGAAAAACACAGAATTTATCTAGCAGTTCCATAGTTTAGACATATGGAGCCCATCCTGAGGCACCCCAGAAGCAACTGTGGGCTTCAGGAGGACACAGTGTATGGCTGGGGAGCCAATGGGCTTCAGCTGTGTGCAGTGGTGGCCCTCATTCCCACAGGGCTCAGAGTTTCAGTGTGTGTGGTCCTGAGCATCCAGACTGTCCTCCACGGAGTTGAGAAGACAAACCTGGAGTCTGGGGAGAGGGGTAGCTTCCTGAGCCGCTGTGCAGGCAAACTCAGTCGGGACAGCCCTAGAATCAAGGCCTGGAGGCGAGGATCTTGGTATTCATCCATCCATACTCAGCCCCCAGGCAGAAGCACAGGCCTGAGAGTGAGCAGAAGTGCTGGCCAGCACAGGGAAGGCACTGGTGAGTGCAGGCGCTCATGTCTGTGAGGACGCATAAAGGAAAGGCAACTGGAAGCAGCCATGGTATCCAGGGGGGCTGAAGACCAGCAGAAGACCAGCCCGAATAGCCGGCGGCCCCCAGGAAGACCCAGCCAGGCGACCAACCAGCCCAGCATCCCAATTCCCCCAGAGACTTGGCTCACATATGGGCCTACAGTGTGGAGAGAAAGGAGTTTCCAGCAAACACCAGATGGGCAAGCTGACCATGGTAGGCAGGGAGGCCTGCCTGCTCCAGCTCTGCCCACCAACTCCCTCAGAGCCCCAAGGAATGAGGCCCCCAGGTCGGCCCTACACAGGTGATCCCAGGTCCAAGCAAGCCAGTCCCGGCCCCGCTCTGCTCAGACCCAAGCCTCCCTTTCTACAGCAGATCCAGAACTCTCCCCCGCCCCTACCCACACAGGGCGAATGGCAAGTGTGGGGCTTGCCTGGCTTGGGGAAAGAGACCCCAGCAATCGGGCACTTTTCCAGGCTCGGTTTCCAAGCCCCTCCGCTCAGCCCCCTCCGCCCCCACAAGGGAGCAGCAGTGTGCTCTGTCATCAGAAGCGCATTGTTCCGGCCAGAAGAGAAACCGGGTCCGGCAGATGGCAGGTGAAACAGAAGCAGCTTGCTGTGGCCAAACCAATTATTTATCTAATTATGATTTACCACTTAACCACATGATCTTTCTGCAGAGTTGTGGGCAATTAAAACCAGGGTGCCTGTGTGGATTATGCAAATGGGCTGTAGCCCAGCAGAATAAAATTGGAGATTAGACATTCACACAGACTGTGCTGGCCCAGGGCAGGGCCTGGGGGTGGGGGCGGGGGTGGGGGGAGCAAGTGGGAGGAGAGGCTGTGGGAGGTTCCAGGGCCATGTCAGGGGCAGGGCTGGGGAGGGGGGGAAGCGGGTGAGGGAGGGGCAGCAGTGGAAATAACTCCTCCCTGACTCCTGCCCCTTTCTGGCTGTTCCCAAGATGACATCAGGCCTCTTGGGAAGGAAAAGCAAGGCATCTGGCCTGAAGGACTCTGTGGAGAGCCTGGTGTCGCCGGGTCTGCTCAATCCTGGCTGAAGAAACTGAGAAACAGCTGCTAAGACTACAGGCAGCCGCCACCCCTGCTTGGATGGGCGGCTCTAGGGGCGGATGGGAGGGCAAGAAGGAAAGGTGCTGGTTAATTGTCTTCAAGGCCGGCTGGTACAAGGAGGATCCCACCTTGGCAATCCTGGGAAGTTACATCATTCACGTTTAGTCTGCATGTCACTGCGGTCCTTTCTCGGATTTGGAGACTGAGGCTGAGGGCGGCCGCGCTCACTCAGAGGGTGGACCTCAACGGCTAAGCCAACCTCCTAGCAGATCTAGGTTACTAAGAGCAGGGCAGGGTATCTCTGAGCCTGTGCCTCCAAGCGAGCTGCTAGACAGGGAACTCCTGTCAGGGCACCCGGTGAGAACAGGTCTGTTCAGATAGGTAACAGTCACCATGACGACGCAACCACCAAGATCAGGACACCCAAGGCAGGTCTAAGCTCCCTGTCTGGTCATTCTGCCATCCGCAGCAGGTTTCTCGTGGTCTCGGAGCTCAGTTTCCAAGTCTCTGAAGGGGCTGGGCCCCCGGTGGCACACACCTCTAATCCTACCACCTAGGAGGAGGCAGAGGCAGGCGGTTCTCTAAGTTGGAGTCCAGCCTGGGCTACAGAGTTAGTTCCGGGACAGCCAGGGCTACACAGAGACACCCTGTCTCAATAAATCAAATAAAGAAGAAAAAAACCGGATCTTCAAAGGGACTAGAGATAGGGATCCTGGCTTCTTTGCAAGTCTAGAAGATTGGGGGGGGGGGTGTCGAAGGACATCTAAATCTCCCTGGGCTGCCTGACCAGTGGGAGAAGAGACCTAGAAAAGATGGTGTAACCACTGGTGATTAAAGGACATCCCTCAGAGCTGGCTTCCTCCAACCCTGTCCTCTTAAATAATCTGTATGTGGGGTGCTGTGGTTGGTCATCTTTCTGTGTGATGCCCAGAGCAGGTCCCCAGCTTGTCCAAAGATGCGGATCTGGGGTCTTCACACCTTCATTGCACACGGAAGACATTGAAGTGACAATGACAAGCTCCCAAGTGGAAACATGAAAACAAACCAACAAAGAGCCCCCCAGCCTTGCCATCTCTACCCCTCCCATTCTGGAAGCTGCCTCCTAAGCAGAGGGGCTATGGGCTGGATGTGCAGAGGCCATGTGTGCTGAGCTGAGGAGCCTTCGTAGGTACCGGTCACCTGAGGCTTGATGGTGACCCAGCCGCTGCCATGCCTCAGTCGTTCAGCGAGGAGGCTCAACAGATTGTGGCTAGGGGGCACTGCAGATCTAGACCGTCCTGTCCTTGTAGCCCTGGGTAGGTAAAAAGTAAGCCACAGAGAAGAAAGACTTTTTCCTTTTTGGTCCAGACAAATCTCCAGCACTTTGAAAAGCTTCAACACCACAGAAATACACCCATAACTCTGCCACTAGGGCTCCAAGTCTGTGCTTCCTTGAGCTGAGTCTCTGCCAACACCAGGGACAACACGCCAGGAGAGCGATACTCATGGTCACTCGAGCAGGGAAGGAGAGGGGTATCCTTTGGGATTCGGGCTCCTTGGAGGCCAGGTCCTGGACACACACATATACATATGTGCATGTACACACACACACACACACACACACACGCGCGCGCGCGCGCAGCACACTCATAAGTAGCATTCCCTTGAGAAACTAGTGAATGCCAAGAATCCTGCCTTTCCAGAAAGCCCCACCCACTCAGCATCCCAGCTCCACCAGGCCCCACCTACTCAGCATCCCTGGATCCATAGCGTTCCACCCAGTGGGCATCCCAGCTCTACCAGGCCCTACCTACTCAAGAGTCTCAGCTCCATCAGGCTCCACCCACTCAGAGTCCCAGTTCCACCAGGCCACACCCACTTAGCATCCAGCTCCACCAAGCCACACCCACTCAGAATCCCAGCTCCACCAGGCCCCACCCACTCAGCATTCCAGCTCCACAGGCCCTACCCACTCAGCATCGCCAGTTTCTACCCACTCAGAGTCCCAGTTCCACCAGGCCCCACCCACTCAGCATCCCAGTTCCACCAGGCCCCACCCACTCAGCATTCCAGCTCCGCCAGGCCCCACCCACTCACACTAGTACCTAGAGGCCTTAGCCCTCTGCTTTCTGCCTCCCTCAGCTATGCCAGTTTGCAACTCAATAGCCCTGCTTCACCTGAAAACCATTAGGACTGCCCCCTCAGGAACCTGGATGCTGTTCTGGGTTTCTACAGTGCACACTTGAGAGCCTGAGAGAGAAGCTGGGAAGCATCGCTGTCAACAGTCTGAGCCAGGGGCATCTGGATGGGTGAGGCAAGATGACAGGAAAGAAGTACCTGGGCCCACCCACCTGCACCCAGCCTTCTGCAAACTAGCTCCTCCCCCAGCTGTGGAGCACTCACCCTGAGGGTACCAGGGAGTGAGGGGCTGGCTGCCTCCTCTTCCAGGAAGGCATGCCCTGTTCATAACGGGATGGCAGCTTTCAGGCTGCTGCTCCTGTCCACAGGGGACGTTTGCAGCTTGAAAACTCCGGAAACAGAATGTTTTCAGTGATCCTTCTTGATCCAGCAAAGGTCACAGATGGGGCCATCAATCCTGAGAAATAGTGAAGGTCCTGGGTTCTGCTGGCTCATTCGTGACAGAGGACAGCCTTAATCACTTCCCCTAGGGAGCTGGCCCGGTTGCACAGGCTCAATTACTGATACAGCAAACTGACCAGATGTGGGGCTCTAGCTGGTCATAAAAGCTATTCACACATTGACAATTAGCAGCCTCAAGGACTGGGGTGGGGCACCGCCTCTAAGGTAAGGACGGAGCAGGCAAGGGGAATGGAGAAGCCTCAGTAGGACATTGGCTCTGCTCATATCCATGGTTCCAAGAGGCCCCAAGGCTGCTCTCCCAACTAATGTCCCAGAGGGGACACACTGCTCCTAGAAGCCCAGCTCTGTCTTGGCAAAAACTCTCAAATGCAAGGAGCCAGATGGAGAATGTACTCAGCCCTGGAACCTGTCACTGCTGAGAACAGTCTCCGGCCTCCGAAGGGACTTCCAGGGGTTTGCCACAGGGGAGCAGTTGTCAACCGTGGCCTGCAAGGCTAGAACCACACAGGCTTGAGGTTCAGTCCAGGAAGGCCTAGGATGAGCAGGAAAGGCCCAGGAAGGGGCAACATCAGGCCTCGAACTCAGTCTTACACTGACCCCCACAGGAACCGCAGGCCAGGGCTGTGCCTAACAAGCCCCCCTCAGGCCTCTGCTCTATAAACCACATCAGTAAGAGAAGCCATGCTTGGTCCAGGCTGCATCCATCGTTGAAGCCGAGCTGAAGATGGGAGACCACAAACCCACCCACCCACAAGGCCCTGCAGGGGAGTGGTCGCAAGCATGTGGGAGGGGCTTCCTCCCACATCCCCTGCCTGAGGAGGGTGATCACCCAGAGCCTCCTGCACTCTGTCGCCCCATCAATTCCGCTGTAATACATTTTATGAATGTGCAGATGGTGTGTGGAGAGGGCCAGGGGAAGTCTCTACCTTGGGATAAGAAATTAGCACTGGCAAATAGTGAATTTACAACATATATTTTCATTTCTCTAATACCAGGACCATCTGCCAGCAACTGGGGCTCCGCAGCGACATTCACCCCTTTATTTCTCCCATCCGATTTAAAAAAATTTTTATTCCTTTTTTTTTTCTTCTCCATGGGCCCTACAGATACTGCCCAAGGTGGGAGTCAGATCTGCAGACCAGAACATCCCAGGTTTGATGTGTCCCATGCATCCCCACCCTAAGAGGAGAGCTGTCCTCTTTTGCCTTCTCCAGTCTGCAGAACACAGACAGGCAGACAGACAGACAGACAGACAGACAGACAGATACACACACACACACACACACACACACACACACACACACACACACACACAGAGGAACACACGGGTCATGTGAGTCAGCTGGAGGCCAGGCTTGAACCAGCTCGGCCTCTACATGGGATAGTGCAATAAAGAGGCATTCAGTCAGGCCCCTTGGCAGATGGGGACACACATTTCTCTTTCTGATCTCTGGAATTATTTAAAATCAAATGGAAGCTACCGGAAGCTGCCCTTGAGCACAGCCCTCAGAGGACAGGGTCTATGGGCCGGGAGCAAGGGAGAGATGAGGTGACAACAGGGATCCCCGGAGCCCAGGCGTGAGCAGGGGGCTGGCTATCAAGAAGCAAGTTAAACTTTCCATGCGCAAAGCTCAGAGCGAGGCGAGGGGGTGGGAGGGGCGAGGGGGTGGGAGGGGCGGGGCCTGGGAGCCCACCAAGCCCGGCTGCACTCTTGGCCAGGAGGCGTGGCTGCCAGACAGCTGGACTGGCCCTGCTCCCAGGAGGGCAGGGAATGATCCTGGAGCCCCTGTAGGAGCCAATATTGGGGGTGGGGGGAGTTGTGGGGGAGAACTGACAACTTAGGTGGTAAAGACCCCACCCCTGGGACCTGAGTGTGTGACTTTGTGTGAAGGAGAATCATTAACAGTGACCCAGGCCATCTGAACCCAAGAACTGAAAGAGAAAGGCCGTGTGTAGAATAAGAACCAGAGGTCAGGCTGAGCCCAACTCCTCCTCCTTGAAGCACCCAGACAAACCTGCCTGTGGGTGCCTAGCCTCCGAGAAGGGAGCTGGAAGTTAAGCTGTTCACCCCAGACACCAGATTCGAACCCCTAAATTTATCCCAGCAGGCCCAGGGGCCTGATCTGTGAATGGAGACACTCCTGAGGTATCAAAGATAACTGATAGAAAATTCAATTTTTTTTTTAAAGGATGTGGACTGAAGTAGCCCAGGCTAGCCTGGAGCTCCTGCTCATCCAGTCTCCATCTACCCAGTGCTGAGAGGGACAGGCAGCAGGCATCACCACACCCAGACAGAAATTTACTGTCAATGGCAGCACCATCTGTGTTATTCCATGGCAGTTCCCACCTCCCACTGAGGTGCGGCTTATCCTCTTGTCCCCATTTTACAGGTAGGCGAGCGAGTCACAGAGAGGTTGAGTCCCTTGCCACACAGCCAGTGAGTGGCAGAGGCAGGAAGAGAACCCAGGCAGGCTGGCAGAGCACCCCAAAGCACACGTGAGCAACGCCTGGGTCACAGCTGAAGTCTGTCTCCCTGACCCCCAGGGTAGCAGAACTGACATTGAAGTCAGCTTTACAAAAAAAGCCCAGGAAGGACCCACAGACGGTAATGACAATGGAAGGGTTGTGGACAGCAAGAAGATAACCACCCACCTGTAACCAGCAACAATCCTGCAAGATGCAAGAGAAGTCTGGAGGGGCCATATGCAACAGTGGAAGCCATTCTTCTCCATGAAGTATGGACCACATCTACAAGCAGCAGGCTCCAACCCCCAAACAGAATTATTACCTTATTCAAGTCACCAACAAGACTAAAGGGCGGGCAGAGGCCCTCAGGCTCAAATGGCTCAGAGCCACCTGGACAGGCCTGACCTTGAATACCCTAGAGACCAACAGGGAGAGAGAGGCCTCTAGGACCCAGAGAGAGATTGGTGTCTAGAGGCCTAGTACACTCTTCCTAGGTCCTGCCAGCCCCTCCCCAGACAAGCCAGGTAGAAGCTGCAAGCATCAAAACTCAGGCGGCTCTGTCTGCTCTCACTTTTAAAAGATGGCTTGGAGGATCTGTTACGCTTCCAGGACTGGGGTTTGATTCCCAGCACCTACTCGGTAGCTGACAACCAACTGTGACTCCACTTCCGCAGGACTTGATGTCCTTTTCTGACCTCCATGGGTACCAGGCACGCACATGGTGCGCAGACACACATTCAGGCAGACCCTCTGGCTGGATATGTACTTGGGATTTTAAGTGACCACCCTTCCCTGGGCTATCTGGGATGGCTCTCACAAGTGACATCAGGTTCAAGCACAACCCCTGCCACCATCACCCCCCCCCCCACACACACACACCATTGATCCCGTAAGTGCTGGAGACAGAAGATGGATCACTCAGGGGACTCTCAGGACACCAGACACTTGGACACAACAGCATTCCCCTCCCCTACCCCCACGCCCTACCGCTGCCACCCCCCCCCTCAACCAACTAACTCTTCCCGCCAGAGTGAAGCCAGAACTTGAGATTGGAGAATAAAATTCGATTTGAAAGAATTTTATGGCTCAGCCCAACGACAGCTTTAAATATTAAAAAGGCATAAAACGGGAAGGGGGGTAAGGAGAGGGAGGACGGGAAAGTCGTATGGAGAACCAGCCTTGCTGGGCCTCCAAACACATCACCTTGTAGGAAGGAGCTTGGGAGAGAAAAGGCTGCTGGGGAGGCCACTGCCTCCCCCACCCTCCGCTTCCCGGATCTTCCAAACCTTCCCCAGACAGGTAATACATCCATTATTGATGGACCAGTACCCAGAGAGTGTAAATTACTGAAACAAACACAGCATAATTAGGGTATTACAGGCGGCGTGGAGGGAAGGCCCGGGTGTGCGGCGCTTGGCTGGGCCTTTCATCTTTGCAGGTGTTCGGGCTGCCTAGCCAGCAGCCCAGCCTGCTTACCATATGCACAGCCCCGCTAGCCAGTTCTCAGCTGGGAGGCCTATGGGGTGTGTGTGTGTGTGTGTGTATGGGAGGGGGGCTCCAACCCGCCCCCTGCCCCCCCCACCCCTAAATCCAGGAGATCCAGCCAGCCAAAGCACACAGGACAGGGGAGGACAGGCCTCCAAACACGCGAGCACGGGTACACACACAGGGACACACACAAAGACCCAAGGCCGGTCTGCGGGCTGTGCAGCTGGCAAGCCTGTGTCGCTGTCCCCGTGCGTGCCCTCAGGATTTCATGACAAGAGTGAAGCTGATCGGGCAGCCTCTGGCTCCGTAATTAGGGCCAATTGAAGGTGACAAAGGAATCTATAGACATCGCAGTGGGATGTGGCGGTGATGAAGCCGCTTTGAAATGGTGGTTTGTACTTAGTGGGTTATCACTGTCCCTACATAAAAGCTGTTGCTCCCTCCGACGCCCCCTCCCCCCCAGCCGCCACCAGGGAAGCCAAGGAGGCCCCAGACACCCCTCTACCAACTGCCTTTTCTGGGTCAGGCTTCTTCACTTTGATGGCTCTACCAGGAGGGGGGCCAGGTCTCAGCTTTTGTTTTTTGAGTTGGGAGGTGGACAAAAGAAGAGCTCTGGAGGCTTCGGGACCCGGCACAGGCTGGGGGGTGGGGGTGGGGTAGATAGCTGGCGTTTTGGCTATCAGGGAGGGAGGGGTGTGATAAGGTGGGTGTCTGCGGACGAGTTTGCATGTGCGAGTTCACATTAGCGCTTGTGTGTGTGTGTGTGTGTGTGTGTGTGTGTGTGTGTGTGTGTTTAGGCCCAGGGTCTTCTGGTCAGCAGCCACCTACATTCTCTCGTGTATGACTTTCTAAAAAGCTACGACTGGGTTGGGGGCTGTGGCTCGGTTGACCTAGCCTGTATGAAGCCCTAGGCTAGGATCAATCCCAGCATGGAATCAACAGTGCACAGCAGCACAGCCTGTAATCCCTGCACTTGGGAGGGGAAGTCAGGAGGATCAGGGGTTCAAGGTCATCCTCAGCCACACAGTGACTTCTAAGGCCAGCCTAAGCTACGAGAGACCCCGTCTCAAAATAAAATAAAGTTGGCTGGCGCAAGGCCCCCTGTTTGTAGCAGATGTGCAGCTTGGTCTTCAAGTGGATCAGCCTGGGGCTGTCTCTGACTCTCTTACCTGCCATTGGATGTTGGCTTCCCTTCCCCTACCTGGACTTCCTGGTTGGGCCTCAGCAGGAGATGATGTAACTGGTCCTGCTGGGACTTTGGCATCCCGTGGGGGAGTGATACCCAAGGGGGCTTCCCCTTCTCTGAGAAGAGGGGGGAGGGGATAATGGGAGAGACTGGGAGGAGAGGTGGGGGCTCGATCGGGATGTAAAGGGAATTAAAAATAAATAAATTATTGAAAGAAAATTAAAATTAAAATTAAAAAGGTATAAAAGCAAAAGCATGCTAGACCCTGACCTAAGAACACACTGAGTAGTCACTGGCAGAGAGAGGTGAGTCTGGGGGTGGAAGCCACTGAGGAGCAGGGTCCTGCTCACAGTGAGATACACAGGGCTCTCAGTCTCAGTTCCTGAAGGCTGGGCTACTCTTGGTCTGCTGTCCTCCCAAATCTCAGTTGGAGAATTCAGGTAAGCATCTCAGAGGATGGGGTCCCCTCGAGGACAGGGCAGTGTTCTGGGGGCGAGGTGGGGGGAAGCAAGGCTCCAGGAAGCTACCCCAGCCTATCCCCAGCTGGGTCCCTGGGGCTGTGCCAGCCTGCTCAGGCACACACACGTGTGTTCCTCTCTTCGTGCCCACAGTAATCTCCGACTTTACAGCAAATTATTAAAACTCACTTATATTTAATCTGCCTTCTGGAATTAATTGAATTTTTACGCTCAGCAAATGCCACAGTTTGCGGGGCCTCCCGGTCGCTGGCTCAGAACAGCTAAGTGACAAGGCAGCAGTCGACCAACTGTGGGGCTGGCTGTGCAGACGGGATCCAGGGAAGGAGAAGGCATTAAGAGAAAAGGGTGTGGTGTGAGACAGGCCATCCCCGTCCCAGATACCCTGAACTGTGAACAGACTCTGTTTCCATCAGCACAGAGGCCTGGACTTGGGGTACGCTGGCCCAGGTGTCAGTCTGCAGAGACCCGTGCAGAGAGAGCAAAGACTACCCTACACGCCAGCTACGCAGGGAAATGCCCTTAGCCTGGGTCCTCCTGGTACTGTCTGGGCCCCCAAGAGAATCCCAGAACCCCACCTCTGACTCTGAACTCGCTGTTCAAAGGCTAGGGGGGGTCTCCCTGACCTCTGAACCCCAGCCAACCTCGGCAGCTGAGACCCACCCTGAAGGCAGAGGCGCTGGGAGCCAAGGTCATGTGGAATGCTGGCAAGCTCCTTCTTGCAGAGACACATTAATCAGGGGGTGCTGCCACCCTGGGGAAGAGGGGGAATGTTTTCAAAGCCTGCACGGGTGCTAAATGCATCTGCACACACTTGCCAGGTTCAGAGCGCTAGGTGAGATGACACCAGGCTCCTGTTGGCTGGGGGGTGGGGGGGCACCGAGTGTTCTCGCCTCTCTTGCTGCCACAGCTAGAGTGAGAGCAGAGGCCCCCGGGGAAAGCCTGGCATCTCCACCCTAGACAGCCCATGTTGCAGGATCTGCTTCCTATAATCCTCTTGGGGACTTGGAAAATGCAGAGTTCCAGGCCAGCCCCACCTTCCTATGGGAAACACAGCCCAGGGGGCTTGTGTTTCTATACACGCTGGGCACCTCTCTGGGGGCTGACGGCTGGGGAGGGGGCAGGACTCCATCCTTCCTGCTCTAGAAGGCCGAGGTAATGAAAAGCAGGCAGGAGAACTAGGCAAGAAATCAGTCTCATTTGCCCTAGGCTCAGAAAGATCCAGGCACCAGTGTCCCTGGTGCCTGTCCTTCAATATGTAGCCAAGAGCAACAAGTCCCCTGTCCCCTGTCTCCTCCCCAGCCTGGTGGAGCTCCCATGGAAGGCTTGCTGGATCTCTCCACACTCTGGGAAGCTCTTCTCCAGCCCTTCTCGACCATTGCTACGGGGCTCAGGCCTGTTAGGGGTGAACAGTTCTCATCCTGTCTCAGCTTAGCATCTATCACCACCTTCCCCGGCTTGGCAATTTGGCCTCCCTATCTCCTGGCAGTCAACTTGCCTATGTTTCAGGAACTTAGGGTACCTCCCCCACACTGGTCCCTCCCTCCAAGTATGAGGTTGTGGTGGCTCAGGCTGCTTGGGAGGCTGAAGCAAGAGGACCATAGTAGGTTCAAAGGCCAATCTGGGAAACTCCAGGGAGACTCAATCTCAAAATACACAACAAAAGGGCAGCTTGGTGGCAGAGCTGAGCTCATTGGCTAGCCGTGGGTCTGATCACCTAATACCACCACCCCCTTCTCCAAAAATCGCCTGCCCCTCTAGCAATGGGTCTGGTCCTTCAGGGAGGGACCAGAAGATAACAGGAGGGCTTCCTGCACAGGCCACCACGTACCTGTGGGAACATGGCAGGGGTGCCCTCCTCAGTCCTAGAGGCAGTTAGTCCAGGACTAAGGTGCAGGCAGTCTTGGTGCAGAATGCTGGGGTGTGTGTGTCTTACACACATACACACCCTGCCAGGCCCCCTCACTTCTGCAGCGGGGGATTCAGCCTTCCTGGGAGGGATGGGGAAGATGGCTAAAGTGTGTGTAGAGGCCAATTCCTGGCTTCTGAAACAGATGCTACTTAAGGGGGTGGGGGGAGGGGGCGGGCAGTGCACAGGAGGGAGCAGGAAGAAGGAAAAGGAGATAGGAAGCAGGGGAATAAGCCAGGAGGGAGAGAGGCAGAAAGGAGGGGAAGGGGGCAGGGGTGGGGCTAAAGGGGGGAGGGGGAGGGGAAGGAGAGGGAAGGGGAGAGGGCAGGGAGAAGGGAAGGGGAAGGAGAGGGAAGGGGAGAGGGCAGGGGGAAGGGAAGGGGAAGAGGACGACAGGAAGGAGAGGAGGGGGGCAGGAGAGAGGAGGAAGAAGAGAGAGGGGAGGAGGAGGAGGAGGGAGGAGAGGGGGCAGAAGGCAGAGCAAGGTTAAACTGCAGGAGACCGCCAGGGGGAGGGGGAGGGGGAGGGGCCCCAAAGTACTCTTCCCTTTCTGCGGTGGTAGCAGTTGTGGCTTTCTCCCCTCTCCTCATGGTTCCCATGTCCAGTGCCTGCTCTTCCCCTGCTGAGCTCACTCACCCTATCAGCATCCTACCCGCAGCAGTCGCTCAACTTGGGAGATTGGACTATCCGACCAGCCCACAGCCTCCTCTGCTTCTTTGCTCCCCTACAGCAACTTGACTCCAATAAATATCCAAAGAACCATTCAAGAGCAGGAAAATCCACAGCTTGGGACAGAAGCCAAGCCCCAGCCCCAGGGCCTTGGTACCTGTCATCTGATCACATGGCTTGTTCTTCCCAGGGGAGCTCCCGGGCTGTCCCCCTTTCTCTAGAGACTGAGCAAAAAGCCACTGAACGCCGGATCACTGGATCTCTCCACAGCCCCGACACCCACCCTAGCATCCACCCCCGCTCCCCCATAGGGCAGGGGCACAGCGTCGCTCACTCCGAGCCTAAGCTGAGCCAAGAAGTCATGTGTTCTCCCAGCACGGAAGGATCAGGAGCCAGTACCTGATACGCAGAGAGCCCCAAGGCCAGTTCTGGTCTAAAACCAGAGTCAGGTTCCTTGGAGGGCTGGCCAATAAGCAGGAAGCTAGGCCAGACAACCTGCTTCAGAGGGTCCCCAAAGCTCAACTCAGGGAATCCCTGGGTCTCCAGGACACGCCCCTTTGACCCCCACACGTCACTTGCGCTCTCCAGCCCTCCTCCAGGGGCGGTCTAGACTCCCACAGGCGTAAGGACAGCACAGCCCCCAGGTCCGAGGATTACCATACATTAAGACATAATTCTCCATGGAAATTTACAATACAAAGCGCCCCCACCCTGGTGGCTGTAGTAGGAGCCTGGATACAAAGCACTGCTGTGTCTGGCAGGACCCCAGAGCTGGCCCCAGCTAGGCTTCAATAGAAGTGGGTGGGTCCGTCTCCCGGAGCCTTTTCCTTGCTCTGGGCAGAAGCCCCGCCCTCTGGGAGGGCCCTCTGGTGGACTGCTCTTCGAGAGAGGACTTCACTATTTCCTTGCCCTGGCCCTACCCACTGTGGCACCCTGAAGCCGTGGCCCCAAGCTGACGCTATTGGGATTTCTCTCACAGAGTTGTCTGTCCAGGGAAGGGATGCCCAACACAGGTAGAACCCTAAACCTTGGTTTCCCTACTGACTTACTCCCTCCATCCAACTGACTTATGGAATGTACTCACTATGTCCAAAGGCTGATCATCCAACTGATTGGCTCCTGCTGTTCACGCACCCGCTGTGTGCCACTGTGCGGGCACCTGTACCACGCTGGAGACAAGCAGCAGAGGAGAACCCATGAGCTGGAAGCATTTTGGAGAGAGTTTATTGCTCCGCTGGGAGACACCCCACTCCTGGTCTCAGGAGCTCCAAGGTGTTGCAAGAAAACATGGACAGGAACATGATGGGTCAGGGTGACAAGGACAAGGGTGAGAGTGTTGGGTGTGGGGCTCTGGATGTGGGGAGGTCTGAATGAGCAAGAAGCTGTGTGTACAGGGGCTGCGGGGACCACACAGTCACATCATGGCTAGCACAGCGGAGCAGGAGAGAGTCCCCAGAGAATTCCCAGCTCCGTCTTAGAGAGAGACGGAGTTGGGAATTCATTTCACCTAGTGGACCAAGAGGCCTGAGGCTTAGGGAGGGGCAGGCCCAGGTCTGAATCCCACCTCTATGATTGCCATGCACAAGGCAGTCAGCCCTTCTTGGACTCTGCTCTTTGCAGATGAAAGCTGGTAACAGTGACCATGCACGCACGCACCTGTCGCACTGGAGCGAAGGGTGTGGCCAGAGAAAAACCGGTCCATATGGGTTCCAGAGAAGCCTATCACTGGGGAGACGGTCTAACTTTCCATCCTGCACTAAAGCAACAAAGCTGTCCATCTGTCATCTATCTGTTTGCCATAAAACTCCGGAGAGGCCTAGCCAGCAGCGACCCTGGGGCCACTTCCCAGGTGAGACTAGGATTCCATGGTAGAGACGCCTCCACCGACCCCAGCAGCCTGTTGACCAGGGACAGGCTGGGAGAAGGCAGCCTTACCAAGAACCATAGGCCCATCACTGCCTCTGATTCTAGAGAACAAAGGCCTCAGCCTCCACTGCCAGGCTACTGAGCTGAGGAAAAGCGCGAGAGAGGTGGACACACAGCTGTAGCATCCTGGGGCCCAGATGCCGCACAGCATCCTCAGACCCAGCACAGCACCTGCAGACCCAACATAGCAGCCCAGACCTAGGCACAGCATCCAGACCCCGCACAGAATCCAGGCCCCACCCACTACCCCTAGATCTAGCACAGCACCCCCAGACTCTGTGCAGCACCCCCGGACTGCACAACACCAAACCATCCTGTTCACAGGCAGGGTGGAGGTCAGCCCAGGTAGTAATCCACTAGCAACAGCTGACGTGTTGTAGACCAGCCTGGAGAGCCCCACTGGAGATGCAAGGAGCCAGAGGCGTCAATAACCTGAGTTCTGGCCTTCATCAACCTTGGCTTCTCCCTGAATCCTCTGGCTACGGGTAGGAAGAAATCTAGTTCTCAAGTCAGGCAGAGGTTGACCATCTGTGCAGAACTATTCCTGGGAAACAGTGACCCTTAGCCTCTGTCCTATGCTTAGGTCCTGCCAGTGCCTGGGTCTCTCTCTGGGGCTCCCTCCCTCCCCTGTGTAATGGACACATGGGTGGGCGGAGGGCGACTCAGCCTCCATGGGGGTATACAGCAGGTACTCAAAAATTCCCAACTCTTTGCCGGGTGTGGTGACGCACACCTTTAATCCCAGCACTCAGGAGGCAGAGGCAGGCGGTTTTCTGAGTTCGAGGCCAGCCTCGTCTACAAAGTGAGTTCCAGGACAGCCAGGGCTATGCAGAGAAACCCTGTCTCGAAAAACCATAAAATAAATGAAATAAAATAAATCCCCAGCTTTGTTAGGTGTAGCACAAAGGATTATGGGGTGTCAGATGTCTCTGCGGCTAACTGGGTTTGGGGACAAGAGATTCTCCCTGTCAGGCCTGTGTTCTGCTCTGGCTGACCTGAATCCCCCCTCCCCTGCCGCCCTGTAACTTTTGTCATCATAAGCCCCAATCTACACCCTACTTCTCCACAAGGATTCAGTCTACATTTGTCCCCCCTCTCACCCCTATTCCTCCTCACCACAAATATCTTCACGACTTGGACCCCAAGTTTCCCCACCACAGAAGGAACTCAGTGCAGGGGTGTTGGAGGTGGGTCACCTGGCCTGCAGAACCTTACTTCCTGTCTGTGATACCCCAGGCAGGGTGACATTGAGGTCCTTCACCTGGGACCTCCTGTGGTCAGGGAAAGGCCTGAGGAACATTAGGGCAGCTGTGATTCCTGTGGCATGCCTCTCAGTGACAGATGCCACCCACCGCAAGGCACCTTGGCTCCCAGGGAAAGTGTGCAACCGTCCAGCAGGGGTCAGACAGATACTTCCTACATCCTTCCTAACACAGAGCAGACACACCCTGCACAGCACCCCAGACCCTGCACAGCACCCCAGACCCTGCACAGCACCCCAGACCCTGCACAGAACCCCAGACCCTACACAGAACCCCAGACTCTGCACAGCACCCCAGACTCTGCATAGTACCCCACAAAGTACCTCTCAGTACATGTTTAACATCCAAGACCCAATACAGTTCCCTAGACCCACACAGCACCCAGATCTGAGAAGGAGTCCCAAGGTAGCACTGGGGAGCAAACTGCACCTGTAGCTAGCTCGGCTCAGGGCCAGGCAAAAGGTGACAGAGGTAAACCCAGCTTTTACGTTGTAAAGACAGCACTGTAGATTTCATAGAGCCAGGTTGTTTTCAAACTCTGGTTCCATCAAAGACCCTGCACAATGGCGGGCACAGCAGGAGCTGGGGGGCCACCCAGCAACCCCCAGCCTCACTACATATTAGCAACTCACACTGTAATGCTGCCTTCCAACACCCTGTGCCGAGGGATAAAATCCTCAGGTGGCCTTTTGGGGAGGTCAGGTCTGTGCCAGTGGCCGGCCTTCACTTGGCCTTGTTCCTGGCTCCAACCTGGGCCCGGGAGTACAGGACCAGCGTCCTGGCTCTGGTACTGCCGCCTGCGTGGATCCGGCTGTCCTCAGGACCAGGCGCTCATGAACACAGCTGTCAGACGCACTAAAAACAGGAAGAGAAGAAAACCCCAACAAAACGGAGGCAACATACCAAATGCCAAAATACAATGAAAATTCAAACAGCTAAAACAAATATAGCCATGAAAAGACGGGAGCCCTCGCAACGCCGTCTCTACAATTAAGCAGCTTTCTGCTCTACGCTGACAGTCACCTAATTATACCACTAATGACAGTTCAACCTGCTTCGAAATAAAAGGCCAGTTTCCACAACGGGAAACCAGCTGTTAGTTACACATGTCAAACATCTTTAAAGCGTTATTATTAGGGGGGAGAACAACAAAAAAATCCCTATAAAATGAACGCATCCATCTCACGCCCCACTCCACGAGGGGGGGAAAATCACAATTAGCCATGTGCTTCTGCCCAATAATAATAAAACGTGAACACACACAAGGATACGGGGGAGGGGAGAAAGAGAGAGATGGGGAAGCCGCCCCCTCAGGGTCTTCTAAGGGGCTCCCCACCCTGTGGTGCAGGAGGAGGGTCTGTGTTTATTTCCTTCCTCTGCGTTTTAAATTCCTCTTGGTGAAGCAGTCTCAGGGACCAGGATATTTATGAGCTGAGCTGATCTCCCCGGGGGCTCAGCCAGGGCTCTCCTGGTACATGAGGCCCTGTCAAGTGCCTGTCTGGGAGGCAGTTAGCGGCAGCCGGAGCAGCAGCAGCCGCAGGTCGCGGAGGTGGCAGTGGCCTGGCTGCCCCCGGCCTCGTAGACATATGCTCGGGCTATTCCCTGCCAGCATGTCTTCAAACCGTGCGAGCCTTTGACATTCTGGAGGCGCAATAAACACCCGAGTTTCTCTTCTGACAATAGCCGAGCGGATTTAATTAACTGGGGCGGAAAGGGCTGCGGCGGGAGGGGCTGGGATCCAGCTACAGAGTGGGGATTAACCTTTAAGACCAGCAACTGGCTGGCAGGGTAAGGGGACCGCGGCCTGCTGGGGGCTCAGGCCAAGCTTACTGCACCCGCAGGAGCACTGGGGTGGGCAGAGCAAGAGCAGACACAAGGAACTGCGGGGGTGGGGGACCACAACTCAGGACGCTCCCGCTCACCCTGGCGGCAGCTGAGCCACCCCTGGGAGCTCTACGGTGGTGTTGGGGGGCGGGGCTCACCAAGGGGTCTGAGGTGGGGTGGGGGGTGGGGTTAGGGGTTGGGGGTGGAGCGAACCCTTCCAATCCAAGCCAAGCCATAAGAGGGCAGCTGCCTGGGTATGCACTGTTCAAAGGCACCCTTTAGCATCAGCGCAGTAGTCCGGAGAGGGGTGTGTAACTTGGGCCTCCTCTCTAGGCCACAGCCACGCCTGCGACTTGACCCCTGGGCCTTGTCCAGTCGAGGAGAGACAAGAGACAGCTCATGGGTTGGGTGGCTGTGGCTTCCAGGATAAGCACAGCAGGGTTGTGACAGGGGCAGTAAGGATGTCTGAGCTGCTAACATGCACAGCTGCTGCCAGGAGCATTCCTGGTTGTACTCCGGCCTCCAAGTGCTGTGTGACCCCCCGGGCAAGTGGTTTTCCATCTCTGGGCTATAGCTGAATAGTGGGCACTGGGCCCTTCACAGGCCTGGTTCTTCCTTAGCCAGGAGAGAGGCGTTCTGGCTGCCTGCTAGGGAGAGCCATTTATCCTTACAACTCCCATGGCCGGCCCTTGATAGCTTCCTCTCTCAAAGGAGTGCAGCCAGGCCAGCTCTCTGACCAGCTGGACATCCTCCAAGAACAACTCAGCTTGGGGCCTGCCTGTCACAGCGGGCAGAGGGAGGCAGGGCCTTCCCGTGCTACCAAGGTGGGATGGTCTCTTCCAGACTATGCTCAAGGGAGGCTGAGACCATGGAGGTCCTGTTTCTGCTTGGTGCTGGGCCTGCCCTACTGTGAGATGAGAACACAGTGGCTCTAACACCCACTGTCCCTACTGTGGTCTCTTTTCTATGGGTGGAATTCTGACAGGAATAATTTCTCCCAAATTTCCATCCCAGAAACACACAGACCCTTACGGACAAGAAGTGCACAACCTGGGGCTGGAGAGATGGCTCAGTGATTAAGAGCACTGACTGCTCTTCCAAAGGTCATGAGTTCAATCCCCAGAAACCATATGGTGGCCCACAACCATCTGTAATGTGATCTGATGCCCTCTTCTGGTGTGTCTGAAGACAGCTACAGTGTAACAGTGTGTACTTAGATATAATAATAAAATAAAATCTTAAAAAAAAAAAAAAGTGCACAACCTGCCAGGTGTCTTTATTCCTGGTACTCAGGAGCAGAGGCAGCTGGATCTCTGTGAGTTTGAGGCCAGCCTGATCTACATACAAGGTCCAGGACAGCCAGGGCTACACAGTGAAACCTTGTCTCCTGGGGGACAGAAGCTGCTACCTCTGGGCCACCTGCTCTGGTCTTGGGCCTGTGCTGAACACAGCCATCGAACACCCCAGAATTCACAAAGTTTGTATTGTTTTTCCAGACAGGGTTTCTCTGTGTACCCTTGGCTGTTCTGGAACTCACTCTGTAGACCATGCTGGCCTTGAACTCAGAGATTCACCTATCTCTGAGTGCCTGAGTTAAGCCATCATCACGCCCAGCTGGTATGAGGCTCCACTGTGCTACGGGGACAACGAGGCTCAGACAGAACATGGCATCTTTTAATGACCCTGAGAACCAGCCTCTAAGGCCCACAACTCGAAGAAATGAACCCTGTCCACACAAGGCCTGCCTGCCATACGTGGGCTCATGGGAGCCAAGAGAGGAGTCAGTATCTCGGTGGACTTGTGTCCCACCACGGAGATGGAGCTCTGGGCCATGCGTGAAAAAAGGGATTCGGAGAGCCCATGCATTTGGGGTCAGGACCCTGCAGTAGTGGGGGTAAGAAAGCTGAGAGGCTAGAAAAGGCATCTGCAATCTGACCAGCACAATTTAAACCCTGCCCTACCACTGACTGACTGGTTGTACAACCTGTCCCGGACAGCTCAGTCTCTGCACACTTTCTTCTTCAGTGTGAGGCTAAGGTTAGATGAATGAATCCACAGAAGCCACCCCTCCAGTCGCCATCTACAATCCAAGTCCCCCATAAGTATAAACATCTTCCCCACACCCCCAGCCCACACAGGTAACACCCCTACCCCCACCTCCCCACTTCTAGGCTGTTATCCCACCCTCCTCTCCTGGGATGCCTTAGGTCTTCATCCTGTATTTTTTTTCCCACCCAGAATGTTCCACTGACCCGTGGGTCCCCCTTTGGGACCTTATTAGCACCTATCCTATGGCATTGCGGAGGGGCTACTGCACTGGGGAACCCCTGCTGGGGGTCTCTTTCCAGCTCTGTTGCCTCAAACCTACTCTGGAGAGGAGGGGGAGGGGCCACCTGGAAGAGGCAAAGCCGACCCACTCACAACAGTGGGCCTACCCCTTCCTTAAAGAAACTATCTCCCTTGGGGGTTCCTGCCCACACCCAACCTTATTTCCTCATTTTGTGGACGGGTACCTCCACGGTGTCCCCAGGCTCTCAACATGTTCCACTGACAGTGACCTGCCCCTGCAGGGAGGACCTGCCAGGCTCTGTAACCTCTGATCTGTCCCTGCAAATCCCTCCAGTGTTTACTGTCAGGTTCCTGGTATGTGTACACACACACACACACACACACACACACACACACATACACACCAGCCTCAGGCTCAGCAGAGTCTCCTTAAGGTCCCAATAGCTCTAGGAACCCTTACTTACACACACACACACACACACACACACACACACACACACACACCCACCAGGTGCTCAGGCTCAGCAGAGTCTCCTTAAGGTCCCAATAGCTCTAGGAACCCTTACTTACACACACACACACACACACACGCACACGCACACGCACACCAGGCGCTCAGGTTCAGCAGAGTCTCCTTAAGGTCCCAATAGCTCTAGGAACACACACACACACACACACACACACACACACACACACCAGGCGCTCAGGCTCAGCAGAGTCTCCTTAAGGTCCCAATAGCTCTAGGAACCCTTATACACACACACACACACACACACACACACACACACACACACACACATACACACACACACACACACCAGGCGCTCAGGCTCAGCACAGTCTCCTTAAGGTCCCAATAGCTCTAGGAACCCTTACACACACACACACACACACACACACACACACACACACACACACCCAGGCGCTCAGGCTCAGCAGAGTCTCCTTAAGGTTCCAATAGCTCTAGGAACCCTTAGCTCCAGTGTCTGCACCTGCCCCAGGGCTGAGACCAGCACTGCCTTCTGTATACTTCCTAGTGACTGGGGTCTTGATCTCTAACTGCGCTGGCCAGCTTGGCAGCCACCATCCAACTCAGAAACAAGAAGCACATGACAAGCACATGACATGCACATGTGGCACATGACAAGCTTCCAAAGCTTCGGACATGAAGCCAGGTGCTGGGTCTCAGGTAACAACGCAGATCTAGCTCTGCTCCTAGGGCGAGGCCTGGGAAGGGTGCCTACCGGTGGGGGCTCAGGAGTAAGTCCTTACTACATAAGGCACAGCTCCCTGGAGCCTTTTTTTTAGCAAGATACAGGGTCCTTCTAAGCACCCAGCCCAGCTGTGACACCTGAGAGGCAAACCACTCTCTGTCCCCATGTGACCCCTTTAAACACCCAGTCCACACTCATTAGCTGCATGGGGTACCACCTCCTGCAGGAAGGCCTCCCGGTTTGCTCTAGGCTGGAGTCAGGAACATCCCAGGATCCAGCCCAGGGAACTTGCAGCCTAGGAGGCAAGACCTATGACTAACTTTCACTCCTTCCCCCTGCCTGGGCCTGGCACAGCCAGGTGTCGAGAACTGGCTGGCAGCTGCCAAGCACAAATGTCTCTTTCCAGCCAGGCCAGGGACACTGCTGCCTGGTGGCTGTTTGCTTAGCATCCTGCCCACTCGGCTCACCGCACCGGTCCAACCTGCTGGCTGGCTGCCCCCTCTGCACCCTGGCATCCTGGAGGTGACAGAGCCTTGAGTCAAAGGCTTCTGACTCTGGATAAAAAGCCAACGAGTGGACTTGCTGGTTTCTGTGCTTCCAATAAAATCCCTTCTGTTGCCCTTGACCCTGCAGGGCAGGTGGATGCCGGCCACAGTCATCGGCAAGGCCAAGGGAAGGCCAAAGGTGAGGTTCTGGAGGCAGTTCTCCCCATACTCTGGGCCCGGAGGATATTCCCAAGGCCACAGTCCTTGCCAGTCACACTGACCAATGACCAAGACCTTCAGAGCTCCCTGGCCCTGAAGAGGCCCCAGAACTGACCTTTAACCCCATCTGGCCTGGGAGCTGCCTCTCCGGACAGGTTTTCTAGGTCAGAGGCCAGCTTGGCCTGTGAACTCCAGGCCACAGCTCACAGTGGACCACCAGACACCTCCCTCTCTTCTGCAGGCTCCCTCCCCACCTGAGGTTTAGGGGGAAACTCCTTGGTTCTACCCACAGGGAGCCTGCCCAGGCCTAGGGAGGGGCAAAGCCTGTACCGAGAGGAATAGAAAGCCACACAGTCTAAGGTGGCCCTGAGGTGCCCGGGGCCACAACAGGCTGGATAACAGGCGCCAGCCTGTGAGGCTGTGAGTACTCCCCAGCTCAGCCGGACAGCCATCACAGAAATAATTCCTGCCTCAGCTTCCCACATCCTGAGATCACAGTCCTGTGCCACTACACGAGGTCTCCTTCAGGGCTTTAAACAAACAAACCAGCTTTCCACATCCTAAGTAGGAGACAGCAGTTTAGCAAACAAGAAGTTTAGCAAACAACTTGCCCAAGCCCTTCCAACAGGGGATCTGCAGATCCAGATCCTAGTCTGCTACCCAGGAGTTGGGGATGCAGGCCTGTGATCTCAGTAGTCAGGAGGCTGAGGCAGGAGGATGGAAAATTTGAGGGCAGCCTAGGTTGCAAAAATAACACCCTGTCTAATAAACAAATACAAAAACAAAAGCCGAACTCTTGGGCCAGGGGAGCAGATGGTTCCGCAGAGAAAGGTTCATGTCGAGCCTGACGGTCCAAGTTTCAATGCAGGGACCCAGAGACCCCAGAGACCCATACTGTGAAAGGTGAGGACACACTCCTGCAAGTTGTCCTTTGACCTTCACAGGTGCCTGGTGGCTGGAAACCCACCCCATCCCACCCCCAGCACAAAATAAGTGTCAAAAAGAATTCGACAAAATAGATCTGGTTTCTGCTGGGTGTGGTGGCGCACGCCTTTAATCCCAGCACTTGCGAGGCAGAGGCAGGTGGATTTCTGAGTTTGAGGCCAGCCTGGTCTACAGAGTGAGTTCCAGGACAGCCAGGGCTACACAGAGAAACCCTGTCTTGAAAAAAAACCAAACCAGACAAACAAAAATAACAAACAACAACAACAACAACAACAACAACAAAACAAAAACCACAAAAGAACAACAACAAAAAACCAGATCTGGTTTCTGAATTCATGGAGTCCTCCAAGAGTCCCACTTTCACAGACCTGGGCCTGGGGAGAAGCAGCATCTAACAGGGCTGAGCCTTGAGGCCTGGTGAGGAAAACAGTCTGCACAGAGGTGTAACCAGGTAGCAGGTCAGAGCCAAGCAGCCCTCCCTAGACCTGGCCTTTGGGCAGAGTTGCCAGGCAAGGTAAGAGGAAGCGGTCTGGTTGGAGCAGCCTGAGATGCCAACTGGCTACTACAGTAGCCTAGCAGAATACACTTAGGTAGGAGGGCCCAGTGGCCCTAACATCAGTTTCCCAGACCCAAAGGTCTTCCTCTGAGGGGACCCTCATCTAGAAATGGGGAGGCATGGCTCTGACTAGCGGCAGGGGCCTCAGACTTCTGCTCCTGTCATTCCAGCGTGAGACACTACTGTGTGTGAGTTGTGAGTCACCAGCCCCACCTACAACCCGAGCAGGGGGAGGGGAGGCTCCCAGAGCTCTGCCCTGTATCTGGGTCAGGAGCCTGGCTGGCCGCTCCAGCCACTGATCAACCCGTGCTCGATTCGGCCATGAATATTCATGAGCTTATCCGATTCCACACTTTCATTTCTGGCCCAAATTAATAATTTACCAGGGAGGTTCATAAAAAATCAGATGTGGCTCATTAGCGGCTCCCCCCAAAGGCATCTAACCGGCCCCTCACTCCAGGGAGGGGCTGCTCTTCCTGTGACCAGAGCTGGGCTCTTGTGTGCAGACCCTCACACCACCTTCAAGGGGCAGCTACACAGGCCCACTGTAAACCCTCAAGGCAGGACTTTCCAGCTTCCACACTGAGATCCAAGACTGCTCTAGGCCCACAACCTAGACTGTCTGGAAACCCCAAAGGCAGGCTCCCTAGAGGACAGAGTCTAGTCCCAGTCCCAGAGGTCAGGCCTCCTACCTGGCTTTCCGAAGAGCTTGCAAGAGACAGGCTGACTATCCTCCCAACTGGCAGCTTCCACATCTCCATCCTATCTTCTCTTCAGCGTGGTTCCCACCCTATCAAGGGATGGATTCCTTCCAGCTGAGCCCAGCCTGGTGGGGCTCCTCCCTCTCTGCTAACGGACTGAGTGTGGCGTGGAAGAGGCCCTGATATCTGAGGCCAGGCCCTGGGAGGCAGGGGGTCATGGGGCCTCTTCTCTGCATAAGCCACCACAGCCCCTGCCATGACATCAGAGGCTGTGAGGAAT
This sequence comes from Mus musculus, assembly GCF_000001635.26. Classification (NCBI taxonomy): domain Eukaryota; kingdom Metazoa; phylum Chordata; class Mammalia; order Rodentia; family Muridae; genus Mus; species Mus musculus. The sequence goes on along the minus strand of NC_000074.6, from coordinate 120,498,361 downwards.
CCCAGACCACACTGAGAACCCCATGGAAGAGGGTGCTTCATCTGGGACCACTGAGACTGTCGTCGCCTGTAGCCAGAGCCAATGGGGGGACGGGGGAGGGGGAGAAGAGGGCCCTTCACAAGACAAGTGCCCCTCTCATCTTTTAGTTGTGGCTGCAATGTCAGGCACAGAAGGCCCTAGGCCAGCCCACAATGGCACACTGGTGCCATCCTGACCCCATCTGGCGTCCAGTTCCCAGCATCCTGGGGTGGGCTTATGGTCTACACACTCAGCTTCCTCTCAAGTGGTGGTACCCGCCTCCCCCAGCCTCCCAGTGTTGCTGTGTCTGGAGAAGCCCACAAGGGAACTTTCCCAGCAGAGAGGTGGGAGAAGAGAATAGCACCTTGTCTCTGGGCCTCAGAGGATCTGAGATAGAGGAAATAAAGGTGAGGTGAGGTGAGGGGGTGATTCTCTCAGCTCCCCAGAGTGGCAGGAAGTGGTGAGAGCCCCCACCGGGAGCCCCTGGCACACAGCTGTAGGCCTGAGGGCACCTCATCCCCTCCGTGCCTCCCAGGCCTCCGCAGAGAGCTCCATTAAGACCCATGCTGTCTCCCCTTACGCTCTTTCATGTCCCTGCTGCACCCCCCCTTCTCTTGTCAGATAATCACAGAAACCAGCAAACGGTTGACACGGTTTCCAAGACAACAGAAGTTAGGCCCACGAGAGGCCTGGGAGCTAATCCTGAATGAATTACAAGCCAGAGTGACAAGGGGGTGGGCGGCGTTGGGGGCCAGTTCAAAGGAGGCCTGGTCGGAGATGAGGTGCCGTCTGCCTGGGGCTCCATTGCTGCTGGGTGAGGCTGGAGCCTTCAGGGGGGGCAAGAGGCAAAAGCTTTTAGAAGAATCTAGTACCCTATAACCTTCTCCCTGGGGACGATCCAGCCAGAAAAACTTTCTATCCCAGAAGACTTGAGATCTGCTGGTGTGGGCCACAGGCCAGTATGGGTCTCCAGAGTGAACTATTATCGTATCTAGGACTTGTCACTGGTGACCATTTTGAGAGCCTGGGCTCCTTGGCATCCTGCAGGAGTCCATAAGTAATGCCTTCCTTCCAGCACCAACCTGGGGCGGGCCTCTGCTCTGACACCGGCCTGAAGCCACAGTTGAGAACTCATACATACTCCAAGGAGAATGCAGACTTCCTTCCATTCCAGAGCATTTCATCCTTGGTTCCTGCATGTGCACTCACCAATGCTCAGGACAAACAACCTTACATGGTGGCACGGCTGGCCCCGAGTACACATGGGAAACACACAAGGAAACAGAGAGGTTAAGTAACCTGCCCAGAGTAACACATCCAAGAAGGTAGCAGGTACTCAGCCCTGACTCCCACTAGGCTCTGTGCTTAGGCAGCGCTGCAGCGGACTGACCTCGAACAAGCTGCAGACCCTCAGACACCCTCTAACCCCCTACTACCACTCTACCACCCTCCAGTTCCCAAAGGTGCAGAAACAAGGTCACCAGGCAAGACAGCCATGAGTGGACCTCATAGCCCCACGGACGGTCTCCAACTGGCATGGCTCCGCTCCACAGAGCAGCCACCCAGAGCCATGGTGGTCTCCTCTACATGGGTCACCCAGCAGCCAGAGGATCTACGGTAGGGATGGCCTCAGTACGCATGCGCTGCTCTTCACCTGTCCTGCGCCATACTTATCGGCCCCAGTACGCATGCGCTACTCTCCAGCTGTCCGGCTGCATACCTATTTCCCCCCACTCCCCGACAGCCATACCATCCCTGGTGCCTCAGGACCTTCCGATCCCACTACGCTAACATCTTCTCTTTTTTGGGGGAGTGAGGGGGGCTCTAGCCACCCAGTGCCGAATCCTGGCTCTCTACACCCCCATAGATCTCTCGAAACTACAGGTGCCTCTGGACAAGGCAATCCTCTGGGATTTCTCCTCTGTACTTCCATGCACCTGGGCTAGTTGACAGCTCCAAAATTTCGGGTCAACTAGGAAATGATGGCCCACGCCTTTAATCTTAGCCCTCAGGAGGCAGAGGCAGAGGCAGAGGCAGGCAGATCTCTTGAGTTCAAGGCCAGCCTGGTCTACAGAGCGAGTTCTAGGACAATCAGGGGCACAGAGAAACCCTGTCTCGAGAAACCAAAAGCAAATAAATATAGGTAAACAAAAACTAAACAACAAGCCGGGCGTGGTGGCACACGCCTTTAATCCCAGCATTCGGGAGGCAGAGGCAGGCAGATTTCTGAGTTCGAGGCCAAGCCTGGTCTACTAAGTGAGTTCCAGGACAGCCAGGGCTATAAAGAGAAACCCTGTCTCGAAAAACCAAAAAACAAACAAACAAACAAACACACTAAACAACAACAAAAACAAAAAATTTTAGGTGAGGCTGGCAAACTGGCTCAGTGGCTAAGGTGCCTGCTGCCAAGCCTGACAGCCTGGGTTCAATCCCACATGGTGGAAGGTGAGAGCCGACACCCACAAGTGGTCCTCTGACCTCCACGTGTGTGCAGTAGCATGCACACGTCCACAAACACAAAGAAAAACAAACCCCACAACTCTGGGTCCCCCTCAGCTCACAGAACCCAGCTCACTGACATCAGAGGTGTGATGACATTCCCAAGAGTAGTCCCAACGCCCTACTGGCCTCAAAGTCCCTTACCACTCCCACAGATGTCATAGCCTCAAAAGTCTGGCCCAGTACCTGCCCTGCCTCCTTCTGTAGAGCCCAGCCTGGGCCATAAGGACAAGGTCCGGTTCCCCAGCTGCTCCCAAGCCACAGAATGAGACACAGGCCGCATATCATCAGGCTGCTACAAAAAAACTCCACCCCCCCCCCCAACCCTGCCCCCATTGGAACCCTTGACTTCTACAAGAGCCCTGCTGAGTTTTTTGTTTTGTTTTGTTTTTTGGACGGTTCACAGGCTCGGGAGCCTTGCTATAAAAATACCACCAAGGGGAAGGGACTGGGGGTCTCCTCCTAGACACAGCCTCTGCTCCCTGACTCAAACTGAACCTTCCCCTTGTCTACAGAACAGGAAAGCCCCAGACGCTTGTCACCCTGATATTCAATCCATGTTCCACCTCACAGAGCGTGGAACTAGGCCAGGCACACATGCTCCTGGTGAGAAGCAACAGTGGGCCACTCAGAGTGGCCCAGCAGAGGCTGACCCGGGCCAGGAGCCCATGGACCCAGCCCACACTGCCTGTCAGGGAGGAGAGCCAGGCAACACTGGTCCCCATAGACGAGGAGGGCTCGGCAGCCTGTCCTCCTCCACGACCAAGGGTCCGGTGACTTCCTGACCGTACAGACCATTAAGCCGGTAGCCAAAGGCTGGCTGGGCAGTGGGCCAGGACTGGTCAGAGGGCACTTCCGGCCTCGCTGCGGGCGGGGGACGGGAGGAAGGCAGAGCGAGCATGATCCAACGAGACAAGGGAATCCAGGGGCAGCAGGCCTGGGGACTGGGGGCAGGATCTGGGCCTGGCTGCTTGCCAAACACCCCCATTTCCAGCTGAGTCCCACCCAACTCGGAAGGCATCGATGGGGCCCTGTGGAGCTGTAGAGGGCCTGGCACTGTTGAGGGGGGAAGGCCAGAAAAATGAATCTCCCCAAAGACATATTAAAAAAAATTCTCACCCATTCCTTCCCTTTTACCCCATGCCTTCGGGGATCTAAATATGCCACACTTTGTAATTTTACGAGCAAACCAAGCTGCACATCACGGTTTTATGTTCCTAAATTAACAAAAGGACCTTAAATCTATATGGGGCTCTTAAAAAAAAGAAGAAAGACCACGATATCTAAATTATTCCCTCACACTCGACTCCCCTCTTCCCGCCTGCGGCCTGGCCCCTGGCGAGTCCACTTCAGTGCATAGACCACCAATAAGGGAAAAGTTCCCAAGCACTTAGTCGCCCGTCCTCTGGGGATCGCCCCTAAAAAGCTAAGTTCTACCATCCATTTCTCTGAAGAAAGGTCAGCCACTTCAGGGTCTGGAGTGTAGTGTTTGTCTAGCATGTTTGAGGCCCTGTGAACCATCTCTAGATACACACACACACACACACACACACACACACACACACACACACACACACGGCTACGAGGCCTGGAGCAGCTGACTGTAAATTACAAAGCTCAGGCCATCCTGAGGTGCAGAGTAAGTTCAAGCCCACCCACAGCTACTTAGCAAGCCTTTTTGTCTCAAAGCTAAAGAATGAAAGAAGGACTGGGAGGTGGGTGGCGTGTGACTTGGTAGAGCACTTGCCTGGCAAGTTCAAGGCTCTGGGTTCAAACCCCAGTGTGGCAAAAAAGGACACCCTGCACGGCCCTTCCTAACGAGTCGACTGGGGCAGCACCGACCTCCCCCAGAGTCAGTCCCCAGGAAAGTGGAAGGCGCTGGCCTGAGAGCCTTCCTGGCAGGTGTCCTTGGCTGCAAAATGCCGAGGTAAACATATAAATAGAGCTCACTGGACCCTGGCACTTCACCCCATGGGGAAGGCAGACAGAGAACACAGGTCTTGGGAGTAAATGCTACAGAGGCAGAGACCCTCTGGCCCCAGGCTGGCTCTGCCAGGGACAGTCTGTCTGGCTAGGCCCTCCCACTGCCCACCTTACTCTAGGGAGGAAATACAGCCTCCATTCTCCTCCCCCTCCAGGCAGATGCAAGTGTCCTCCAGACCATTTGCTCCCAGAGCAGGAAGAGTCACGAAGATAAGGAGTTGGAACAAGGGACAATCGATTCCCACCCATGGCATTGCAGATGCACGGAAGCCAGGGTGGAATCCTAATGACCGTCTCACTGAGCAGAGGTGAGAGCCAGACCAGGCCCTGACCTCACTGAGACAAAAGGGCCCCTGGCTTTCCCAGATCCAAACGTAGCAGTCCTTCCCCAGTTCTCAGGGGTGTCTGAAATTAGTGACCGCCCTGAAGGTGCTAGTTGTGAGCCCCATGTAGCCCACCACTGTGTCTGAGCTGTAAGTAAGGACTCTTGTCACTTCGAAAATGGCCAAACCTCCTTCCCAGGCTCAGCCTGACCCAAGAGCAGGTCTCTAGGGTTTCTTTAGGATCCCACAAGTCCCAGGTGTAGGTGTAAACTGGCAAGGGAGGCTGCCCTGGCTGGCTGGCTGGCTTGTACACACACACCCCCAACCCATGCTGGGCACAGTCCACACCTAGCCTTGTACACAGGTTGGAACACTCTGGAGAGCAATCTCTGGGGACCTTTATCCTTCCACTATCCTGACTCTATGCATAGACTAAGCTAGCACAGGGTAAGCTGCTCAGAAAGGCATAAAGGCGTCGGGTCAGCCTGGTCCTCTATCTCTGAATGACTCACTATGACCTCAAGGGGCAGGTTTGGGCACAGAAGATGTCCCAACAGATATAAAGCTAAGTACCGCCACTAGCCATGGTGCTCTCAGACCCCAGTCCCTTCATGGCAGGTCTCAGAGCATCCTTCCTGGCTACGGACTGGGAATCCAGAGGGAGGTGAGGTCATCAAGAGTTCATCTTGGGGCCAGGGCAGGGTCAGCCAACAGTCAGGAACAAGATAAGGGGCCCCAGGAGGGCACCACTGCCAATACCAGCCGCCATCTCTCCCTGACCGGTCAACAAATATTTATTAAGCAGAGACTCTGGAGCCAGACTGCCCCGGGGTCAGGGGTTAGGGCCCAGCTGAGGCTCTTGCTGTGCCTTTTGCCACTCCAGTGACCTCGGCCTCCCTTGTGCCTCAGTTTCCTCTGCAGTCAAGTGGGACAGCCCTCGCCTGACCTCCCAGCATCGTCCGGCGAATTAGCAAGTCTGGCATGGAACAAGCCTTATGTGAAGTGGCCACAGCCTCCTCCTCCTTATTTTATTATCCTTTTTATTTTTACGACTGTCGTTATTGGTCTGGCAGCAGGCCAAGCAAAAAGGAGACAGTCAGTCTCCGCCTGCAGGGATCACAAAGTCCTGTGGCGTTCAGGGACAGGGGTATCCAGTAAGCTGTGCACACAGAGGAAAGCCAGATAGGGGACCCCAGAGAAAGACTACCATCTGTCACCGTCAGGAAGATGGGGGGGGGGCACAGCCCCAGATCCTGCATCTTCTTCTCTTTGCACGAGGAGCTGATTGACCCTCTAGTCAGCAAGTCACTTCTTACTATAAAGTCAGCCAGACTGGCCCAAGTTCAAGTCCCGCCTAGACCACTAAGTTCTGTGAATTTCTGCAAAAGATTTCATCCTTGTAACCACACCTGATTAAAACCTTCACAAGCTTGATGGCTACCCCTGTGTGGAGATTGACTCTATACCATAACACCTAGCGGTGGGGTGGGGTGGGGTGGGGTGGAGGAAGGTGCATAGGGAATTTGAGGCCAACCTGGGTCACACAGCAAGTTCCAGGCTAATCCAGACTACATGAGACTCTCAAAAATCAAAACAAATCACAGTTCATTCCCCCCCCCCCCCAATAGTAGAGCAGCATCTGGTCGGCCTGGTCAGTTTAGTCTGGGCTACATGAGCACTGCTCAACCTATGTGGTCAGAGAACCTTCAGGGACTCCATGCGAGCACAGGTGCACCTCATGCCAACAGAGACTTAATACCAGGAGACTTTGAATCTTAGGAGGACAGCACAGTGGATCCAAGTCAAGAGACAGGAAAACCGAAGGACTTCTGGGAACTTTCCTTACCTGCCGAGGTTGAGGCTGGGAACACACTGGGTTGGACTTCAGACCCATTGTCCAGTGTGGCAAGAGAAGACCGAAAATAGGGCCAACCTGAACGTGGCCACCCTCCCTCTCCCCCACAGTAGCTGGTGGATAGATTCTGGACCCTGTCCCCTGGTGGTTGGTTACAGCCACCTTGATGGGACCAGATCTTGAGGACAGAATCCAGAGTCTTGGGACAAACCTACAACTCAGAGTCCAGGTCCCTCTAAGGGTCAAGACACTTGACTCTCAACTAAAGCTACTGACCACAGCCAACCAGACACCCACTGTTCTCAGGCCTGGAAATCCCCTCTTGAAGTGGCTGACAGCAGAGCCCAGCCCTGACACTTCCAGAATGGGCAACGACTGGGCCTCTTGGGCAGATTGGCCAGCAGGGTGAGATATCAGTACCCACCCCATGGGGTGTATGGGAGAGTCCCCAAACTACCTACCTACAGCTCAAGGTGCACCTGAGCTCCAATTCTACCCTAAACTCACAGGATGGAAAACCTTGGCAGGGACCGTCAAAAAATAAACTTCAGTAGGAGAAAACCCTTCAACCTGTGGCTAATTTATCTGAGCCCTCCTCCCTGGGGAGGAGAGCCAAGTCCTTCCCTCCCTGAAGGATCAGGACAAGCAGGATTCACCTTGCTGACACCCGCCTGCCTGCCTAGGGCCTAATCCCAGCCAAGGCTGATTCTTTTAATTGCTTTGAACTCCCCAGTCTGACACTTCCTCCTTCTCGGTCTGAGGCTCCCTGTGTAAATAAAGAATGGGTCACCTGACAAGCTAATATACCAGCCGGCCCTTGGATGTCAGGTGGCGTGGGGTGCAGATTTCAAACACCTGTGCTTGTGAGCCGCCCAGTACTTAACTACAGAGGTTCCTCTCATACCACCAGCTAGCTCCAAGGCCCCAGAGAGGCGCTTGGGAATACAAAAAGAAAGTACCTATCTTTGCTCTCCTTGTCAAGGCTAACAGGAAGCACTGGCAGAATCAGTCTGCACACTTCTGTGAAGAGGCTACCACACACACCTTCCCATGGGGAGCCGGCAGAGCTGCAGAGGGCACCTGCCCTCCTGCAGAGATAACCCTGCTGGAAGCTGGGGATTCCGGGCTCTAATTTTAGCTAGACCAAATGGAAGGAAGTACCGAAATGAACTGAACACGGAGGAAGGGGAGAGCCCAGCTAGAGGTTTGACAATTGCTATTTCAGGCCCTGGAAGAGAGGGAGGTGCGTGGAGAAAATCTTCCAATAAAAACAGCCTGGGGCCAGACCCTGTGGCACACACACCTTTCATCCGGCACTTTGGTGGAGGTGAGGCTGAGGCAGGGGAATCTACGTGTTCCAGGCCAGCCAGAGCTAAATCGTGAGACCCTGTCTCAATATAAACAACAGCAAGGACTGGACACCCCAGGAACAGAACAGGCTTGCCACCAGGTAGGGCTGGACATAGAAGCATCCGCAAAGGAACGCCCAGAGCCACCTACAGCCGTCCTGCAGTCGGAACTGCCTCCTCCACCCGCTTTTCCTTGCGACCTTTCATCTCTGCTACATTAACTCAGTTACAACGTGTGCCCTAGGTCAGGACGACTAGGGCCAGCTCCCTGTAGCTGAGTCCTGCCCAGGCAGGTTCTTGGCCCACATCTCCTTCTCTGGACTCCAGGTTGGTGGAGATCTGGCAAGAGCCACAGGATCCACACAACACACAAGTGGGGACGGGGGGAGGCAATGTTAACCCAACACCCAGCCACGTGCACGTTTCCTACGTTTCCTAGCAAAACTATTCCCAAATCATCTGCAGAAAAGAGCAGACCATGTCATGCACGAAGGCCGCCCCTCTGCTCCTTCAGCACCCCAACATTTCTGCACCCCACAGACGCCTCAACTTCAATAGAAACTGTGTGCCAGGGCTTAGAGAAAAAAAAAAGAAGATTAAAAAAACCCAGCATTCTTAGAAGAAGCGGCCACACGCAGCTCAGCCCTCTCGACCTGCGGTCACGTGCAGTCGGACCCGAGGGGGTACCCGAGGGGGAAGCCACCAGGAGGGCCGGGTTCCCACGCCTGCCTGCTCGCTCCGGGCTCTCTAGCTTCCCTCGCGCCCGCGCGCAAGCATCTTAAGGGTGGCGGGGCTCCCCATCTCTCCCGCGGTGGCCCCCGAAACTGAAAGTTGCATGGCAGCGGCTGTCAGCGCGCACCGAGGCGCAGGAAACAGGAAGCCGCGCGCACTGCGGCCACGGCCCCTCCCGGCCTCGCACAACAAAACCTTCCAGGGAATCGGGAGGGGGCGGCGGGGCCGGGGCCCCCAGGTCGCCGCCCGCGGGAAAGTAACTTCACACCCGCGCGATCCCGCCCGGGGCGCAGCGCCGCCGGCTCCGCGCAGACAAAAGGAGCGAGACGCGCACCGGGCCGGGCGCCCCACGCGGCAGCGCGCACTGAGCGGGCAGCCGAGCAGCGCGCCCCTGTGCGCCCCTACGCGCCCTGGTCTTGGGACCCGAGGACCTGGCGCACGACTCGCTTACCTGGTAAGTAATAGAGAGGCGGCTTCAGTCCGAACATGGCTCAGGTTAGAATTCCATAGTGGCCAGAGAGGGACGAAGAAGGAAATGAGGGGAAAAAAAAAAAAAAATCAAGCCCAGCAATGAAACAAAACCAGCGTCCAAGCCACGGCGCTCAAAAATGTCCAAAACAATAAAATAAAAGCAGAAGAGCGATCCCCGGAGCACCGTGGGTAGAAACCAGTTTGTGTTTTTTCCTTTTCCTTCTCCGAGATGATCAAAGGCTGCCTTTCCGTCCAGCGCCCGGGCAGGTTCGGCCACCTCGGCCGGAGCAGATCCACAGTGAGGTAATTGACCAAGGAAGGGCTGGAGCCTCCACGGCGGCCCGGCGTCTTCGCCGCGTGTGTATTTTCTGCCTTTTGGACTTGAGATGCAAATTAAAAAAAAAAAAAAAAAAAGGAGGGGGAGCTGGCGGAGGGAAGAGGGCGGGAGAGCAGAAGAGGAGAGAGAAAAATAAAGGGGGGCGGTGAGGGTGATGAAATTGGGGGGTTAAGGTCTTTAGGGATTACTCATTGGAAAGAAAAAGAGACAGGAGAGAGAGAGGAAAAGGGAGAGAAAAAAAAGCACCCCCTAAGACGTGCGAACAGCAATCTCGCCTCCATTCAGCCATTTGAATGTCAAGGGCGAGGGTCAAGAGACCTGTTTCCAACAGGGTTTCACGTTCAGAACCAGAAGGGAAAAGGAAGGGGGGCGGCGGGAGGGGGCATCTGGTTGCCAAGGAGAAATCGGCTTTGTTTTCGTTTCCCCTTAGCTACTGGGTGAGGAGGGGCGGGGTGCGGAGAGGAGGAGGGGGGCGCTCGGCAGGGGTGCTGGGGGGTGGAGAAAATTAATACCCAAACAGCCAAGAAGTACCGAGGGGGCAGATTTCGCCTCGTCAATGGGAGAGGCAGCGGCGACAAACAAGTCTTGGGCTAGGGACGCTGGTGAGGGCAGGCTCCCCTCCCCCCCTCACCACCAGCACCCCCCCCTTTTTGGTTATCTCCCCGCCCGGCGTCCCACCACTGACTCAGACGGAGGGGGTGGGGAGGAGGGAGAGGAGGAGGAGGAGGAACTCGCGGGGGCGCAGCCGGCAGGAGCAGGAGAGCGGGAGGCGAGAGCGCGCGGCGGTGGAGAGCCCCTCGATCAATTTTCATGCAAGAATCATTATCGGTAAATTGGAAAGCTGGCTGCCTGACAGCAGATTTGTCTCCCCTAATGAAAGCGAAAGGGAAGGGGCGCAGCGGCGGGCGGCTCCTTCCGTCTGCGCCGCGTCCTCCTGGAGCTCCCGGCTGCGCGCCGCGGTGACGAGAGTTCCACTTGCGACCTGCCCGTGCGCGGCCTCAGAGCCTTACGGATCAGACCCGCTGCCCAGGGCTCCAGGCGGATGCTCCCACTTCCGACTGCAGGGTGCTCCCCTCGGCCCGGGAGCCGGCCGTTTGCAAACAGTGGGCGACTGCGGGCGCCGCCGGGGCCCCCTCTGGCTGCCCAACTCCGCGCTCTGGCCGTCGGCCCGCCCTCGCTCCTCCCCACCCACGTCTGACAGCTGCGGGAGCCCGGAGCACGACCTCCCCCCCGCGACCGTGCCCCGGGGAGGCCGGGGCCGCCCTTTGTGCAGCCCGCAGCGGGCTGCGGAGACCGCGCCCGGGAGAGCTAAGGCCGGCGGTTGGCCTCTCTCTTTCCTTTCCTCCCCCCACGCCCTACCCCTTAAAAAATCCCTGTTGCAAGTGTAATCAAATGCTTGATACCATCTCCCACACTCTCCTGCACCCGGGCATTATCAGATCCGGGAAGGCATGCTTCCAGGCAAACAGACCTAATAAATGCTATTACTGGGACTCTGCAAGCCCCGGCTGCACCATAGTAACGAGAGCCCGGCTAATTTGGTTTAAGCAAACGACCGACTGCACTGAGCGTTAGTGTGGCGCCTGTATCTCCCCTCCCCAGCCGCCGCGCGTTCACACCAGCTCAAGAAGGCCCCAAGTGATAATTCCCCAAATCGAAGGGGAAAAAACCCTGCCGCCAAACCACATCCTGTGCGCTCATTGTCCAGCCCAGCGATTTTAAAGAGACAGCGTCCATTTACCCACACACCAGCCCCTACTACTAAACGCACGCGGCAAAGCAAGTATCAAGATGCGACCATTTGTTTTTCAAGGCCTTTTATGGAAGCTCTCCCTACCGCCGTGGCGCGACTACCTGGGGTTGTGTGACTCTGTGACACTAATGGTCACCTTTTGACCCCAGATCCTCAGGTCCTAGTCCGCAGGTACGCACAGTAGGAGCCATTGTCGCGCCTGGCTAGGGTTGCTGCCCTGGCCCTCTAACCTCACCCATCAGGGGTCCACAACCAGTGGCCCTGAGATCCGAATAAACCCGGTGAATTCGGGTCACTCTCAGATTACAGGCCTCTAGGGGAGAGCTCTAGAGGGCACTTTGAGGGAGGTGGGGGCCAAGCCTTCTGATCCTTGCTGCGCCCCCCTCTGCAGCAGACCAGACGAGCGCGATCCCGTGGAGGGCGCCTGGGCCCCAAGTAGCAGGAAGGCGCCGCTGCTGGCCTCTAGCCGCTCTGCTACGCATGACCCCAGAGGTCGCGTCAAGCCCTAGGCTGCCGCCCTTTGTTTCCGGGGCTGCCTGCGAGGCGAGGACACACAGGCCGGACTCGGGGGTCTAGGGTCATAGCATCCATCACCTGCCCGCACTCTTGGGCTAGGTGAAGGAGAAGGGACCAGGCGCCGCTCACACACATACCCCACTCCCAGCCCCCGCCCAACTTCCCGACCCCTCACAAGCTCTAGCTGTACTTCAGGGAAACGAATAAAAACTATTTTTAAAAGACCCTAAACTATCAGTTTGTGTTGTCACTCTTTTATTGGTTTTTAATTCCCCGGGATTACGGGAACAACAGTAGTAATTAATACGAAACCTTCCTCCACTGTATATGCTAATGGCAGGAGCCATAAAAATTAATTTGCAAACATGTCATTACACAATAGCTATACAGGCAATAAACCTGTAATTATGGGCCAATCACAGGCAGGGTACAGAGGGAGGATGCTCCCCCAATAGGCTGGGCACCCCTCCTTCCTTCCCCTGCTAAAGTAGGAGAAGTCATCCTGAAAAGAGCATCCTTGAAGCCACCTGTGGAGAAGGCTGTCCAGACTGGATTCCAAACTACCTCGCTTCTGTGCCAGCCACTCGGGGACTATTGGGGACCCGTACTGAGGCAGGGGAGGCCTGGGCCTGGCTTGTGAAGAGGCCACGAGTGGGAAGGGCAGGCAGAGAGGATCTCCTGATGGCGGGGCAGCGCTGCTTATCATCCCTCTATCATTGAGCCTCCCGAAGAAGAACCTCTCTCTCTCCTAATAAGAAGCCCAATGCCTGCATCCAATTATCGAAGCCCGTGCAGGCCAAGTCCTAATTGCACCGAGCCACACCCTGGGGAAGGAGACTAGCTGTATGATGTTACTGATCTAGCTCAGTTCCTTCACCCCTGAGTCAAGGCTCAGAGTAGGTTAGTAATGTTTCCTGGTGATAGGGACCTCCGAAGGGTGGAGCTCTCTCCATTCTACAGGGGCAAGAGTAGTTACCCCACAGACCCCCCCCCAAATAAACCTGGTGCCAAAACATCTAAGAACACAAAGTCCCGCCCACCCCCACCCCCACCCCCCAGCAGCAGCCAGCGCGGGTGCTGGCTCTCTCTGAATGGTTGAGTTGTTTGCCTAATGTGGCTGAACAGGGTATCTGGCTGCACTTTCTCTTTCCCACTGGCCCCTGTGGCTTTGCTGTGGTGGGTGGACCCCATCACTACAGCCATTCATATCCCCATGGGGAGCCAGCCCTCTACCAGGCATGTCTGTGGCCTCCTTCCTATTGGGACATGTGCCCAGCACTCGCTCCCACCACAGCCATGCGGACACACCAGTGCTGGCTGTGGGTGTTTGTATTAGGCTGTTGCCCTCCTATGTTTTACGCCAGAAAAAGGTGGTCATTACCTCTCTCCTCCCCCAGAGCATGATGAGCCAGTATCTCCTCTCCCTCTGTCTCTGTTTCTGTCTCTGTCTCTGATGGAGAAACAGCAGCAATTAGGAAACTGGACCACCCAGGAACCATCCTTCCTCTGGGACTTTTGGGAGGCCGGGACACCACATGGCATCTTTCCTCTTACCTCCAGAGAGACAGACCACAGTGAAAGCCACCCAAGGTTAGAGAGGAGAGGGGTTGACAACCCCCATTCGCCCATAGAAAAGAAGGTAGGGGTTTCAGGCTGCCCTGCAGAGATGCATGACACCAGCAGGTCTCCTCTCTGAAGATGCTGCCTGCCATACTGGCTGCCCCTTCAACACAGAGAGGCCCCCACACTCCCTGCAGCAGGGCCACCCTTGCCAGGGCTCAGGCAGAGCCCAGCCAGCGCCAGCCAGCTGAACACAATAAAAATAGCCCCGTACACATGCTTAGGCAGGCGGTTCTCTGTCAGCTGTACCCATCGCCTATCATGTGCGGTCCCCCAGGCCAGGCAGCCAGCCTGCCTTCCTGAGGAGCTGCACACAAGGAAGTCTCATGCCACAGACTCCAGAAAAGAGTGGAGGCTGCAGGGCCAAGTCTGCATGGCTCCTGGGACATGCTGGATCCTCCAGATGCCTGTCTGTCCCCTCTGGCAGGGCAGTCGGGCAGCAGATGCCCAGTGTGGGCCAGGCGCTGCTCTGAGCATTCTTAAACAACCCACAGAATCCTTTGGAGTATCCCTGTCACCCTGCTCTTCCATTCTCCAAGTGAGGCATGGGGAAGCAGATGCCGGATCTGGAGTTTGAGCCCTGGAGGTCTATTCCTAAGCCCTGAGTACCCTGTCTCCTCATCTGGAAATTGGGATGGATCGTGCATGCATGCATGCATGCCAGCATGCATGTGCGGTCCCCTAGGCCAGGCAGCCAGCTTGCCTTCTCGAGGAGGTGTACCCAAAGAAGCCTCATGCCAGAAATGAGTAGAGCCTACAGGGCCAGGAAAGAGTGGGTATGGGTGCTTCCAGCACCTAACCAGCCCAGGGCCCCCACAAACATCTGGGATTACTCCCAAGACCATATAACACTGGCGATGTCAGCAGTAGTGACAGGTGCACCTCACTGTGTTTGGCTCCATCCTCCTGCCTTTCAGTGGCTTTGTTAGCATTTGGAGGACTTCCCTACCTACTCCCACCAAACAGACACGTCTTGTAACTCTGTACGCTGCATGCTAAGGCCCAGTACTGTGAGGTCCACTGCCCAAGGGCACAAAGGGAGCAGCCACACCCGCTTCTCCCTCTGGCCCTGGTGCTTAGGTGACAAACAAACCCCTGAGATAAACCCCAGATTGTAAGCGAAAGGCCTGAGCTCACAGCTGGCCCTGACATCTGTGCCTGGATTGGCTTCCATCTTTCTACTCCTTGTGTCCTGACCAGGTGTTTTACCCATTTTGGGATCTCACAAGAATTCTAGAGTCCAAGCCCTGTGCTATCCTACCCTGTGCAGTGGGTTGAACGGTGGTCTTCCAAAGATGTGGTCTGGTACCTGGGCCTGTGACGTGGTTCTGAAGATGAGGCTGAGCAGGTATGGTGAAGCGTGGGTGGGATCCTTCCTGAGTGCTGGGTGGCCCACGGAAGGGTCCAGGTGAGGTGGGACATGTGTAAGCCTATCACTTGGAAAACTAAAGCTAAAGCTGAAGATAAAAGGACCATCAGTCTGGCTGCGGACAGCAAGGCTTGGAAAGGAGGGAGCTCGGCTGGGCTGCTCTCACTCCTGCACCAAGGAGGCAGAGGCAGGACGGTCCCTGCACCCTGCATGTGAGGCCAGCCTGGTCTGAACCACAGAAAGTTCTAGATCTTCCAGGGCTATATATTGAGATTCTACTAAATACACATACATACAAGCACATGCACACATACATAGACAGACACATATACACACACACCAGACACACATACACACATACCAGACACACATACACACACACACACACACACACACACACACCACATACACACACATGCACAAGCACATGCACACATAGACAGACACATATACATACACACACACCAGACACATACCACGTACACATACATGCACAAGCACATGCACACATACATACATACACACACATAAACCACATACACCACACACACACACCACATACACATACCACACAGACATACAGACACACATATACATACCACATATACCACACACACAACACACATATACACAGCACATACACATACACAAACCACACACAAACTATACACACACACTACATACACACCACACACACCACATACACACATACACATACCACACATGTCACAGACATACAGACACACATACACAGCACATACACCACACACACCACAGACATACACACACACAGACATTCACACACACACATACACACACACACACACACACACACACACACACACACACACTCGGTGAATACCAAAAAGAGGAGAGAATAGAGTGATATAAGAGAGAAGCCATGTGAGGCCAGGACCAGCAGCAGTTCTGACTGAGTGGCAGCCCCAGACACTGGAGAGGCTGAAGCGCCTCCCACTGCCTCCAGAAGGGACAGGGCCTGTGACACTTTGACCTGACTTCTAGCCACTGGACTGTCAGAAAGTCTCTGGCTTCTCAGAGGTCACAGGGTTTGTGGTGATTCATTACCAGTCTCCAGGGGACTCATCTCTCTGGTCACCTCTGTCACAGTGGCCTGCTCCTGGCCAGCAAGTCCCTAGAGGAGCTCAGGTCAGCTGGCTTATATCAGGCCCTGGGCAATGAGTATTGGGGTCCCACAGCAGCCTGGCACCCAGAAACCAACAACCCCACGGGACACAGGGCTTACCAGTGTCATGGCCACTCTTCTGGTTTTAAACGGTGACATACGTGTCTGCTGGGTTTCGGGAACAGGTATGGCCCTAGGCCATCAGCTTGGCTATCTGCCTCAGAGACAGACAGCCTTCCAGAAGCTCCTCCTGTGAGCAAAGGCTTTGGCCCCTGAAGTCTCCGCGAGGCCCAGGGCAGCAGTGACAGTAAGAAAGAGAATCACAGTGGCTAGTCTGTCACCTGACCCACATCCTTTCCTCCCACCTCACCTGCGTTTTGGGACTCAGTTTTATGCAAAGGAACAACATGTAAAGTCTCACTTGCCGTCCCAGGGCCTGGTGGGAGAGATGCTCAAGTGAAGCCTTGCTTGCTCATTCTGGGGGTTCGTGACCCCCCCAGATCCAGTACTGAAGATAGCACCCCCATTCAGCTCGTCCACGGTATCCAGAGTAGAGGACCTTGCCCCGCGCCTTCCCAGCTGTCCATCACACGGACACATGCTTACGGTCCGGTAACAAGCGTTCCCCGACATGAGACCTTTGTGATGAGCCCAACAGTGTGTCTGGCACAGCCCGGCCGTCTCCTTTGCTCCTCTCCTGGCTCTGGGTCACATACTTCAGCTCTAAGAAGACGGATGCTGTACACAGCATCCCAGGGAAGTAAACCTGTCCTTCCTCATTCCTCCCATTCCTCCCAAGAGAGGTGGAGGCCAGAGAAGTCAAATAGCCCTAAGTCACACAGCCCAGAAAAGGAAACCCACAGATTGGACCCCGGATAGAGTGACAGGTTCAGGGGGAGCCTCTTCCTCTCCCAGAGACTTGAGTTATAAAGTCTTTGTTTGTGTGTAGACGTGCCTGCCGTGGTATGTGCGGGAGGTCAGAGGACCGCTTGCCAGAGTTGGTTCCTTCCTCCCACAGTGCAGATCCTGGGGCTCTAAATCAGGTCGTCAGGTCTGGCGGCAAGCCCCTCTGCCCGCTGAGCCACTTTGCCGGCCCTGCTTGATTGTAACTGACTGTATGATTTACCTATGCAGTGTTGGGTCAGATCCCTGGACTCTGCAGGTCGGACTCTGTTCAGGCCTTGACTTTCTCCTTACTCTTGGAATCAGTTTTTTTCCCAAAAAAAAAACTTCTTGAGGCAGGGCTTACCTTACATCTTGGGCTAGCCTTGAACCCCAGCTCCTCCTGCCCAGGACTCTATGGCTGCAGCCACATTAGATACAATCTTGTTATTGTTGTATTTAGACAGGGTTTTAGTATGTAGTCCTAGCTGGTCTTGAACTTGGAAAGTTGCCTGACTCTATTTTGGTTTTTTCAAGATAGGGCCTCTCAGGTTGGCCTCCAGTTCCCTACGACCTGGGACTTGTGGTCCTTGTGCCCTGAGCTCTCAAAGGCTAGGATGACAGACGGGTGCCACCTTACCTGGTTTATGAAATACTATGGATGGCACGCTAAGCAAGCACTCTACCAATTGAGCCACACCCCAGCTCCCTTTTAAAGCCTGTCTTTAAAGCAACAACAACAAAAGAGACAACAAACAAAACCAACCAACCAAACAAACAAACAAAAAAATAGTTGGATAATGGCACACACCTTTAATCCCAGCACTCAGGAGGCAGCAGGTGGGTCTCTGAGGCCAATCTAGTCTACAGACTGAATTTTGGAACAGCCAAGGCCAGAGAAACTCTGTCTTCAAAACAAAAAGAGGAAGGAAGAAGAAGAGGAAGAGGAGGAGGAGGAGAAGAAGATGAAGAAGACGACGACGATGAAGAGGATGGAGGAGGAGGAAGAGAAGGAGGAGGAGGAAGAGGAAGTGGAAGAAGAAGAAGAAGAAGAAGAAGAAGAAGAAGAAGAAGAAGAACTACAACAACAACATCAACAACAAAAGTCAAGCCGGGCAGTGGTGGCCCATGCCTTTAATCCCAGGACTTGGGAGGCAGAGGCAGGCGGATTTCTGAGTTCGAGGCCAGCCTGGTCTACAGAGTGAGTTCCAGGACGGCCAGGGTTACACAGAGAAACCCTGTCTGGAAACAAACAAACAAACAAAAACAAAACAAAACAAAACAAAAAAAGTAAGAAAGAAGAAAAATAAAAAGAGGGCCTGAGGACACAGCTCAGTGGTATTTGCTTAGCAGGCACAAGGCCATACATTCAACCCCCAGTACTATACAATAAACAATCAACCAACCAAAAAACAATGCCACAGGAGGGAAAACCATTCAATCTTGGAAGGGTGTATATTGTCCCTATCCTCCCACCCTGGGGAGCTGGGTCTAACCTCTGGCCCAGACCTACCCTTGAGCAGGCTTGACAAGGCCATGCTTTGAGGAAGGCTCCCAAAGACAGGCTAAAGGGCTGAACTCCCATCAAGCAGCACGGGGACTGGCCAACCACAGGGCTTATCTCTGAAACCAGCCTCTCTCTGGCTGTCTCACATCTTGGACTCTATGGTCGCACCAGGACCCTTGCCAGTGGCCACAGGGCCTGTCTATCCTTAACTGGCCTTCCTGGTGCCTGAACGAACACAAGTGTCCTGGAAACATCCTGGGTCTAGATAGCCCCCCTGCACCATCCACTGGGTACCCTATGGCTTTCGGGTATCAAACGATAGCCTCAGTGTGACAGTCAAAATGTCTGTCCCCTGACATAGCCACCTTGGGGAACACAGTCCCAGGGTGGAACTGGAGTTGCCTGGGGCCTGGCCCACCTCCAGTCACTCTCTGGTCTCGGGGAGCATCTGCCCTCCTCTGGCCCCCGGAGGTACCAAGTTGGGGGCTCAGTCCTCCAGCACTACTGATTTTTCCATTTGGCTAAAACGGATAGCTTCCGGTGATAACATCTCAGGAGGTGGCCGGCTTCTGAGTACTCTGAGCTCCCAGAAGCCCGATCCAGGCCAGGTACTGGATCATGTGACGCGGACTGACAAGACAATGTCTTCAGCTGCTGGTCTTGAGTGCTAAGCCCATATCCACCTGGGCAAACGATCCCCGAATTGCCTCCGTGCTGTCTTCCCCACTAGGAGTAAGTCGCCAGGTGTCAGACACAGCTGGACAGCAAGAAGCAGCTGGGCCAAGGAACCCGGGTTCCAGCACCCTTCTGCCCCATCCCTACAACTGTGGCTCTGGCCTGCTTGGGCCTTCTGCCTCTTTCTGTAGGTCACTCGGACCAAATGATCAGAGGGCCTTCGAGTTTGGCGAGTCCATGCTTCAGAAACACAGGCATGCACGCCATCTGCGTATTCTGACATTTAAGAAGCAGACAGAAGAAGAGGGTTGGCCTTCCCTGTGTAGCTCACTTCTCCTTTGCTTGTGGGTCTCAGTGTGGGTTTCCCCACTCCCTGCACCCTGGCCCTGCTGCGTGAGGTGGCCGCTTCCCTGTACCTCGGCCCTGCCTTGTACACTAAAGGTGTTATAAAGCGGAAGCAGAAACAGAGGCAGCGGATGGAGTTACTGAGCAGACTCTGAACCTAGACGACATAGCAAGCAAGACCCTGTCTAAACAACAATGTAGCAGTTAAGAAAAGCTGGAAAGTTAGCCCTGCTAATAGAGCGCTTGCCTAGCGCGCATGTGAAGCCCGGGGCTCCATTTCTACTACAGAAACAGGCTGCAGATAGAGGTGCATACGTGTAATGCCGGAACTTGGGAGCTAGAGGAGGATTAGCAGCTCAGGGACATTCGTGGCTACCTACCGAGTTCAAGGCCAGCCTACGGAGGCCTGTTGGGGGAAAAATTCACCTGCAATTCCAGCACTCTGGAGGCTAATCATCAGATTACTGCCCTTTGAGACCATCTTTGACTACATGGTGAGTCCTAGGCTAGACCCTGTCTCAAGCAAACTCAAGCAAGGAAATAAAGAGTATGTAACTTAAAAAAGAACAATAATAAAAGGGCCTATGTCTTGCATTTTGAATTGCTTTTTGTTTGGTTCGTTGGTTGGTTGGTTGGCTGGCTGTTTTTTTAATTCCTCAAGGACTAGAGGGATGGCTCAGCAGCTAAGGGTTCTTCTGGGGGCCATGAGTTCAGTTCCCAGCACCCAGGGTGGGTGGCTCACAGCTGTGTATAACTCCAGTTCCAAGGGGTCTGATGCTCTTCTGGTCTCTGAGGGTTCTGACTCCGGCGCACATACCCACCTTAAACAGATATACATATAATTTGTTTGTTTGAGACAGGGTCTCACTATGTAGCTCTGGCTGTCCTGAAACTCACCATGCAGACCAGGCTAGTCTTGAACTCACAGAGGTCCACCAGTCTCTGTCACCTGAGTGCCAGGATTAAAAGCATGCAATCCACCCCTGGCTTTATATGTTTTAAAACAATAATTACAAAATTTAGCCTAGTGGTGGTGGTGCCTTTAATCCCAGCCTCCTCTTCATAGTGAATTCCAAGACAACTAGGGCTATATAGTGAGCCCCTGTCTCATAGAGAAACCCTGTCTCAGACAACCTAAATAAATAAATCTCTTAAAAAAATAATCTTTAAATGGCACTCAAGGCTGACCTCTAGGCTTATACATACATGTATATACACACATATGTACAGAGACAGACACATACACAGACACACACACACACATACACACACTGTGTCTCATGTCTACCCTCCTCACAGACAATAAATAAATAAATGTCATTTTATAAAACTCCCTCAAATACACCGGCCTGCACATGGCCAAACAACCCGGCTCTAAAACCAAGTGTCCGAATTTAAAGCAAGCAGCACCATCAGTTGGTAGATGCGGATCTATGTATGAGCTCTCTGAGGGGCCAGGCCGATGAGCCCCGCGGGTTGCCCAAGGCAGCCAGAAGAGAGGGGGAGGTAGCTGACAGACTGAGGCTTATCCTTCCCATGTGACACTTCTGCTCAGAGACAAGACATAATGAAAAACCAAGCCTGCCCTGGAAATGGCCTCCACCATGGAGAAAGCCGGCCCTGACACCGCAGAGAATGCCTTATCCTTCAGGCCAAAGTGAGCCCCGTCCTGCCGCTATAATTTCAGCTTTCAGGCTTTATTAGGCCTGGTGGCCTCTCGCTCAAAGCCTCTGCCAGGGACTGTTTCTGTGGGGGCAATTTTGATGCCTGCAATTAGCTGAACAGGCATGTTTGTCCCCGCTAAAGCACTCAATTGCAGGTATAATTAGGTTTCTTCACCCCTGAAATCTGCAGAGAGTGCCCGCCTCGACTAACTGCACCCACAATTAAGTGCTTACGGCATGCGGCTGGAGCCGGGGGAACATGCACGTGGCTAATAGCGGGGGACAGCGGGCGAGTTTGCAAAAACAAGACACTGCCGCAGAAATCCAGCCTTTTTTTTTTTTTTTTTTTTTTACATTTGTTGATCAAACTGCTCTGTCCAGCTGGGACTAATGCGGAAAGACAAACACGCCAATTAGGCGAGGCTGGTGCAGAAATGAACCAGGCCTTCCTTCATTAAGCCACTTACAGGAGTGGGCAGGGCTTCGTGGGGACTCAGGAAGAGTTGGGAGCTGAGCCCCGATCTCCTGGATCTTGATGAGCACCCCAGTGGTTGGGGGGGTGTCATGCAGGCCAAGATGGTGGATGGGGGGGGGTACTTCTGGCTACCTCAGCACAAGGGCACAGGAGCCTTGGAGGCTAGAAATGAGCTCTTGGGAGATGGGAAATCACAAGCCCCAAGGGCAAGAGGGGCATTAAGTTAGGGAAGGAAGTGACATTGTCTTCCACCCTGCCCACAGAATGAAAGGGAGGGCCAGTGCCTGGCTCTACTTTAAGGCCTGGGTGAGCTTCCTTCTGAGTAGGTATGCTGTTCCTGAACATACCCACCACGTCACCTGCCAGCATCGGAAGATGGCGACAGCCAAACCAAGCCGTCCACCTGCCCCCTACGTGGTCCCCAAGATACCTTCAGCCATGCTGGGACTCTGGTCGGGGGCCCCCAGCTGCAGACAGGTTTTTAAAAGGAAAGGGCATAGGGCCCGAGAGGGGAGAGGCTGCTGGGATTGTGAGTGACTTCAGTACACCCTGCTTCTAGACTCCCACCCCAAGAACCACACACATCTGCCACACGTGGCCTTTCTGTGCTTCAGTTTCCCCTCAGTAGAAAAGTGTAGAAGTTCCCAGGTCCCTGATGCTACAGGAAGGTCTGACTATCCCTGGTGGCTGACCCATAGTAGGTGACCCAAGGGAGGGACAGATGTCTTTGGACTGAAAGGAGCCACAAGCCCACTGGCCCTATCTCCGGGGAGCAGCTGAGATCCCCTCAGGCCCCACTGTCCTGGCCTCTGGCTGAGCCCAGAAGTAGGGCTGCCTAGCCTGCTTGAGCCCACTTGGGCCTTAGAGTCTGTGTCACCTGGTCCTCTGCACTCCCCGCTGATCCTTAAGGTGTCTATCTTTGAAGCCCAAGCCTGAGGCCTAGCATAGCGCAGGTGGTCAAGGAATGACGCGTCTGGACCGTGGCAGGCACCTGAGGCAGGATGGGAGGTAATCAAGAAAGCTTGCTTACCACCTCTGACCCAGGGGCCTGGGACTGCCAGAGAGCTGGCCAATGGGACCCGCCCACTTCTCCTTTCACTTGTCAATCACCCTTCCCTTATCAGCAGAGTCACACCCTTGCTGCCCTGGGTGACAGTGGCTTTGCTTTCTTATCCTTGTCTCTGGGAAGCCTGATAAGGAGGCAACCTTTACCCCGCCCCCCTCCCCCGCCCTGGCATATAGGCTTCTGCAGCTCTGTGACCCCACGGCCTAGCCAAGGAGAAGAAATACCAAAGTCAGGCTTGCTCCTGGACTCCCTGAGGCTCCAGCAGACAGGTGGCCAAAGGGCCTGTTCTAGCAAGTGCAGTCCTGGCTTGGAACCTGCTGTGGTTCCACCTTGCCACCATGACACTAAAAACTAGGTTGGTCAGAGGCACGGGCAGGCCGAATTCGACTCCCCACGTCTGGCCTGGCCTCGCTGCCTGAGGTCCCGTGGGACAGGGCCTTAACACGGTGCATGCAGCTATGCCCCTCGAAAGGAAAGCTACAAAGAAAAATCAATAAATAAAAGATGGGAGTTTCTCCTAGCCTGCGGCACAGGGAGCTCTGAAGACACCATGCTCAGTGAAAAAAGTCAGACGCAGAGACAGACTTGTAGGGTGCAATGCTGCTTCGTGTCTGTAAAACAACATTCACGGTGGTCACAGGTTCAAGGCCAGCCTGGGGGAGAGAGGTCTTGTCTCAAAAACAAAACAAAACAAACAAACTAAAACCAGGGCTGGCGCTTGGTAGAGTGCTTGCCTATTGAGCAAGACACCCTAGCTGCCATCCATAGCATGGACTCGGGAAGTGGAGGCAGAGGGTTAGAAATTCAAGGTCACTGTTGTTGACCTGTGTGTTAATAGTCTGAGGCCAGCTTGGGCTACCTGAGATCACATCTGAACAGACAAAACACAACAAAGACTCTTCAACTCAGCAAGCCTTGGATCCCACTTGGCTGCTGGCCCAGGGGCTCGGCCACTCCTTGGGATCCAGCTAGCACCTTTCCTGAAAGTGTTAAACTCCCAGTGATGGCCTGCCCCGAGGTAAGTCGTGAGGACAGAAGGACTTCCTCAATTACAGCCTCTCTTATCTCCCTGCCCCTCTACAGTCTAGAACACCAGATCTCCGCTCTAACACTCTTAGTGACCTGTGGAACTGATCACTACCTCAAATCTGTCTCCCTGAGTCTACTGAACCTGGGAAAAGCCATCATCACCAACAGGGTCCAGAGCTGTGAGGAGCACAGAGCCAGGGTGTGAACTATACACTACAGTGTATGCACGCGCCTTGAATCAGAAGCTAAAGTCTCCAGAGGGCAAGGTAGACACCACCTACCACTGGCTGTTTTCTCCCTAGACATTTGTCCACTCTACCCCCAGCCCATGTCACCACACAATTGTTGGAATACCTCATTCAGTGGGAGTCATTGTCTGAATACCAAGTCCTAGTCCGTGGTGGGGCTTTTCATCTACCCCCTCCCCCTCCATTATCCTTTTCCTGTCCCAGGTCCAGCACCTGGTCCCTCCCTGAACCTATTGTCTTGGGACTCAGGGCCATCCGGTCTATCTTAAGGGAGTACAAGGGAGCCCCCCCCCAACCCCCCTGTTTCCTCAGACTCTAAGTCCTTTGGCCAAATAAACATAACCATACAAAAGATATTCAGGGCAGGCCAGGAGACATGAGGTGTAGAAGAGACCACAGAGGCTGGCTGGGGGCCAAGGTCACAGAGCATTGTCTGAGAGGCCACGGGAGCCATCCCTGGGCTCTGAAATACAGAGCCACCCAATTCAGTCCATTAGCAGAGGCCAGGCTGGAGCACCTGCCAACTGACAAGACCCTCTAGGAAGGCGCCTTCCTGGCTCCCCTCCCCCACCGCACACGTACTTGATGCCACATCCGTCGTGGGGTCTCTCAGGTCCCTTGCGCACATGCTCCCACAGACGTGAGGGCCTACCACAAGAGAGGACCAACTGCTGCCCAATAAGGATATCCTTGTGCCCTTTACCCAGGTTCGAGACTTCCCCGCTCTGCCTCCTGCTCTTCCAGCCCAGAATTCTTGGTTGCGACCATGAACATCACGCTGGCAGACGGAGTGGTCTTCCTGGATTGGCTACGGAAGCATGATCGGCGGCGGCGTTCTCAAAGGTCGGGGTTTTGTACCTCCCAGGTACGCACAGAGGCTAATGATGGTCCGACTTGCTCCCTGTGTGAGTACTGACTCTTCTACCATGGCTTCCCGGCATCCCTTTCCCAACAGCAGTCAACCACCCTGAGGTTGTCCACAGGGGCCACACCTAGACAGGCTGAGTAGACAAACGTGGTGGAGATAGCCTGCATAGTTACCCTAGGAGCGGGAGGTAAGCATGCCTAGCCAGTGGTAGCTTGGGCTCCTCCAGGCATGGAGGGAAGAGACAACCCCAAGACACAGGGTGCATTATGCCCTACAGGGCAGGGAAAGCATGGGGTGAACCAGGATAAGCCTTTGGCTGAGCTGAGGCCGCAGGGAAGAGTACCTGTACTCAGAGTTGGATCCTTCCCCACTCAGCCAGGCATGGTGGCAGACTCCTTCAGTCCCAGAACTGGGGAGGCAGAAGAAAGCAGATCTCTGTGAATTTGGAGCCAACTTTATCTACCTAGGGAGTCCCAGGGCAACGAAGGCTATGTAGAGACCCTGTCTCAAAAAACAACAAAACTCCAGGAGGCTGTGGTACACTCCTGTAATTCCAAAACTTGGGAGGTAGAGGCAGGTGGATCTCTGTGAGTTCAAGGCCCGTCTGGTCTACATAGAGTTCCAGAGAGCCAGGGCTCCAGGGAGAAACCCTGTCACAAACAAACAAACAAACAAACAAACAAACAAACAACAACAACAACGAAACCAACAAAACAAAACAGAAAAGGGAGCCACTCTTGGATGTGAGTATTCCCTCCATGTTGGATCTAACCCCCCCCCCCTCCAATGATATCTGGTTGCTTTCAGAGGCTGCAGAAAGAGACTACCCAGTTGAGTCTCAGATTTCACTGAGCACACCTGTGTTTGGGGTCCTCAGTGTGGGCTGCAGTCCTGGGTAGTGGAGGAGGGGGCAGATACACAGGGGTGTATCTGCCCATCACTGGCTGCTGGTAGGGTTTCTGAAAAGGCTTGACTTCCTCAGGGAAAAAGCTCAGAGGAAAAATGGCCCTCTCCACCGCTCTGGGCTCAGCTACAAATCCTCCTGCGATGGCCTCTTTCCGACATTCCCAAAGCCCCTCCACCGCAGATGGTGTGTGCACCAGGGCTCCGATAAGACAGCCTCTCTGGAGCAGATCCATTCGCGCCCTTGCTCCCGTGGCCTCCGGTTCTCATAATTCCTTTCTGATCTTACCCAGGGCACCCAGGCAGGCTGTGAGGCAGGCAGGATAATCCATTTTAGAGATTGATCAATATCGCTAGGAGCCTTTTAAACGGTTCCACGGGCTTCAAGGAGCCAGGGCAGATGGCTGAGCTGGAAATCAGGGAGCCAGGGGGTGACGGGAGCGCCGGCACTGCCAATGTGGGCTTCCAGACAGCCCTCTCATTTCCAACTTTGAGTGTGCGTTCCAATCAGGGCGGGGTGGGGTGGGGGCTGAGTACATGCAGGCAGGTTGTGCATGCAGGCTGGGCTGAGAAGGCCGGCAGGCAGGGGTTGAACTGATTGTATCTGATAACTCAGCCACTGGGCATCCCATAGAACATCAGTAGCTCTGCTCCAAGGGACAGAGGCGTGCCTGGTAGCCAGTTGGTTTCCTCTCCAGCCTAAAGCATGCTCTAGACACCTTGTCCTGTCTCCACTCCTTGCCCAGCTCACAATCCCCCCCCCTCCCCGCACATCACAGATCTAATCACAAACAGCTCCCCAACCCCCACCCAGCTCCTCTGCACCACCTAGGAATAGGAAGCCATGCTTAGCAACACAGGAGCAGGAAGCCAGAAGGGCCAGTGACTCCTAGGTGACCTGGGATGCTAGCTGTCTCCAGGTAGTGGGTCACTTGGCTGCCATACTATTTCCACCAGGGTGACCAGCACTTCTGTGGGAAGGTAGGAATTC
This sequence comes from Mus musculus, assembly GCF_000001635.26. Lineage (NCBI taxonomy): Eukaryota > Metazoa > Chordata > Mammalia > Rodentia > Muridae > Mus > Mus musculus. Next base: position 120,471,739 of record NC_000074.6, on the reverse strand, counting down.
AGGTTTAAGCGTGTGGCTTGTTGGGAGGGAATGGGGCATAAAAAGGACCAGGCTTTTAAAATATTAGTACAATTCTTACAAAATAAGACCCTGTGCTGACGCCAAGGAAAACACAGCTGCTGACCACAGCTGGGCCAGTGAGGTCCCCACCTGTCCCAGCTGTGGGGCCTACCTGCTTCTCAGCTGCCCTGGTGGCCCTCACCACACACAGGCCCTCTTTGCTTTCCAGGGACCCCCACCCCCACCCCCTTCCCTCTGTTGGCTGAGTCCCATTCATTCACACCAGCCCGCACTCCACAGCCGGCTGGGCTCCCTCAAAAGCCTTTCCAGGCCGAGCCTGAGTCCTAGGGCCTGCTTCTCTGATGCCCGGCCACGGCCTCCTCCTGCCACCCACGCCCCCTGCAGGCGGTCTCAGTACAGCAGCCCCAGGAAGCCTGCTGGTACCTGACTCTTAATGGTTGTCATTGAGTGAGTGACAGGTTAGTTCTCACAGTGTTCCTCTCTTCCACCTGCAGGCCCCCTGTCCCAAGGCCTTTGTACTGACTCTTCCTCTGCCTGTGGCACCTCACTCATCCCCATGTGTACAACCTCAGGGGTTCAGATAACAACACGATACCTAGATGGGACGGCCATCCACAACAGGACATCCCATCACCCTAGTGGCCATCACAGTCACCATCACAAAGGAACAACAGCTCTCCCTCGAAACCCCCTTCACCCCCATCCTTAGCCTTCACATCACCCCACTCTCCTGTCTCTCTGTGTGTCCCCCAGGGCAGGACCGATGTCTCTGTACAGCCTGGAAGGGCACTTTGCCTGGCCTCCACAGCTTGCAATTTATAAGGTCTTATAAGCTCTTCACCCCTGCCCATCTCTTTTTGTTTTTGTTTTTGTTTTTCGAGACAGGGTTTCTCTGCGCAGTCCTGGCTGTCCTGGAACTCACTTTGTAGACCAGGCTGGCCTCGAATTCGGAAATCTGCCTGCCTCTGCCTCCCAAGTGCTGGGATTTAAGGCTTGCGCCACCACTGCCAAGCCCTGCCCATCTCTTTAGCACTCTCCCAGCCCTTCCTCTGCCTCAGCACCTCTCACCTGTGCTCCCCCTCCTCCCACCCTCCATTTCCTTCCCCCAACCACCCCTCTTCCTGGATGCCTGCTTCCTCCACACACCTCACAGGCAAACTAATCTATCCGTAGAGACCATGATGAGAACCCACTCGAAGCAACATTTCTCTATTCCCTTCATTTCCAGCTGCAGTGACCCTCCTCTCCCAACACGCGCCCCATACACGTCCTCCCTCATGCACAACCATTTCCCATTTTCATTCTTTATCATATTTACTCAGTATTGGGGGTGGGGTGGGGAGCGGGGAGCACATGTGAGAGTGTATGGCGCGCGGTGCACCGTGTGGCAGTCAGACTACACGTTGAAAAAGTGGCAGTTCTCTCTTTCCATGATGTGAGTTCTGGAGATCCAACCCAGGTCCTCAGGGCTTGGCAGCAAGCCACTGTCCCTGGTGAGCCATCTCGCTGGCCTCTGGGTTCATCTTTGTGGGCAGCTGATGTGACTCTCCTTTAGATGTCATGTGCGTGGGCTTTATAGCTAACAACTCTCCTCAGAGGGAGTAGTACCCCGTCCCCTGCAGAAGGCATTCACACCCTAGTAAGCGACCACTGCCTCCTTTGTAGGCTGGTGCTATCTCTGGGCCTGTGACCCTCATCCTGGACCTGACACCGGCTGCTCTGGTCCAGTGGCAGCTCTAGGCAGGTTGCTCATACATGATGGTACACCATCCATCTGTCTTCATAACTTATTATCTGCTCAGAGGGTGCGCACACGGGTGAGCCGTCCCCGGAACAGGCAAGGAGAGCAGCAGGCACTGCCCACCAAACTTCCAGGCATATCTGAATTCTCCTGCCACTGAACCGGCCCCTCCTCTGGACCACCTGGATGCCACAGGAGATCCATGGAGGCAGGGAGGGAGGGTCCCCAAATCCTACCCCTTGGGTAGCATTTCTATAACTCCATTCTGGCACCTCTACTCTGAACTTAATTTACCATCCACACTGCGGCTACTATAACAGATGAGCTGATTGCACACTGATAAGTCTTAATTTACCCTGAAAAAAAAAAAAAACAAAAAAACCTGGCCCAGTGGAATTCTTAGGACATCAACAACCCCCAGCAACAAAGGATGGCCTTTCCCAGTTAATGGCAAAGCAGGTTAAAAGCTAATTGCCGGAGGCTGCTGAGATGGATCAGTGGTTAAGAGCCTGTACTGCTCTAGCAAGAGGGTCAGAAGTCAGTTCACAGCATTCACATGGCAGCTCATGTCCACCTGTAACTCCTGCTCCAGAGACTCACAACCTCTTCTGGCCTCTGTGAGCACTGTGCTCTTATGTGTGTATGTATATATACACACATACACACACATATATACATGTATATATACACACACATATAAGTATATATACACACATGCACATATATTCATATATACATATATATACACATATATACATATACATACATACATACATACATATATATATATATATATATATATATATTTAAATTTTTAAATCTTAAAAAAATCTAACTACCATTTCTGGTTTCTAGAAGGAGATGATAGTCCTCTTAACCTGTCTGTCCTTGGAGATCAGCAGGAGACAGGCTCCTTCATCTTGCCCAGATGAAAGTGCTTTGTCAACAGCTTCTCATGGAACCCCCTTCCTGTGTTGTCCCCTGCTGCTTCTGTACTGTCCCATCTTCCTGCTCCCAGCCTCTGTCTGCAAACCTCTGACCTCAGGACCCTGCACCCTGACTCCAGGGGTCCTGGCTACTTGATGTCAGTGTGTTGCCACCCCCTCTTGCCTCATCTGCAACCGCCAAAGGCTGGGGTCAAGCCTGGGTCCCCCGTGTCCCTCTGTAAACCTTATCCTTCATCTGACAGATGGGATGAGGATCCAGGCTTGTGTCTGGGTCTCAGAGCTAGCATGTGGTCAATGCAGCTGGTGCCAGGAAGGCTTTTCATAGGGTGCTGGGCACAAGGGGGAACAGGGAGATTGTCAGAACTGGAGCATTGGCTGTTGAGAGCCTGCAGGCTATGGAGGGAAACCGAGGCCCAAGTATCATCTGTATACTTGATACAGCTCAGCCTGGTGCTATTGTCCTGGAGCTACGATATCAGGAACACTAAGAGGGGCATCCATAATTGCTCCTTGGGTCAGGTCAATTCAGCCCATCCCTCCCCCTAGAGGCATCCAGGATGTAGGCAGGAGGTTTGAGCTGGACTCAGGCTTGGCCATGGATAGACCAACCAAGACCACCTTCACACCGGTAGGTCTGGGTACAGGTACTAACGTTTAAGGAAAGACTATTGCTACAGCTGCTTCCGAGGACGAAACTGCTGACCAGAGAGGTTCAGTAGCTTGACTAGGGCCAGCAAACAAGTATGAAGACAAGATGTCAATCAAGACATCTTGAGAACAATATACACAGTATAGACATGGCTCACCTTGCTCTCGTGAAACATGCAAGTACCTGGGATGGAAACCTGAACTCTGGGCTCTGTGTGTGACTCTAGCTGGTATCCCACCCCGAGGAAGTCTGCCGACCCATCATGTACCAGGACCAAGGGTCAATGAAGGAGGAAGACAGGTCTGGGACTGACTGTCCCCCATAGCCCTAGGCAGCCTCAGATCATGCAGACAGCCTTCCTACAAGTCTGAAGTAATAGTCCATGGTCAAGGGAAGAGACAGCAGCCTGTATCTCTAAGGGAGAGGACCTCTCTCATACCAGGGTAAAGATGCCACAGGCACCCACCAAATCCCTCAGAGCCCAGGCCCTGCATATGTGCACAGGTGTGTGGGTAGTGGCTGCTTGGTGTAGCGGCTGACAGTGATGCAACCCAGAGGTGACTTGCAGCAGAGGTTGTGGGAAATGATGGCAACCCCCAGGGGATCCAGGTCGGCTGAGGGCGGGGTCTCCCGAGCAAATCTTCACACTGTGAGTCACTAGTGGGCCCTACGCAGGTGGTGCGGAGCTTTGGGAGAGCCTGGAAAAGCCGAGAGAGCCAGCATTGCCAGGTAGCTGAGCACACTCCATGCTAAATCCCAGGTTTGACCCAGACTCCTAGGCTGGAATGTGAGCAGGTCTAAGTGGCATGTGCCTGTGGTGCCAAGTCCCCTGAGGGATGGACAAGATCTCCACCAGGTACCCATGTGCCTCAGGACTCTTCTGGAGTCCCCCACTTCCTCCTTCACCTGCAGAGCCTCTGTGTGACAGGCTGTAGAGCAGGGTGCCTTCCTGGGCCCAGGGTGCCATCCACAGTGACTGCCACATACCAGTGTTGGCACCACATGCCTCTTATCCTAAACTTCAGGAGCAGCTAGATGGTAGCCCAGAGAAGCTGAAGACCTTTCCCGAGACACACAGCTAGCAAGAGGCAACCAGCAGGCGGGATTCCTGGTGTTCTGCTCATGAGGCCTGAACTCTGAGGAGGCTTCATTTCATTGGTGACTTCCAAGGGACAAAGCCTGGCCCAGCTTCCCTCCAGAGAGCGAATGGCCTGCCAGCCAGCTTTGGGGAAACTAGGGAATCTGGGGGATGGAGCCTTTCATCTCCATAAACAGCAGTCTCCAACTGAGAGCTTTAATTCCAAGAGGGAGCAGCTGGTCCCTCAGTATAGGTGGGGGACACAGAGCCCAAGCTGGGCACTCAAGGGTTGGAGATACAGTGTCATCCTCCACTCAGGGCCCTCCTGATTGGCTGCCCTTCTTTGTCTCAGATTGTGATGGCAGTCAGGCAGGTGTGGGAGCCCTCCCCTGGGGAACTCTCAGGTTCCTGCAGTGGACAGGGAGCCTGCCAGGGCTATCCCCTGAAACCTACATTAGGTTCAGAACCACTCAGAGGACCCTGCCCCACTATTTCCTAGGAATTGCATCATCCCCAGCTGCTGGGTTGGGGGCAGGAGGCAGCCTGGGCTCCCTTAATCAGCCCCCAGGGCTTCCCAGATACTCCCGACCCAAAGACCATTTCATCACCCAACACACCGCTGCCTTTGAGGGGACCCGCACTGCATCTGACACATCTACATCACAGGCAAAGCTTACTGTGAGGCCCAAGACTCCGTAGCTTCCCGTTCCCTCTGTGGGCGGCCCGTAGGAGCTCAGTTTTCCCAGCTACAGGATGGGTACGTGCCGCTTGACCACCACCTATCACGCAAAGGTGTGATAGAGGGTGTTCAGCGTGGCCCGGAACTGAAGAGGCCTTGTGGCAGATCCTGACCACAGCTCTGGGGGGTGGGGTGTGTGGCACAGGGCAGATGAGTAGGTTCCATAGAGAAGTGGTTTCTTCTTAGTATTTCCCACACCTAATAGGACCTGGAAGAAGCGGGGTGTGTGTGTGTGTGTGTGTGTGTGTGTGTGTGTGTGTGTGTGAGAGAGAGAGAGAGAGAGAGAGAGAGAGAGAGAGAGAGAGGGAGGGAGAGAGGTACTATTGAGACTCTGAGGCTGGGGTGAGTGAAGGCAAGCCCCAGAGTCCTTACAGCTCCTACCTCCCAGGTAGCTCTAAGGCCCACAGGGAAATTAAGGCTGAGAGAGTGGGTGTGGTCTGCCTTCCAAATGCCCCTCCACCCCCCATGGGCCTCTGAGGATTCCGAGGAGGCTGAGGTGGGAGGGCAGAAGCAGGAACTTCCCAGCCACCTCTGCTGGCCAGGACCGTCAAGGCATGTGAAATGTGAACGCTGTCCAGTCTCCTTGGCACACTCAGTTGCTGGGATCTTGGGGCTGCCAGGGCCTCATTAGCACAAGATCTTAAAACAGCTATGTGGAAACCCTGAGCGACCCCCTGGGCTGAGCGCCAGCAGGCTCCGCATTGTAACTAAGTGGGAAAGCTGACAGAGAAACCTCTGCCAAGCACAGTCCCTGCCCCCCACAGTCATCCTCCCTGATTCAAGGGGGGCAGGGGGAACACCCCGCTCCCCACTTCAAATGGGAGCACCGAGGAGGGAGGAGAAGGAAACCTGATCCTATCCAAAAGGGACTTCAGAGATAGCCGCAAGACTAGATTGGAGTTCAGAGCATTCCCAGACAAGCAGAGATCTGGTTAAGTGGGGCTGGTACCTAGGCCTCTCAACACCATAGGCTGAGCCTGGGGCAGGATCCTTGCCAGAGAGGAAGAGACCCAAGATGTCAAGGAGGTGGGCAGAGGTGAGGCTCCTCAATGTGAGGGTATGGGTGAGGCATGCACACAGGTGAGGGTCTCTTGTCAGGTTTATTTTACATTTTGATACAAGGTCTCTAGGCAAGCCCTGGCTGTCTGGGAACTGTGTATACCAGGCTGCACTCAAAGAGATCTTCCTGCCTCTGCCTACTGTGTGCTGGGATTAAAGGAGATCGTACCACTCAAAGCTCCTTCTGGTCTAAGTGTACATGAAGTCAGAAATCAAGCCCCCAGGGCCAGTATTCTTTGTCCTCTGCCCTGCCTTGGGAGCCCCCCCCCCCCAAATCAATCCTGGACAGCAGCCAATGGTCACTAGCTGCTGGGCAGGTCTTCTGGGACTGTACTGAACCCAGAGGTCTCAGGAAGACCTTGGACAAACTGCTCCACTAGGCCAATCTTACCCCAGGCCTCCTGGCCCTGAACAATGTTCAACTCGGCCAGTGTCTTCCAGGCTGTCTCTGGAAGGGCTTGACCAGACATCTGGGGACTGTTGGTATCTGATGCCCATCATGCCTGGGTCCTTCAACTAGGAAGCATCCTCTCTACTTCGAGAGGACTCTCTTAGGTGCCTGAAAAGCCTTTTCTTCCGCAAAGGGATAGTGGTGTGGGGAGGGGCTCTCAGCCTCCTGACAGGCCGGAAGTTGAAATAGGAGTAGAGCCCAGGACAGTTCCTAAGAGGAGTACGAATTCTCCCCTTGAGATGCCTGAGCCTGCCAGACACTCTGCTGAGGTCTGAATTCCCACAGCATGTCAGACTGTGGGGGAAAGGGCATTGGGGAGGCAGTGACATCATGGGGGCAGAGCCTCAGCTTGGACGCTGCTGGTTAAAGAGGCCCAGAGGCTATCACAAAAGGCCATCCTGAGGAGAAAAGGCCAGATCCTGCCTGTCAGACAATCTAGTCCAGACACACTTTACTATCTAGCTGGGATGTAACTCTGTTGGTAGAGCATTGCCTAACATGCACAAAGCCCCAGGTATCCTGAATCCCAGCACACAGCAAGTCCAGGCCAAGCAGAAATGCTGTCTCAAAAAAAAAAAAAAAAAAAAAAAAGCCGGCGGTGGTGGCGCACGCCTTTAATCCCAGCACTTGGGAGGCAGAGACAGATGGATTTCTGAGTTCGAGGCCAGCCTGGTCTACAAAGTGAGTTCCAGGACAGCCAAGACTATACAGAGAAACCCTGTCTTGAAAAACCAAAAAAAAAAAAAACCAAAAAAAAAAAAAACAAAAAAAAACCAAAAAAAAAAAAAAACAAAAAAAACCAAAAAAAAAAACAAAAAAAACCAAAAAACCACAAAACTACTTTTAGACTCCTTGCTCACAGTACCAGGCTCCCTCCCGCTAAGCATCTAACCTTCTGAACCGAACAATGAACTTGGGTGGAAACTCCCCCACCGAGGGACCTGACATGTGACAGGCCACATGGAGGCACACAGGAGCCCTGGCATGTTCAGAGGGTGTGAGAGAAAACATCATGCCCTGGGGAAGCCCCACACTGGAGGGCACGCCTGGCTCCTGATCACACATGATGGATAACAGTGATTTGATGAGGTCATAGCTGAGGAAGGGAGACAGCCCACAGGTCTCAGACACCCAACACTGCCTGGCTTTATGTGTCAACTTGAGCTAGAGTCATCTAAGAGGAAGGAGCCTCAGTAGAGAAAAGGCCTCCATGGGATCCAGTTCTAGGGCATATCCTCATTTAGTAATCAAGCGGGAGGGCCCATGGTGGGCGGGGCCATCCATCAATGTGGGAGGGCCCAGCCCATTTCGGGTGGGGCCATTCCTGGGCTGGCGGTCCTGGGTTCTATAAGAAAGCAGGTTGAGCAAGCCATGAGGAGCATGCCAGTAAACAGCACCCCTCCATGGCCTCTGCATCAGCTCCTGCCTCCAGGTTCCTGCCCTGCTTGAGTTCCTGTCCTAACTTCCTTTCCATGAAGAACAGTGCTGCGGACCTGTGAGCCGAATGAGCTGCCTCCTCCCCAACTTGTTTCTTGGTCATGGTGTTTCATTGTAGCAATAGAGACCCTGACTAAGACAGTCCCGGGAGTGTCCCCAGAAGTGACTGGTGCTCTGAGCCCCAGGGTGGGGGGTTGGAGGTGGGGGCAGCTCTGGAGTCTCTTGGCTCTATCATGGTCCATGTGGATACGGGGGTAGAGAAGAAGCACCACAGGTCACTCTAGGGCTGGGAATGTACAGTTGGCAGAGTATTTGCACGGCTTTACAGGAAGTCCTGAGCTCCATCCCAGCATCCCATAACCCGGCATGATGGTGGTGCACCTGTAACCCTGACACTTCAAAAGTACAGAAAGCAGGTCAGGAGGTTAAGGGTTATCTTCGGCTACAGAATGAATCTGTTGCTGTTTTTAGATGGCATATCACTATGTAGCCCTGGATATCCCAGAATTTACTCTGTACACCAGGCTGGCTTCGAACTCAGCGAGCCGCCTGACAAATCCTTTTTATGTCACATGCGTATACCTCAACACATCCCCAAACTTAGGCATACATCTGGGGCGCTGCTATATATGTGTACACTGGCAATGTAACCCCTGAACCCCCAGACACATTCAGCCTTTCAAATCAATCATCTTTCACTCTTGTATAAGACACAGCTCTGGCGTGTTCTATATCCCTTATTTTCCTGCAAAGGAAATTGAGTCATGGAGGGTAGTGGGTGGTTGAAGACAGGGCTGGGGCTGGAGGCTCAGTAGGTTCACAGTGACTAAGCCTTAGCTCCCAGCTGTGTGACCTCAGCCCCGTCACACAAATACCTCTTGGTATTTGGGTCTCTGGTGTAAAACGCTGTGACGGGTACCTCCTGGACTCACAGGTAATGAGATGGCACAGCACACAGCAGGACCCAGGCCACATTGGTTCCCTCTCCCACCTCCCACGCTCAAGAGCCCTTGCATCCGGAGAAAGCTGACTCTGTCAGTTACCACCAAGGCCCTTCTGCTTCATGGCCCACTTGGGACCCGGAGGCGAAGATTCCCACGTTGCTGGGACAGCGGCCATCCCAGGCAGGCCCTGCAGGGAGAGATAATCCAGCTGGCAGTTCACTGTGCCGGGGCTGCAGCTCACACATCTGTCAGAGCATCCAGTCTGGGAAGCTTGTCCCTAGTGCATCTTGGGGACAGGGGCGGAAAGTGTGGGGAGGCAGGGCACTTGACAAAGACAGGCCCTCTGCGAGTGGAGATAACGCTGGGGGCACAGGGTACTGAATCAGTTGTCGAGCGCTGCTCCACATGCCAAAGGGAACATCTCGGCCTCCCCGGTCACAGGCTTGTATTGGCTGTGATTCACCCAGGAGCCAAGCTTTATCTAGCTCACATTATTGAGGCCACGAGGCAGACACTTGCTGCAGCCTGCGAGACTCCCTCGGAAAATATTAATATGTAAATGTCACTCTCGGAAGACCAGAAATGAAATGAAATGACCGCTGTAGGAAGCTCCGCTGGGGAGATAAAGAAGAGAAAGAAAGGGCTTCATGCTGCCTGGCCTGGGGCGGGCGGCGGATCAGCAGAGGGGGCAGGCAGGACCTGGGGGGCGGGGAGGGAACTATTTTTAATCATTTTCAATGGCTTCCTCAGCGGTGTCAGGCTTGAGAGAGCCTGTGGAAACTTTCAGGCTGTGGCCCCAGCATCAAATGTCCTCAACCAGAGGGCTTCCCAGAGCTCTTGGGAGCTGAGGTACTTTTGGTTCCTGCCGATCCTACTGTGCACCTCACAGACGGGATGAGGCTCAGGAGAGAAGTGGGGCCAAACTCCGATATATGGCTTTAGGGGTTTCTCTTTCCTTCTTTTTTTTGGGGGGGTGGTTTTTAGAAAAAGGGTTCCTCTGTGTAGCCCTGGCTGTCCTGGAACTCACTCTGTAGACCAGGCTGGCCACGAACTCAGAGATCCACCTGCCTCTGCCTCTCGAGTGCTGGGATCAAAGCACTGCCTGGTGGGTTTTCTATTTCTTTCCCCTAGATCAGGAAAGGCCTCTCTTCCTCTTCCTCTTCCTCTTCCTCTTCCTCTTCTCTTCTCCTTTCCTCCCCTCTTCTTCCTTCCTCTCTTCCTTTCTCTCTTCCTTCCTTTCTCTTTCTTTCTTTCCTTTCTTTCTTCCTTTTGTCCTTCTTTCCTTCCTTTCTTTCTCCTTCCTTCCTGCCTGCCTTCCTTGCTTCCGTCCTGTCTCTCTTCTTCCTTGTCTCTCCTAGAGGTGAGTATGATGTAGCCCTGCAAGGTTCATGGAACTCCAACCGGTTTCCAAGCAGGGACGACAGACTTAATCTTAAGGATACTGCAGGAGGTGGTCGGGCCCAGGAGGAAGACCAGTAATAAACATGGCCAAATTTGCTTTCCAACCTGGGCCCAGGAAGGGGCTGGCCCTGAACTCTTCCGACACCATCCCCTGCTTGCCCTACCGATGTGCCTCTGGGAAAGACATCCAGATGTGGTCACGGTGGATGGTACAGTCTGGTCGCTCACCAGCAGCAGGGCTCAAGGCTCCACAGGAGAGAGGTGAGAGAATGGCTCCTCTCCTATGTGTTGAGGCACAGAAATGGCCTCATCTGCAGGTGGCGGTGTGTCCCCCACCTGTCCATAGAGAACTCAGAGCTCTGTGCAACCTGGCTGCAGGGTACCTGGAGAGGGACTATGTTCCTCCAACTTCACCTGCTCAGCTGGTACACCTCTGCCCTCTCCCCCTGGGAAACAGGCATGGCTCTGGCCCAGCCTTTGGCTGTCATCCTGGGTTTACTCAGAGCCCTGTCTTTTCCTATTGATCACTACTAAACCACACAGCAGACATTCAGTGAGGCCCAGGCCCCTGAGCTCCCGGGAACCCACGCTTCATCTTTCTATTGTGCTGGGCTGCCACTGAGTCCCAGATGCTGGGCCTGTGCCAGGAGCGGCTGGGCTCCAGGGGGCTGAAGGGATTCCAGCTGGACTTTGTGGCCGCCTGCCCCTCCCTGCTGAGTACCACTCCATGCCAAGGGCAAGCTCCAGGAACCAGATGAGGCAGAGGTATAGAGTGCTAAAGGCAGAAGGAGGCTCTAACTTCAGGAGGTGGAGCTCCAGAGAGAGCATTCCATATGCACAGACGTGACAGTAACGCACCCAGGAGGAAAGATGGCTCTAGACTCTCCAGACAGTTTGCAGATATGACCACACACATGCGCGCGCGCACACACACACACACACACACACACACACACACACACACGGCGGGGTGGGGGGGCACATTTATAAGCAGCTCATACAAAGACAAGTCCACATGCAGACAC